>NC_045635.1:111161243-111786243 GCF_009829155.1 Mustela erminea | reverse complement strand
ATTGTCCTTTAAAGATGCTATTTATTTATTTGAGAGAGAGAGAGAGAGATGGGGGAAGGGGCAGAGGGAAAGAGAGAGAATCTCCAGCAGACTCTGCACTGAGCATGGATCCCGATGTGGGGCTTGAGATCATGACCTAAGCCTAAATCAGGAGTTAGAGGCTTATCCCACTGAGCCACCCAGATGCCCCGACATTGTCCTTTATTTAAAAAAAATTTTTTTAATTTATTTGACACACACAGAGAGAGAGAGAGAAAGAGAGAGAGAGCGCGCAGTGCACTAGCAGGGGAAGCTGCAGGCAAACGGAGACAGGGAGAAGCATGCTCCCCACTGAGCAAAGAGTCTATGTAGGGCTCTATCCAGGACCTTAAGATTATGGCCTGAGCCGAAGGCGGATGCCTAACCCATTGAGCCACCCAGTCCTCCCTGACATTGTCTTTTTAATGAGAGGCAGTGGGTGCTGCCTTCCTCCCTTGGTGGGCAAGCTTCCTCATCTTTAAAGCACATTTCCAGAGCAGAAGGAAGCCCAAGCGCCACGTTTCTGATCTGAGAGCTAGTTTGAGATGTAAATGAACTCTGTCTCTCAAGACACAGTTTTGCATCTATTTTGCATTCAAATTTATTTATCTAGAGACAAAATCGTGCGTTCTTTACTTCTACTCACAGCATATGCAAGCAGATCAAATGAGGTGCTGATCCAGCAAAATGGCAAGTAGCCTTTTGCTTCCTTGAAATTGCTAATTTTACAAATGGCACAGTGTTGAAACATGGCACGGAATATCTATTTTACTAGAATCTGGCAACACAGGCACATATGGTCTTGTCAAAAATGAATCAAACACAATTCCAGGATTATAATTAAGTAGTTGAAATTCCAAAAGGAATAAGTTAACGTGAACAAAGTCGGATTTAGATTGCTTTTTGCTAGCTTTCTCTCAGGTCCCTTCCTTGGCATACTGTTGGCAACATACTGACTTGCTCTGAGAAAAGTTGAATTGTCAAGCATCAAACGTTTTCACGCTGACTCTAAAGGTGTGTGATTTAACATGTATATTCCATGTTTTGGGGTACGATATGTCAAAAAATCTAAGAGGACCAAGATAGAAGTCAAGCCAAATGTCCCTATGTAAATATTTAGGTTAAATCCTTTTCCTACTAAACAGAAACTTCTGATCAATTCCCTAGCAGACCTGCCGAGATAAAGAAAGAAGACGGGGCTGTTATCGAAGGAAACTCTCTCTCCCCCATCTCTCTCTCTCTCATCTCTTTCTCTCTCTCTCTCTCTCTCTCTCTTTCTCTCTCACACACACACACACACACACACACACACATACACATACACACACAATTTCAATCTCAAACTCTCTCTGAATACTCAGTCAAGTGCAATTCTTGCCTGGAAGACCAACATCTAGCATAGGGCATGTGGAGAGAGTTAAGTTAGAGATTTACAGGGATTCCCTTGGAGTTGTTGTAGACGTGATTTTGGGTCCTGATTGAGAAGTCAGTATCTATACCATGAAAACAAATATCAGCCCAAAGGTGGAAACAACCCAAAAGTTCTTCAGCTGACGAGCGGATAAACAACCGAGGTACACACCTCCACACAATGGTGTATGATTCATCGGTAAGAAAAAGAATGAAGGACTGGTCCATGCTACAGCATGGATGAACCTAGAAGACATGATACCGGAAACAAGGCAGACACAAAAGCCCACATATTCTATGATGTCATGTATATGAAATGTCTAGAATAGGCAAATTCATGCACACAGGAAGCCAATCAGCAGTTACCGGATGATAGGGGAAGGAGGGAGATTGGTTGATCAGCTAGAGAAGATGTAGTTTCCTTTTGGGGTGTTGAAAATGTTCCAAAATTGACTGTGGCTATAGTTGTGCAACTGTGTGAATACACTAAAAACATTGGCTTGTTCACTTTGAATGGGTGCATGGTGTGGTATATAGGTGGTATCATATCTCCATAAAGCTGTTACCAACAAAAGTTTCTCTCCAGTGGTTTTTGTGTGCCCTCCCTATTCAGAAGCTTGGGAGTCCCAGTTCAGATTCCTGACCCCATTGCTAGATTGTAGGATCTCCTGGTTCTTCATGGTCCATCTTGCTTCTCCCCCAGCTTTAGTTCTATTATCCAGAACAAAAAAACACTCTGGTAGAGAATGGATGCCGTGGTGGAAGAGGGGAGACAAAGACTTTGAGATTCAAGTGGTGTCTACATAGAACCACCGCTCCCACTTGGGTAGGCACTCTCCTGTCACAATTGGCACCCAGTTATTCCCATTCTCCTGTTTTCCTGGGGCCTTGCCAAGCCCAGATCAGGTCACTTCCTTGTAAGATCTAAGTAACCTGGAGATTTTTCTTCCACGAGAGTGCAGAGATTTTATTAATGAAAGCTTCTACAGAACTTTTTTTTAATGATTCATACAGGAAATTATAACTTTCATAAGAAAGGGGGGGTAGAATTTTTAACCCTGGTTTAGCATGACAAACTTGAGAATCGAGCTGTGCACTCCACTCACTAGCTCCTTTTCCTGTGTACTTAAAGAAAGGAAAAGAAAGACTTTTCTTGCTGTTCGATCCCCAAGCTACTTCTGGTTTCTGACTTGAAAGGCAAGCAGTCCAAAGGGAGGAAATAGTATTTGGACACCTGTAAGAGAAAATATTCTTATAAATTGGATAGTGATTCCTAACCATCGTTGATGAATATAAGTACCTTTTGTTAAAATCTTATCAATGAACACATATTTCTAGGAAGATTATATTACAGTTGAAATTATGAATAAGTTGCTAAAGGCCCATGCTGGAAAACCAAAATGCCCTTAATTCAACTAAAATATTTATTCAATAAAGACTGACGGTGGTATGAAGTATTTAAAATGATGGTGGAAACAAAAGCTTTTGTCATAAGGGCGCCTGGGTGGCTCAGTGGGTTAAGCCGCTGCCTTCGGCTCAGGTCATGATCTCAGGGTCCTGGGATCGAGTCCCACATCGGGCTCTCTGCTCAGCGGGGAGCCTGCTTCCTCCTCTCTCTCTGCCTGCCTCTCTGCCTGCTTGTGATCTCTGTCTGTCAAATAAATAAATAAAATCTTAAAAAAAAAAAAAAAGCTTTTGTCATAAGAGACCATGGTCTACTTAGAACATTTTTCCTGCTTTCTTCCATCTTGGGTCTCTGCACCTTCCAGCCCTTCACAGAACTTCCAGTTAGCGCCATGCTGGGACAGAGCATCCCAAGGTTCACAACCTTTGTGCCCTGTAGGAGCCACTATGAGGACGGCCCAGGGAAGAACAGGCCATTTTCACTGGAAAACAAGTGGTGGTTATTAATTATGGTGACTATGTACTTTGGATTTGGATTCGCTGCACCTTTTTTAATAATAAGATACCAACAGCTTAAAAAAAGAAGGATGTTTTAATTAATCCATAAAACAGATGTGAAAAGGAACATTTTAAGAGGTGCAGTCTCTTTTAAAAATGGATCTAACTCTTTTTTAAAAATTTTTATTTATTTGACAGAGATCACAAATAGGCAGAGAGGCCGGCAAAGAGAGAGAGAGGGGAAGGGAAGCAGGCTCCCTGCTGAGCAGAAAACCAGATGCGGGGCTCGATCCCAGGACCCTGGGATCATGACCTGAGCCAAAGGCAGAGGCTTTAACTCACTGAGCCACCCAGGTGCCCCTGGATCTAACTCTGGAATTCAATATACCCGATATGTTTATAAATAAACTTACTATATGAATCCTTAAAACAACAGCAACAACAACAACAAAAACCCTCCATTTCCCTAATGTGGTTCCCTGAATAGATTACCAAAAATGCTTAGATAATGACAAGTGGTAGTCACCATTCCGCTGTCTTTGCACTTAAATGTATCTTAGCATAAGATCTGCTTTGAAGAGGGTTTTAAAAAAATATTCAACCAAATTAAAAAAAATCAATTATACATTATGAAGTTTATTCTCAGCCACTCGTTCAAAGCCCTTGGGTACCCAAAGTGGTGGTATTTTTAGAGATCTGTGTCTACTTTCTTAATTCATTTGTGGCTGCAAAGAATGATTCTGCTAACAGCATGAAAAAGAGCCAAATATTGACTCCAGAGATTATGCAGGGTGCCCTATAATTAGTTTTATGACCAAAAAGAAAAGAATGCCTTGGATGATTGACAGGATGGATTGAATGAATGAATGTATGAATGAACAAACAGATGAGTAAATATCATCCATTCAGAAATTCTCAGACTTTCTCAGAAAATCTCAGAATTCTCAGAAATACTTCCGAGAGCGTCATTTCAGTGGTGATGAGCGCTCTGGTGATGAGCGCCTTGTATGGACGAGCCAGGCTCGGGAGAGGGTCCGGGTAGAGGCAATATGTGACTCCAAAAAGGGAAGGCAAAGGGAGTAAGAAAAGTATCAGCAGGAAAGACAGGCAGGAAGCCAAGAGAGTGAAGAAGAGAATGATAAAGATTAAGGCGCAGCTGTGAGGAAGGCGGGGCTGCAGGGCGGAGAATCAGCTAGCCCGGGTGGATGGGGGACAGCTGGTGACTCCTGAGAAAGTCTGAAGTCCTAAACCTTTGTAATCTGGAAAACTTGGTTAACCACAGTGACTCATTCCCCAGTTATGCCACAAATCCAGGATTTTACTGGAAAAGCAAGCAGACTGGCCCAGGACATTCTCAACTCCTGCTGCTGTTTCCACTTCGACATCTGACAGAGGTTCTACATGACATAAACAAAGCACAGTCCTTGACTTAAGAATCATTTAGGACGGCTTTCGTTTTGCAGCTAAAACCAGTACCGAGAGTTAAACTTTACAGAGTGATGCCCATATGCTGGTCACTGTTCTAAGGGTTTGTGTTAACTCACTGAATCCTCAGAATGACGCCGAAAAGTAGAAACCATTGTCATTCCATCTTACAGATGAGGAACTGACTGAGGCCCAGAGAGGTTCGGCGACTTGCCTCTGGTCACACAGCTCAGAGGTCTTGCCATAGACCTTGGGCATAATCACTGATCTGTATTTCTAGACGTCTGGGTGCAGTTCCAGGAATGGAACCCAGGTCTCCTGGCTCCCAGTTCGCTGACTTTTCTCCTGTGCTAACCAGAACTCTCTGGTGCCCCCTCTCTGGAGCATCGATGGCCCAGATAACATTACAGTCCCACAGTGACCACGAGTATGAAAACAAACTCTTCGCTCTCCCTGTCTCTTTTTGAATGGTTCTACCTCTGGGAGGGGTTCAAGCCAACCTTCCCCCCACCACTGGGGCTGGGCTGCCCAGAACAGTCCCTCCAACTTGACATTGCCAGTTGGACAGTGAGTGGTTCAGAGCTGGCAGAGCTGTCTCTACCCCTTCATTTCAATTCCGTGCTCACTTCCGAAGCCATCCTCCAAGTGTCCGGCCCTGTTAATGTGGCTCCTTGTAAGTGATTTAAAGGTAAATGGCTGGCATTAGAGGGTGATGTGCTGAACAGGAGACCAAGGTATGAAAAACAATGTTACGGAGTGGATCTCAAGGGCGTTGAGTAAACCTGCTGTCAGGATTTTCAGAGAAGATTTGATTGGGAAGAAAAACACTTCTTTGCTTCATCATTTCGAAGCAATTTCATGCTTCAGTTCTCTATACTTCTGTCTTCTGAACACTTCCGAGGGCCACACATGGGCCTCAGCATCATCCTGAAGTCTTGTACGATGGAGTCGCGGTGCAGGGGCTCTCGGGGTGTGATGTTGAGAGCCGCACGGGAATGCTTGCTTTTGATACAACATTTAATCATTTTCTTCTGCCTCAATTAAGTTGAAAAGACTCAAATGCAGCTTAAAATTGAAAAGCATAACTGAAAGAGGTTTATATCAGATATTGAAAGGCTAAGATGTTCCCTTTTCTGAACGGAGCCAGGGAGGAGGTGGACTGGGGGTGGAAAGGACAGAAACCGCAGAGCCTTCCCAAGGGGAGTGTCTGGTGCCTGGTGGGTGGCTGAGTCTGTTATGTCAACATTTCAAACGCCATGTGGTCATTTCTTTAGGACCTTGTTTTATGATCTTTGTGGTTGTTTCTCTGCCCACCCCCCAGCTTTATTGAGATGTAATTGACATATAACATTGCGTGAGTTTAAGCTGTTTAACCTGATGATTTAATACACATACACAGTGAAATGATTAGTGTGATAAGGTTAGTTAACACATCTGTCACCTTGCATAGTTAAAGTGTGTTTGTGTGTGTGTGTGTGTTGAGAACATTTAAGATCTACTCTTAGCAACTTTCCAGGATACAGTACAGTGTAGCAAACCATAGCCACCTTGTTCTGTGTACATTATGGCCCCAGAACTCGTTCATCCTGTAACTGGAAGTTGGTAGCCTTCGACCAGGATCTTGCCATTTCCCACTCTCCTAGCACCTGGCAACCATCCTTCCTATCTCTGTTTCTCTGTGAGTTTCACTTTTTCTGATGCCGCACATTAGTGAGACCGGACAGTGTTTGTCTTTCTCTGTCTGACTTATCTCTGTGAGCCGAATGCCCTCAAGGTCTAACCATGTTGCAAATAGCGGGATTTTGTGGGATTGTTTCTTGGTGTGATGCCAGCCTGAGCAAATGTGGTTTCCTTCAGTGGTGTGCTTGGTGCCTGCTGCGGGAGTGGAGAAAGGGTCCTCTTGGTTCTCCCACACGCACTGTGTCCTAGACTCCATGCTTGGGTGTCACACATAGATAGGGACAGGGCTCCCCACTCTATATTGCACATCGGCATCTCCCGGGGAGCTTTTCCAAAAGTGCTCAGACTCATGCCCCATCTCGTAAGATTCAGATTCATTTGGTCGAGGGTGGGGGTCTGGGCATTTAGAATTTTCAAAGCTCCCCAGGGGATTCCAAGGAGCAGCCCATGTGGGGAATCTCTGACTTAGAGGGTCTCATTGAATTTGGGGGAACTTTTCCTGCTCTGCTTCACTCACCCTTTTGACCTTTGGGGGAGAGTCCCATTCTTCATTGTGACAGGAGTGAGAAGTGTGTCTGGTGGCCTCAATCCTCAGAATACACGAGCCAAATCCCTTCGGAACCTTCAGCCAGTGGTTTGGATGGCTTCCATTTGGTGCCTCTCTTTCCGGCTGGTATTTCCAGCTTTGCCAAAGCCCATTTTTGGTAACCTTGCCTTCTGCACACCTTAAGAGAGATTGTTTGCCTTTGTAACTTCCCAGTGTGGAAGGATTTTTAGGAGGCCCCAAGGAAAGAAGCCCTCATCTTCCTTCCGGTTCAAGGCTTCATTCCCGGGACGCTCTGAGACAATGCAGGCCTTCTTCTGCTCTCCCTGGCCAGCCTTCCTGGAGAGGATTTCTGAAGGCAGAGCTCGTGGGGCCTGAGGGGGGCGTTCCTGGAGTGGCAATTCCAGACCGAAATTCCCTGGCTCGGAGTCTCCCTGGGAAGCCCCTGGGGAGGCCCAGGTGTGCACCGAGGTGAAAGAAACCTATTGTGGAGGGATTGTGCTCTGCCAGGGACCTCAGGGCCCGGTCGGGGGCAGTGAGGGAGGAGACGAAGGGGAATGCATCTCCGGCTGCATCTCAGGGTCCTGACAAAGTGAAAATTCCAAAAGAGATTTATAGACACGCTCCCCGCCCACCATAGATGTCTTTGTCACGACTGTGAGTTTGCAAAGCACTACTGGCATTATTTCACATTTCTGTGACTTAGAAAGTGAGATGGAACCCTTTGGGGGCACTTACCACATGCCAAACAGTGGTATCCATACATTCACCCATATGCTACTTTAGTCACTAATTTAATCCTCACAGTACCCCATGAGAGACCTATGCTTATTGCTTTGTGGATTCAGAAACCAAGGCTCAGATCGTTGACATGACTTGGCCAAGGTCATACAGACTGGACAAGGACCCAGGTCAGTCTAACATGTAATTGAAGTTCGTCCCTTCCTGGGAAATACAGAATAACTCTCTTTGCTCTTTAACATCATCTGTCATGACCCTCCTCTCCCATGTCTTCTTTTTAACATAAACACCTTCTGTTTCTTCAGATTATTTTTAATGAACATTTCCTAGATTTGCCCTTTCCAGAGTCTCACCTTCCATTCTTCATTTGTTTCCTGATAACTGGCTTCTTTTCCAATATTTCCAGTGGAACTATCTTCCCCTAGGTCACTGATGACCAGATTGTCAAATGCAGCCCTGATTAACCTATATCCAGCCTGTGTCCATAGCATGTAGTACGAAGGCTGGCCACTCTCTCTCTTCAGTTGGGCAATCTCATTCATTCCCATTGATGTACCATCTATATAATGACAACTCCCAAATCTACCTCTGCAGCCATGACCTTTCTCTTGAGCTTCAGACCCATCCATCCAACAACCTGTTAAATTTCAGATATCCCATACGTTTCTCAAACTCCATGCACTCCAAAATGGAAACCAGCACCAACCACCACTCCACCCCAATCCTGCACTTCTCTCTATACCCTTCACCATGGTTTAATAGTGATATTGCCTTCCATATGCTCTACCAAGCTGGGAACTCAGGCACACCCTTCCCTTCACCCACTTGTCTAAATCAGTCCTTCAAGTTCTATGGATTCCACTTGATGAATAGTTTTCAAAGATGACCTCTCTTCTCTCCATGCCAGTGACTCCTTGAGCATGTCTTAGAGTATTTCAAGAGCTTCATAATGTCTCTCCGATTCCACTTTACTGTACAAGTCTGTTTTCATGCTGCTGATAGATCTTTCAAGGCCCCTTTTAAACTGTTGAACCCACATTTCCCAAAGTACATTTCATTGCACCCTGGTTTTACGGGATGCTCTGTGAAAAATAGGACTGTGGTCAAGTAGCTTTGGGAAAGCCTATGTACTATGCTCTTCTCCTCTTGGAGGTTCATATTAGATGTCCCGAGAAGTCATCCAGTTAAAATCCTGTTTAGCTTTGTAGACTCAGCATCCCGAATGGATTTCATCATGGAATCACCCTTCCTCCCCACACTCACATTTTTCAGTGTAGGGCGTGCCAACAACCATCTGCAGAACACCTTTGAAACCACAGTCGGTACGTTCTGTTCCTTGGCATGACTTATAAGGCTCTTCTTCATCCGACCTTTGCTTACCTGTCCAGCCAACCCTCCCCTTTAACTCTCACAGCTGTCATCACACACCTTTGTGGTTTTTTTCTGCTTTTCTTTTGCCTGAAAAGCCCTTCTTCTCCCCCACCCACCTCTACCTGCCTTCAACTCATCACTGAAGACTCACTTGTCTTCTATGAAGCATTCTCTGACTCTCTCCAAGGGAGAATTGGTCACCTCTCTTTTTTAACTTCTAATGTCTGTATACATTTTGAACGTTACATTTTGAACAAAGGAAATCATTCCATTGCTTTGTGGCTTGGCATATTTCAAACGGATTGGATTAGTTTCTATATCTTTTCATTTTAACACCATCCTTGTCTCCTGAAGGGAGCTTGGGCTCTCATTACTAACCCAACAGGAAAACAGTCCCATTCTTTCTCACTTTTGGAAAAACAGCTTATGTGAGAGACCTTATAACAAGGTCTGGTCTAGAGCACATCTTAAAACAGTGTCCTTACTAATGAGTTCAGCTACATGATGTGTCCCACTGTGTGTTGCCTCCCCTAGACAGTGCAGTGATGGGCTTGAGTGTAGGTATAAAGTGCCTAATAACGCCTTAGTGCAGAAATGAAACCCAGAGCCACCTGAGCCCGTGCTCCTGAGAGAGATTTTCAAGGCCTACCTGCAGCTACTTAGCCTGGATCTCCCTCCAGTTGTCTTGGGCTTGGAGGCCTGGGAGTAACGGCCTGCCCCATGAAGACAACTCCTCAACGAAAAAAGGGAAATACCCATCATGGGGAGCTTCCTTTGTGTAGGCATGGTGCTGAGTCTTTGCCGCACAGTCTTACTGCGTCCTTACGATGACTCCGTCAGATAGGAACTCTTATTTGCTTCATGTTGCAGATGAGGACATGAAGGTTCAGCTGAGTGGAATGACCTGTCAACGTTGGTTTTATAGCTTCAGACCCTAATCCTGTCTGCAGCACATCCTTGCTGTGCTACTGTGGGCAAATCACTTACTCTAGCCAAGTCTCCATTTTCTCACTTGCACAATGGGAATAAGACGTGTGCTTACCTGGTGGAATGGGTCATAAGGTTTCAGTGATAGGCTGGATGCCGAGTGCCTGGCATGTGGTAAGCACTCTATAAATGGTAGCTATTATGGTCTGAAATCAGAGACATTGTTTTCAGCCAAGATGAAGGGAAACAGGAGGACCATTTTGTGTTAAAGGAGAGTTTGAGCCCAGAAACTATCTGGACTATGAAAAGGTCACGCTTCTCAGCAAACCAAAGAGGGAGTGCTTCTCCCAATGGTTGATGGTCACGCTTCTCAAGGGGTGAAAAGAAGCCCCATTTTCAGAGCAGTGGGAGAGAAGGCAGCCAGGCACAAGAGCTTTTGTTGGGAGAAGGGCTGGTCATGCGGAGACTGGAACAGATTGGTAAAACTTGGCCCCAGTGCAAATCAGAGATGGGCTCTGTACGTACTTCAGGCAGCTGATCTGTGCACTTATGTAGTGGTTTGTAATGCATTCCCTATATGGGTAGCTACACTGGCTCCTATAAGAGCTACAGCTAAAAATATGGAAGGGCCATCTGGGGGAAGGGATATAAGTGCAAGCGGGTGGCCAATGGGGAGAAGAACTATAGCAATGGGCTCTGTAGTCAGACTGCCTGGGTTGGCACTGTGACTCTGCCACTTGTTAGCGGTGTGACTTTGAGCTACCCACCACCTCTCTGAGGCTCAGTTCCCACCCTCATCTGTAGACTGGAGATAGAGTACCTAGTTTATAGGGCTATTGGATGGAATAAAGGAATTTATCCATGTAAAGCACTCAGTGCAGACCAGGTACAATGTAAAGGCTTAAGAATTTACAGTTATTGTCATCATCATGGGTGCTGGATGTGGTGGGGGGTGGGGGTGGGGACCAATGTAGATGATCAGAGAGTTTGTGGAACAATCCCAAATGAATCTTCTCCAAATCGACTTCTGCAAATATTGCATTTACCTCCATTAATTAAAAGAAGCTTTGCCTTTTTTCCTTTCAAGTTTATTTTGTGGCTCAGATCTTAATGAGCTTTTTAAAAGACTATAGAGGTTTTGATCCAATTAAAAACTATCCTCTAAGATATCAGTATCTGACAGTTCCACCATACTCTTTCGGGCATTTTCCTTGAAACAATCGTAATGCGATATTTATATCTAGTGAAAATTATGAGTTTTCACTAATTCTTAGATTAGATGGGGTTTAACTACGAGGATGTAGCCTGCACATTTAATCTACTTTAGAGCAGCTTCATTTACTAGATGGTCCTCATGGGTTTGGGGAAAGGATGTAAAGTATCATCAATGAGGTGTGAAGCCGGTTTCAAAGGACAGAGTCTCTTGTTTTCAAAATGGATTGAACTGCTGCAGAATCGCAGCCACTGCCCAGCTCCCCACAGTGCTGATCCTGACCTGAGCTCCAGCAGGTTCTTCCTCTCCCTCCCTTTCTCTGCAGGCACTTCTGTGCTCCTGTACCTCAGCCCCGGCTGCTGGGCCACGTGGCAGCTGCTGAGTTCTCCACCCACACAGCAATTCTCTCTGTATTCATCTTTTGGCTCTAGGATACTCTTGTACCCTTATTTCTATGATTTTTTTTTTGAAAAGTGTTTTTGACGCAGGTTCTGGAAAGAAAAGTGGTGCTGGTGATCACTCCTTTATATGTTGATTTTACCCCCTCTCTTCGTAAAAGTGGGGATGAGGGGGGTTACAGCTCGGCTCCTGGCCCTCCTGCCTCCAAC
Source organism: Mustela erminea (assembly GCF_009829155.1). Lineage (NCBI taxonomy): Eukaryota > Metazoa > Chordata > Mammalia > Carnivora > Mustelidae > Mustela > Mustela erminea. Next base: position 111,774,404 of record NC_045635.1, on the reverse strand, counting down.
CTGTTCTGCAAATGAGAGGCAGAGGCCTCCTGTCACTCTGCTGCCCAGAAGATTAAGTGGTTCCTACCTATCGTCCTGGCCCTCACATAAGCCAACCCACTTTATCAACCTCATCTTCCATATGTGGAAGATTATATATATATATTTATACACACACACACACACACACACACACACACACACACACACACACACACATATATATGTATATATATGTTTTTCCAGAAGTGTGAAATATGCTGGTAGCTGTCAAGTGTCAGGAAGGTTCTGGAGAACAAGAAAAGGTCAACACCAGCTTTCTTAAGATGACTTTTCAAGAAGATCAAGGACTTTAAATTCAGCTTTGCATACCACTCCCTAAGTCATTCCAAGTTCGTAGAAGGTTAACACATTTATTGCTCAACCCAGGATTTGATACCCGTTTTTTAAAAAGGTTTTATTTATTTATTTGAGAAAGAGTAAATGAGAGAGAGAGAGAGAGAGAGAGAGAGAGAGAGAGAAGCAGACTCCCCACTGAGCAGGAATCATGGGGCTTGATCCCAGGACCCCGGGATCATGACCTGAGCTGAGGGCAGATGCTTAACCAACTGAGCCATTCAGGTGCCCCTTGATATCCATTTTTATAGCTACTGTATTATGTTTGAGTTGACTTTTTATAAATTCAGTGGAGTTGTATTTTGTATGTTGAATATATACATCACTGTATCCAGAGGCCATTGTTTATTTAAAGAACTTGGAGAACAATGTTCTATGTGAATTTGTTATAGAGACTAACTTATGACTTGGTTATGATCGCCTTTATGTTACATGCATAGGCCTATGTATGGTGTACTTAATGCTGAACCTCCAGTAAAGATTATAGTATTGCTTCCATGGGAAAATGTAAGCCATGACAATGACATGGCTTCTAGCAGTGAATGCATCACCAAGACTTGAGAATCGAGCCTAGCCCAGTGCTTGTTGTATACAATAAGAGTTGACTACATGTCTGTCAAATGGGTGAATTGTCTACAATCTGCTCAGCCACAACTGAGTAGAAAATGAGAGACTGAGACTTCTGTTCTCTGTAGTGTATCATAATTGACAATTTTAGACAAGCCCCATGACTTCTGCTGTCCCCATTTCCTTACTTACAGCCATCTATCTCAGAAAAGGCTGAAGAAAAAAGGACACTAAACATTAGTCTAGAATGACCTTCTTTAAAAGTGATTTTTAAACTCCATTACACAAAAAGGTATGATAAAACCAAACCCATCATTTTGGATGAAATTTTCTTCTCTCTACTCAATGAGATAGATGGTGACATATAATCAACATGCATTTATCCAAGAATGTTATCACAGGGACTCAGCTTTGTGCTAGATGCTGAATGATAATATTGCTGCTCAGAGAGCTTCCCATCCAATTGAGTAGACAACACTTCCATGTGGGTAAATTGGGGTTTTCCATCCTTGGCGCACTTGACATTCTTTCTGGGTGGGATAACTTAACGGGAGGATGTCCTGTAGACCTTATAGGATGTCCATGTTGTGGGATGTTCAGCTTCATTCCGGGCCTCACCCCACTAGAGGCCAACAGCAGCCCTCTCCAGTTACGACAACTAAACATGTCTCTAGGAGTTACCATTGCTACATTTCCCCCTCCCTTTGAAGACCTCCAGCCCTGTGTGGTTTGTCATGCAAAGTTGTGTGTCACTGTCAAAGGAGGAAGTAAAAGACGAGGCAGGAATTCGCTGGAGAGAAGGGGCTGGATTGGTCAGAGACTTCAGCTGGACCCAAGGAAAAGCTGGGTGGGATTTCACTAAACAGAGAGGTCATTTCAGATGGAGAAAATGGCCCAAGTTGTCCGTGGAGCAATCACACTTGGTGGGTTTGTGGGAGGGCCTGGTGAGTACGCTGGGTAGGATGGGGAAGTACACGGATCATGGGACATGAGCTGATGAAGTGGGTTGGTTAGTGTAGAAGATAGGCTGATGGGTGAGAAACACTGGGTTTCTGGGCAGCAGAGTGATGGGAGGCACATGACTCTGGCTGAAGTTTGTAGGATGGGATGGAGGGGGACAGGTGGGAGCAGGCCTCTAACCAGCATCATCCCTGCTCTTACAGGGCAAAGCAAGTGGAGCCAGACAGCAGGGACTCTGAAGGTGGCAGTGGTGTCTCTTAGTTGCGTGAGCACCAGGCATCAGATCACTGACATCACAGGCTGGGCTCTCCAGATTTTGTTTTTCTTGCCCTCCTGTGCCTGAGTGCTAGAGCTCAGGAGATGTAGATGCTGCAGATTTGTCTTCGAAACTAATTGTCTTGTTCTTCACATTCATAGACTTCACTAGATCTTTTAGATTAGCTCCTGGGGCAAAAATCCATAGTCTTCAGACAGTTCTCTGTTCAGCAGTGTGTCTTCCAACAATTCTCTTTCCAGCTATGCTGCACCTATCTCCTTTTCTAGAATTTTCTCCATCAGTTTGACCTGCTCTGTCTTCCCTCCAACAATATGAACACACATTATTTGTGTTGAGATCCATTGATCACACCATTGTGATCATACCACTGTAAAGTGCTCCTGAATAAAACTTGTCTTTCCTATCTTGTTTTTGTCAAAAGTGTGTAATGTTCAGGTTGACGAGATGAATGATTATATGGCATGTAGGGCATTCAGAGGACACATCATGGGTGCCTTTACATTTTAATGACTCAGGGGTGAGTATGGTAGCCCATCTATATGTAATTCTCAGCTACATGTGAGTTTATGGAAGTGTAGGGCAGCAAACAAATCCCAGGACTTTTTCTTTTAGGACCTGTGACAAGTGAAAATGAGAGAGCCCCATGCTATGGCTGCTGTCACTGAAGCCTGTGTTAGCTGACAGAGAAAAATCCACTTGCTTTGTTACCCAAAACATGATCGAGATGATTTCTATTACAACTAACCTCTAAGTTATTAAAATGGAAAAGTGAAAATAGAAAATGGCATGAGAACAGAGTGAAGCCTTGTGGTTTGGTACCACGAATCTGAACTCGGTCGGCCTTTTATTTACATAATGGGATGATGTGAGTGGCTCAGCGTGTTAAGCATCCAACTCTTGATTTTGGCTCAGGTCATGATCTCAGGGTTGTGAGACTGAGCCCTCCGTTGGCCGTGGAACCTGCTTAAGATTCTGTCTTTTTCCTTCTCCCTCTGCCCCTCCCACCTTCTCTCCCTCTCTTAAAAAAAAATAGTAATGGAATGATGTGACCTCAGCAGATGGCGTGTCATTGAAAGCCTCGTGTTATTCCAGCTCTGTTGACTTAGGAAAGAAGAAGATACTATACCCCACTCTCTTTGATTGTATTCCATAAGGAAATCTTTCCAGTAATTTCACTTAGGAAAGGAAATCCCCAGTGGCCCTTTCATGTATTTGAGGGAAGTATGCTTACAGAATCAGTGTGGGCCCTGAATCTGTTTCATGCCTTCTGCTGTGCTAAAGGAGGCGGAGAAAAAGTGCCAAGCAGGTGTTCCTTGCCGTCAGGGAGCCCACTGCAGAGCTGGGATCATTGAGAAGTCCTGCATGGCACAGACCAAGGCTAGGATGGGCTGGAGATTGGTGGAAAAGTTTCCTGCGGGAGGTCAGAGGTCTCCTTGGCCTTGAGAAGTAATATGGGGCGAAAGCTCAGGGCATTTTGAGTCACAGAAGAGAACTAACATTGTGTCTATAGGGAATGGCTGGATGCCCTGCGTGCTTAGACCAGAGAAGTGGTATATTGAGAGACTGGATGGACAGGATGCCCCTGACTCTGAAGGTAGGGCCCTGCAGGACTATTCCCTGTGTAGTCCATGGTGCAGAAATGGGCCATGAAGAAAATGATCCTTTGTGGGAGAAACTCATTTTACACAGGAACACTTCTAGAGAGTTCTATAACCCAAGTTTAAGTAAAATGAGTTGTGATGATTCCTATAGCTATGGCTCACGCTGATCAGTTCATTGAAGGTGCTTGAAACTGACCTCAAGTTCAATTGTCCATGCCTTTAGTGACTCATTCTATGGCTTCCCCCAAACAGATAAGGTGTCCTTGGAATTTGGCTTCACAGCAGGTTTGAGCCACTGTCTGTAGGAGCTATTTTTCTTGAAGCAGGACTGTTTGCTCTTGGTGCTAAAAATAAATGTATGGGGTGGAGGATGGAAGAGAGAAAATAGCACTGTTTTGTCAGTGAGCAAGGGGGCCCAGGAACGCTTCTCCCAACCCCCAACACCTTCTCCTTGGGAGTCCCTCCAAACCTGAAGTCACACCCATCTACCAGAATGTGTAAAGCTGGGTCCTTAGAATGCCCCCTGCATCAAGGCAGCCATTTTGCTATGCTCATTTCTGTATTCCCAGCACCAGCAACAGTGTCTGGCATACATGAGACCATCAACGTTTTCCCCCTTTGAATAATGTGCTGTTGAATTAATGAATTTTCAACTTTTGACATGGATGTTATTTGAATAATCATCTTTATTTCCAGCTTGGCTGTTTAATATCGAGTTTTAAAAAATAACAGCTTTATTGAGATGTGTGTCACATGACAGAGAATTCACACTTTGAAAGGTATAATTGAGTGGCTTTTAGTGTATTCACAGAGTTGTGCCACCATCACCACCAATTTCGGAACATTTTTATACGCCAAGAAGAAACGCCGTACCCATTGGCAGGCATTCCCCATTTCTTCCTCCCCAGGCTCTGGCAGCCACTAATCTGCTTCCTGTCTCTACGAATTTGCCTGTATTGAACATTGCACATAACCAGAATCATACAATATGTGGTCTTTTGTGTCTCGCTTTTTTCATTTAGCTAAATGTTTTCAAGGTTCATCCATGTTACAGCATGTATCGGCCTTTTATTTCTTTTTATGACTCTAATAATATTCCACTGTATGAATATACCACATTTTCTTCATTCATTCATCCACCGAGGGATATTTGAGTTGTCTCCCCTTTTCGGCCATTATGAATAGTGTTGCTGTGAACATTCACGCTCAGGTCTTTGGACATGTGCTTTCATTTCTCTTGGGTGTATGTATACCTAGGGATGGAGTTGCTGGGTCATAGGATGATTTATGTCTAACTTTTTGAGGAACTGTCAGACTGTTTTCCGTAGTGCATGCACATGGAAAACATTTCACATTCCCACCAGCAATGCTCAAAGGCTCCAGTTGCTCTACATTTTTGCCAGTCCTTGTTATTGCCTTTCTTTTTTAGTATAGCCATCCTAGTGGTTTAGATTAATGTTGACTTTCGAATTATAAATGTATGGTATAAATATACCTATGGGATACAAGTGTGAAAGGCTTAAACTGCTATTTCTTTGCATCGGAAATGGCCCTGCCAGTGCTATATTTTCCTTCTTGCATCTTTCTGAGCTGCTGGTGTTGTATTTCCTTATAGAGGAAATGAAAAAGAGAGATCGGGGATCTGCTGAACCAGATTTTAGCACTTTTCTGATTCAGAGTGTTGTGGTCATAAGAGAACACACACTGGGCCTCAAGATAGCATGTTAAAGTCCAGAAATATGTCATTTCATGACGTCTGTGCAGAGACCACTTCTGTGCCAGTGTGTTACATTTGGAACCACATTTTGTATGTGCTCAACTTTTACACAGATCTTGAGAAAATGAAATTGAATTTTATGCCTCTTTAATTTGATTTGAGACCATGACCATGCCATTTCTTTATAATAATTACAAGAATGGATCCAATATATGGCTTTCATCTTATAGTAATTGCAACCATTTACCATTTATAGAACACATAGTTTAGGACACCATAAGTCACATTTCATGCTAATCGCTTTTCTGAAAATAAAGGGTTCTGTTGTACAAATCCAAGAACAATGAGAGTGGAAAAGAAAATCAATTTATACGTCACATCAAAGAGGAGATCAAAATGAAGATGTCAAATATATGCCAAAGGCTCTCATGAATTACATGTGGTGTACCCATCCCACACTTTATTTTTAGGCAAGTAAAATATCCTGAAGTCTCATTGTAAAAGCTACTTCAAAGATGATTTGGTGACAGTATTTTCCCCAAGGCTTTTGCCAGTTTTACATGCCAAAGGCTTCCAGTGTGAACAGGGTTCCATGGGGCCCGAGCCCCAGCAAAGGACTTAGACCTTAAGATCTGATCCTTCATTGAATGAAGGACAAGAAGCCCATTTTTGTGATCTGCTTCCCTTTTTTTTTTTTTTTTCTTTTGGGACTCACTGAAGAATTAAAACTTGTCTTTCTTTCTAAAGTTATATGCAGAGTACAAAGAAGGAGTTTCAACAGCTGGTTCTTGTCATTCTATGGAAAAAACTTCTGATCTGGAAAACACCCCCAGGTCCTGCAGACGGGTCTTCTATTTCTCGCTCCCATTTTCCCTTCACACTAACAGCTTTGGCTCCTCCTCCTCCTTTATAGATCATATCTATCTCTTCAGGCAGGTATTTTTTTCAGATATTAAAAGTAATACATGAGAAAACAATTTTTAAAAGCCCAGAGATTACAAAGAAAACAACAATCCCCTGCAGTCTCACGATCCAGACAGCTCCATTTTTAACTTACTGCCCTACACTCTGGGTTTACTTGCGTTTGTTCATTCATTCTTTACTTCACTCAACAAATACTTCCTGAACACCTACAATATGCCAGGTGCTATGCATACCCATGGTCCTCATTTTCTTCATAATTATTAGGTGTATAGTTGTCAGTTTAATATCTATCTCCTTTCCTAGTTTCTGAACTCCAGGATCATCTTATACACTAAACATCACACCGTGACCACTTACCAAGCCTTAAGTATTCTATGTAAATGACATTTTTAATGGCCTTATCCTAGTTCTACCACAACTTACTATTTTCTTCTTTTTGGTCATTTAGGACATTATCACACATTTCACTTATCATCAATAGTTTGAACATCATGTCAAAAGGCATACCCACTGTTAGGGCTTTTGTCTGGCTTATTAGCCAGACTGCCTTTCAGAAAACCTCTACCAATTTACATACGTACCCGCAGTGTATGAGTATTTCTCAAATGCAACTAAGGGGAATTACAAAATGGAAGACTCAAGGATGTGAAAGAATTACCAGTCCATTCCTTTGCCTGCAAGCAGAGTCAGAATGACTGTCACCACTTGGAGGAAGACAGTTAGCTTGGGAGAATTGAACATCACTTGCAAGAGCTCTCCCAGTTTAGTGACATTGTGATTTGGAGCCAAGAAGAGGCAATGGTGTGGGCTGTTTGTGTACGTTTATGGATTACCTTTACAGAGCTAAGAGTGAACTAGAGCAATGGTGTTGGCATGAGCTAGAGAGATGGTATTGGCATAAACTCAGGCAATCCAAATAGTTATTGATTCTCTATTATGTGTCAGAGCATGTTACGTGCTGTGAGTGATGAAGAGATGAACTGAATACCATTGTTGCCCTCAAAAAGTTTAAAATCCAGTAGCAGGAAAGGTGTGGGTATTGGAATCCGAATGACCTAGGTTTCGGTTCTGATTCTATTACTTCTATTAGCAGTGACCTTGTGGGGGTGGTGGTTAGGCAGTCTTCGATCATCAGTTTCCTCATTTGCAAAATGGGGTTAATAACAGAGTCGTCCTAAGAAGGAAATGAGGTAATGTGTGTCAAGTGCTTGCCAGAATCCTGGCTCTCAGGGAGGGATAACTACCATTGCTTGGTAATGATTTTTCCTGTCTGCCAAGGATTTTGTGGGGATTCAATGAAATAATAAATGTAAAACACTTACTATTACACCAACATCAAGGCAATGACATTGACAAGCCTTGGGGGAAGATCAAGAAAACATAACATACATGAGCTACACCAGTCATAGAAGAGCAGTGGGAGAAGTGAGTCTTGGAACATACTGCAGAAGATAGGACTGGCTCTCCAAGTCCCAGGACACTGAGACTTAGGAAGGTCAGCTGCTGAGAGCCATTGCCAATTTTGATCCGCTTAGCTGTTGATCACCTCTCCTTGCACTCACCTTCATTCAAGGCACCCAGAGTACATTTGGTTTCTGTGAAGTTTTCAGGGTGTCCCTACCTCCTGCTTTATGTCTTGCTCTACCAAGCCTGAAGCTTTTCAGGAGTGGATGGTATTCGTCTCTTGCGCCATCACTAAAGAATAGCTTTCGCAGTTTGAAATTAGAGCATTCGAGAGCTCTAAGCATCTGGCAGAAGAAGTCAGCGGCTGGAAAAGTTGCAGTAGATGTCTCCAGAATGCAATTAATAAGCACACTCTTCCCCCTGAGCCACTCTCCCGTTACGGGGTGGAAGCTGGTCTATTTCAATGATGTGTGCTGACTTCACCCCTCCCAAAGCCCACACATTCAATGCCTCCAGGTTTAAGAAGAATGAGGACAAATTAACCGTTCTTCTAAAATACTAAAGCTGCAGGCCTTTGTGAAATAAAACCTTGGCCGAATGGAAAATATTATTGTCTTTCTGCTTTCAGAAGTTACTTGTTTACCTGTTGCTCATAAAGCACAGGATAATTCGTGGTGGGGAAAAGGTATTCTTTGCCTGATGGGTTTCATTTCAGTACCATAGACTTCCCTGAAGATTGCAAAGCTATTCGATTGCTACGCATTTATAGAGCTTACCCTGAGGAAGGAGAATTAGTGTCTGGTAATACCTTCCTGCCTGCCAATTTTACCTCACTGATTCAACCTTTGGAACTGATTTAATCAATGGATCAGCACATTATTCAAAGGGGGAATGCTATTATAGAAAAGCTTTCACAAGGCTTGATGATTCATACAGACACTATTCAGGACTTTTAATCACATCACATAAAAGGACCAAATTTGAATGTTGCTTATGCCTAGAATTTTGATGAAAAGTAAAATATTAAGGAGCGCTTAGAAGAAGCCCATGGCTTGGATTTATGTGTGCTTATGTTTCTCCTGAGAAGGAAAACTTAGATTGTTCTAGAATAATAGTCCACAAAAACCAGAATCACTCCAGTGGACAAACCTAATGAAAGTGAGAGAAATGGAAGCTTGAACATGATAAGGAAGCTGAAGTGCTGTGCCTTGTTCTGGATGGTCCGTCAGCTTCCTTGAAGGAAGTTTCAGCTTTGGTGAGAGAGTCCTGGGTATGTGTAGCTCAGTTGTTGCACTAATGAATGACCTGGTCCTCATTTTCTTCATTTGTCAAATGGGGCTAGTTAGTCACACTTGGTTCCCAGGATGCTCGTGAGGATTGGGATAGTAAGGATTTTATTTGTTTCTATTTTCCTTATAGCACTGACCAATACATGTTATTCATATTTTTAAAATTCTTTGTCCTCAAACTAGAGTTGAAGTTCCACAGGTATGGCGGGTGTGATAAAGCATTTGACATCTCTTTTACCAAGTAGCCCATGCTCACCTTGAGGGTCGACCCAGCAGAGCCCACTGTAGGCGCGGATGCCTTGGGTCATGACCAAAGCCTTCTGGATAAAGAGGAAGACAGTTCTTCTCCAGGATAGTCTGGCTGGGTCTACTCATTTAAGTGGAAACCCCACCGCATCATGGTTTTATACAAAGGCTTTGTGTTTAGGCAGGAGTACTTTTGAATTCAAGCTCGACTGTTTATTAGACGTGTCATCTTGGGCAGGTCCCTTAACCTGTTTGTGATTCCATTTCATCATTTGAAAAGTGTGACAACAAAGGACACAGTGAGGATTAAATGAGATTACCTATGCTTAACAGCACAGAGCAGCATGCCTGGTACGGAGGCTCATCAGAGGGCAGGTGGGGGGAGCAGCAGGTGCTCCCACAGCGGCAGCACTACTCCTTGAGGACCCAAGTTCTCCGCCATCTTGAAGTGTGTTGGAGCAGTTAGCTCCATTGGTGCTCTTTTTGAGGGAGACAGTGTCCCCAGGCCTTTTCTGCCTGCCTCTAACCTGCTGCTCTTGCATTGCCTACAATAGATGGCCTTGGTAATTAGGCTGTTGAGGTCACACAGATTTGAGTTTCTGTCCCGGCTCTGTCATTTTCCAGTTGTATGACAGCGGGCAAGTTACTTAACTTCTCAGAGCCTCACTGTCGCCGGTTATAAAATGATAATGAACAGTTATGTGCTGCGTAGTGTCGTGAGAGAAAGAAATATCTTAATCCATGTGAAGGTACTTCAGTGAGTCAGTAGAACATGACAAGTGCCCAACAAAGTTATCTTCTAAGGTATGAAAGAGAGACTTCACAACACGTGGTATCATGTTAGAATCAAGTGTGTTTCCTGGCATGAAATTTATGGGAAAATTGGTGATATGGCCACAGGAACCACATCACCATAGAATGTTCTCTGGCTCAGAACTGCATGTTTTCCAGCCAATATGGACAAATAGGAGTGCCTTATAGCCCTTAAGGTCTATGTATTCATCCTAGACGGGGCCAGACTCTTCTACTCAAAGTGTGGTCCATATAACCACATGAGCATCACATGAGACTGCAGGAGAAAGGCAAGGTCTAGGGCCTGACCCCAGTCCACCTGAATCAGACAAGGTCCCTCGGCGATTGGCTTCGAGTCCTCGGCTGTCATCCCTACAGTGTTTATTGGTACCTTGTCCATGTCACCATTATCCGATTACTACCCGCTCCAGTTTCTTGGGTTATATATGCCTCATAATGTTCTTTTCCTGGAGGGGAGTGAGCCCTAGAAACGCTGCCTTTTGCTCCGGGTCAGATGGACTGCTTCATGGCAGGGCCCGGATAAGACTGCTGAGGCCCCCGCATTCCACTTCCTGACACTGTCCTCCGAAGCCACTGCGTGTGCAACCTGATCTGCTTTCCTTTCTCGTGGCTGCCGTCCATTTATCACTCCTGTTTCCCCCTTAAGTTCCAGATGGTGGGCCTCTTTATGCTGCCTTTCTTCGATGTGCCATCAAGCGGATCAGGGCGAAATCTAAAGGACTCAGTAAATTAATGAGGAAACAACTCCTTTAGCCAAAGTGGTGACTGCCGTAGGCGTGCTTGGCTCTTCTATCCCAGCTCTCTTGGTACCAACAGATGCTCTGTTGTGGTGGTTTTCAAACTTCAGTCGCCTCTGCTTCACCTGGGGAGGCGGGTTTAAAATTCAGACTCCTGGGCTCGACCTACAAGAATCCTGGTTCCTGGGTCCAAGCTGGGGCTCAGGCTGTACTTTTACCAAGAGATTCTAAGCAACTCAAAGAGGGTGCAGAGCAGGCTGTCGGGAAACTGCTTAGCTCTAGAGTCAGGGTAACTCCCAGCTGCGCCACTTACCTGCTGGACATCATGGGGCCTTTAGTGTCCTCAACTTCACCAAGAGAATAACAGTGCTTGCCTATTGACATGATGTTGCTCTGCAGTGACTTGAGACCGTGTGAAACACTTAATGTGTTTAATGTGCTTAATGTGGAGCCCGCAGCACCCAGGAAACGTTAGCTAGCATTATTTTAAAATCTAGGATGTGGTTTGCTTCTTAATAAATGGTAACTAGTACTACAGGAAGATCGTCCCTGCATGAACACATGGACATCTCCAAGGAAACTGAGTCCCCCTTTGAAGCTTAGTGAAGGCACTCTATTGCCCTTGAGGTGTTTCCGATTTCCTCCCAACTGGAATCATGGTTCCTTTAATACCTCTCCCATTTGTACCTCCCACAGAAGACGTTGTGCTGTGTAGAAGGTTCTAGTAAGAAGTATGCATCCGTCCCTCCCCAGCCTGCACACTCCTTTAAGAAAGAGGAGCTGTCGTGGCCATTCCGCCCGGTTGGGGCAGCCACAACAGTGCTTAGCACTCAGTACCTCTCAAGAACACATCTGCTGAAGTTCTTGAAGTGAGAGGATCCTGAACCAAAAGAGACCAGACCAGAAACCTCTTTCCTCTTCAAGGAGGGAGCCAGTCAGGACTGGCAGAATAAGACTGGAAGATGTTGGGGTCTTCTCTGGCTTGTTTCTTCTGCAGTAAGATCGGGAGGAAATGCCCACAAGAAGTAGAACTGGCAGCAACGCCACTTCAAAGCACCTCAACAATTACTGTTGTTTTTTTAAAATCACAGGCAGAGGACATTTCCTGAAATGGCACCTCTGGTTTTGAAGGAAGGAAAAAGCCCATATTGGTGGGTTGGGGAGATAGCTTGACTTGGTGGTGGTGTGGGGGGGTGGGGGGGGGTGGGGGGGGAGGATTTCTGCATCTGCAGAATTCACTAGGTGATTTAAATAAGGAGGGATGTTTTCCTTCAGGACACATGAAACAGGAGGCCAGTTGAGTTTTCTGCTTTTCAGTTGGCTGCTTCAGGTCTTATAGGCAACTTGTGCCTCCAGATCTAACACTTCCTAGAACAGGAATCTGGTGTCTGAGGGTGGGAATGCAAATGTCCCATTGGCCACTCTCGGACTGTGGTCCGTGAGGAGAGATTAGCAATTGTCTAGAATAGCCAACAGAGAGTGCGTGTTGAGAACCTCAGTAGTCCTTCAAGTGCCTTTAATTCCTGGTTTCCTGAATCATGTCCTTTTCCAAAATGGTGACTGTTTCTTGGGTTTAAACCCCAGCTCTGCCGTCCACAGGCTGTGTGACCTTGGGTGTGTCACTTGCCCACTTGTGGCCACAGTTCTTTTTATAAAAGGTGCAAACTAGGTTGGAAGATCTCTAGGTCTTTTTTAGCTCTGAATTCAGGGGATTCTACCACAAATAGAATTGTGCTATCTGTTTTGGGGGAGAAAATCTAGTCTTTCCTCATGTTGAAATGCTGGCAGTCCAGCGAGTCAGGTGACAGTGCTAAAGAATTGTGTCACAGAGGCTGTGAGGAGGTAAGAAGCAAGGCTGTATTCAGAAGTATGTTTCCCCTATTAAATCTGTTTTGGTGACGAGTGACATGGGTTCCTGCCCAACTCACGTTCCACACCAGCACACTACTTGCTGATGAATGACAACTCTCTATACTGCTTCATCTGACGAGAGGACAGGGGGTGACACAGGCAGCTTCCACATCTCGTGGGCTGAGACATTAGCTGTGACAGTCCGCTCCCAACCCTCCGTCACATTGTCGTGGCCCAGGCATGGTTCACGGCAAGTGAGATTAGATGTGTCCCAGCTGCGAGCCGACTCCCGAACTGATGGCTTGGTGGCAAGAGCCTTTCAACGTGGCGGGCTCCTCTAAAAGCGTCTGTACAGGAAATCCGGAAAGATTGGAGAGCGGAGCACAGCTCCTGGCAGAGAGCACATCTAGGGTCGGACTGGATGCCACTTCTCTGCAGCCCAGTGTGGGAGCAGAAGAGTCTCCCAAAAGGATTAAAACCCAAGTATTGATGAGGTAAATATGTTTCCCTCTCTCTGGCAATGCCCAGTGAGAATATCACTTACATTTTCCCAGAATGCTTGCCTTTCACCACATGCTTCGACGTGCATTAGCTCATTCGATTTATCACGGGAAATAGAAGCTATGCTTTTACCACGTTACAAATGAGGAATTAGTCATGTGTTCTCGTCTCTGATCCTTGGCCCCACCCTCCATTTGTCAAGATTTGAACACACAGCTGAGCCCAGGGTTCTTTCTGCTTTCTGAACGGTCCATGTGTCCAAGCCTCGAGCTAATGTCTGTAGACCCAGTAACTAGAGTTGCTTTGCAGAATTCTCACCAAGTCTTCCCAACAGCCTCAAGAGGACAGTATTGTTGTTGTCATCCTCCTCTGGATGGACGAAAAGGAGGCTCAGAGTGGTTAAGACACCAGCTTGGGGTTCCATGAGCGCGAGCGACAGAGGTCAGACTCAAACCCAGTCAGTCCGTCTTGAGGCTCTTAACACAATGACTCCCAGTGCCCTGCCCTTTCTGAAAAGGTTAAGAATCAGAACTTATCTCTTTACTTCCTGGGTTATGTTCGCAACAGGGTCCCAAAGGGGAAATGCTGTTTTATGACAGTCTTCTGGAAAGAGCCACCAGGAGCTGACGTGATGCCAGTATAGACCAGTATGTCCACAGGCCCAGTGCTGGGTCCTTTGTGTCCTCCACCACTCTGGCCCCCTTCCATGACCTCCATGGTGCTTCCCTCTGGATCCTCAGGAACACTGTTGCCCTTCTTGGGACATGTGCCCCCGTCCCTTTTAGGTGAGAAGCGTCGAGTTGTGGTAGAGAAGTAGTTCAGATGTGGCATTATTTATTCCCTGCTTACTTCTCAAAGGGACCCGAGGGGTCTGTCAATAAAAACTGTCTATTAAGTTCCTGGATAGATTCTGTAGGGCTGTTCTGAGAAACAGCGCGATGCCTGTTCTTCAGAAGAGGCAAACTTGTTTAAAATGCCGAATAGTAATGGATAGAAAATTATCGTTTTATGTCAATAATCGTTCGTGGTCCTGGAGGGCTCCCACGTGCCAGCCACCGTGTTAAGCACTTCGCCTTCCCTCGTCTCTTCAGTGCTCGCTGATAGCCCCATGATGTATGGATAATGACCCCCATTGTACGGCCCCGGGAAATTAAGGTGAGGTAGAATTACCGTGTGGACTCAAAGGCAAGAAAAGCAGTGGTGTCTTTAATGGATTTTTTGCGGAAGACTCAGAAGCGCCCCTCATTAAGTCCCGAGTGCGCATCGCCCGGCCTTTTCTGGCTTCCCTGCCATTCTGCAGGAAGCGGCTGTAAATGTACCGTCTCCGAAGGTGGCGATGGCAGCCATTGTGCTCCAGGATTGCCATCCGGGCCCCAACCGCTCAGAAGATGCAATGAGTCTCCGCGCGCGGGCCAATTACCGAAACACTCCCTTTGTAAAGCAGCAGCGTGAGCCCGAGCAGGCACTTCATTTTCTGCCTCTGCCCGTGGGGAGGTAGAGAGGCCGCTGGGGGGGAGGTGATTGGCCTGGGAAATGGCAGGGCCACACTTTCAGGGTCAGAGAACTTGAGGCCCACTTCTAGGATTGGCTTTCCAGAATGCTTTGGTGTGGACTCGCCCCCTGCCAGGGCCCGGCTCCTGGGGCTTCTCTCTCAGTGGGATCCCACTGGCAGCCTGTCCCCCCCCCCCACCTCCCAGCGGGCCTATTGACTTCCGGCCACTGACTTCCCAGGGTCCTTTCAGTGCCAAAGAGGCACAAGTTCTTTTCACTCTGGAAGTTTGCAGACTGCGCCACACCAGGGAGAACAGATGTATTTTCTCTGGAGAGGGCTTTAATTTAGTGAATTGTACTCAGACAGGTAAGGGGTCATTTTGCTTCTTTTTCTGCCTCTTTCCCAAACTTTCTGGGGTCAGTTAGCCTGGGCTCTGCAGGCTTCCCAACTCCAACGCAGAGGCAGAGGTTTTTCCCCCCCTTTTATTTCCTGTAGAAGATGGAAGATTCCAAGCTAGAAAGTGCAGTTCCCTGCCTCCCCGATCTTATTCCAGGGAACAATGTCTTCCTTTTATTTTATTTTATTTTATTTTATTTTATTTTATTTTATTTATCTGTTTATTAGTTAAGGGGAATTGAATACCAAGCACGTCACCCCAAATGGAATAACTGCACATCTTGTGAGTTATCAGAGTTTTGTTATTTTATTTCTATTGGTTACATGTGGAACATTTTGTTAAAAAGCCAGTGCCTTTGGCCCTGTTGGGCCTCAGGTTGCCTTTTCCCTCACACAGACACTTAGGACTGAGGAATGTCCAGGCTTCAAGAGTGAGTGAGTTGTGTGTGTTGAGAGCAGAGCGGGAAGGTGGCCATTTACCGACCCTGTCCTGCTCTGAATCCAACAGATGTCATTCCCTCTCATACTCATGCTCTTGCTCTCTCTCTCCACACACACGCACATGCACACATGCACACACACACACACACACTTCCTTTTCTAAAACTTCTTCACTTAGAGTACATATTCTCCTTTCTTCCTCCCTCCACCCCACCCCAACACACTGCCTTGTGTGGTGTGCACCATTTCAAGGCACTCACCCTACACTCCTCGGTTTTCTTCTAAAGAACCTGAGCTTTATAGGGACTATAGTCAATGGCACTGTAATGGCGTTGTGTGGTGAGCACAGCAGAATGTATAGACTTGCCCAATCATTATGTTGTACACCTGAAACTAGTGTAACGTTTTGTGTCAGTTATGCTTCAGTTAAAAAAAAAAAAGTTTTTATGGAAAGAGAGAACACTTTTCCTTCTGTGCGCAAACCCTCGGGTCACATGCCTCCTTGAAAAGTGTGCCCTCTGGCAGCAGATAGCCGTGAGTTGGTACCAAGTCTTTCCTCACTAGCCGTGTGACATTGAGCTTATCATTTCACTTCTGTGAGCTTCAGTTTTCTCACAGGAACAACCTCAGAGGACTGGTGTGTGAAGACCCTGTGAAATATGGCGGCTAACTTAGCCTTGTCTCCGGCCCGTAGTAATCCATAAAGAGGGGCTGTTGTCAACGGGCAGTGGGATCTTAGCTGTTTTTGCTGTTGAAGATTTTGCATTGTGTTGGTTCTGTTTCTTTGCTCCTCAGGACTCAGAACGAGCGTCTCCTTCACCAGATCATTTGCTATTTTTATTGCGGTGAAATCCACATAACATAAAATTCACCATTTTAAATTGTACTATCCAGTAGCATTAAGTACGCTCACAATTTTGCGAAATTATCAGCACTGTCTAGTTCAAAGCTTTTGTATCACCCCAAAAGGAAGCGCCATACCCATTAAGCAATCATGCCCCACTCCCCAACCCACCCCTGCCAGCCAAAGTTTTTGCTTTTCAGTGTGTTTCTTTCAGATCATAAGCCATTCCAGAAATCTGAGGAGTTCAGGAAGGTGAATTCTGGAGAGTGAGAGCTGCCAAAAGAAATTGCCAAAAGGCCATCAGAAATGCATTCCCAAAAAAGAGAAATATTATAGGACTGACTTCTCAGAGAACAGCATCAAAACTGGGAAGAACTCCGTTCCCACTTTGGCCAGCATAGAAATTGCCCCTCTGATGCTTGTCCATCATACTTCACATTATTTTCTTTGTGTGGTGACTCCAAGAGAAAAGGGGCTCGAAACTCCGAGCGAAGGGAGGGCTGGACTTTCTAAACCCCATAAACAAAGTACGGGAAAAGCCCAGGAAGAGGGTTAGCAGGTCAGCCTCTTTGCATTTACTTTCCGTCCTGCCACATTCCAAGAGCGGAACTTTAGTCTTGGGAGTTAACTTTCCAGATAACCCTCAGGGAAAATGCAATGCTTTGAAGTTTCTGGTTGTTTCTGCAGCTGGAGAGGCCTAGGTTGTCAGCATTCAGGTGAAGTTTGGCTGGCAGCTTCCTTGCTGTGGGACACTACTGGGGCTCCCCTGTGCCATGCTGTGTGAGGAGGGGACAGCGCTGGCGAGTCAGGGACCAAGGACTAAGGAGGAGACCCTAGCTGGCTCAGTACTCAAGCAAGAAGTGGGAAGAAGGGCAGACATTTAGGAAGGCACATTGGCAGAAAGGCTCTTGGAGAGGGAGAGTATATGTGAAGGCCCTATATGTTGTTGGCCGCTTGGCCTTGTGGGGCCGTGAGAGCCGAAGGAGAGAGCTCTTTCCTTAGAAAGATTTTGTCAGTCACTGTTGAGGTGGGTTTTCTCCTTGTGTGGGGTTCAGAACTTCTACGTGGGTCTCTTTGATTGCTATACTTTTAAATTTTTTCTCCAGTTTAATTGGAGATAAATCGATGTAGGATATCATATAAAGTCAAGGTATACATAAGATAATTTTATATATACATGTATTTATTTATATATTATTTATATATAGTGATCATTTCACTATATATATGTATGTGTGTGTGTGTATAAACAAAAAACTCACAGAAATGGAGATCAGATCTTTGACTGCCAGAGGTGAGGGCTGGGGGTGGGGGAAGGTGGTGAAGGTGGCCCCAAAGTACAGACTTCCAGTTAGAAGATGAGTGAGTTCTGGGGGCATAATGTACAGGATGGTGGCTATAGTTCACCATACTCTATTGTATCCTTGACAGTTGCTAAAAGAGTAGATCTTAAAATTTCTCCTCACAAGAAGAAAGCTCATAATCATACAAGTGACAGATGTTAGGGTCACACCTTCACCACCTTCCCCCCACCCCCCAGCCCTCACCTCTGGCAGTCAAAGATCTGATCTCCATTTCTGTGAGTTTTTTGTTTTTTAAAGATTCTACACGTAAGTGAGATCCTACAGTATTTGTCTTTCCCTGTGACTTATTTCACTCAGCTTAATGCCCTCAAGGTCCATCCATGTGCTTGCAAATGGCAGGACTTCCTTATTTTTTTATGGCTTAGACTAGTAATCCGGTGTTTCCATTCGTCTGTGGAAGGACACTTGTATCTTTTCTAAGAGACCATGTCCCTGTCTTGAGCAACTTTGCCATTGCTTATAAGACCAGATAAAGGCTATAGGGTAGATGAACACGTCTTGGCAATCTCTCATATTAATTCTAGAAGTAGATACCTAAGAGATGTCTGTAATTTGAATGTGCTTCTCTGTCAGGTCTTGGTCTAAATCAGTGATCCTCACACTTCAACTTGCATTGAATCACCCGTGTAGCTGTTCAAAATTCACATTCCTGGGCCCCGCTCCTCCAGAATCAGAATGATGGCGGAACCAGAGAAACACCTCTCAAACAAGCAGCTCAGGTGGTTCCGATGTGATTGGTCTTTGAACCAATCTTGGAGAAACACCGATCTCAGGAGTCCTATGGAGGAAGGAGGAACCGGAATAACCCAATTATTCACTCAAGTTGTATCAGGAAAGCTACACTGAGAAGGAGTAACCCCGAAGTAGTGCTTCATACTCATTTCTGTTTATGCATACCTAGTTCTTACTTTACTGAGACAGTTTTAAGTAAGTGGCCATTATTTTTGATTGACAATATCAAGCTATAGGACTAGTTTTAACACTGTTAGTTTTAACTGCATCCACAGATTAAATTTGAAGTGTATTCTTGAAGACCCATCGCTGGATTTTAATAAATAGAAATTTCCGAAGGTTTCATGCTCAAGGGTATTTTGTTTTCTCCTGTTCATTTGGCTAAGAGTGAGTTTTGCTTCCTGTTCACAGGGCAGGAGATTTCAGTGGCTTCCACTGAATCAGTCGTTTCTGGTCCTGGAGGAAAGAATTTAGTATAAATCAGACAGCATTTTGGAAATTGAATGATTTTTTTTTATGTTGCTACAGTTAGCTAGATTCCTATAAATGAGCCACAAACAAACAGGCCAAATCTCTCTTAAAATGCAAATATTCCAAACAAAGGGGAAAGTATCTGAATAGCCCAAGTATTATTTTGGCCCCTGGCATGTGTTTGTCTCAAAAAGACTTTAAGAAGTATCGTAAAAACACTGGAGCATCCCTAAATCTCCCCTTTCTAAAACTGAGTCATTAGCTAACTTTTCATTTATGGTGGGGAGAAAGGAAAGTGAAGACACCCACACCTGCCCCCAGCACACACCTGTGCACATATCCCTAGTAGGCCAGTCACCACCTGCTGCTTCCCCCCCTTCCTCCCCATTTTGCTGTCCAGGGATGTCCCCACCCCATTGTGCCGTCTCTCCACACCCATACCCCTCTCAGCATCTGCCCAAGTGCCACAAACCATGTGTCTCTGCTTCCTGGCAGAGAGTGGCCTCTAAGTTTCCAGAGGTAATTAAGTGAGCCTCCCAAGCTGTTTTGGTACCAGAAGTCAAAGGCTTATCCAGTGACTTGATCCTTGAGGTTTGTTTCTGAAATCCCCCAGCAACTCTTCTTAGGGCTCTCCTCTCTGCTGGAAGTTCTCTGGCTGCTCACACATTTGAGGTGAGTTAAACATCTTCTGCCCTCAGCCTCAGCTTCCTGCTCCTAAGGGTGAGTTTGACAATTAGTCTCACAGAGCCCCAGCTGTTAGGGCTTCCCAGGAGACACTCCTGGTGAAGAGGTTTTCCCCTTTGGTAATTTTGATTGCTTCTAATGAGGCTGCCTGCTTTGTCTATCACAGACAATGCTAGCTTGGACATCTAACATCCTTAACAGCATCTTTTGCCCCAAAGGGTTTTAAGATTTTTCTGAGATCACTATTAACAGCCTGGGACCCAGTGGCATTCTTCCTATTGTGGATGAAACAAAACAAAACAAAACAAAACACCTTTCTTGTTTTCCCGTGGAGCTGCTCTAATCCTGCTCTGGGGCCCCCTGTGTGTTTGGGGAAATGGTTCTTTGCCTCTGAAAAGAGACACATAGGTACACAAGCAAAAGGGAATGGGAGAGCAAGAGTGCACGAGAGAGAGAGCCCCAAGGAAGGGAGGGGAGGAAGAGGACAGCACAAGAAAGCGAGGAAGAAAGTGACATCACAGTCATGCGTGGGAGCAAGACAGCAAGAGCTGGAAGCTAGCTGGCAGGGGCGCGTGGGAGAGGCAGAGAAAGAGCACTAGAAGGGCAGAGGAAGCCCAGACAGGAACACACCCGGCGGGGTGAGCGACCTCGAGAAGAGAGTGCCTGCAAGAGCAAAGGGAGAAACAGGGGCAGGGGCCACAGACTGAAGCAAGAAGTGGGGGGCAAAAAGGAGTGGGAGGGAGGGCAGAGTGAGTGCTCAAGGGACACATGAGTCAGCAAGAGAGTTAAGTGCATATTTGTGGGCTGCTGAAGAGAAAGTCCGAAGGGAACAACCATTCCCCTCAATGAGGTAAGTAGATGAGAAAGGAAGAGAAACACGGTCAGGCCCCAGACTCAGTCCAGCTTCCGGAAACCAAAAATGGAACTTCCGGGATGTCCAGACATAGGCGCTCAGGATCCATATCTGACAAGCACTTTAAAAACCAAGATCCCCAGGGGAGGCACCCGTACACTTCCTCACCACTCCATCGAAACTATGTGAAATAATAAAACAAGCATCCTCTTTACACACAAAGGTGAACATGGGAATTTTCGAGTATGCTTCTATCCCACACCTTCCCACCCACAGACCCGTGTTAGATGGCTGAACGATTGTCAGCGACTGCTTGTGAAAATCACAGGTTCCTAAACCCTCACCCAGAAAGTATGATTGAGGAGGGATAAACTGGGGTCTGGAAACACACAGTTCCATGGGAGATTCTGATGGCTAGTCAGACGTAGGCCTTAAACTGTACCCTTTCTCCAGAAGCAATCACAAGTTCAGCTGGGTCACTGACCTTAAGCCTGATTGCTTACTAGCAGGGCCCAGACTAAGGTGAGGTGAGTGAGGCATTCCTTGGGCACAAAACTGAAGGGGTTGCCAAAAATCTCAGGAATCCAAATGAAGACTATTTTAAGGATATATTTTTAAGACTCTGAATTCATGCAGAGACGTCCACGATGAGCAAAATGTCAGGTTTTTAAATAAAGACGATCCCCAACCTTAGTTTGCCCACCCTTGCCTTATTCGCTCCACCTTCATGCCATCCCTTATTCCAGTTAACCTTTCTTTACAAAAACAGGCAGACAGCCTGCACGCCAGAGTTTGCTGATTTGATTTTTTTTAAATATTGCATTAAACATTAGTGATCTGACCAGCACCCATATCTTAGTTGCCAATACTGTTCCCCGGCAAAAGCAACCAGGGTTCTTTGGAGAAATGGCTGATTCTTGATCTGGGGCAGAAAATATCCAAGAGGAATCTGGAGCATCTTCTAGTGCCAGAAAGTAAAGAAGTGCTAAAAACCAACCAAACGAAACAAAAAGCAGAAGAACTCTTGACAGGGGTATGGAACAGGAGAGAGCTGAAAGAGCTACCAATGGCCAAAACCAGGAAAATTTGAGAAACAAAATAAATAAAATAGTATTAGAGTATAACCCAAAGTGTAATATAATTATCTGAGTCCCGATTGATATAAATAAGTGATTAAGAATGAATAAGAAGAGACAAATCTGTATGCCTGAAAATTCCAAATAATTTGTGTCGATTCCCTGCCCTTAGGGAGATGAAACCTAACTCTGAGCTCCTTAGGTAGGAGTGAAGAGTGAGTTCCTCCAAAAGAGTACAGTGTAGAAAGGGAAAGAAGAACAACCTTACCACAGAGGAACTTAGCAAACACTACCTCGGCCAGGTGATCAAGACCAAATCCAGTAGTCATAAATCACATTGATAGCACATCCTCCTGCTATGATATGATAAGAATGGCATTTGACCTCTGTGGTCTTCCTCCCATTAATCCAGAGCCCAGTCTAAGCACAAGTAAAACATCAGGAAAAGTCAAATAGAGGAGTATCCTCCCAAACTACCTGGCCAGTATCCTTCAAAATGGTCAAGGTCATGAGGAAAGTTTGAGAAACTGTCACAGCCAAGAGGAGCCTAAGGAGACTGACAACTCAGTGTAACGTGGGATTCTGGAATAGAAAAAAGGCAACACTAAGGGAAATCTGAATGAAGAATAGGCTTCAGTTAATAATGGCAGATCAGTAATAGCTCATGGACTGTGAGAGAGGTACCTTACTGATCTAAGATGTTAATAATGGGGAAACTGGGCATGCAATGTATGGGCACTTTCTGTACTCTTATCACAATTTTTTCTGTAAATCAGAAACCACTGTGAAATACAGATGTTCATTTTGAAAAGTATCCTGGTCACTGACTGTTTTGGTGCCCCCTGCAACTGTGCCCCTAAAGTGAGCACCTCACGCACCTCACGCACCTCACCGTAGTCCTGCTCGGCTCTCAGGTTCAAAACATGCTTCTTGACGCTCCGTTTCCTGGGTCCGAACCATGCTCACTGACCTCTTGGCTTGCATTCTCTTTATTTGTATACAACTAAAACCATAGTACTTTTCCGTCCAGAAGTTTCTCCTTAGGGGAAAACTGAATTACACCCCTTGGCTTCTGATAAGGACTGGCTTTAGAAAAAGCTTAGTGTGCACCTCCAAAGGCTGCGGCCCTGCAGCCCTGTGACAAGGACGGGTGGTGGCTGGAAGCATACGCCACAGAGACAGCGTGTAGTCCAAGAAGGGCGGCCATTTTGTGCTCAGTTAGCCAGAGCTTTTCTCCTGTGGCTGCTTTCTTTCCGCCAAGGAAAGTTGTCCTCATAAAGGTATAGCCCATCTTTGCTGCCTTGGGCCTGCCCCTCAGATAGAGCTCTAAAAGCCTGGAACCGTGTTCCAGAAGCTTTCGTCCTTCCTGTTACTGTCTTTCCTTTTCTCCTCTGGGCATGAGTGCTGAGAAGAGAGGACACGTATCCATGTAATGTCTGAGGTATAGCCCTCTTCCTCACATCTCCCCTCTGCATCCTGCCAGTTCCCAGGGACTGGGGAGACTGTCAGCGAGGGGCAGAGAGCTGGGTAGAGACATTGCTTTCACGTTATTCCTTCAGCGGAAACCGCAGCCATGAAAGCACAATGTCGAGCTGCCTGGACTTTGGTGGAAAGATTTGTTTTGAGGGGACTCGGGATCAGGGAGTCAGTGGCTCTGCCGCTAACACAGCGCCCCATCTCATCTCTGACCGGTATCTCTGTAAGAGGATCCTTCGAAGCCAGGCAGCGTGATTCCCAGTGGAACGAGTGGCTGAATCTGGTGTCTGTTCTTTAGCAGCTCTGCCACTGGGGGGTTAGCGGGGGAAGTGCTAGAAAGAGGATGCCAGACGCTCCATCCGGTGTCATGTGGAAGAACACCGGCTCTGCTTTCAGACAGGCTTGGGTTTGGATCCCAGCTCCAGAATTTCCTAACCGTGTCATCTGGGCCAGTTGCTCGGCCCCATGAAGCCTTCGTTTCTTCACTTGTAAAATGGCGACCCTCAGTAGAGTTGCCATGAGATTAAAGGAGCTCCTTCAAACACTGAGCTGGGGCCTGGCGCGGGAGAGGTGTCTCGGGGACGGAGGTCGCCATCACCCAAACTGTCGCTTGGGGTGGAGGGAGGGGGCGCTTCTGCTAGCATTCGGGCCCAGAAGTTACTCTGGAGACAGGCCGCTGTGGGAGGGATGCTTACTTCTTGCTGAGTAATAAATGAACAATAGCTCAGGAACAGAATCTTGCTCTTAGAACAATCCTGGAAGAGACAGGACGGAGAGATAATGATATTCCAAGGTGGTGTGTCCCACAGGAGCACAGTTTCTACCCTTCCTTTTCCAGGCCCACAAGAGGGAGGGAAGGCTCCTTGGGCAGCCCCAGGGGAGGGGGGCTTGGCCCTCCTTTCTCCCTTGCCCGGTCAGGCTGTATATTGTATTCTTCGCATTCGGAACGTGTGATGACCCCAGTCTGGGCTTTGCACTCAGGTCCCTAGGAGCCAGGGGCAGCCCTGACAACAGGCGACATCCTGCACCTGCCTTCCCAGGTGCAGTCCTGAGACGGTGCTGATGAGAGTTCAGTTTTAACAACAATCGTAATTCAAGGGGCTCACTCTTGACTTTTTTGGATTGTGCAGCTGAAGATCCGATGACCTCATTGAAAAGACGGGGGATGGTAGCATCTGTCGCCACAGGAAACAGCCCCTCCCCCTTTGTGGGGCACACTCCTCCTAACGGTTCTCGGGGGATGGGATGGATCCAGGATGGCAGCTGTCTTCCACCCAGATCTTTCTTTGTGTACCCAGAGGGTGGGCTGAGCTGTGGGTGAGGAGACTGTGATTTAAGAAACAAAGTGAGAGTTGCTGGAGGGGAGGGGCGTGGGAGGGATGGGGTGGCCCGGTGATGGGCACTGAGGAGGGCATGTGCTATGGGGAGTGTTGGGAAGTGTGGAAGACTCATGATTCACAGACTTTGTACCCCTGAAACCAATAATACATTATATGTTAATTAAAAAAAGAAAGAAACCATGTAGAGGAGGAAAAAAAAAAAAGAACAAACGAATGAAAGAAAGAAGACAGAAGGAAAGAAAGAGGGAAGGAAGGAAAGAGAAAGAGAGAGAGAGAGAGAGAGAGAGAGGGTGGGGTGTTGTGGACATTACTATGCAGAGCATTTCCAAAGCAAGTCCTTGGCCTGTGAATGCTCCGTCAGCCTTGTCCTGCGAGGACCCATTTACCTGCAATTTGGTCTCCTTTCCACTTTCTGATCAGTGTCCGTGTCCGTGTCACCTCCTGGCTGACCCACTGTCTCTTCCACAGCCTGCTGGGAGCGGGTTGCCGCGCCCTCTGGGAGCAGAGTAGCAAAAGTTTGCACAACCTGATGTTTGTGGCTTATTATATACTCTCTGTCGTCACTGAATAAAAATTCAAGAAATCTGTATGAAGCCTCCACACACATGGATGAAAACCTAAAGCAAGGGCTTGATGCATTAATGATATAATTTTAGGTTCCAGATGCAAGTTGGGGATGGTTGGGGGGCGGTTAGGAATTTGGGGACAGGAGAGTTTTCTCAGGTTCTTATTAAATCAAAGCATTTTGAGAGTTCCCTTTTACTTCTGCAAGCAGTGGTATGCCTGCTTGGGGAACTGTGCCTACACATTCAAGTTATCCTACCCAGTTCTCCGACCCTCGGCCCCTCACACCACAGAAATCAAGTAGGGGAGCCAAAGAAACCCCAAACAGATGTCGGTAGATAAAAACAAAGCTTACAGTACCACTGAGCAGCCCACAGAGTGTTATAGTTCTAAAAATAGATTCTGTGGCTTTTGGTTTACTAGCTTACTGCTTATCCTGTTTCCGGTTGGCTTGATACCCACCAGGCAAGGTGGCTCGCAGGCTTTCTTTGGCTCTTTTTGGTGAGTGGCATCTTTCTTTCTAAGGAACAAAACACCTCCTCCAAAAATCCAAGTCAGTCAACATCTCTTGAGAACCTACCAGGTTCACGGGCCTGTTCGAGGCCCTGGAATGGGAGGAGGGTGTTACAAGAACACAGGTCCAGAGGTGGGATACTTGTCCGGTCTGGTCATAAGGCCCGGTCCCTATAGACTGGGGTGGGCAGCTGGCAGGGAAGAGGTTGTTGGCCCCTGGTGTTTCACCGGAAACTTCAAGACAGGAGCTGGGCAGTGTGGCCTACTAAGGCTCTGCCCTGGTTAATTTGCTTTGTTTCTGAAACCCACTGAGCAGGATCCCAACACGCCTCGCGCGTGGTCAGGGCTGCGTGCTAAAACTTCATTAGCTCCTTTCTAGGCCCCCTTCCGATTAGTGGAGACATTCCCCCTTAACCCCGCCACTTTTCTAGAGATGTCTGTCAGCTGCTCCCGATAGAGTCATTGCAAATTAAAATATTTTATTTACAGCCAAGCAACTGTAACTCGCGGCACTCCGCCCACCCGACTACCGTGACGATGGGAGAATCGCCCAGTTCCAAACTGTCCCCGCGCCAGCTGTCTGCCTGTCTGTCCACCTGAACCATGGCATGCGGGAGCTTCTTGGCAGAATATCTGGTGGGCTGGGTCAAGGAAATCGTTCCTTCTATGCCTACGCCCGGGTCGCCTGTCTAGCTAATGGTCTCACATGGCCAGAACACATTATGTCCCCAAGCCCCAAGATCAGGCGTGTCTGTGGGTCCGCATTTCATATTTAGAGGCACACGCTTTTACAAATTTTATGACTTCATTGCTGAAGGCTGCCTCTACCCCCTCCCCGCTTTTGACTCAAGTTCTGAAACTTTTTATGGGCTGAGCCCAGAGTGAGGTGGCCCACTAACAGCTTAGGCCCTGTCCTCAAGAAGCTCACAGTCTCTCAGGAGTGACGAGCAGGTCACCAGCTGGCTCCAGTGTGGTAAGCCCCACGACGGCGGCAGAAACAAAGGGTGCCATGGGAACCCAAAGGAAGGAAGCATTACTTGTGGTCGGGAGGAGAGAGGATCAGGAAAGGCTGCTCAGAGGAGGTGATATTTGAGCTGGGTCAGACGGGAAAGCTATTCCAAGCCAAGAGAAGTGTGTCAGGAAAGGCACGCACACGTTTGGTGTATTTAGGGAGCCTGGAGTGAGAGATGAGAGGCCTCTGGTGGATGGTGGTTTCCCGGGGAATGGCCTGAATGCAGGGCTGCTGGTTTGTCTGAACAAATGTTTGATGAAGCTTCGTCCCCACTAACCTGATCCGTGGGAACCCAGCCCCCGACTCTGGTCTGCCTTAGTGGGTAGTTAAGGGCGTGTAGTCGTGGACAGCCCCTCCTTGGGCGCCAAAGGGTGGTAGGGAGCCATGTTGCTTATGTGATGGTGACCGTGGGGGCAGCCAAGGACAGCAGCTTTGTGGGAGAGATGAGTTAAAGCCGAGAAGCTGTCCTTTGGTCATATGACTGGCGCTCCTTTTCTGAGGGAGGCTTAACAAGAGGCAAGCTCCTAACGAACTCCTGAGTATCACTGACGTGTTCAGGGTTGGCTTGAAAAGCCAAAGAAGTTGAAAAGGAAGAAAGAAATCAAAGGGTCCTTCCAAAGAAAAGATGGAGACAGTCATGGCGAGGGGATTTGGAGTCAGTTTTTTTTTTTTTTTTTTTTTCTTTTCTGATTGGCAGGTTGGAACTGTAGCTTAACCGTGTCGCCGGGTCATCCCCATAATGCCTCTGCCGTGTGGGTGAAGAAAGGAAATATTTGCTGTCTGACTCATGGGCGTGCTGACCGGCCCGTGCATGGTGGCAGAGAAGCCGCAGCTTTATTTGGAAACATGTCAACCTTTTCTCCCCAGATTTGTTTTAAACGGCAGAGAATACTGTAGGACCCTGGTCACGAAGAGCAGGCCTTTCATGCGGCTTTGTTTTCCAAACCTGGCAGGCCTGCTCTTTCCCAAGCCTGGTGGTCATGGCGGGGGAGCGTCAGCCTCCCATTTGAGGAGAGGTCGGGGGGTCTCTCGTGCCGGTGCTGCAGGCCCTCTCAGACGGGAACAGAAGCCTGGGATCCTTCTCCCGGAGGAGCAGGCCAGTGATGGAATCACCGTCAGGAGGGAGCGGTGTGGAGAAGAGGGGCAGGCCTTCATGCCATTCCCCTCCCGCAGGTAGACCACCTCGGTTCTTTCTAGACACAGTTCCCTACCAGAGACATGGCTGCCTCTTTGCTCTGCCTTCTAGGTAGAGCATCAGTGAACTTCCTCAGTTACAGAGGAGAGGTAAGTGGACAAAATCTTATTATTGATTTAAGCCCTCCTTTGGCACAGGTTTTGTCTTCAAACCTCCCTAGTGGGAGGAAGGGGACCACTCAGTTTTGGCATCACCTCCTCTAGGAAGCCTTTCCTGATTTCCAGACAGAGCCGCACAACCTCTTGTCATCTTAGCTCTTAGTCCATGGTGTGTCATGGTTTGCAAAGCTGTCTCCCTCGCTGGACTGTGAGCTTCCTGCAGATGGGACAGTGTCCTCCGCATGGCTCCCCTGCACAGCACACTCTCTGGCCCAAAGGAGACCATCAGTGTTTCCTGAATGACCAAGGACTTAGCTGCCCGTGGTTACAAAAGTGGACTCTTGTTTCCTCCCCAGTGCATTGGAAAACCGGCCACTCCAGGGGGGAGAAATAGGAAATGCAATGAGCTCCTCGTTCCTTGCTGGCCGTGATACTTCTGGGACGCTCCTAGCTCACATCCTGATCAGCTTTCTCCTTGGCGGTATGCCTGCTGAGGGTGCCCAGTGCAGTCTTACGGCACGTTTCTTTTGAGTGCCCGTGATTGTAGATTTCAGGAAATGGGATGGGGGCAGTTCATGTGGCTGAATTCTGTCATCCTTCACAAAACATTCCAGCAGGGAGGGGCATTTCTAAGGCAGAGGGGGTGGCTTGGTTATGAGGATGCCAGAGCTTTAGGTCAGAATTTATTCTGTCTTTTAACTGAATGAGGTGTGGGTTCTCTGACATTCTAGTGAGCTCTAAAGGTTTATATTTAAGGGTATTCCTATTCTTAAAAGCCATGTACCTGCAGGACTCTGGGTCACTGGAGGCAGTGAAGACTCATTTGCTTCAGGGAAATGTGCAAAGCATCTCCTTTTTGCACTATAGCCAAGGCTCTAGAAGGAGGGACAGCTAATGATGGGTCACGGGACAAGTATCTTGCTTTCAAATTCTTACTCATCTGTGTCTGTCATCCTTAAAACTTAACTGCACATTCAAGGCCTTTTATAAAAAAAAAAAAAAAGTTAAGCTAAGATTCTATTACGAATATTCTAGGGGTGCCTGGGTGGCTCAGTGGGTTAAGCCTCTGCCTTCAGCTTGGGTCATGATCTCAGGGTCCTGGGATCGAGCCCGGAATCCGGCTCTCTGCTCAGCAGGGAGCCTGCTTCCCCCTCTCTCTCTGCCTGCCTCTCTGCCTACTTGTGCTGTCTGTCTGTCAAATAAATAAATAAAATCTTTTTTTAAAAAAAGAATATTCTAATATTTCTATTGAGAAATATTAAAAACTCACACCAGAGTTAATAGGAAAAAATGGTGCTCGGGCCCTCCACAGGCCAGTGACCTTGGAATCTTGTGGGTCAGGCCTGGGCGTCAGTTCTCGAAAAACTCTCCAGATGATTCTAATGTGCGGGCAGATTTGGGAACCACCCGCCTAAGTAGAAGGTGATAATGTGTTCCCTCCTTATTCTCAGTTACTTTCTAGAGGGTTCTAAAAAGAGGTCATCCTTTAAACTAGGACTCTCAGGATTTCCCTCAACTCTGTGAAGCTTTGAGACACTACAGAGTTTGAGAGAGATGTTAAGTCTGCTCTTACCTGGAGCTTTGCTTTAGCTGGAGTTTTGTCTGAGTCAACATCAAGGTGTCTGGCCGAGGCAATTCTCTTCTTGTCGTGCCGGGGAAGGCCACTGGGCACTAATGAGTTTGTCTTTGGCTCCATCAGTCCATCAGAGCATCTGGTTCAACCTCACAGATTATAGAATATCACGTGTACTTGAAAACTATTTCCAAACTACGTTCAGAATAGCATGGCCAAAGACGTTTCATGGCCAGTTTTAAGTGATTTTAAACCGGGGTGAGTTTCTCTTTGTTGCCTGCCCTCCATTCACTCATTTCTTTGATCTGAATGTGTGGTGGGCACATTGTAGAAGCAGATCTTTGACTTTGAGGATTTTGAGGTTTGGGTCTTACAGAGAGAGCTCTTGGTCGGGGCGGGAGTGGGGGCAGTGTTTACATAACCCTGAGGCAGCCATCAGTGTATTCTGTGAAGTCCAACAGGTCAATGGAGTGAGAAAACAATCCAGCCCACCAAGTGTTGGACAGTTAGGTTATTTGATTGGTTGAGCTGCTAGATTCACTCAGGAAGTCTGAACCAAAGCACCGTAGCCTGGGAAGCCAGACACCCAGCTGATACTGAAAACATCTGCTTAGCAATTATTGGAGACTGTTTGGCCCAAGCTATGGGAACCAGATGGGAGGAGTGACATTCACTGCCCTGGGGCACCATGAGAATGGATGAATCTTCTCTTCCCATCATACCTCAGTCCTTCCAATCTGGGGTTCTGTGCTTCATTACCCCCAGTGTTTCCTCTTGAGCAAAGGAGAGGGGAAAGCTCAGCTCTGGAATCGGGCTCTGCAGCTTCTTAGTTGGGTGCACTTGAGTGAATGGCTTGCCATCTCTGAGCCTTGGTTGCTTCTTCTATTTGTGCTACAAGTTTCGCATGGCCATTGGAAGGGCCCCATGACATTAGGCCTGGAAAATGTGTAGGAAAAACCCTTGGTGCTTATATATCAAAAGCATCTAATAGGTGGAAGCCTTGATGATTTTTATTAAAACTAATGCTGTAGTGAGTGCTGTGGGCAGGGCCCAAACTTTGGTGCCAAATGGCCCGGGTTTGAATTCTGTCTTTACCACTTCCTGACCAAGTGGCTTGAGCAAGTCAGGTTAAAATCTGTTGGCAGGTCCCACTTCCTTTGCCCTCTGTCACAGCCACAGGGTGAGGTCATGTGAGCATTTCACACTATACCTTGTATATAAGTGGACAATAAATGATGGTTACATTGATTATCAGTCACCATTGTCTTCCTGCTCATTGCTAAGAAATTGTCCTCATTCTTTAGCCACACCTTAGCGTGACACATCTCACTCCTCACCATTCTAGTCTCTTCCATTCAGTCATGCTTCAGCATGTCATTTTTTTCCCAAGGGTAGTGTGGGATACAAAATAGACCCTGGAATTACACTGCCCCGGAGCCTGGCCTCCTTGTGACACTAGTATCTCCAAGGTCTTACTGTAAGGACTGCTGTGAAGCCAGCTCTTCCCCAGCTTCTACCTAAACCTGGGTCTCTCCCCTCAGACGGGCATTGCCGTACATCTGGTGGCATTTACCTGAAATGCTGCCATGTGTCTAGCCTGGACTCCAGAGGGCTCACCTTGAACCCCTGAATCTTTTAGGGGTTGAGGAAGGTGAGAAATGTGTGTAACTTTAAATATTGACCCAGTCTTCGTTCAATTTGGAAGATTATTTAGTGCCATGGAAAGCATGGTGTCCATGTGTGACGTTTGGATTAACCATGTAATTGATACCTTAAACTGGTGGCAGTCAAACTTTGAATGAACAGAAGCACAGACTAAACCCATGTTTGCACCGGCCGTGGCAGCAAATTATGGCTGGTGACTCTGAAATCACATGAGGATATGCAACAGTGGCTCACCCAGATTTGGGAGAATCATTGTTTGGCCTTTGTGGCCTGCCATGAGAAGAGCCCCTCTTGATAGTCTTGGAGCCTGGAGCCCATTTCCTACAATGCAACTGACTCTCTGTGACTTGGGGCAAACCATTGCCTATGTCTAGGTCTCAGTTTCCAAGGGAGTTTGGCTTCAAAGTTTCCCCTTCAGATTTGGTCTTTAGCCATTCTACTGACTTCAAGAGAAACAGCTGCATCCATGGGCAAACTTATATCTCAACCTTGAACCTTTGAAAACAAAGCAAAGCAAAGCAAGACAAAGCAAAGCCCATTATAGCTAATGGCACGGGGTTAAATAGATCCCGTCTCAGGATTGGATCCTGTACTAGCTCCTACACTATTCCATCCCAGCACTAGATGTGTGAGTCATAACTCACAGCTAATAAGTTGTGGACCCATGTTAGGATCTAGGACTGTTGGACCCAAATCTGAGGCTGTCAACAACTGTTATATATTCTGCCTTTTGCATCCTGGCTGGAACTGGGACATCATCATCATCATCATCATCATCATCATCATTATCATCATCATAACTGCAGTAGTCTTTCTTTTATGCTGTGAGCCAGGTACTGTTATCTTCCATTTCATAGAGAAAGACGGGGAGACTCAGAGAGATGCAGTCACTTGTGCAAGATCACTCACCTAAGGATGCGTGGGTGGCTCAGTCGGTTGGGCGTCCACCTTCAGCTTGGGTCATGATCCCAAGGTCCTGAGGTCGAGCCCTGCGTCAAGCTCTCTGTTCGGTGGAGAACCCTGTTTCTCCCTCTCCCTCTGTGTGCCACTCCCCCTGCCTGTGCGTGCTCTCTCACTCTCTCTCTGTCAAATGAATAAATAAAATCTTAAAAAAAAAAATCACACACCTATAAGCATCCAAGCTGAAATGAACCAGAAGCTGCCTGCTTCCATACCTGGGCTATTTCTCCTCTACTAGGCTGTCTTTGGGGTTGGAACAAGCCTTAAAGGGTTTTGTGAATTTACTTTCCATTCTTTGTTCCAGGAGATTTTGGGTCCCTGCTCTGGTCAACACCCTTACCAGCCCAGCCTGAGCCCCTGTTGTGCGGCATCTTCCCCCTACAGCCCCAGACAGGCATGCAGTACTTACTGATATTTACAAGCCCAAAGCAGATAATTTTGCCTTTTCAGGCACAAGGAAGTAAAGCAAACAATACTTAAGATAGAGCAAAGGAAAAGAAGGAAGAAGCAAAGTAGGAAGAATGCATTCCCTCCCCTTTCTGACCCTCCTTAGCCAATGTCCACAAAATCACATTGTCTATAATACAGGATTTTTGCTTTTCATCCGCTTGCACCCCAGTGGTCCAAGTTCCCAGTGGTGTCTAAAGGCCACCTGTATTTAACTGTTAGCCACCTCAATGTGCCTGTCACTCACTTTCAACAGTGGCTTCCTCAGTTTCCCTTGGGAACACTTACCTTTTTCCCTAACCAATGGAGGATTGCCATCAAGTGGTGCATACTGGGAACTGCATGACTTAGAAAAAGTTGTATTTTTTTCCCCCTTTCTAAAGGCAAATACCTTCCATTCCTCAATCCTAGTTAAGGGATTAACCATGCCCTTTCTTCTTCTCTTTTTTCCTAGTCTTTTGTCAGTTTTGCTGCTCATTAGCTCTCATACAAGAAGCAGAGTAGGAGAAACAAATGCAGGGAAACACAAATCACTGATGGATTTCAGTACACCTCCCCCTCATCCAGCGCCACCCGCCTCCCCATTATAAGGGGTTTGCAGGCAGAGAAGCTCTAGGAGCTTCTGATGGGGTTGGGCTCATTCAAAGCACCCCTGTTCTCCTTTGGTACCGATGACTCAGTAATGATTACATCTGCAGAGCAGTGTGAATTGTAGGTTCTAAATGGGGCTAATACAAAAGACAATTCACAATGGATTATGTACAAATAATAGCTAATAAACAAAAGGCAAAAAATCAACTTCGCCTAGTAAGCAATGAACTGTAAACTAAATCTAACGATGGAAATGATTTTTATGTAAGATTGGATGAGAAATGTTAAAATGAAACCTGCCAGGGTCAAGGAGGATGCAGTAGAATGTATGTCTCCATACACTGCTGGTTGAAGTCAGGATTACTCACAGCCTTTCTGGAGAACATGCTGGCAGTGTGATCAAGAGCATTATTTATACGCCTTGGCTCTAGAGCTTTGAGACTAGGAATTACACCAAAATAACAATCAGATACAAATATTTATGTATCAGGATCTATTTTGAAGCATTACTTCTAATAGAAAAAACTACAGGACTTGGGATGTCTAAAGTGTTTGTTAATTAAATCATCGACTAGAATATTACCTGTTTATAATAAACCCTGTTCTTGGGGAATATTTAAGGACTTTAGGTTATAGGACAGTGCTTATTAAGTATCCTATTTTTAAAAAAATCCTCTCAAGACACAAAACTAATCCTAGCCTCATTTTGTAAAATATCTAAATTTTGAATAAAAAAAAAAGTGCACAGAAAAATGATTGGATGTAAATATACCACACAATAGCAATCATCTGTAAGACAGAGGATTACCGGTGATTTTGTTTCTTTCTTTACTCTTTCCTATATGACCCAAGTTTTCCACAAAGTGTGTGTATTATTTTTATAATTCAAAAAAAACCTGGTAGAAATTAAAAAAAAAAAATCAAAAAACACCAGAATCTTGGGGAATGTGCAGGCTTCTCATGAGAACTTCAAAGGACCTTGGAGGGCACCCAGCGTCAACCCCACCGATGACCCCAAAATCCCCTCGGGAACCTCCCGATACACCTGTCAGACAGCCTCGCCTTAAACACTGTGCTTGAGGAAACCCCATCGCCTCCCTTCTGCGCTTCTAAGTGACTTCCGGTCTAGGAAGCTTTCACAGTTACCACTTTATCTCACCACCACGGCGCTGCGGGGGTTGCGGGGGGAGGGTAGGAAGGGCAAGTGCAATTATCCACATTTTCCGGAGGAGTGTCCCGAGTCACAGTGACTCCCCGTGATGAAGTGACTTGCATCGCAGGTCAGTAGCAAAGACCAAACAGAAAGCCAGGTGTCCTGTCTCTCAGTGGGAGGCTGGTTCCATCCCTCCGCAGGATCCAGTGTGTCGCTCCGTACAAAGGTCTGCCCTGGTAGAGCTAGAACTCAAACCCTTCCCCGTGCTACCTCAGGAAGATGCACCTGGGTGTGGGCTCCGCTACCCTCCCGCCCGGAGTAGGGCGAAGGTGACATGGACTCAGAGAGGTAGGGGACACCAGTGACCTGCCCTTGACGCATCTCCACTCAGGAACACGTGACCATATTTATGAAACGTTGTTTTCATAAACTGCTGGTTGTTCAATAAGGCATAAAATAGCCAGTATAAGATAGTTATTTGCTCTACAAAATCATTTTTGCATCATGGCTTCAATGTCAGAGCAGTAACCGCATTTTGTTTCGTTTCCTAAGAGACAGGATACAGTAGATTAACCGTGGAGCTCCACATGCAGAGGGCCCCTTATTGCCGTCAGCAGGCCGGCCCCATTCTCTCCTCGCAGCCCTGCAGCCCACCCTGGGCAATCATTTGTATGCTTGCACAGCCAGGTCTGGTCACGGACCGGTCTGGATTTGTCAAGGTCACGAGAAAGCAACAGGCAGGAAGACAGCTTTCTTTGACCTTGGGAGGGCATGCCGACAGTTGGTCCATTTTAGATTATCCCATGTATACAGGTGGTCCCGTTCCCTCCCAGGGGCTCTCAGGCAGGGTGAACCAGACACAGTGGGAGTCATTCCTCTAGCTGGGGAGGCAAGAGAAACTCATGAGGAGGGAAAAACAAACCGGAAGAGCCAGTATAGACCAACTCCTCAGTGAGAGTTCCAAGGGATCTAAGTCACTGAGACTGCCGGCTTGGGTCCGAACAGAACTCTCTCAGTGGTTTGAGAACAGGATGGGCACCGGCCATGGGAGCCAATGCTGAGGTCCTGCCCTGACCCAGCTGGCATCCTGGCTGGTGCAGCGGGGCCTCTTTCCAGTAGTGCCATCTCGGGACTCAGCAGGGGGCGCCGGCCACCCTCCTGAGCTTAATCCACTGGCTGCCGCAACTGGCACTGCCCTGGCCTAGTCTGGGGCCTTCACTGTCCCCTCGGGGGATGGGGCATGTTCTTGCCAGAGAAATGCCCAAACAGCTGTGCTTGTCCCTTCCTCCAATTTGACTCTTTTCCCAGAACTGACCTCAGGGATTTGCCCAAATGATTCAGAGAAACGATGGGTTGATTTAATTAGAAAGTTCCTCAAAGTGGTGTTTAGGTGGAATGAGCAATGAAAGGTGGGCTCTGAGGGCTGAGCCCATGCCCAAGTTCCTGCCCACCATCTTGCCCACTGTGTTGCCGAATGTGGAAGGGGCCAGTGGCCACAAGGAGGGCTCCTGTTGCAAAATGGGGACACAGAGAGCTTGGAACATGTTTGCTAGCTCCAGCTGCTGGATCTTGTCTCAAGGCCCCTGAGCCCCAACCTTGCTCAACAAGTTGTCAACACAGCAAGTGACTTGCTGAGAAGGGCCTCACAGGCCCAGGCATGGATAGAGAGATGAGGTCTGGAGCCTTTTTTTTTTTTTCCACTCTGTTCCTCAGTTTGTCCAACTTCCTGGAGCCCAGCTTATCCTCAGTCTGATTCTTTTCCTTGGCTGCCCAGAATCCAGCTACTTGACCTTTGCCAAGTAGCATCTCCATTCTGGGCCTCGGTGTTTCCATCTGGAAAATGTGAGAGTCAAGTCAGATGAGCTCTGTGGTGCCTTCCAGCTCAGATGTTCACTCTGTGGGTTTAGATGTGTCATCCTTTGGTCCAAACTATATTTCAAGAGTCTTGTCTCCTTCTCATATTCTTAAACTCAACTCTCTCTGTTCCTCGCACCCTACCAATCTGGACATAGGGGTCCTTTCTTGTTTCTTTCACAAAGTGTCTTCTGCTTTTACTTTCAAGAAGGGGAAGGAGGAATCTTGTATTTATCTAGGACACTCAGATCCATCACCCGATACCACTCTGCCATCTTGGGTTAGGTTTGCTTGGTCATTCATTCATTTGTATAGTCATTGATTCATTCTGTCACTCAACAATATCAATGGTGGGCATACTTTGTGGCTGGTGCTGGGCTGGGCAATGTGTATGCACAAGAGCACACAACACCATTAGTGCTATCAGATGGGAGGTGACTTTCCATGAATGCTGCTTGAATCTGTCCTCGGGGGACCCTGCAGTCTACAGCATATCATTGGGAACACTACTTTATTTAAGAGTATTGCAAATACCCTTAATAACTAATTAATTTCTAGGCTAAGCAAACTAGAGTAGAGATTACTCAAAGAGTGTTTAACCTAAAACATAGGAAAGGTTGTGCAAATAAACCAGGAGAAAGCACCTGGATGTGTTTTCATTCTCATGGTGAATTCTGATGCCATGTATCAAGCTCACTTAGGAGATTTTAAGTATCAGACCTGGTATTAATGGGCTTATTCTCCTTTCCTTGGATTCAGTAGATCAAACGTGGAGTCAGACGCCTTCAATGACCTCTTCTGACTCCTGCTCCCTTACCCGTTTCAGACAAGGGAGACTGAGACCAGATGTGATTTCTAATGTGGTGTGTGGTTTCTTGGAACACAGTTGAAGTGCTTCAAAGTCTTCTTTTTAGGAAGATGGCAAGTAGTGTTCAATCCTGAGTTGTCAGGAAGAGCCAAGGGACCCTCACTGTCCAGCTCCAACTGCTCCTTCTCTGCTGTGACCTCAGGCCCAAGAACAGCCATACCCCAATTCCATTTGGACCTCCATAGGATGCAGCAACAGAGGATGAAACCGTGGGAGGAGGCTTCCTCTTTAAGCTCTGGTGACTGTGTCCAGAACTCCCTTCACATACTTTTATTCCAGATTGCTGGTGTGCTCGGACCTTTTCAAACTGCCCGACTCTGAAGACAGGATTAACTGCTTGAATTCCTTGTTGCAGACTGGATTCTGCCACTTGATATCTTACCCTTTCCTTTGGAACTTCCTGAAGTCTTTACATGTTCTTGACGTCTGCTTTGGCCTCTTGCCCCAAAGGCTCTTGAACAGGTGTCTTGTTTATGGAGCCCACCGCTTAGTCTGCCTTACTTTTACTGCCCTGACTCCATCCCCCTTCAGTGTGACAATGACCATTCTGAGCACATCCAGACTTCCTTCTTGGAAAACCAAAGCACCAAATGACAGCCGTGTATGAGGTGTGGCTCAGTCGACAAGTGATTCAAGACACTGACAAGATCTCATTATTGTTTGCTCTTCTACTTACATCTTTCAAGCGTGTTTGAAAAAAAGCAAGAAAACAACACAATTTGGTTTCCCAAGTTGAAATGATAATGAAATTGCCTTTTGTTTTAGTTACTTTTTGTTTTTCTCCTATTTTGTCAGGCCTCTCCTCATTTCCCCCACCCCTTGACGTCTTCCCACCAACGATCTCTCTGGAAAAGAGGTCACCCCGGAGAGCTGCTCTCTCCTACCGCCTGTGTCTTTCCAGATCTTTGTGTCATTATGCTTTCTGTTCTCGTTTATGGAAGACACAGCTAACGATGGTCTCCGGGTTTGGCTGAAAGGGCCCAAGTGGCATACTCCTTCAGAAAAATTGTGCTTTGGTTTGTAGCTCCTTTTGCTCCCATTGCTATGCTTTTCAGTCAGCCTTGGCCTGTGGAGAGACAGACAGTCTGTAGGACTGTGGTCCCTTAAACGAGTCATAGCAGTGTGACTCAGTGCAGTGGAAGAACAATGAGTGTCTCTTACGCGCAGGGCACCCCCCCCCTCACCTCGGGAGCCCTTCCCAAGGGGAAAGCGACGTCTTCAGAGAGGGGGGAAGAGCCTGAGGGTTCAAAAGAGGGAGTGACTTGTCTTTCAGCTACTTTTCACCGTCTCTAGTCACCTCACTCCTCCTCCCATTTTTAAATCTTGTCTCCTCTTGGCTTGATAGACATGGTACTATTTTCTCTGTTTTTGTTGGTTTGTTTGAAGGTTTCCCTTGTCCATACATCTAACTGGGATTCCTCAGAGGCTCAGTTCTCTGCCCTCTGCCTTTCGGTCTATTATTCATTTGGAGTTCGCCTTGACCATTGCTGCTATGAGGAAAGTCTCAGCACCTCCAGCCCAGACCCTTCTCCCAAGTTCCAGTTCAAAGGCTGCAGGGACATTCCTATAAGTATATGCATTGCCAGCCTTCCAATACCACCCACCAATCTCAAACCAAGCATCATGTGCTTTCTTTTTGTTAATAGAGTGCCACTTTCTTTCAAGATAGAAACTTCCGTGTCGTCTTGGACTCTCATCACCACCATCTCTCTGCTGCCTGTGTATCTAGTCAGTTGGCAAAGTTAAAGGGTCAGTATTAAGGTGGGGACTAGAACCCAGGCTTCAAGATTCCTAGGCTTTGCCTTTTTCACATACTGCCATATAGCATAGGTAAAGGTCTTTGGTTCTAGAAACAAATGACTGGGTTCAAATCTCCACTCAGCTATGCCGTTCGCAAGACCTGACCTTGGGTAAACAGTTTAAGCTCCCT
This sequence comes from Mustela erminea, assembly GCF_009829155.1. Classification (NCBI taxonomy): domain Eukaryota; kingdom Metazoa; phylum Chordata; class Mammalia; order Carnivora; family Mustelidae; genus Mustela; species Mustela erminea. The sequence continues at coordinate 111,735,550 of NC_045635.1, read as the reverse complement.
GTGCCTTATCGGTAAAGTGGAAATAGTAATACTTTATCTTAAGGCATTGTTGTTAGAACTAAATGAAAAATATATCATAAAGCACGTAGTATTGGCTTGAGTCTGTCACCTCGATTCCAGAGCCACTGCTGACCCTCTTCTGGAAGTCTCCATACTCTATTAAATCTTATCTAGGTTTTCTAATATGGAACCTTTAGAAGCAAAATTCTTTTCCTGCTCTGAGTCCCGTTATCTTAATCTTTCGAGAATTCATATCTAACTAGAGTTTTGTTTGTTTGTTTGGGGACCTTTTATAATTAGAGCAATTTAAGGGATACAAGATGAATAAGAAACCATTTGTTTTCAAGGACCTTACAGCTGAGATGAGGAGACAGCTGTGTCCAGCAATTAATTATAAGACGAAGCACTACTTTAAGAGTTCAGATAAAGGTAGGTAGATCCAACTATGATGATGAGCAGAGCTTTGAACCTGAACATTTCTCATTCATCATGTTTTCCGGTTCAGAATCCCCACATTGGAATGTTAGTATGGGGTACGCGCATATAGTTATGGGGATTCAGGCAAATCGAACAGGGAATTTCAACACAGTTTCAAAAACAGAGTATCTGTTGATGTTAATACCTTGGATTAGAGCAAAGAAAGACAAAACAGAGAACTCTTTAGTAAGTACTTATAGGATAACTTCCAGAATTCTCCTTTGGTAGCATTGACAGGGAAGAGCAATGGCACCTACTTACTCTAGAGTTCTACCCTATCAGAAAGTATGGGCGGATTGGTTTACAATCCCTATCGGGGCACTAGCATCCTCCCACATAGCCTATTTAACAACCTGCTCTTACTTCCAATGAATAAAAGATCTTGGTCATGTGCTGTCAATGAGCAGGGTTCCCATCACGAGCCATACTGTATGTGCAGATTACTAGAGGAACACCAAGAGACTGGCAAATACATGGGGAGAATAGATTTCTGGAACTACAGGGGTGTCTAAGGGAGTGGGGAGAATCTTGTACCAATTGAGAAAGGGGCTGGAAGGGCTGCCATCTCTCTGGATGAGAAGAAAGGGAGAGGATAGAGAGAGGAAAGCCAGAGGTAGAAGATTGCCTAAAGACCCATGGGTCTAATTTCCCTGCTGACTTCTTAACCTAAAGGACCTCAAGCTTTGTAAATTGCTTTCTAGGTCAAATCAGTGTCCTTTAAAATCATCTCTAGGTATTGCCTGTCAATGTCTAGAGCTGACAGGAAAAGAAATATCCTGATACATGAGAGGAAACCGAGGCCCAGAAAGAAAAGGGAATTGTTCAGACTCCTTGCAATGGCCTAGTCCACAGTGGCATAATGAACACTACTTCCCTGGCTTTTTTGTCTTTTGTGTGTGGAGAGGGCATAGGTGAATCATTGGTGCGCCTAAAGAAATGAAGACATTTGTGTATCTAAGACAGAGAACCAAAAGCCTGATTTTTCTCTTTGAAAGAGTGGCTAAGCTGGAGTTGCAAGCCCACTTTGCCTGACCTTTATAGCTTTGATAAAGGCAACCTTGATTCATGATGCATGAGCCCGGGTCTTTGAAACCCATAAGAAATGGTTTGTTCATTGAACATGCAAACAAATTACTTTCCAAGGGCTGAAATCTAAACTGACATTAAGCTCTGAGAACATCTATATTTAATTATACATAAAGGCCAGAAAACAATTTGTATCTTAAAATAGTAAAATTAAAAGAGAAGTCCCACCTATGCGAATAATTTATTTCATTGCAACACTACCCTTCAGTTTTGCTGTCATTTGTCTAGATTAGCAGAGCTGGCTTTATCAGTATTTCCAGGACAGCCCTGAAATATGAGCTTAGATTGGAAATAAGCAGTCAGAGTACCTCCCAGGGCACTGGCGCTATACAGTCAGGGAGTGTGTTGGCTTCCAACAAAGTCTGCCTCTCCGTAGGAGGAATAATAATGAAATACAATCTAAGATCATATATTTCTCCTAGGACAGGACTTAGGGGTCAAAACATAGTGGGAAGAAACACAGGCTAGAAAGCACAGAGATACGGATCCTAAGTCTGCCCCGGGGGCAGAATCAAATGCTAATCCACTCTGACCCTCAGGTTCCTCATCTATAAATACAGTGAGAAGCTTGGATCCAGTGATCAAGTTGGAAGCAGAGGGAGAGAATGTGAAATGAAAAACATGAATCAAATAAAAATGGCTGGACTATTTCTAAATATTCTTCAACACTTCCCCCACCCCCGCATAGTAATCTTCCCCTTCAATTGAGCATAGCCTGGAATTGTGGGAAAAGCACTGGACCAAGGATTGGGACATCTGGATTCTCATCCCATCTGTTTCTTGAACTCTTTGTGTTCTAGGTAAAGCTCTTTCCCTCTCTGCCTCTCAGTTTCCCCATCTGCTTCGTGAGAGATTATGGTCCTCACCGGCTCCCCGTCAGCTGGGCGCCCTCTAGATCCATCCCTGACTGACTCAAGCAGGATCTCTCTTGGGGCAGGAAGTTCTGCTGTTGTACCTCTCCTTTGGTCTTTTCAAAGAACAAAAGGTGTGCCTTGGGCAGGAGGGCGAGGGGCCCTGAGTCACGGTCTGTGCAGTGCCCATGTGGCAAACCACAGAGACCGCTGTTCTGAATGTCTGGGTTGTTGCTATGTGGGTCTTTCTCGAACTGTCCAGGAACCTGATTAACCTCATTGATGCCTGTTTGTTTGCATGTTTTCAAACATCCCCTCTCTGGTGGTTTACATGCTGCTTCTCAAGACGTGTCGAGGACATTGGGGCCAGCTCGAATTCTTTGTACTGAGGAGGCCAGGGCTGGGTTGCTTCCAAGATGAAGATGGGGCAGGAGGGAGAGCCACCCATTGCCTGCTTTTCTCTCGGTTCCTTTAGCACACCCAGAGCCTGACAGGCCAACCGTGCTCACAACCTGGAAGCGAGGCCCGGAGTGGCTTGGCCTGGATTTTTTTTATATATAAAGTGGCCGCACGGAGAGCTTAGCAAGTGCTGGCTGCTTGTCATTAGGTTAGTGGCAGCCCAGCGTCAGGGAAGAGAATCTGAACCCTGAGCTGTGGGGGCCGAAGACCCAGCTGTCACCCCAGCTGTCACCTCGGCTGGCCTTGACGGACCTCGCCCTGCTTTCCCTAGTTCCCTGGTCTCTCAGCTGAGGGGGCTGGGCTGATCAGTTGCACCTGTGGGGTTCGGAGGAGGTATCCGAGGAGGTATTCAGAGAGCTGCCTCAGGTGGCGGGGGTGGGGGGGAGGGTGTGGGAGGGGGGAGCAGGCACCATGCAGACCCTTCAACACAGCCCTGGGGCCTTGGGGCTTTGCAGGCCTCGCATTCATGTATTCGAGGTCAGTGGTTCCCACACTTTGCGGTATTGGGACTCCTTGATGTTCTTAAAAATCACTGGGGACCCCGAAGAGCTTTGATTTATGTGGGATCTAGCTGTTGCTATTTACTATATTTGAATTTAAAATGGAGAAAATGTCAAAACCAGGTACTAACTTATTTAAAATCACGAGAAGTCACCTACTACATAGTAATACGAGGAACATATTTTTATGAAAAATCACTGATCTCCAAAGCAAAAAAATTATTAGTAATATTTTCTATTTTGTAAATCTCTTTGATATCTGGCTTCATAGAAGACAGATGGATTCTCATATCAGTGTCTGCTTTCGAGCTGTTTTAATATATTATTCTCGTTGAAGTATGTGAAGAAGATCTAGCCTCACATGAACATCTGCTTGGAAAAGGGAGGACCTCAAGGATCCTCAGGGATGGGTCTTGAAGATAGCCAGTGTCCTCATGCCACACTTTGAGAACTGTTGCTCCACATGAATGGTATCCCTTGGAGTTATACAGTGCTCATCCTGTGCAACGATACATAGCGGTTCTGCTCTTCCCCCTCTGCCTTCACCCCATCCCCTCTTCAAACAGAGCAACTTGGTTTTTATCTGTTTTATATGATAGAGGTTTGGGAGGCTTTTGTTTGAAAAGAGGATTCTGTTTCTAAAAGTGTTTGAAACCCACCCACCCCAATCTTAGGATACTGAAGACCCAAGGATTTGAGAGGTGATTGGGGTCATTGAGATCGTTTCCCTGGGCTTCCTCTTCTCTGAGATTGTGAACTTCCAAACTTTGAGGAGGGGGATCTGAGATCATGCCTCAGTTCTTCCCACACAGTAGCATGTCATCTTGATATGGATAGTCTCAGCTCAGAAAAATGACATCATATGGCTTAGGAGATTTAATGCCACCTCAGCATGGAGCTGACCTGCCAAGGGAGAGACACAGGCTGGAAGAGGAGTAGATTCACTGTTTGCTGAGCTGTCTGATCACTGGGGGCGGCGGGGGGGGGGGGGTGTGACAGGCCCTAAGGGCAAGTTTCAGTGATATACTTATATGTTGTCATCTTTAGAGCTAGACATTCATCATCATTATTTATTTCCTAGGTTTGTGTCAGATCTTTATTCCAGGGGACAGGAGCCGGTGCCAAATATCACAGGATCTAAGTGCCCTCACAACGCATTGACACTTCTTCCAATTTCTTGTCTAATAGAGAATGCCGTGCTGTTCTTTCCCTCACTGCCAGAATCATTATTGATTTCATGTCATTTCTTTCATAAAAATCATCTCCTGAGTTTTGCTGGGTTTGGCTTATAGCTAAGAATGTTCTCCTCCCTCTTCTCTGCTGGGGAAGATGCTGTGAATCCCACTGCTGTGGGTCAGATGACGGTTCCACAGCAATCTCTCCAACCTGCCCACTTTCCCTTTAGGCTGTGACCAAGCACAGAGGTCCCCCCAGAGCTGGAGGGGGAGGGGAGAGCAGCCTCTTCTCTCTGGCCTCATTTGCTTTGTTCCTTCCACCAGCTTAAGCATTAATTAAGAAGCCCAGCCCCAAATGCCTAGCGCTAGGGTCAATCATTTGGGCTAATTGGGTGTCTCCAATTTAATGGAACTCTTCTCTGGAGTAAGAAATAAAACTGAATCTCTGGGAGAAATTGGAACCCTTACAACTTGCTGGTGGGAATGTAAAACGTTGCAGCTGCTGTGGAAAATGGTTTGGCAGTTCCTCAGAAAGTTAAACATAGAATTACTATATGATCCAGCAATTCCACTCTTAGGTATATACCTAAGAGAAATGAAAACACATGTCCACACAAACACTTGTAAATGAATGTTCGTGGCAACATTAATCATGATAATGAAAAAGTAGAGTCAACACAAACACTCATCAGTGGATGAATGGATAAACAAAATGTGATGTATTTGTACAATGGGCTATTGTTCAGCCATAAAAAGGTTTAAAGTGTCGATCCAATGCTATGATAAAGATGAACCTCAAAAACTTTATGCTAAGTGAAAGAAGCCAGACTGAAGAGGCCATGTATCGTATGATTCCACTCCTAAGAACTATTCAAATAGGTGAATCCAGAGAGACAAAAAGCAGATTGGTGTTTGCCAGAGCTGAGGGCAGTGCGAAAGGAGTGACCACTTAAAGGGTACGGATTTCCTTTAAAGGTGATGAAAGTGTTTTGGAACTAGATAGAAGTGGTGGTGACACAACTTGTGAATGCACCAAATGCTACTGACCTGTGGACTTTCAAGTGGTTAATTTCGTGTTATGTGAATTTCATGCCAATAACAACAATGCAAAACAAACAAACAAACAAACAAAAAACCACCTGGATACCTGATTGCTGTCCTTTCTTGGGCTGGTTTCATTCCTGAATGTCTGTGGAATCAGGAACCCAATCTTTAGCCATGAACTTGTCCTGAGTGGAAAATGGGCTTAGCAGACCTTATAGGTCCTGTGGAGCTACTGTGTATGAAGTGTGGCCTTCCACACAGCTGCCTCCCCTGTTGGCTCTTGGAAGGTAGTGGCTATGTCCTGCTCATCCTGGCCTTTTGAGTGCTTTAACATATTCTTGGCATGCCAGAGACATTCAGTGGATGTTTGTCGATCGAATGATTCGATACGTCCGTCACAGCTTCTCATTCATCTCCATTTACCCCCACAAGACTGATAAGAGATCCAACACAGCTGATGCCCAGGACAGACGCTGCCCAGGACAGACGCTGTAGACTTCTCTAGCGTGTAGGGATGAAATTGTTTTGATGCATTTTTTTTGAAAGTTTGGATATCTATGCAGTGGGGTGCTATTGTCTATGAAGAGGAATGCAGTACTGATCCATGTTGTAACAAGGATGATCCTTGAGAATGTTCTGCTAAAGTCAAAGAAACCAGGCACATGAGACAATGTATTATATGATTTCATTTACTTGAAAGTTCCTAAATAGGAAAATCCGTAGAGACAAAGTAGATCAGTGGTGGTCAAGGCCTAAAAGGGATAGGGGGGTATGGTGGTGAGAGTCACAGCATGCTGCTGGCTTTCTTTTCGAAGAGATGAAAATGTTCTAAAATTGTGGTGATGACTGCACACATCTGTGAATACGCTAGTGGCCACTGATTTGTCCACTTGAAGTGGGTTGTGTGGTTTGTGAATTGCATTTCAGCCAAGCTGTTAAAAATTTAGATATATGTTGGAGGAGTGAAGAATAAATGTGAATCCAAGACAGATGTGTTCTTGTTTGGGGGAGAGATCTCCATCCAAGACCTAAAATAACTTTCCTGATATATTCAGAGGGTTTCTCCCGAGAAAGATTCCTTTACATTGGGCTTCCCATACAGCATCAACTCATGGGGGTTTCTAGATCATTACCTACCTGATGAGGGGCTGAGGGCAGAGTAGCTTAAAACCAGAGTGTGAAGGGCAACTGCCAACTGTTGGGAGTTAGAGACTGATCAGAATGTATGTCCCTGAGAAACGAGGATTCAGTTTACAGGAACCCAACGACCTCGTGGTTTCCCTGCTGCCTCTAGGAGAGACACCACCCACTGCCCTACTCCCATTTTGATCAGGAGGAATGAACAAGCAGCCTAATGAGGTGCTATTTGGACAATTAAAAATTCGGCAAGCCCAGCTTCAAATAAGTTCTTCCTGATTCTTCCTTCTACTCTTGGGGACTATCCCTACTACTGCAGTGCCTATCAGCCTTCTTGAAGGAAGTGACACCAATTTGCTGCTACAGCGCTCCCACAGTGGGGCTGAGGAGAGTTGTGTGTGGAGATGGGCAGTGCCTGGTGCTACACTTAGACTTCACTGTTTCCCACGCCTCAGACACCCAGAAACTCCCACAGCATCATCGCCACTTAGCTGAAAGCTTGGAGCCATGGTCCATGGCTCCTCAGATCCCAGGCAGGGAGACTCCTCTCCTAGAAGTGAGCCCATCAGTTCGTGTGTGTGCGCACATGCATGTGTGCGTGCGCACATGCACAGGGATTACAAAACTGCCAGTGGTTATGAGGAAATTGATAGGTTATTCGTGTGTGCCTTGGCTCCCAAGGCCAAGGACAGGCCAAAGGTGCTCTCAGGAAGCCAAGAACCAGGACTGGACAAAGTTTTGTTGGACGTGGGTTTGCGGTTGGGAGCTCACTTACTTGCAAAAAAAATGACCACATCATTTGGCAGTTGGAGGGAACTCCTTTCTATTTGGCAGATGGCCACAGAGCAAGAGGGAGCCAATACATAGTTAGAGGGTGAAAAGAACATAGGCTTTGGGGTCAGATCAACCAACTTATCCAAAAAGCTGCAGGATCTTTGGCAAGTGGCTTCCTGTCTCTAAGGCTGTTTCCTCACCTGTACGAGGAGATAAGAAAGAGCATCTTGCAAGATTATTGTTCTCATTAAACAAAGAGCCCAGGCCTCATGCCTGGATCTCCCGCTGCTGGTTCTCAGCTGGCTCTTTGACTCCCATCCCTGTAGCCCACCCATCGCCACCTGTTAGATGGCCAAGGGGAGAGCAGCAGCACTATGGCAGTAGGAGCCATGTGACCTTGGATATGTCCTTTCTCTCAGGACCTATAAAATGCAGAGGTTGGGTTTATATTCTCTAAGAGTACCTTCCAGCTTTGACAGGTTTCTCAGCTACATTGAGGTCAAATTGTGAACGCCTGGCTCACCATGTCTGAGGACCGGCTCCATTATTTAGCAAATACAATTCTTTCCCAAGGCAACAACTCTCCTCTTACCACCATAAATTACACAGACCTTCTTGGAATGAGGCACTCACCGTAGCCTCTTCCTGGCTTCCTCCTCTCCCTCGTTGGTCATCTTGGACCTTCAGGATTCCGTCTACATCAAATTTAACCATGTTTTCTCCTAGATTAAAAAAATACAGGTGTAAGAGCAAGAAACAGCCCTCACTTCCGTTCTGGAGTGAAAGGCCCGATATGCCTGCCAACCTGGCCCACCCACTGCCACCCAATTTATGTCCCAGGGGCACAGCACAGCTGTGGTGAAGACTTACCGCGGGGTTTCATCTTCAAATGAGCTATGACCTCTCTTCCTCATGTATTCAAGTGCTTGGCACTCACAGCCTGCAAGTTTATCCTGGAATTCAAAATGAAAAACAGTCCCATGAGAACCTTAAAAAGAGGCGAGCAAGGAATCCCTTCTGGGCAGCTGCAAGGCTGGTGCAGGAACTGGAGGGCCACCCGGCTTGTGGGACAGGTGTTCTTGGCCCAGAGAGCTTCTTTCTGCACCGTCACCCTTCCTCAGTGCAGTGGGGAAGGCATCACATGTAGAATCGGGGCCAACTGAGTATTCTCTGGGCTGAACCTGATTGACCTGTAAGCTGAGAAGAAGGATGCCTGCCTCACAGGCACAGGACATTTTAGGGGCTGATGAGCTTGGGTGCTGGCATCCTACAGCTCTGGATTTGAGTTAAGACCTGGGCAAGCCCCCTCAGAGGCTCCATGATGGTAGTAATGAGTGTAGACTTCCGTTCGGGATGAGATGAGATCATTCCTGTCAAGTGCATGGTGTCTGGCATATAGATAGCTCTCGTTAAGTGCAAGCTAACAGTGTATGATTGCTACGATGTGCTGCTTAGGGATCATTTCCAATGATTCTAGAAAAGATATTCCATGTACTCCTCCCGACGGTTTGGCCATCTTGTCTATATTCTATATTCTTTGGAGCAGAAGCCCACAGGGTCTTTTTTGGTACCCGGTTTCGACACATCCGGGAAGACATGAAACTAAGAATCATGTAATAAAAGGGGATCTGTGTCCTCTTGAAGATAAAGGATTTGCCCTAATGGTGGCTCGCCACCTTCACCTTGAAAGATGTCCACAGCCCACGAAAATGTTGAGTGGGTCACAATGTTTCCAAAAGCAGCATATCCATTAATAGGTAAAACTGGGCTTACTTGTTAGTTTTTTTTTTTTTTAATTTTTAAATTTTTGGGGGGAAAGATTTTTATTTGTTTATTTGACAGAGAGAGATAGAGAGAGAGAGGTCACAAGTAGGCAGAGGAGGCAGGTAGAGGGAAGAGGAAGCAGGCTCCCCGCTGAGCAGAGAGCCCCATGCGGTGCTTGATCCCAGGACCCTGAGATCATGACCTGAGCTGAAGGCAGAGGCTTCACCTGCTGAGCCACCCAGGCGCCCGTAATTTTTAAATTTTCACTCCGGTTAACATACAGGGTTATGTTAGTTTGGGGTACGCAGTAGAGTGATCTAGCATTTCCATCCAACGCCCTGTGCTCATCAGGACACATGCTCTCCTTCTTCCACCCTGTCTTCCCCCCACACCGCACCGCCCTCCTGTCTGGTAACCCACAGTGTGTTCTCTAGAGTTAAAAGCTGTTCCCTGGGGCGCCTGGGTGGCTCAGTCAGTTAAGCCTCTGCTTTCAGCCCAGGTCATAATCCCAGGGTCCTGGGATCGAACCCCACGTCGAGCTCCCTGCTCACCGGCGAGCCTGCTTCTCCCTCTCCCTTTCCTGCCACTCCCCCTCCTTGTGCTCTCAATCTCTGTAAAATAAATAAATAAAACCTTTAAAAGGAAAGTCTGTTCCTTGCTTTCTCTCTTTTTTTCTCCCTCTTTTGTTTCGCTTCTTAAATTCTACCTATGAGTAAAATCCTATGGTGTTTGTCTTTCTCTGATTTATTCTGCTTACTTAGCACTGAATTTTAACAATGAAGTCCATTATACAGATGTTTCAATTGCTAGACCCCAGACACTTAAGTCTTTGGGAATATCTGGATAATGAGGAACATTTTTCACCAAAATTGTTAGTTATATTCCATTCAGCAGGTTTAATCGAGCGCCTGGTGTGTATCCTCTGTGAGGTGTTATTGGAGATCACAGTTTTGTTGAGCAAAATGAAACAGGTTACAGACACCCCAAGGAAAATGGAGGAGCTGGGCTTCATAGAAAATTCTATTGACTCAAGAGCCTGTGCGCTCCTCCCCTCTAAGCACATCACCCCTCCACTGACCTGCCACTTCACTCTTCCTTTGGGGCTGCCTCAAGGAAAGTTTCAGGCCAAATCCATCAGCTCCTGCCATACTTGGACTCAGCATAGATGGAAGCTCCTTGCTGAGAATAGGTGACATGTTGGTCCAGAATGATCCAGACTATACCGTCCCACCTGTCTCTCTACATTCTGATCCCATTAGTGACTCAGTTAAATATTTCCCGAGAATGATCTCGATCCTTAGTTTTGCACTGGTTAAATCATTACTCCTTAGGGACTTTTTCATGGTGTGTATTTTAAACATGCTACAATATGAAAAAAGCAGTTGTATCTTGCGTTGGCAGCTTGCCATCCTTTGTGTGTGTCAGCATAAAATACGTGGGGTTCAGTAGAATAGTAGCCCCTTATGGAGCTGAATGTAAAAGGTAGAGTGGAAATCTTCCCTGCCGATTTGAACCAGCGCTGCACTAGCTTTCACTGTAGACCTTCTAGAAATCTGAAATATGGAAACAAAATGAGACAAAATGAGCAACACGCACATACGTACATTTATATTTCTATTCGAAATGAAACCTTTTCAGGCCCTTATTAATACCAAAATCTCTAAGAGATTCTTAACGGTCTGTCTTTCCTTCAAAGACAAAGTATATATGTGATCAAATTGAGGAAATGTATTGCTGGAAACTTCCATACAAATGCAGGTGTTTGCATCACCCGGAGAATTCTAAAACACATTGAAAAATTGCTGTCAACTTTCAATTGATGGAGTCAGGCTTTGTGCACCTTATTTTATAATTCAGACATCATGAGTATGAATGCTTTTCAGGACGGAGAACAAGCCAGATTTTCTTTGATGGCCTTCCATTTTTGGGGGGGTGGGACAGATATTTTGTTTAGTTTGTTCAGTGGCAAAACATTCCTTTCCCTGCTTTTTGCAAGACTAAATTGTCAAGTAGGTGCTTTAGAGATTCCTTCAGAAAGAATATATTGTGACATAGCCAAGGACAGATGAATAGTTAAACCCATCTCCCACCCAAACAGGAATCCCTGGGTCTCCAGATTCTTAATTAGATCAGCACTAGAGGGCACTCTTATGATGCCAAAATAGGAGAATTTTTACTACAAACTGGCGGTCGGAGGTTGGGGTGGGGTGAGGGGGCCTGTTCTGTAAGGAGCTGTAGACAAGGAACAAAGGAGAAAACATCCTATCTTAGGACGGACTGGCTGGCCAACAGCAGAGAAAACACTATTTTGAAAAGCCTGTTTTAACAATCTTCCTCATCAGATCCACTTTGTTTCCCAAATGTGATTGGTATTTTTGGCAATGCAAGACCCAGGTATTAGGCACTATTTCTCAAATGAAAAGAACGTAAGAATCACTGATTATCACCACGTGATGCGATAAAAGTGCCTCTAGGCAGAAAACAGAACACGAGAGAGCAGTTTAGGAAAATGTGTTTACAATTTAACAGCCACTGAAAAAGAAGAATTTAACATCCTCGAGGGGGTTCATGGTTGTGTGCTTGGGTCTGGAGTGTAGTGTGGATGCCTGCTTGCCGGCTGTCCCCAGGTGGTGGTGCTCAGTGGACCTGGGGGTGGGGAATGCGCTCCCAGAGGACGGACCCAGAGGCTTGGGCCCGCTCTTGGCTCTGCCACCCATGTGTTCTGTGATCTGTGGCAAGTCCCTGCCCCTGAGACACCAGTGGTCCCAACAAGATTACCCAAAGTCATCCTTCAGTGGCTCAAAGTCTGGGGTAGATGATCACAGGAAGAATTTCCACTGTCATTTATTTATTGGCTACTTGTGATCTAAATCTAACCATGGGATAGAAAGTAATCCATGCTCTCAGTAGAGATGGGACCCAAAGGATTGGCCAGCCCAAAGGGCTCAGATGCCCATGTTAGCTACTTTTTTTTAGGTTTACTGCCCAGTCCAAATATAGCCTTAGTTACCACATTTAAGCCATCTTTAGCGCCCGCCCTCCAAAAATTGGCTTATTACACACAAGTGAGGTAGGTGATTCCTGTCTTATGCACTGGGCACTGGCCAGAATCACTCTGGCGTGCCCTTGTGCAGTTTTCTGAGGAGCCAGTGGGTGGTCTGGTGATCTGATGGGAAGAAGGGGCCCCTGAAGACAAACTAGTCCAGTCTGCCTTTGGTCCCAGAGTTTCTAAGAACCACTCAAGAGTGTTTCTCTCTAGGCCTCTGTAAGAACCCAGGCTATACTTCATTGGAATGTTCCCGACTGAGTCAAATTCCTTATAAAGTCTTAAAGTGTTAGAATGAACAGGGGCCTTTGGGAAAGCACTTAGTCCAGCACTTTTACTGTGTAGACGAAGAAACGGAGAGCCATCTTTCCTGTGGGAGGAGGGCCTTGCCAAGGATCACACAACAGAGTTGTCATGGGGACAATTTTTTGACTTTTAGTCCATGCCTCTTTCTCTTACCTTGTGCTGCCAGTACCTTTCCCCACCCACAGTGACTCCAGGGAATAAGAGACCAGTGGCTATTAACCAAAGTGTTTTTGATAGAGCTAGAATAGCTCTATCATATATATTATATATGTATATAATATATATATGACACATACATGTGTCATATATTGCATGTTGTATGTATTGCATTGAGGTGGTATAAATGGAAGGGACCAATCCTTATCAAAAATGTGTCCTCTCGGGGCGCCTAGGATGGCGCAGTCGGTTGAGCATCCAACTCTTGGTTTCAGCCCAGGTTGTGATCTCAAGGTCGTGGGATTGAGCCCCGAAACGTGCTCAGCATGGAGTTCTGTTTGGGGTTCTCTGTCCTTCTTCCTTGGCCCCTCCTGCTTATGCTCTCTTTTTTCTCTCTCTAAAATAAATAAACACCTCTTTTAAAAAATGGGTCATTTCTAAATGTTCTAGGACTGGAGACTGAATCATTAAAAGGTCATTTCTGTGGTTCTGGAAGACTCTGTAGTCAATACTGTTGCCCAAAGGCCAAGGATAAGATTGAAATCCTTGTCAACTGAAAGAGAAAGTAGGCCAGGAAAATGGTCCTGGAAGCCAGGTTTAGTATCTTGGGGGAAGAGGACTCTGTGGAAGGAGCAGTCAAGACAGACCCAGGAAACCTGGCCTTTTACCTGTAGGTGTCCTTGGACACTTGGTTTGAAAAGCCTGTTCTGTTCCCAGAATAACAAGATGTAACAAGACGGCGTAGTGACGGGGGTTGGGATTCCTGACACTGGTCTGCCCTAAATTCCTATGTTTCTGGACCATTTTCTGACTTGTCTCTTCCCCAGATGAAAATAATCATGCATCAGAGTTCTTGAGTCCTGTCTATGGACCCCCTGCTCTGCTCTACTGAATTCCATGCCTGATGTCTTCTAATCCTTACATTGGCCTTTCTATACAGGTTATTTTCAGGTGCTTTCTGCTCTGTTGGACCAGCCCCTTTCCATACTGGTTGTTCAGTATGTTGAATGTCATCACTGGTGTGGGCACAATACTTGTCCCCATTTTGCAGGTGTGGGAGTCAAGGCTGGGAGCTTAATGCACCTTGGCAGAGTCATGCAACCAGACTCGAACCCAGTCTGTGCACTTACTCTGTGGTCCCTCACCATGTCTCAGGCTTGTGTGTAAGCAAAAGTTGAGGCCAAGCATTTTAACTCAAGGAACGAAGACAAGTAGCTTTTTTGCCTAGGGCCTTAAGAAGCACTGGAGCCTTTCCCCGTCTTCTCCATTTCTACCCTCACCCCCTCACCAGTTTGAACAGGAATCCTTTGCCTGGGGCCTTTTGGCCATGGGCCCCTTTCCCATTTAGGGAACCCAATATAGCTTGCAGAGTAAGCTTTTTTTCACTAGGATATACTGTATTTGACCTTCAAAGACCAAATGAGGATGTAGCCCAAGGTCTGCACGGAGGTGGTGGGTAACTGAGCAAAGCAAACCCAGATCACACCCAGGATTGGGGGAGGCATCCTAAATGGGGCAAAAGGTGGGAAATCAGGGGCCCAGCAACTCATGGTATGGGGGCTGTCAAGAGGGTGAGAAAACCAATCCAGTGTTAGAAACTAGAGTGGGTGAATGGACCATTTGCTTGGCAGCTCTGCCACAGGGATAGGTAATTGGTTCCTGCAGAGTGTATTATCCACCACAGATTTGCAATCAGACCAAAACAATGTCGGTATGTTTTTTTTTTTTTTCTCCAAACTACCCTTTGCAAAATCGGAGCATCTGTGTAGCCTTTATCTGGGAGTGTGTGGATCTTTCTGCTGAGATTGACAGCAATCACCAACAGCCCAGGATCCTGGCAGATGAAGAAGCTGCATAAGCAGAAAGAGAAATGGGGGGGTCAGTTGTGCATCAATTAGATTTTCAATTAAGTTTCCTTGTGTAACTTTTCTATCCTAAAGAAGTGGCCATTGTATGTTTCACATAAACAAAGCTGTTTCCCTGGACAGAATGATGATCAGCTGCATTTCAACACGGCTGTTACTGTTTCGGCCATATTCCCATTTATGCATCGGCTCAGAATGCTGGGCTCTGGGCTCTTAGAATGTTGGGCTCTCTCTTAACTCCTAATAGCGTGTTGCACCAAGAAAAGGACTAGAGATTGCTGTATTCTTAACAGATTTGGCACCAAAATAAATGGTGAAACTATTAGAGAATTGCAGAAGAGACTTTGCCCATGATCAAAGGAGTGTTTGGTAAAACTAGGATTTAGAAACCAGGTATCCTGATGTTCAGGCCAGGGATCTCAGATTTTTACAGCTTTCGAAAGTCTTCTACATCTTCATTTGGATCCTTAATATCAAAGTGAATAGATAGCTTTATTAATTTTTTTTTAAGTTTCTGAAGCCCTAGGCATCTACCCTGAGAATATAAAGCCCAGGGGGCTGGTGTTACCATTGGAGGTTTCCAGTTAGCATGAATCACCATGTGGATTTCCATGGCCCCCGCGTCTCCCCCAGTTCCCATTTTTCCAATGATATATATGTATCCCCTTCATTTTCATCTTTTCCTTTCCTTGTTAATTTAACATTTAGGCCGTAGCTGTCACTTGAGGAATATTTAGTCACATCTTCTCAAACCCCAGCCCCGAGGTGGTTACTCTTTGTTGCTTCTTGTCTATCCAGTGAAGACTCTATCTGGGTCATGGTCATGAGAATTCCTTTTGTCCACCAACTGCTTTCCTAGGACATGACATGCCGAGGGGTGATGAGCCCGATCTCAGAGTGCCACCCAGGCTAGCTGTCATAGAACACCACAGCATACAGTGAGAAAAACTCTTCGTGTTTTTACAGCATTGCCAAATGCAAGCATGGGGAGTTCTAAGGACAACAAATGGCCCAGCTGTAAAGAAGTCTTTCAGCCTTATGTTGGGGGGTGGACTTCCACAAGGCAAATTTGCTAATGCAAATAATGGCAGCCCCTCCAATCAAAAAAGAGAATTCTTTCTAATTCAGTTGTTGAATCTGATGCCATTGGATATGTTCTTTGTACACAAATAAAGACATAAAATGGGGGAGAAACTTTTCTAAGGCTAATAACATACAGTACATTTCTGTGGAACTTTTGTCCGCAAAGATGGCTTAAAAAAAATCTTCCATGAGATTATAAATTTCCTGAAGGCAGGGATTTGTGTCTGTTCTAGTCACTGCTGCTGCATCCTCAACCCCTATAATGTCTGACACATGGGAAACACCAAACTTGTTTGTGATTTGTTTAGTAAATGTATTTGACATACAATATTTGAGATGTACTGTGTTCATTTAATACAGCCATGTATACTGTAATATGATTGCCATTGTAGAGATATCTAGCATCTCTGTCACGTTATACAATTACCTCTTCTTTTTATTTAAAGAGCCTTTTTAGGGGCACCTTGGTGGCTCAGTCAGTTAAGCATCTGACTGGATTTCAGATCCAGTCCTGATCTCAGGGTCCTGGGATCGAGCCTTGGGGCCTTGGGCTCTATGCTTAGCATAGTGGGCTTGAGATTTCCTCTTTCCCTCCCTTTGCCCCTCCTCCCACTCACACTGTCTGCTCTCTCTCTCCCTCTCCCTCTCTCTCTCTCTAAAATCAATCCATCAATCAATCTTTTTTTTAAAGAGCCCTTTCAAAAGATTCCCTTCAAACGCCTGGGAGACTCAGACAGTTAAATGGCTGCCTTCGGCTCAGGTCGTGATCCCAGGATCCTGGGATTAAGTCCCGCATCGGGCTCCTTGCTCAGTGGGGAGCCTGCTTCTCCCTCTCCCTCTGCCTGCTGCTCTGCCTGCTAGTGCACACACTCTCTCTCACTCTCTCTGTGTCAAATAAATAAATAAAATCTTTAAAAAAATAAACAAAAGATTCCCTTCAAGAACATTCCCAAAAAATAAACAAAAGATTCCCTTCAAGAACATTCCCAAAGAGTGTATGTATGAGTTTAAAATGGGTTCATAAAGTTAATTCATTTTTTCTAATCAATATGCTTTTCCTTTTTTTTTTTTTCCTTCACCTTTTCTCCCCATGACCTTTGATTCACTTCTGATGACTGCCCACCCTTCTGGTTGATGCACCTGTAACGTCTTTTTGGATCACCCTTGAATATTCCACTTCTGGCAACCTGGATTCTCAGGTAAGGCAGTGAACTTCCAAAAGTCTCAGTGCAATCATCAGGCAAACTTTCATAGGCAGTTGAGAAATTTACATAGAATTTTTTTTTAAATCTCAAGAGATAATAGTTGCCCTGATCGAGTTAAATGTGGTCCAGTTCCCATATAAATCAATTATGTGCATACTTCTATTATTTGAGGATTTCTATTAGTGCAGTAGAATGAAAATTATGGTTCTGGAATGTGCTACCTATTTGACTTTGGAATTTCCTAGTACTGAGAATCAACATATACCTTAATGGTTTGTTTGTTTGTGTTTTTTGTCATTTTTTTAAAATTTTTCACCCAAAGTTGTGTTACTTTATGTTCATGAGGCTGAGTGCAGTGAAAGAGGTCCTAGCCTTTCTTCACTGTGTAGGGAAACTAGGTCATGGGGTAGCTCAGAACATTCTAGATTACTTCTTTCTTGCGGCTGGAATGGAAGAAGAGCACATCGGGCCCTGGATGGTAAGTCAGCTAATGGGTGTGTCTTGTCTACCAGAGCTTTTGTCAAGCTCACCAACTACATCACTTGTTTCTCATAACATTAGTTTTTCCCATAGTCTTAACAACTCACCGAACCAGGGAAGAGGGCCTTATCCAGGAACTGATGTTAAGAGTCTTACACTACTTCTCAAATAATGAGGCAAAAGCTCTGCTGCTGGCCAAACAATTAAAAGTCTTTCTTAGCTTACTTCTAGAGGCTTCAGACATACCCAATGTGAAGAAGCGCTTGTCCCATGAAAATGTACAGGCTATCTAACTTGCTTTGGGCACAAATGTGTTATTACATTGTGATACTCCTCATCCTGGCTTAATATACAATGAAAGGCTAATTTGAGTCCACTTGAACCCTCAAATTAACAATTGACCCATGCACACATTCTCATTCCCTGCTAATATCAGAAATTCATCTAATAGAATTAGCATTTTGTAACTCTTAAGATGTATATTAAGAAAACAGCTAAGACTATTTTTTTTTTTTTTTTGCATGGAGAAACATTGCTTACTTTCGTGGATGACTTGCATTTGGGGAAAGGGACTGGAGGGATGATTTATGTATCACTGTGTGTGCACTTTGAGTTTTCATCTTTTCGAAGAGCGTCAGCAAAGTCTAATCATTCTTTTCCTTCGGCTATCTGTGTTTCATATATGACTGATGATATCAAAAAAATATCAGAAATTCCTCCTAGGTCGTTTTCATCAGGCGTTTCCATGTTAGTGATGCCATAGCATTTGGTTCTGTTTGGTTTTTGGTTTATTGACCTTTGTGTTTCACTTAGATGGCCATCACTTGAGGGAAAGGGTAAGGAACGAGCATGACCGAGTGACAGATCATCTTCAGCCAATAGCCCGCCAGAGGTCTGGCTCTCGCATTGTCTTGCCCATCTGAGTCCCCTGATTCCTAATCCCCCACTCCTGGGGAGGAGCACATAGGGAGCAAAGTGGAGGAGCCATCCATGAGTTGTTTCCTTGTGGTTTGGGAAACTGGAAAAATAACACACTAACAAAGCAAAATGGAAAATGTTTATTATTTTAACTCCTCTCTGACCAAGTTCTTGCTAGCACCTGGTTTTACTGTTCCTTTAACAGGTGGAGGATTTTTCAGATTCTAGATGCAGCAAGGTAAGTGAAAATGTATTTTTAGTTTAACTGAACCCCAGTAAGCTAGAACAAACAGACTTTAGAATCAATTATTGGTTTGATTTCAGTACAATGAATAGTTTGGTTTTGGCTTGGACAAATTCTTTCCCGGGCTTTTTTTTTTTTTTTTTAAGTTTAAATCAGCTGAAACAAGCCAGGCATGTAGTCTCAGGTCTGTAAAGCTGACCCAGTGCAGAAGTGGGATGGATGCTCAGGGCCAGCACCCCAGACAGTCGGGCAGTGGGTCATTAGCTCCTTTTTCTCTTTGCTGAAATAAGATGACATGGTAGTTTTTGCGAAGAACATGCCACCATCGACAAAATGTTTTTCTCTGTGTTTCAGGCATGCCTGCCTGTCACTAGGCTGGTTGGTGGTTTAGGAAACAACTAGGTCAGCATTTCATCGAGGGAAAAATCAATTATTTGAAAACATCAGGGCTTTAAAAGTGTGTAAATATGGAGCCTTGCAATGTAGAGTAACCCTAGAGGTGAGGGGCCTTTATGACAAGAACTCTGCAGCAGAGCAAATTCTAACGAAACACAGCAAAGTTCTTAACTGCAGGGATGCAGAACACAAATGTTCGAGAACACTCCAGAACAGCACCTTTGCAGTACCCTCATATCACAACCAGGGCTAAAGAGAGTAGTGAGAATCATTAGCTAGTTTGTCAATGTGTGCACTAGTTGCTTGGCATGCAGGTTTCTAAGATCATGATGCTCACCAGTGCTATATTTGGACTATTACAGGTTTGTTGGCACCAGAAATATTTACCATTGTCTTTGCTTTCTCTTCCAGTCCACTGAATTCCCATCCTAATACTCCCGGGCCTAAAGGGTTAGGGAGCAAAAGTGGTAGCCTTGGGATTCCTCCACAAGGGGCTGATTCTCATTCAGATAGAATTGATGCACCACTTCTTAAATGCCCAGTTTGGCTTTCAGGAGCTGAGCTTCCATATTCTCATTAGGGCCTTGGTGGATTCAACAGCTGAGAATAGTAAATTCAGTCTTTAATTCTGTGGTCAGATTGCAGTTCCTTGGGATAAATGGTATTGACCCACATAGACCCCTAGTCATACAATATGAGTATGGGAGGGCATTTAAAGATTATAGTGGGGTGACTGCTTAAGCCCCATCTCTGCTTTGAGCCCTGATTTCCTTATCTGTAAAGTCAGAGAGTAGAAGATCAGTAAGATAATGGCCAATAACATACAGGCTATTATCCCAGGAATTGCTTTAATGGGGGAAATGTTGAGAATTTTGTTTTCATTTTTCTTTAAAATTTACTGCATGATAGAAGCACGTATCTCTACCGGTTTTGCTGTATCACAGAGTGAATCTTGATGTGCTCTGTTTTGATTATGGCTCTGATGAGTTTGACTAGAAGTCATTGTCAGAGCAATTGATGCCTACTCTTTGTTTATGAGAAAGGAAGAAAGGTATAGATGGGGAGATGGAGAAGAAACAGCTTTGGTAAATGTCACTGGGGCCATTTTAAATGCTGGTGGGCTGAATGATACATGAAAACCATTTGCAAGGCTAGGATATTTTTCAGCCACTAGTAAAATAATAAAGTAACGATTCATTTGGTAATCCCCGCTGCACATGCAGTTTGAGAAATATACAAGATTATGATGATCTCTGCCTCATAATTAACAATTTGCATAAATGCTTGCTATTATTTAGTTGTCTGAATGGATTCTGTAATCCAGGGAAAGAAGGGAACAATCAGTGGAAGCCATCCCAAATGTCTTGTATTATTGCTACACACATGCACAATTAACAGTGATACTAATTGTTTCACACCAGAACCTCATTTGTTTTTCTATAGACAGCAAAAACATTAATTGCCAGAGTGTCACTCTCTCTCTCTCTTTTTCCTACAGCCAGCCATATTATAAGGTCTGCAGTTGCTTGTAAGCAAATGATTTGGCTGGATTTTCAGTGTATCATTCTGTGGTGGAGTTTCCAAGTGTCTGTTTAAATTAGCAATCAACAGTTCGAACAACCAAAGATGATTTTTATAAGATTTTAACTGTTGGCCTCTATGCATTTAATAAAGAAAAGGGTGCTGACATACCAACCAGTTCTGCTGCTGCACTTGACATTCCATTCCACACTCCATACTCCATATCTTTAAAATTATTGGCATGAGACACACCCATGAGAATCACAAAAGCTCGAGGCTGGAGGAGACCTTTAGATCACCTGTCAAATTCCTTCACTTTTCAAAGGAGTTGGACTGTCAATCATTTCGATGTCAGGAACAACCATCGAATCAATGATGCCCCCCACTTTTTTTTTTAACGTTTGAACCATTGGGAGCTATTATAGCAAATACATTTAAACGATAACAGGATGCTTTAGAATCCTATGGCTTCAGCTTCTTTTCTAAAAAGCTGGATCAGATTTTTTTAAAATATGCCTCCGTAAGGTTACCCTAAACATAGCCATCGTGTTGACTGTATATGTATGAAGGGACGTCAAAGCACCTGGCAATGGGAGACCGTCAACCACTGTCCGCTCTTTCCTCCTCGTGCACAGAGGACCCAGCTCACATCAGCATGGTGCAAGCGTCACTCCAGTGCCTTTAAAGTCAGTCTGTCCCCCGGTCAAGTCCTGATGCTGCCACTTTCTCACAAGTGTGACCGTGCATAACTTATTTAACTTCCGTGGCCCGTCAGATTCTGTACATGTAAAGTGTAATCACTTTATAGCTTTGTTGCAAAAATTAAGTTGAGATCAGGCCTATCAAGCACCTGGCACTGTTCTTGGCAGGTTATAAGCCATCAGTACGTTGTAGTGGTTATTACCACCATTGTCTTGCACGCACAGTACAATCTTTGGGGTACACACATATACACTTAACCACATCTGCAAGTGGGCACACGAAGTCCACAAGAACGACATTGGAAGTCTGCTTTCCTAACAGTCATTTTTGACCACCATGTTTCCAAATCTTCTGGCTTCTTCTGTGGCCTCAGTCTTCTTGAACTCTTTGAAGTTTCTGGTGTTTTTGCACATCTTCTCTAGGCCGAAAGCATTCATCATTTATCTTGGTTCACCTCTCTTCTTCTCAATGCTTCTTAAGTTTCCTTTGTTGGGATTTCTTTTAGAAGCGCGTGCACACACACACACACACACACACACACTCACACAGCCTCTCCCTCCCCACTCATGTGTTTAAATGGAGCCATTTCCAAGGTCCTGTCATTGATCTGCTTCTCTTCTCTTGCTCTGTTCTCATTCTGGGTAACTTCATCTCCCCACATGGCTTCACCTTTCACCTCTACACTAATGATTCCCAAATTGACCTCTCCAATCCTTAACTCGTTCCGGAGCTCCAGGCTAACTCCAATTTCCAATTGCCTGCTGAGCATCTCCAGGGCAGGATATCCTAGGAGGCAAGTGTAGTCTGGCTTTTGTCATCCTGACTCAGGAGTATGGATGGGGGAATCTAGCTTCAAGAAGCAGGAAGAGTCGAAAACACGGAAGAAGGGCTGCATATTAGTTCCAGCAGATGTGAAAGGAGTCTAGGTTAAGAAAGTGGTTCAAAATGCATTTTCCAGGGAAAGCGAGACAAGGTAACTCTGTCTTTCTGTTACAATGAACTTGAAGATGTAAACTGCAGCTCAAACTTTAAAAGTATATGTTTTCTAGGGATAAGGGAACAGCTTCCCTAATGAAGATTGAGTTCAATTTTTAGGTGCTGGAAGGCTGGCATGTTTGAGGGAAATGTTAATTAAAAATATCTTTCTAGAGATGATTTTTATGGTTAATCTTGCTTCAGGGTATTGTTACACAGACACGCACGCCAGGAGGAAGGATAATGTATTCAACCCGAAGGATGAGTATGTGGGAATTTGGAGAGCACGTGCATGCCTAGATAGGTACACACACGGTGGGTCAGATGGGCCCAAAATTTTTGAATGTGTGAACATAATTCTATCAGAAGGTAGATATTTTTTTTTCTTTGATTCATTCTGAAAGTATTGAATACGTGGTAGAGGCCATGCTGTCTGTGGACCAATGGGACTGTGAATATAAAACATATAAAGCATCTGTCTTAACTGCATAATACATTTTTCTTTAGATATATGCAAGTACACTGAGAGTTGAATTTGGTCTAGAACTATCTGCAGCATGTGGCAGACTGTTCGATGACTTTAACCTTGCGGACAATCTTAATGACCAAAGAGGAACTTAAGGGAAATAAGACAATGCTAAAGTGGGGAAAGAACATGCATAAATTCGAATTAGGAATTGATTACTTCCTTTAAATTTGGTAAATACTGAAGTACTTTGGGGTTTTACATTTCTAGCTAGCTTTCAGTGTTTCAGGCCAGAGTAAGAATGATTGTGTTGAACTTTAAAATTTATATAGAGCAAAGGGATAGACAAATTCTGGTTAATTCTTATCGTATTCTTTGTAATTCTTTGTAGAATTCTTCGTAAATGAGCTGTTCTCACAGCAACTACTGAGCCAGCTTGTAGCTTCAGCACAGGGAACAGTATTCCTTTTGAAGAAGGATGACCCCATTCCTAAAATTACTGACATCCTTCTAGTTGAGTTACCACCCCATGGAGTCTTCAGAGGCCATCTTAGCATCCAAATTGTAATGGGCTCTGTCAGCGGGTGAGATCTTGGCCTTCATGGTGTACCCCAGTCTCCTCTTCTGAAATTTAGCTTGACCTTTTCCTTTTGTTTGCAAGTCTTAAATCCAAGTGTTCTTAGTCCCAGTTGTCAATTTTAATGTCTGCTTCATGATCATTCTTAATTCCCAAGATCCTTGTGGCATCTGTAATCCTGAAAACCTACTCTGATGCCCCCAGAGTTCTTGCTATGGGAATTACATCAGCACCTCTTGCCTTTGGAAACTCTTATAATAATGCTGCATATATTGCCTGGTGTTATTTTTTTTATTTTTGCTCTAAAGTAGTTAGAAACATTGGTATACTTCCCTTGTGATTAAAAGTAAGAATAATAAAACCATACTTGAATTTATAGTCTTGGATGTCTTTGTTCTTGTCATTTGTATCAACCATAGTCTGACTTCTTTTACCTTGATCATATTTATTCATTCAGTATGCATCTGCTGAGTACTTCATGTTTAAGCACTATTCTAGGCACTGGGGACAATAAGACAGACACAGTCCCTATCCTCGTCTTTCTTTCTTTCTTTCTTTCTTTCTTTCTTTCTTTCTTTCTTTCTTTTTAAAGTAGGCTCCATGCCCAGCATGGAGCCCAATGTGGGGCTTGAACTCATGATCCCAAAATCAAACACCTGAGCTTAGATCAAGAGTTGGACACTTAACTGACTAAGCTACCCAGGTGCCTTACTGTTCTTGTGTTTCTTAAGGGGTATACGCACGTATGTTGGAGGGAAACTGAAAATAAACAAGTATACAAGTAAATGAATATGCTAATCTCAGAGAGAGATAAGTGCCATGAAGAAAATAAAGCAAAGTGGATGGATGATGATGGGATGGGTAAGGAGTGATCTGGCTGAATTTTGCTCTTTGCCTATGTCCATTTTGTACAGATCTCACTATTACTTTGTCTGGGCCCTTTGGTTTCCTCTATTTCATAGTAGATTTGATACTAATTCTGATTTTGCTCTTTCTGGGTACTCTATCCTTGGGACCACCTTCCCCTAGCTAGTTCTGAAATAGTACCCAATATACCCTCTTATTAGACTTTTCTTGTCCTTGTCAGCATTAGAATTTGACAGGTTCCTCCCTCCCCTGTCCTAGAAGGTCAATGGGCTTATTACTCCCTTAATGATATTTCACTTGATCACTCAAGGCATTTTTTGTTACTTAGACAAACTACCCATCAAAAGAAAAACACGAGCATTGAAAGTTAGTAATTATGGTGGCATTTGGCTTTTGTCCACTTCTGCAGAGGGAAGAGCCCTGGACTGGGAGTAGGAAGACCCAAGTGCCAGTCTTCACCACTACAAATGGTCTATATGAGCTGAGACAGATGACTTCCTCTCTGAGTCTGTTTTTTCACTTCTAAAACCGCTGTTCAAAGTCTGTGGTCCCTAAGGTTCATTCTAGCTCTAAAGTGGTACAATTAGTTGTTTTCAGAGACACGGGCCAAAATTTCTTTCCAACAGTCTGTGTGATTTTGTAAAGTGGATGTGTAGGAACATTTTCTAGTATAATCAGAATTACTTAGATTAAGCATAAGTTTTCCGGCAAAAGGCAGCTTTACAATTCTTGTAAATGTCACAAGAAGTTAAAACATTGCTTCTTGTTTTAACCTCTGCCAGCTAGGGCAGCAATTTAACACCACAGATGCAACCGTCAGCTTCTTAAATGTGAATATCTGAAAGTTCACTGTCTTTTCAGCTTGCCCACAGGAAAGTTTCAAAAAGAACCAAATACCACTAAAATGAAGGAAGGCATGTTAAATTGTCTTCAAAATGACATGAGGCGTGTTGCCCTCTAGTTGAGTCAGGTGCCAGGAAAAGCACGTTAACCCTTAGAGGGCCACTTCGGATGTTTCCAGCCATCACTGGACCATCTTTGCCGGCACCTCGGTGAAGCTCAGTGAGGAACTGAGGTACAAGTTGGGAGGTTTGCCTTCCCTGACTTCCCCACACCTTCCTGCATCTTCTGCCCTGGACTTTTTGGGAGAAAATGGGGAAGCAGGAAGCGTGGCTGCAGAGAAGGCAGACCCGATAGGAAGTCACCACCATTACAAGGACTCTTGGAACTCTCATCTCTGTTGGCACTCTTCTACTTCTGATTCCAACACTCCACCATGTTCTGAACACAGCACGATTCGGGGAGTGCTGTCTCTTAAAACCCCAGAGAAAAGCTGGCTGTTATTTTTGTGGCAAGGGAGTGTGAAGGAGAAGAGGATCCAAGAGGGCTTAGAAACTCCAGGAAGTGCCTGCATAATTTCTGGTCACAGGATTTGGACACAGAAGAGGAAAAGTGGCTTATGGGAAAAGGTGAGGAGGGAGTTCCCGTAGGGCTCCAATTTAAAAGGCCGTAATGTGGTGCAGATGAGGAAACAGATGCCCACCAAGATCAGGACTCACCTAAGTACACGCGGTGAGTGGCAGACTCAACACAAGAGCCCAGGTCAACGGCCTCCTGTTGGGCCCCTTGACTGGCGGTTGCCTATACTAACTGCTCTTGGTTGCTTACTTTTTTGTTCCCTTCTGCTGTTTAATCTTTGGTGCTACTTCTGTTCACAGCACTTGTAATTCATTATTCTCAAAGAAATATATCAATGAAGGTGAGCGAAATCCCTTAGCAATAGGTAAAGCACGTTTTGATCTGGAGGGTTTGGGGTCACTGACAGAAGAAGGTGCCATCGAGGAGAGAGTGGCTGGATTGCAAATGGAGCCCAAGACTCAAGATTCACTGGAAACAAATGCTGAAGGGAAGATTGTGGCTCTAGGCTGGGGATCCACAGTCAAACATATACACCATTGCTTTAATACCCATTTTTTATTACAGCTGGATCTCATTCTCCATTGAAAGATGCAAAAGTCTTTGATTTTAGGTTCTCAGTTCCTTAAATCCTTTTCCCAGGTATATTTGTTGCCTCTGCCTTATCTTTCTATTTCACTATTCTAGATTTTTTTTTTTTTTTTTTGTCTGCAATATCTTCCATGTGTTTGGTCTCAATGTCTTCTCTGGGGCATTTGTAATATAGCTACATTTCACTGGAGATCTTATGTGCACATAAAATGGAGAACACTATTTCACAAGTTAGAAATTACTAGATTATTTCTTTCCCCTTCCAGAGTTGAAATATTTCCTACTTGGCAAATGGCCCCTCTTCGAAATCCTAAAATTGCACTAGGAAAAAAAAAACGACTGTCACCATGTCACCATGGGGCTCTCTGTCCCTTCCCTTTCATTGGCTTATCGTCTAATTTGCTCCATTGATTTTTTTAGACACTCAGAATTGCCTCATCAGCCAGACACTGAAATTATAAGAGCCTTCATCAAGGCCTTATGTGGTTTGAAAACTTTTCAAACTTTCATACTTTGGGTGGTAGGTATGCATTTTGGCAGCACATTGGTCTTTCTTCTCATGGCTTCCACAATTTCCGACTTGATTTCTGCTCGCCACAGGGCACAGTTTACCTTCTCTTCTCTGGGGACTCTTGCTCATTTGTCAGGAGCCCTAAAAGGAGGCTGTTCATGGGCAGCCATGGAATGTCAGAGTCATCCCAAAGTGGCATAAATGGGCCTTTAAATGGCCTTTACTGATTGTTTCTGTATTAAAATGGAAATGCACAGAAGACTTTATGAAGAGCCTGTACGTAGTATTTCCACCATTTTTTTTCATATGAATTGACCTGACAACGTCACAGATGATGCATGAGGCAAAATAGTTTCTTAAGCCCACTGCAGCTTGTTTGCATGAAAAGAAATACAAGCTACAGGGAAGAAATGGACACTCTTTGCCTTAGGCCGGAGCCGTCTTCTGACTCATGCACACATTTTCGATGATTGCCTCCTTTCTGAACCCATGCAGAGGAAAGGGGTCACCGTGATACTCTTTTGCACAAATAGCCTTTCTTGACTAATTAATGAGAGTTACTTTCTGGTTCCACAGGAAACACAGAGGATTTTCTGAAGTTTGTAAGAGTGAAATAAACCAAGAGAGCTCCAAAAAGTAATTACTGATAACTGTGAGAAAATGAAATAGGATGGGTTGATGGGAGCTGTACAGTGAAGACCCTCTGCAAAGGTTACAGTGCTACCCCAGTGAAAAGCCATGTGATTTCACACTTAGTGATCATAAAATCTAGTATTAAACCATCCACCAGAAAAGTTCCTCAAGCTTCATTGATTCCTTTTTATATGAGCACCTTCAGTGTCTCTTTCACAATGCTAGTAAAATATTTATAAATAAAATAATACTCCTGAGGCTGATTTGAAATTCAGTCCACATGAACTACAGTTTAATGTGTGTACCTGAGCATTCCATTACTAATCTGAATGCAATGAAGTCAGAATAACTAAGGGACAATCCCCATTCCAACCTTCCATCCTACAACAATCTAAAGCACGAGAACTCTGATTTCCTCTTCTCATGGAGGAGGTGTTTCCCATCTTGGCAATGAGTACTCTTGTTCATGGTTTTTCATAATGTGCAATCATTGGTTGGTTGGCACTGAATCATATCAAGACCAGAGGAAACCGGTGATGGCCTTCAATAGATTTGGGGACACCAGGAGGGAACCTTCAACTTGGGTGATTATTTTGTACTGTGGTTGAAGGTTTACTATTTTTTTTAAAGATTTTATTTATTTATTTGACAGAGAGAGACCAAGCAGGCAGAGAGGCAGGCAGAAAGAGAGAGAGGAGGAAGGAGGCTACCTGCCAAGCAGAAAGCCCGATGCGGGACTCGACCCCAGGACCCCGAGATCATGACCCGAGCCAAAGGCAGCGGCCTAACCAACTGAGCCACACAGGCACCCCGAAGGTTTACTATTAATTGACTAATCCATTCAGTCATTTTGTTGTCATTTGAGATGTATTATTTATTGAGCCTCTACCATAACCCAACACTATTCCTAGCGCTAAGGATTTGGGAACTTACAGTCTAGTGGTAGCTATAGACCATCCCAAACAAGGAAGTCAGAAAAGAATGTCCAGATTGTGATCGGTGTTTTGAAGGAAAAAAGCAGTGTTAGAAGGAGAACACGTAGCCTTTGGAATAAACTCAGTGGGGACAAAATTTGTCCTTTGTGGGGTATGTGGTTTTCAGAATCATCAAAAATGATCTGGAACCAGGTCTCATAAATAGAGTAGAAGATCAAATTGACTGGTAATGATTTGGGCCCCAAATGAGAGTTACACTGTAATTAATGTAATATTTCTAAGTGCCAATGAAATGTATATACTATGCTGAGTAGTCATGAGCCCTTTTGTGGTTTTTGAATGCAGCAGAAGGATTAGGACAATGGGTATTGTCCTTCAATGAACATTTATGCGTCTGTAACTACCAACAGCACGATTTCCCTGACTCTCTTTAAATCTGGCCAATCCTTGTCATCACTAGCAAATGTACTTTATTATGTTGGCAAAAATTACCATAGGATTAGGAGTGGGGCATAAAATAAACATTTAGAGATGTCCCAAACTATGTAATATGTCTGTAATACGTGAAATTTGATGATGACAACTTATAATTCAGTCCTTTCATTTAAAATGACATTTCATTTATGCCATTTTGGATCAAATAAATCTGTAGAATGCTAATTACACCATTTGGATGACATAGAGTTGGTTTGAGTGTGGGAAAAGAGACAATGTTTATAAGCAACAGTGTGTCCCCACTAAAGGAGAGCTAGCTAAGTCGGTTTCATAAGATGGGAGGAAGTCAGTGATCGCCATTTAATCACATCTTTAGTGTGATTTTAGTCCCCTGCTTTGAGAAGCATTAATCTACTCCTTGGGTGTTTACTTGAGCAACTGCCCTGCCAGACATTGTGCCAGGCCCTGGGGGTACAGAAGTGAGTCAGAGAGAGATCCTGCCTCATTTGCACTCACGGTTGAACTGGGGAGACCAATAAACATGATTGAATCCGAGGCATGCAAGTCTAAAGGTCTGCCGTTAGTTCCTCAGAGACTCTGCCCTAGATTGAGGTTGTTGGGTCAGGGCTTTGTGGGGGACCAGTCTCTGAGTCGCTATAGCAAGTGATGGAGCAGGGATGCTCATTTTCTTTGCTGCCAGTAAATCTCTTTGCAGCCTTGGCATCATTCCCATGCATCCGTATTAAATCTATTTGCCATTTTTTCGAAGGCAGATCCAGTGGTGCAACCTAGCTTCAGAATAAGTAGGTCTTAGAGGGAATATTCTAGAGTTTCTCCTTGAATGTGGAATGACCTGTGGTGAGGAGCCAGCTTTGCTTTTCATTTCCTTTGTTTCTTTTTGCAAAACCAGCTCCATTTCTAGCAGCAACTGCAGCCAAAAGCACAGATTCATTGCCTGTTTACATAAGACGGTAAATAGGCCTGAGTAGGGGATTAAGATAGCCCTGTCTTCTGGGAGCTTATAATCTGAAACAGACAACAAACTGGAACGAATATCCATCACACCTGAAATGCTCATTTCCCTTCTCATATAAATTCAAAGAAAACAGAAAGTATCATGTCACATTCTACAAGATTTGTAAGGCCTCTGGAGAGAATTCTCTCTCTTTTTGTGACTTTTCAAGTTGAAAACTATTTTGTATATAATATGCAATAGATTATAGGGTTATTTCTTTAAAATTGGAGATGAGAATGCAAGAAATTTTCTTTATTTCTTTGTTCTTCTTTTTCTTTCTTTCTTTCTTTTTTTTTTTAAACTATCAACAAGTTACATCAGAAGGTATGGGTCAAATTAAAAGTGGATTCTCAGTTTGCCATGGGGAAATATGTGCTGTATTTCAAATACTCTAAGGTCAGGGTCAACTTGGTGGTAGAAGAGGTATCATAAAAATTAATTTGAGAAATACCCCTTGAGATATTTGCTAGTTGTAATAATCCCACAGGTGAAAAGAGCATCTGTAGAATAATTTAAGGTGCTGAGCTTGACCTTTTAGCAAAAGGAGATATTACCAAAACAAGGAGATACTACCAAAGTTTGGAGCTGAGGCGATAAAGCAAAGTAAGAGAAGCAAAGTCTTTACGTTACAAGGATGTGATCAGTTGTGAGAAAATGGCACAGAAGTAGGACACATGTCAGGGTGCCTAAGTGGTGCAGTCGGTTGACCGTCCAACTCCTGGTTTCACTCAGTTCACGATCTCCTGTGTTGTGAGGTTGAGCCCCATGTTGGGCTCTGCACTCAGCATAGAATCTGCTTGAGTTTCTCTATCCCTCTCCTTCAGCTTCTCACCATCCCCCTCCTCTGCAATAAATAAATAGATCTTAAAAAAAAAACAAAACAGGACACATGCAAACTAAGGATAATTTCCCCCAAACTTGTGTGTAAATGTGAGAGACAGACTGAGAAAGGAGCAGAAATGTAGAGCTAGAGAAAGACCAATGAAGTAGCAAGAGGCTGAGCCAGAGACGGATGGAGATTGAGAGCTGAAAACTTAGCCAAGGGAGGATCACAGTTTGACTGTGCTGTTAAATTCACCGTGAGACCCCAGTTAAGTCAGTTCTCTCTGGGCCTTAGTTTCTTCAGCCGTCAAATAAGGGGGTGTGGTAGGAGATTATTCTGGAGAATTTACCAACTCTCTAGTTCTCCCCTGGGGGTACTAGGGAAATGAAAGGGCCGGCAGGTGAGTAAGCAGCAAATATACAGAGGCAGGTGTACAGACAGACAGACAGGCCAGCTGCCTGTCAAGCTCAAGAATAGGAGCAGACCAAAAATTATGGTGGGCCAGTGAACTGTGAATCATGATGGGCACCGGCCAGTGCCACAAAATCATCCCATAGCTTTAGCTATTGCCATGGCCATCTGAGGTATTGGCAGCTTTCCCTTGCATGGTGTAGGCCTTGATTTCTGGGGCCCACCACAGAGTCATTTTCTGACTGGCTTGGTCATCCCTTTCCACTGTAGGCTCACAAGCATAGTTTTTGAGCCTCTGTAAATGACCCCTAATGTCCAAATGGAAGGAGGGCCTTGGATATCAGGCTTTGCACATTGTGACATTGCCTCAGCTTTCCCATCGAACATTCTGTCAGAGGGAAGGGTGGAAAGTGAGTGGCTTTAGGCTGAGGAAACCCAAGTAACTCACCTTACATTTGCTTGCCCAGCTTTCTGGCTGGATACCTACCTGTCTGTGTTTCTAAAGCTCAACAGATAATTTTGAGCATAGTATGTTCCCCAGGCTTTGAAATTGTACTGCTTTTAAACTTTTGAAATTTTACTTACAGGGTTAGGGAAGTGATGAGAATAATTAGTACTTGTCAGGCTTCCAGTTGGCGAATGACTTTAGTAAGGAGCTAACAATGTACCTAGTAGACAAACTGATTGCAGCTAAAAGGTGAGGCTTCGGGCAGGTTTTAGTATCTGGTCTTTTTTTTTTTTCTCCTACTTTCATTAGTTTCTGCAAGAAACAAAACACAGCAATTTTTTTTACTTTGCTTACAATTTACCCTCTCCCCCTAAAATAAGAGCCCAAGAATTTAGCTTGAGTGTGCATGGCCTGACAATAGGTTCCCTTCCACATGAATCGGATTCAATGTCGATCTCTTGAGAAGCTTCTGTGGCATCTAGGACGCCATTTTGTATGCCGATCTTCAAATTCCAAGTCTAGCAAAGATTAGAAGAAAAGCAACTCTATCAAAAATGTGTTTCAGCAGTGAAAGATGGAAAGGGAAAAACGAAACCTATATCATACCCAGCACTATAGGATTTCCTTGACCCTCTTTTGCCATGACGAGAACCATGGCTTTCACAGGTCAAGAGAGTCCTAACAACAAAGGCCGCGATGAGCATGATGGGTGAGGACGATGGTGAAGAGGCCAGGCCAGCTGCAAACCAGTTTGCACTTATACCATCTGGGTGATTGGTGTCAGTTGGGCCATGTGGAACCTGCTTAGCCGGGATGCTGAGAGGCTGGGGACAGCCTTGGCTCCCTTGTGCATCTTCAGCCTCACTCATACAACCAACATCCTCCTCCACACCTCCACTGGGAAGCTTAATCAGGATCTGATACTTCATCTGCCCCAAAGCAAACTTCTGCCTTTCCCCCCAAAAAATGTTCATCTCTCAATCTTTCCCATCTCAGTAAATAGCACCTCTGTCCTTCCAGTTGCTCTGGTCAAATTCTTTGGTATCATTCACATTTCTTTTTCTCGCCCAGCCCACATCTAATCCATTAACAAACTCCATCTACTCTGCTTTCATGATACAGCTGCGATCTGACCACCTCCACTGTCCCTGTCCAAGCCATTGACATTTCTTAACATGGGGCTGCTGTAAAAGTCTCCTGGGCTGGTTCCCCTGGTTCTACCACCGGATCAGGGCAGGCTGTTCTCTTCCCAACAACCAAGCTGATGGTCCTTTTAAAATGTTAATTCACATCTTGTCACTCCTCTGTTCAAAACCCTACTGCGATACCCATCCAAGATGGAGGCCTCCCCAAGGCCTGCAAGGCCTTGCCCGGTCTGGCCCTTTTTCCCTGTCAGACCTTGTATTTATTACTCTGCTCTGTGCCCATTCCTCTCTATTCACACTGGTCTCCTTGGTTTCCTTCACATATACCAGACCGGCTGCTACCTCAGGGCCTTTGCTCCTCTCCCTTGGCCCGGAAAGCTCTTCCCCTAGATACTGGCAGGGCTCATTCCTTAAATTAAATCAGGTCTTTCCTCAAATGTCACAGGACTAAGATTGCCAAGAAGACTGATTCTTAAAAAGAGGTCACTGGACTTAGCCAGCAGGCAGCCACTGCTGATCTTGCAGAGAACAGCTGCGTCTGGTGCTGAAAGAGGAGGCAGGTTGTTTTCTAACCATCTGCGCCCCTTATTAGACTTTGTGCTTCTTGAGTTCCCTGCTGTTGTCTCATTCACCTTGATGTCTCCAGCATCAGGCATAGTACCTGGCACCCAGTAGGTTTTCAGCCAGCATTCGTGAAATGAGGGCACGAGGCTTATTTTTAAACAACTGGTTTGACGAAAACACATTAAATTGCTGAATGTTGTGATGACTGCCGCAGTTTGTTTCAGGGAACATGGTGGCTGAGATCATCCTAGCTCTCTCGGGGAGATAAGAAAATTCAGTCTCTGCTTGTGCATTAACTCACTTCCCTTTGAAAATCATATATATATATACATATATATATATATGTATATATATATACACACACCCACACGTATGTACATACATACATATATATGTATATATTGGAGGGTAGGGTCAGAGAGAGAGAGGGAGAGAGAGAGAATCTCGAGCAGACTCTGTACTGAGCACAGAGCCCAAATGACATGGGTTCGATCCCAAGCCCCTGAGATTGTGACCTGAACTGAAATCAAGACTCAGATGCTTAACCGATTGAGCCAGCCAGGCGCTCCTTGAAATTCCCCCTTTAGAGACAACTGGAAGTGTTATTTAGATTCATAAGCTATCCTTGGGGTTAAGCAAAATCTTAATGACTTGAGGAGTATTCATATAGTTAACCTTCAGCTGGTGGTAAAAAAAAAAAAATACATTTAAATACATTTAAATATATTCTCCCCATAATTTAAACTGGTTTCAACCTTCATTTCCTTTATCTTCCCTCCTTTATTTAGCAGCAGTATTGAAGTTCAAAACGAGCATGGGAATGGCTTTTCTTTGACCTATGAGATCCTTCCCTGAACACTAGCTAAAGAGGGTTGGCCTTCCCCAAAACCCTTTGTTCCTATAGCCTGCTTTTCCTTTGCTGTCTGAGAATTGTGTGTGGTTGCTCCTACAGCATGGGCTGACAGAGCGCTCCAGGTCAGTGGCTGGGAAGGCTTTTTGCCTGTAAGGGGAGGAAAAACAGGATCCCTCATGTGGCCAAGAATAGGTAGTTACTCTACCTCCTTTTGAGGTGACTTCACACCCCTACAAAAGAGGATTTTTCGGTGAACTCCCTCTGCTGTAAATCAAATGCATACTAGGGGCATCTGGGTGGCTCGGGCATTAAGTGTCTGCCTTCTGCTCAGGTTGTGATCTCAAGATCCTGGGATGGAGCCCCACATCCGGCTCCCTCCCTGTTATCAGGGAGCCCACTTCTCCCTCCGCCCCTCTCCTGCTCCTTCTCTCTCTCTCAAATAAATAAATAAAATCTTTCTTAAAAAAGCAAATAAAAAATGCATACTAGATAGCTGTATGCCATCCAGATGCAGTCAACAAACATTTGCTGAGTGCCCATCGGCCTGGATGGGACAGAGACGGGGGAAATGCAGAGATGAAACGCAGTCCACATACCCCCAAAGTGCCCACAATCCACAAATGGTGGAAATAAAGATACTCATGTGGACAGATCTTATGATTCAATGTGATAAATCAGATCTGAACAAAGTGGAGCCAAAAGGAAAAAGATTGATTTTGCCTGGGGCTGGAGAGCGGCCGGCAAGACACAAAAGGCAACAACTGTGGGTTTTCAAAGAGAAGCAGGAGTTTGCCAGGAGGAGAAGCTGAAGAAGCGCAGCCCAGGCAGAGGGAGCCTTTGTAAAGGCCCAGAAGCAAGGACAAGCACGCAGGGGTCTAGGAAGGGCAGTGCGGTGCCGTGTAGAAAATCTGTGGGGCTAGGGTTTTGTCGTGAAGGGTCTTGGATGCCAGGCCGTGGTGCAGACCTGAGTTGGTAGGCAGTCAGAAGCCATCAAATATGAGCAAGCACGGAGGGCTGAAATGGCTGTTGTGGCCAAAGCTCAAAATGGTGCCCGCACGGAAGGTGGGAGGGGAAGGCTCAGGGCCGCCGAGAGCTCTGACGCCCTCGCACCACCAGCACGCCGACCACGCCAAGACAACTGTAAGCATTGTTCTAGTCCACAGGCAACATACGCCTGGGCAGAAGAGCTGCCATCCCATCGCTTATCCCCCTCACTGCCTGTGACCCTGAGCGTGGGACAGGAGCTCCTTGTTCCAAGGCAAAAAGCCCTCAGTAGGAGACTGTTTGTAATCATGCCTAAAATTACTTCATTATTGGAACCCGTGTTTGATCCGTGATGAGGAGCTGGATTAAGAAATCAAGTAATCAACCCCTGAAATTGTAACCATAAATTGTTCTATAAACATCCAGCTTTTCCCCTGCCTCCCCCAGCCCGAGTAACAAACCTGGAAACAGATGCTCTTCCTGTTGGTTGACCTCCCAGCGGTTTTAGCGGGTGCCTTGGGGCCGCCCACGAGTCGGAGAGCCATGCCTGCGGGCCTCCTGCCCCCTCTCCCCTCACATATGGACCACTCATGTTCTGCCTTGTCAGACTGAGACAAGACACCCAGGGAGAGTGAACTGTTAAAAAACATGCAACTTATTAAGATTCGTTTAGTGAAGGGGAAGAGGTTTACTTTTAATGAAACCGAGGAGAGAAAATGCCTGCAGTTCAAGATGAAGAACAGTTAGAGAGAGAATCCTCCGAGACTGTTGCTGTTCGAATGATTTGTTGGAAGTCGTTTTTGTCCTGAAGGGTTTTATTCTAGGCCAAAGGCATTCCAATACTACAGCCCATAGAGATACGTCTTTCTGTAAAACAACCTTAGGGCTTATTGACGTTTTCTTGTCTGGGACTGCACTGTGCTTAACCTTCCAGCCATGGAATAAGTTATCGTAAATTATAAGTACGGTCTAGATTTCGTTTTGGAAAGACTGGCAGAAATGAGGCAGTGATGTCCCGTGAAGCTGTGCAGGAAAATTGCAATGACAGTCTACTCTGTTGGGGCCCAGAGACAACCAGACAGGAGCAGCCTCAGGTGTTTTCTCGGATCGTTCTTCTGCCTTCAGGAGGTAGCAAGCCTCCCTTTTCTCCTTTGTCATCATTCCCAGCTCAAAACACTAGGAAGTCATAACAGGGAAGGGTCGTTAAGGGTCCCTCCAAAACCTGCCATTTTACAAAATGAGGACTCGGAAGTCAGGTGACTTCCACTTTCTCCTCAGCTACTCCTCAGCAGAAACAGAGCTGCAGTTGGGTCCATAACCCAGGGGGTTGCTTTGTTAGATGACAGCAGGCCTTCTTCCACCCCTGGGGACCAGCTCCAGTAGCCCAGTAATTACTAACACTGGTTCTTTCCCAAAAATTCACTTGGACAAGTTGACATAAAGACTCATTTGACGCTTGGCATAACTATACCACCAAATAGAGGTAACACTGGCAGAGCATTTTACAATGTGCACAGTCCCTTTCGTCATGACCTCTGGAGTATAGTTGCTGGTGTTATCAATGGCTTTGCTGGTAGTGTTTAAAATGATAGTGTGTTGTAGACTGGGATCCTTTTTCTGAAGAGGAGTTTAAATTGCTTAAAGCAAAAAAAGAAGACTGGCGAAGGTTTTCATTAATCTTGTCATTTCCAACAGAATCTGTAAATAAAAATTAAAATAGTCTGTATGTGAGACCGAATTACCTCAGGATTAGAATGGACTGAAGGTACAGTGAGTCATTCTAGGAAACAAGGCCATAGAAGATTCTAGGTCAGGAATAAATGCTGCTAAAAGATTTCCATATACTTCTCCTAAACTCCCAGAACACCTTGAGAAGAAACCGTGGTCACTGAACAAAATGGAAGAAAGAAATGCAGCGGTGCCTGGGGGGGCTCAGTCCGTTAAGCATCTGACTCTTGATTTTGGCTCAGGCCATGATCTCGGGGTCACGTGATTGAGCCTCATGTCAGGCTCCGCACTCAGTGCGGAACCTTCTTGACGATTCTCTCTTTTCCTCTCCCTCTGCCCTCTCCTCCTGTGTGCGTGCTCACACACTCTGTCTCTCAAATAAATAAGTAAATAAATATGACTTTGGGGAAAAAAGACATAGAGAAGGTAAAGGTGAGAGAGTGGGAAAGGGAGAGAGGAAGAGGCGGAGGAGAAACCTTTGTTGGAGATTGAAACTATAAAACGTTGTGTCTCTTTTTCCCCAACTCATGCATTCACTTGGGTAAACGGCTGATATCTGAACAATAAAGCACCTGAATCAAGCACTTGCAGCTTGGAAGTTAGTGTCTTGGGAAACTGAAGACTCTTTCCATTTCTTCGGGAACATGCTGATTTAGGGTTTTACATCAGAGTCAGCAAATTACAGCCCCTGGGACAAATCCAGTCCATTGCATGTTTTTGCGTGGCCTGTGAGCTAAGAATGGTTTTTGTTTCAAATGGCTGAAAAAAATTACAAACCGTATTTTGTGAAGCTTGAGAATTATGTGAAATTCAGATTTCAACACCTGTAAAGAAAGTTTCGTTGGAACACGGCCACACATTTATTTACGTGTTGTTTGTGGCTGGTTTGGGGGCTGCAGCGGCAGAGTCTGTGAATCAAAAATGCTTATTGTCTGGCCCTTTATGTGAAAAGATTCACCTCCTGCTTTTTTTTTTTTTTAAAGACTTACTTATTTTAGAGAGAGAGACAGAGCTGGACGAGGGGCAGAGGTAAAGGGAGAGAGAGAATCCTCAAGAAAATTCCCCCACTGAGTCTGGAGCCTGACTCGGGTCTCTATCCCAGGAGCCTGAGATCATGACCTGAGCTGAAATCCAGAGGCAGCTACTTAATGGACTGAGCCAGTCAGGCGCCCCCACCTCCTACTTTAAATGGAAGTAGCTTCATGGTCTGAAAGGGTTAAACAACTTCTTCTGGTCCCTAGGTCTTAAATAGAGGGGAGTTAAGACACTGGGATATTCTCGTTCAGTACCACTTAATTCAATGACTTGCACTTCTTTTTTTTTTTCATTTTTTTTTTTTATTTCCAGCATAACAGTATTCATTATTTTTTTTTTTACTTTTTTTTTTCCTTCTTTTTTTTTATTTTATTTATTTTTATTTCCAGCATAACAGTATTCATTATTTTTGCACCACACCCCGTGCTCCATGCAATCCGTGCCCTCTATAATACCCACCACCTGGTACCCCAACCTCCCACCCCCCGTCCCTTCAAAACCCTCAGATTGTTTTTCAGAGTCCATAGTCTCACTTTTTTTTTTTAAGATTTTATTTATTTACTTGACAGAAATCACAAGAAGGCAGAGAGGCAGGCAGAGAAAGAGGGGAAAGCAGGCTCCCTGCGGAGCAGAGACCCCGATGTGGGGCTCGATCCCAGGACCCTGGGATCACGATCCGAGCCGAAGGCAGAGGCTTTAACCCGCTGAGCCACCCAGGCGCCCCAATGACTTGCACTCTTAATCGCCATATTGTAGAATCAAATTAGAAAAATGGAATCTTAGGCTTACAATCAAACGAGAAATTGTAGGCTGTGCAGATACATCAGATGTTTAAATTTTCTAAAATGTAATATCAAGTTTCCTGATAATTCCAAATGAGATTAACAGAACATTTTTTCATTTGCCCTTTGTAATGACCTGCTTCATATAACCAGCAGCGAACAATTTGGGGTCTGCAGCTGTTTGAGGACACATTTTGTATCGATTAGCTGTAGCTCAAGCCTGAAGGGTTAAGTCAGCAATTTGAGTCTTTTAAAAAAAAAAAAAAAAAAAAAAAGCTGTGGTTTCTAATACCTCTGTAACAACAGCTTTGCTATTAGGTAGGTTGTGGGGATTGGCCGTTATTTGCTTGTACCAATTTCTGGCTAACTCCTCATCTAATCATTGTGGCTTCTTTTCCCAAAACACTATACAGAGCCAGGCTTTCCAAGCACGTTTTGGAAAAATGGAAAAATGTCCTTCAGGCCAGAATTTAAATACTCACCTAGAGCTTTGTTCTGGATCTCATCGCTGAGGATGGAAGGGCGCTGATCGTGGCTTGGAACAGAGGCTCAGGAGAAAAATGAAAGGATCAGCACGGGAAGGTCAGGAAGGCACATTTTTCACACTGGGACATTCGACCTACGCATCATTTCTCATGCAGTTTAAGGACATATTTTGCATTGACTAGCTGTCATTGAAGCCCGCACAGTGAAGGCAGTTTTCTGCTTTCTGCTTCTTTCTTAAGCACCTGTGTTCGGGGCAGCTTAGATCTAAGAGAAAATGATGCCTTTTCCCAGCTAAGAGAGTCAGAGGCCTTTTCAGCTTCGCTTTTCCTCCACTGCCTCTTGAAACAAGATTTCTTTAATGGATATCGTACCTGAGCACTTCCCTGTTAGCTTCTTAGAGTTCTAATCCGTAGTTTCATACAATTATGACCTTACTTTATTTTGGAGCTCTGCTCATTTTGTACGGGTTTCTATGGCTCTCTTGCTTCAGGCTCCTGTGCAGTCAGGGAGAAAGGTCTCCCTCTCCCCAGCCCTTGTTTCTTAGGCTCCGCTAAAGTCATCAGAGCCCACTTGGATTTGTGTTTCGGGAGGCTTGTCTGAAATCCAAACAGAGCCATCGGCTGATGGTCTAGTGGCTAGACCGAAGACTTGTACGAGGGTCATCGAGAAGGCCAGCAGGTGTCTTCCGTTTGGGTGCTTTGTGTGACCACCAGTTTAAATTCCAAATGTCTCCCCTGAATACTTTAGATAGCGTTGTTCAGTTGATAACCTTGAATGATTTCCAGTCGGCTGTTCCTTATCCCAAAGGAGTGTCACTTAGGATGAAATTCATTCAGAGAAGTATTGATCCCTGAGCCATCACACCGCATCGATTCCCGCCTCCCCCAACAGAAGAGTGTCCTTCGTGGGCCAGGAACGTTCATGTTGCCTCTAGCTACGATTGTTTATTCAGCAAAGGCCTTCGTGAAACCAAACAACACTAGAAGGCCATGAGGCTTGCTTTAACAAACACAGCAGAACTTCCACATCCAAATGAACCCTGGCTCCCTGGTTCTCGCTTTCCATTATCCCGCTTCTTCTCAGGAGAAAGAAGTAAGTGCAAGGGCTCACACAGACCTCTGCTACCCTCCCCTAGTGCCAAGTTCCCCCAAGAAACCTGTCCTCAACTCCTATTCCAGGTGACCTGCCAGGAGAAAGGACAGGTGGAGGGAGTGACAGGGCAAGGAGCCCAAGACTGGAAGAGAAGGGAGAACCTTGGATATGGTGGTACAAACAGATCACTTGTATTGATACATAAGGGACGCAGAAAGCCAGATTTTTGTGAACTTAGGAGTCCTTTGTTGCTCCCAAATGTGCCATGACTGAGCTGCCAGGGAGAGGGAAGAGGACTCATTCGAGTGTCATGGAGTTCAGTATTACAGCTCAGTAATTTTTTGGAGAGTAGGGAACACGTGACACGTGTTTTGTATCACTTAGAGCTTTGTCCTGAGCAGGTGGTCAGCATCTCATTGTTGAAACCCTAGTAGATTAGAGCTGTGAACTTGGACGTTAAGGCCTAGGCTGCTATGATGAGTAGAAGATCAGAGTCATCATTACAGATTAATTATAAAATAATTGAATTCTTATAATC
The DNA here is from genome assembly GCF_009829155.1 of Mustela erminea. NCBI lineage: Eukaryota > Metazoa > Chordata > Mammalia > Carnivora > Mustelidae > Mustela > Mustela erminea. Next base: position 111,695,051 of record NC_045635.1, on the reverse strand, counting down.
TGTCATTTCACATTTCTCACCATCCTTATTACATGAAGTCAAGTAGAAGGACGGCCTTGTTTTTATTCCACATTTCATTTCCAGGAAACGAGGCATACGAATTAGTGGAGGGGACGGCCGGTGTGATGGCTTGAGACAAGAACCCCAATTCTCCAACTCTCCATGTGGTGCTCCTCTCACCAAGCTGGATGAGATCCGGGGCTCCCATCATTCACGGCCACTATTCACAAAAGCCTAGTTAATACCTCTCACTCTCTAATGAGATGCTTCTCCTGACTCCATAGACAAGCAGAGCCAAACCAGTGATGTCAGAATGTCGGAGTGAATTATTGGGCTTGTGTCAACCCAGGCCAGGATGAAAAATCACCCTGGTGAACTTAATCCAGGAGCAATCAAAGGGCCAAAGTTTTAATTAGTGAGACTAGTGATTTACATTCTCATTTGGCATCCTAAAACTCTGCATTCGTCTTCAAACTCCCACACTGCCCTGGCTGTTGTCTGACACCGCTTAGGATAGTTAATGTGCTTTTAAATAACATTATGTTTAATGGACCTTTGAAGGCACTGACATATGAATCTATTTCCTTCTGCATCATTTCTAATCAAAAGGAGAATGACACCAGAGTGCTGTAGCGAATACAGGAAAGAAACAGATTTGTTTTTAAGCAAACATAGCAGAACGAATATATGGGAAAATGGTGCTCATTTCTTCAACATAGTCGAGCTCTCCACATTGTAGCGTCGGTCACTACGTCTGACACCTGTACCATGTTCTCATGACTTTGCTCGGTAGGGAGACATCTTTGTTCTCTGAGGGTGCATTTGGTTTTTGGAATCTGTCAAATGTCATCAGAAGGTAATTATGCGGTCCTAATTGCATGGTCAAGCCGGGCCCTGTAGTTGGGGCTAAAAGTGAGGTGTGACAGTGCTTCTCACGTGTTTCCTAACTGTCCGTGGACAGAGTTCCCAGGGGAGAACTCTGGAAATGTGAATGCCAGCAGCACCCTTGGAATCTGTATCCAGCCTTTTCAGGTAACAACTTTAAGAGGACCAGCATGCACTGATTATGATATAGACCCTAACTGGCTTGCTAAAGATACACTTCAAGACTTTGTCACACTGCCTACACTGACTTCTCATTTGCCAAGTAACTCTGATCCTGATTCTCCTCCCAACAGTCCGGATGGAACTGCCATCTCTCATGAGTGTAATTTTATGAAAATCTAAGTGATCCCTCTTACTTGATAATGATTATTCCTTTTGACTCCATAGACAACCAGGGCCAAATATGTGCTGTCCAAATTCCTTAAGTGAATTATTGAGCTTGTGACAACCTGGGCTGGAATGAAAAATCACCTCAGTACGTTTAATCCAGGAACAATTAAAGAACTAAAGAATTAATTAATATGGGTTTTAATTGGTTAAGGTCTTAGAAGAGGGAGCCTTCTTGTTCACCCCAGTGCCTTTTTAAAAAAAATGTCCTTTTTGATTACAAGTGAATATGCTGCTGGGGAAAGTTGTCTGTTCCTTCTTCTGTTCCTTGGTAATCTATGGGCAAGAAGGAAAAAAAAAGTGGTCTCCAAGCCTGCAAAAGCATCAAATCTTTGGATATGTAGTTCAGGTGATGAGCCAGTGCCCTGCCCTGAAGCACTGACAGGAGGCGTAGAAAGAAAATTGCCAACACAAGAAGAAGATGGTGATAACAAGTGATAGAGTTTGACAAGAGAGCAACGCCCCAGGAATCCCGAACAAACAATTAGAAAGAGGCCCAAGGGAAATCAGGAGAAGTGCTTCTCTGCAGCCTTTGACCAAGTCTCCCTAGCTCCCAAAAGAACGTCAACAGCAGATACAACTGCTGATGTGGGGGCAAGATCCAGACAGATGAACCACGCTAGGGAAGGAAAGTCATGGAAAGCCCCATGGCCACTCACACAAGACAACTCAGTGGGAGCTGTCCTTCCTGCCATCTAGTGAGTGGGTGGTCTGGGGACCCATTGGTTGAAGGCCCACATCCAAATGCGTGTCTCTGGGTTTTCTACCCTTTTCTCTAGCAGCTTAGATCACCAGGAAGGCTGCACCTAACTTAGCTACCTTCAGGTTGCTGCCACTGGCTTCACTTCTAATATGGTATCCTCAGCTGCTAAACATGGGTGAACCTGACAGTATGGAAAATGTCCTCTATCCAACTTGATTTTTTAAAAAGTCTGTATAAGACACTGTCCTGTGGAAAACACTTCTGGATTTCCAGGAAAATCTCTGTTAGACTCAGTACCAGGAATAAGTTTGACTCTCCTGACGAAATGATACCCTTCCTTTTTATCACACATTGAGAAGGCTATTACCCAGCATGTTTCCCTTCTGACCTTGGTTGCTAGGAAACTCAAAGCTAACTCTAACTCTCAATTTCAGGAACCCTGCTGTCCAAGATTTTGAGAATAAGTCTCTCTTTTTGAAGCATTTTTTTTATTGATCTTGGTTTTCCCCCAGGCTCCTATTACAGGTGTCCTTTAGGCCAAGCTACCTTGAATTTGGGGTAGTGGTGGGTCATCAATTATAAGAAATACTGCTGTGGCCTCATCTGTGATGGTGGAACACCAGCCGGCATTCTCTGTGGCCCATGCTCCTAGCTCTGACTTTGAGCTCCCTGGAATAAATTCTGTTTGTTAGCCACAGCCTCCCTTTTCTCACTGGATTGGATGCTTTCCCCCTATATAGATCTGTAATCATCATTTCTGTATCAGAAAAGGAGGGCTGCAAAAGCAGCATGGACCTTCCTGTTGTTGGTTTTTGTTTTCTTATCTCTGGAGCCAGTTGTATAAAAGTTCAAGAGGGAAATTTCCACTTAAACCAGAACCTTCCAGCATGGGGACTGCTGACCTGTGGCAATAACCAATGCTAGGATGGTTTTAGTTGGTGCCTTACTTGACTTTCAGCTTATGGCCATCACTTGACAGAATGAAAACGCAACTCTGCCCTGTCTCCTCATTTTTTGAAGGGGACAGCCTGTTCTAGAAGAGGCATTTTTCAGGAAACAAAGACTCTGTCTTGTGTCCAGAAACCAAAACTGGGTGGGTCAGGGCCCAGGCCTGCAAGCAGCCAGCTCCCGCAGTCCACAGTAGGGCACAGGTTATGGATGGCCTTTCTCTAGAGCCATGGGCAGCTGGACACTGTGCTTTGACAGTGCCTGGCTGAGTTTTGACATCCTGACAGGCAGGCAGTAAAGAGCATGTTGCTTTACTTTAAAGAAAACTACCACCCAGGACTGCAAGAGATGAGTAGAGCCAAACCTCTTAAGAGAAATTCAAAGAAAATAACAATGACAGAACTTTTTGAGAGAGAGAGGGTCATACCTTCCCTCCAGGGTTTCATCTCCCTCTTGAGTTTCTGGAACTGTAATGCTATACTGCCCTCCCCTGAGCCCTAGACAAGCTAAGAATATTAAAGGTAAATTTCATAAACCAAAAAACAAAAGAAGGAAAACATAATTAGCATAGAGTAGATGGGGTCACAAAATCCATAATTCAAAGAATCCCAGGGGAAATATTGAACAGTTTTTCAAAAAGCCCATTTCTTTTGTTCCTAACCCACAAATGATATGTTCATATCCCTTTTAGGCAGCTAGCTGGGTGCCTTTCCTCTAAATGCTATGTTTCTGTCAGGTAAATGCTGTCTTGTTTCCCTTTAAGAGTCAACTCTGCTTTCCCTGGTTGGAATCTTCTGTGCCACTTCTAGGACCCTCCCTTTCCAGATGCAGTCTGAAGCAGTGGTCTTCTTCCCATGGGCATGATGATTAGCTCACATTCTTGAGCCCTAGTGAAGATTCTAGCCCTTCCCAGCTTAAGTTATCTATCTCACATAGACTCATTCTTTCCACTTCATCAGTGGGATGTTTTAACCCATACATCCCCCACTGAGAGGGATCTGGAAATGGTTTAATATGGTTTAACATTCATGGCATCCCTTCATAGACAGTGTAAATGACAGGGTGAAGGGGGCCATTTTCTCACAAAGTTGAGGGACATAAGGAAGAGGGAAGGGTCTTCCCACAGCCTCTTCTCCCAGCTACCGATGAGGACATTTTCCACAAGGATTTTATTCTTTCCTTCATTTAGGCTTTCACCGAGGCTGGGAGCAGATTCTACAGGAAGAACCTGCCCTCTTCCTGGTGGCCCTCCCCCATTTCTCCATTTCCCCTAAGCCAAGAAGTCCTCCCAGACAATGAGGCCTCGCATTGTGGTTTCAGTGTTTGCCGTAGAGCAGCGTATGGACACCCAGTCCATACAGGTTTGAAGAATTTGTCAAATGTTAAGTTGGTAGTTTGGTGGCCAGGGAGAACCAGAGGTTGGTTAATTCAAGGCACAGAGCCTATCTGACAAAAAGGTGGCAGAGCTAGAAGCATGACTCAGGAAATGTCAGCTTCACCAAGTGCAAAGTAAGTGGGTTTGGCATATGGATGACCCAAATTCTGGTGATTACAGAGCCATGATGTTCTTGAAGTTTTGAAGCTAAGGGAACAGTTAAGTCCCATTTTTGATTTTGTAAATAATAGAGGGAGCAAACAAGAGGAACAATAATGAAAAGCAGACTAATTGTTTCTTTGGGAGATTACAAAGAATGGTTTCTTTGGGAGCTGTATTTGCATAAACTTGAGTACAGTTGCTTTATCTAGTTCAGGCACTAAAAAGATTTCTTATTTTGTTGATCTTTGTTGCAATAAACAAGGCCGAACTGGGGGGAGAAAAGTGTCCAAAGCCTCTAATTACGGATTTGTTTGGTACAAGATGCTTCCTTCAGCATACCACAGATCATCTTTTCCAGGAACTGAAGAAAACAGGTTGCATGTGATAAAGAAGGTTTATTCTCTATCAAATACTCTTGGCATTATAAAGAATGGCATGACTGTTGAAATAACACAACTCCTCAGAAAAGTCCACTAAAAGAAAGCAACAGGAAGCAGCTGGAAACTTAACACACACAAATGTCTTATAATCAGCAAATGAGTCTCTTACGATTGTAAAGCTCATGGCCCTAGATCCTGTTTCTTCTCTGGCTTGTATGAGCCCACTTTCTCCACTTTAGCTTGTCCTTAATTTTCTTCCCAGGCTCTGCTCCTCTCATTCTACACACTCTCCCTGTGTAATCTCTTCTCCTAGTGGTGGTTTTCACCCACCACTAATATTCTGAAGATTCCCAGATCTCTGGAGATCATTCTTCAGCGAGATGTCTACATCCAGCTAAGCTCGGCATTCCTATATCCAACTGTCAACCAAAGTCATAGTCTCGGGGGTCTCAACAGCACACAAAACTCAACAGAACACAAAACGAACCTGTCATCTCTTTCCTATTTCCCCCCCACACAAAAAGGCTGTCTACCCTTCTTGTACTATTTATTTTAGCAGATAGAGCCACAACTCATTCGTGTTACTTCATCTTTGGCCCCAAGCCTTTCTGTTTTGTTCTGGACTCTGTGGGGTCCCTGGCCCTGTTTGCTAGGTGCTAGCCAAGTTCTCTCATTAACTTCATGTTCCAGCCTTGGTACATCCCTTGGAGACCTCCCTTCCTTTCTCGGGACCTTTCTTTGCTATCTTGAGGTGCTCTTCTAACTCCTTATTTCTATGAGCCTTTCCCTTGACTGGGTGCAGTACATTCATAAAGAGCCTCTGCTATATGTCTTGGGTTAGACGGGACAGTTACTAAAAACTCCTATTCATTGAGAGAAATCTATGGGTATAAATGATACAAGGCCTAGCTTTTAACAGTGATTTCTGGGTGACATACAGATAAGATATATTTTGTTTCTCTGAATTATCAGAATTATAATTGTCCACAAACATACCCGGTAAAATCATGCTCGGTTTTCCAAATCTTAACACAACAGAAAGAAGCTGAATGTTGGGTTTTATCCAGAAAAGAATGCCTGGGTGGCTCAGTGGGTTAAGTGTCTGCCTTCAGCTCAGGTCATGATCCCAGGGTCCTGGGATTGAGTCTCACAGCAGGCTCCTTGCTAGGCAGAGAGCCTGTTTCTCTCTCTGCCTGCCACTGTGCCTACTTGTGCTCTCAGTCTCTTTGTCAAACAAACAAACAAACAAACAAATAAATAAATAAAATCTTTTTTTTTTTAAATAAAAGCAAGAAACTTAATGGTCTTTACACATCATAGAATGGATAATGTTTGCAAAGGAGACCGTCCTTAGAACTAGCATGCACTGAAACAGATACCTGAGTGAGTGATATTTGAGCAGTTTAAAAATGAAAATAGTTTCAAGTTTTTAACTGTCTCACTAAATAAAACAGAAAAGCAATAGAACCTTCAGTTTATAGGCTCTGGACTATTAAGAGACACACTGGAGCACAGCTGAGAGAACTTTCTTCCTCTAGTGTCCCAGAAAGCGTGATCAGCACCATTGCTGCCGTGGTCCTTCTACCTACTGTCTAAGGAGACAGCTCCCCTTTTCAATCTTGAATATATTCACTCCCATAGAAAGCACTGAAAATGCCAAGTTCAGCAACAAGAATATTTGTGAATGCTCCTGCTTTTGGACACCAACATGTAGCTAGAGAATTGGTGCCCCAAAGTCTTGGTGTTCAGATCTGAGGCCTTTGTTGGGCAGGACTGTCACTGGCTCAGTGACCCAATTTGTCCCAGATACTCTAGCAATTACAGAGACAGAAGATGACCTGACTCTGCCTGATTCTAGCTCCTATGCTCTTTGCACAACTTCAGAGTTACCCTCCATGAGTTTGGCAATATTCTCCAAATTTGCTGATGCCCACTGCTTTTACCCTACTGGAGTTTCGTTACCTGTGGGCCCTGGAGCTTAGAAATGGCACTGCGAGTGACTGCCATGTTTCTAGGCATACAAAAATTTGAACAAAAAATCCAAAGCCATGTGACTGTTAGTTCACTTGTAACCTAATATCTGTTAGTCAGTCAGTTGAGTTCAACAAACATATATTAGAAGTCAGATTTATTGGGGCACCTAGGTGGCTCAGTGGGTTAAGCCTCTCCCTTCGGCTCAGGTCATGATCCCAGGGTCCTGGGATCAAGCCCCGCATTGGGCTCTCTGCTCAACAGGGAGCCTGCTTCCCCCCCTCTCTCTGTCTGACTCTGCCTACTTGTGATCTTTGTCTCTCTGTCAAATAAATAAATAAAATCTTGTAAAAAAAGAAAAGAAGTCAGATTTATCAAGATGGTGGTTGGTCAATGGATATTGATAAACTTTTCTTAAAAAAAATATTTTTTGAGAGAGAGAAAGTGTGTGTGTGAGTAGGTGTCAGGGAAGTATCAGAAAGAGAAGGAGAGAGAGAGGGAGAATCCCTAGCAGACTCCACACTTAGCACAAAGCCCGACACGGGGCTCAATCTCACAACCCTGAGATCATAACCTGAGCCGAAATCAAGAGTCGGATGTTTAACCGACTGAGCCACCCAGGTGCCTCTCTGTATTGATCACCTTCTACATGACAGATGTTACAAGAAACTTCATGAACAGATATGAATATAATCTGCTTGTTTCCTCAAAGAATTTAACATATACTGTGCAGGCAGAATGGACATTCTTGATAATCAGTAAGAGCAGACTTATCAAGAAGTGAAAACTAAGTGATTATTCATGAGAGAAAAGGAAATGGATAAATGATCGGCCTTCCCCTCACCAGCACGCTAGGTTCATATCATTCTGCAGTAGTAAGACAGAATCTCACTATCAAATAAACGAGCTCACCAACTTTCCTTTTTTTTTTTTCTTCCCTCTGTATGAATTCCCGCCACAGCAGTTGGCCTCTTTGGCGTCTCCTAAAAAGTTCACTGAGACTTTTCTGGCCTACTCTGGGGACTCCCTAATGTATAATGTTCACCAAGTAGGCTCCAGTTGTGAATTTTTAATTATGCCAGATCATCTTCAGTAAAGAGAACTCAATTCTATTAAATTCAAGCTCAATTAATGCTGTCAGATCCAATTTTTACCCCACCCTATCAAGCTCCTCTCTGTGGAGGAATTGCCACTTCCTCAGGCAGGGAGAGTTTCTCCAGAGAGGGACATCTGCGGCCCTTTTGCATTCTCTGCTTTCCTGGCTCAGGAGCAGTAGACTGGGGAGCCCTTCATTCAAGCAGATTCTAATTGTGTTGCCTGGAAAGCAGGGACAATGGATATTGCTGCCTCTTATCTCTCACTTAGCGGTGACTAAGTGTGGCTGCCTCGTGCTTCTTGTGAGGCAGTGGTTCCAAAAGTGTGCTCTGCAGACCGGCAGCCTCCCCGTCACCTGGAAACTTGTTAGAGGGGTAAGTTCTTCAGCTCTGGCCTAGACCCGCTGGATCTAGACCCTGCGACTGGGGCCCAGCCTTCGACATTTTACAAGTTTTCCAGGTGATTCTGCTGTGATTAAGGCTGCGGGCCGCTGTTGGGAGGTGTTTCTAAGTAAGGGTACACAGATTTCCACTCTATTTTGTGAACGTTCTCGTAACCCAGGCTTTATTTTCTGATGTATACATTTTAAACACACACTGAAAATCATAATTTTCCTAGTAGTAATTCAGCTTTCTCTTTACCTTCCCTGATGCACCCCCACATAAGCATTTTCCTCCCTGATTTATTTCCCTAGCACTTCTTCACCCTTGCTTTAGCCCATTGGGTACATTATCTCATGTCCCTGTTAATTGCTCACCTTCTCCACTAGCCTTTGGGCCCCTTGAGGGGAGGGACCTTGTCACAGGGATCATTGTCTCCCCAAGGCCCAGCACGGTGAAGGGAGCACAGAAAACACACACACACAGTAAATGGGTTTGGAGTAAATACATTGTGCAGTGTTTTATAATTTTCAGAACCATGGGATGGCCTTCTGAAGTGAGCCTGGCAGAGAAGGGAACTGAGATCCAGAGAAGTTAAAGTGACCCGGTGGGTGGGTTACAGACCCAGAGCTAAAGGCGAGAGCTTACCTCAGTTTGGGAAGGTTAATGGTCACACTTCCTAAATATTGCCCTCATGAATTCAGCTTAGGAAGCCTGGGATACTTTGGTTCCTCAAGGGCAAAGCCCTTGATTTGCTCCCAGACACGCCCCTCCTACCTCCGGCTGTGGTGATGTTCCCAGCTGGGACATCATGTACCACCCAGGATTCTAAGAGAGGGCAGGGGAGGGTGCCAGTTAGTGAGGCACAGTGCAGAGACAGCACAGCAAAGGGAGTCGTGGCAAAAAAATAGGAGCAGATTGTAGCATTATCGGAGGAGGTACAGTCTCTGATGTTCGCTTGGTCCTCAGTAAATGGAGCCACAAGGAAAAGATAGGAGCTGCAAGTGAAACCAAGTTTTCTCTCCTGTTTTTGAGAATTTATTTATTTATGGAGTTGGGGGAGAGCATGCATGAGTAGGGGAGCGGCAGAGGCAGAAAAAGAAGCAGAGACTCCCCACTGAGCAGGGAGCCTGACACCGGGCTGAATCCTAGGACCCTGGGATCATGACCTGAGCTAAAGACAGGCGCTTAACCGACTGAACCTCCCAGGCCCCCAGAAACCAAGGTTTCAAGCTCAGTTTTGTTCATTGCCAGCAGCACGGAATGAACTTCATGAGCTCTTTTTGTTATGGGAATGGGTTGACTGTGATTGTCACCCACCTCACCTCTCGGCGCCCAGCTCACCTCATCTTCTGTAAGCCTTCTGGCTGGGCTAAGAGGCTGGGGAGAAGCAAGCTATGGTCATGGGGTAAGGAAAGTCACTGGCCCACACAAGGGACAGGGTCTGCATTTTCCCATGTTAAGCTTAACATTGAACTCTACATAACTAAGTCAAATGACTCAGGGTCTTCTGTTTGGACCCCCGGGATACAAGACTTTGTAACACACTTGTAAATCCCCATAAACTGGGGTGGACATAAGCTGATGATGGCATAGGCTGCTCCCCAACACCTCCCTCAAAACATCTGCTTATTAATCACAATGCGGTGCTGTCCCATCAGGCCTTGTTGCCTGTCCTCATAGCTTTGACTTCCACTTGGGAGTAATGACTATACATCTGACCCTTTCTTTCTCCTTAAGCTAAGGTGTCATCTCTCTAATCCCCTGCTGGACACTCTCCATCAACACCCTAACTCAGGATGCTCCAAACTGAATCCATCAACTTGTCTCATCCAGATTCCCTCCCAGCCAGTCTGTCTTTTTCACTGGCAACTTTGTTTTCCTAGCCATTTAGCTTCCAGACCCTCTCAAGCAGCTTTCCTGTAGATTTCAATCTCATTCTTCAGATGTAGTCAGTTGCCAGGTTCTGTCATTTCTTTTGCTGCCCTGCCTGGTCTCCTTCTTTCCGCCGCCCCCCCCACCACCTTCGACTGCCATTCCGGTCAAGGCTGCCATCATATTTCAGGGCTCCATCACCCCAAATCTTGCAGTACTGGAGCTAGGTGTAAATGCAACAGCTGTAAGACACTCCAATCGTCTGTAACCCAGGTCCAAGCTCTTGGGAAAGATACAAGTGAATGGCCAGTTTAAATGAGAAAATAATATAATTTAGGAAGTGATTCATGTTCTTTCTTGATCCCAGCTAGGCATTCAGGGTGGTGACCTGGACAGGAAGAGCTGTGCTAAGAGGTGAAGAGAGCAAAACAGCAAAAATAATCAATGAGTCTATTGCTCCAGTCCCCGATGCCCCTGTGGGGAGTTGTGAGAGTGAAAAGTTAATGGGGGGCGGGCAAGATAATGTGAGCATCCCGGCTATCTCTTCCAAGAGCTCTGCAATTACAAAGTAATTGTGAGCGTATGTGTGAATGGTTTACCTGATCACTTTAATTCCCTCCGCTCTGTAGTTGAGAATCTTAAGGCAGCAAGAAGTTGTATGCCTTGCTGGCAGCCAAGATGAGAACTTGAGATATTTGAATACATGCTTTGAAAAGATGAGGTTGCTCCGGAGAGATCACAGTTAACACCGTACTTCCTAGCAATAAAGATGAGCTGTTCTTGTCCCTGAAAGCCTGTCATTATCTGCAGTTAAGCAAAGAAATGCTAGGGAAGGAAGCTAACTGAAAACACAGGCTGGCGAATTGAACTTTCTTTGCTCGGTGATTCACAGAAATATAGATAATAAGAATGGGACACTTCAAGGGGTATGGACAGGAATTGAGACAGTTTTGGTGGAAGAAAACAAAAAATTTTGGGGCAGAGAAAGAAAAGCATTCAGGACATAACCCAGCAAGATAGGAAAATGAAATATAAAAGCCTCATCAGCTCTAATTAAAGGAAATCAATATTTTAAGCGATGTCTTGCGCAGTAACAGAACAAGGACAAAAATACTTCAGAAATGTGAGCCTCTTAGAAAATAGGAAAGCCAGTTTGCATGGGGAAGCAAGCATGATGAAGAAGCGATCATCATTTCAAAGCCCTTCAAAAGACGACCACTTGGAGGATATGTTATACAGGGAGCTCAAGCGCTTGCTGGAGAAGCAGATCAGACAAGCTTCTAGCCCTGGTAGAATCTATACTTTTTAAGTGCATTTCCTCATCCTGTGAGCTTCAAGGAGCCCAGAGTCATCTCAAGGGAGCAGTTAGCTACCATTTCCCTGGATAGATCTGAAGTAACCTCTTAATGACAGCTTGGGTTACATGTCAGTTACCTCTTAGGAGAACACACACTGGAAAAGATGAAGAGCTATACAAGTGCAGTAGGGTTATTATTATTCACAGGTCCTAGCCAGCTACTCAAGCAAGCTTGCTGGAGAACCCTTTGCAAGCTCCACCTGTCCTTAGGGTCCACGTGATGATCAACCAACAGGCCAATTCTAACTAGACTGGAATCTAACCAGAGTACAGTCTGCCCAGGCCATTCTAATCTAGGAATGGAAAATGTGTGACACGTATGTCACCACCTCCTCTCTCTCACCAGTGCCAGGCATTGATAATCGATCACGGCACTCTCTCTACTGAGCCCAGAGGCAGCTCTTTCCGTTTGTTTGTTTGACAGGTATTTTCTGAGTGCTTTCTTAAGAGCTAGGCAGATCAACAATAGAATATAAACAACACTACAAGCACTATATGCTCAGTGCCAAACAAAAGATACGTAGCCAGTATGACAGCCCGACTCTCCTGGAATTCAGTTCCCTGAAACACTGACAATTAATTTTTTAAATTTCATTGCTGTTACAGTTAACGCAGTGCGACTAGTTTTCATGGGTCCGAGATGAATTAATTCCATAAAGAGCCCACGAAGTACTATAGGAAATGCAGAAGTTTCTGTATACCACCCATCAAGAAAGTGAGCTGAGTGTGTTTGAAACTGCTAGGTTCTTCTCCCTCAAGTACCTCTCTGATCTAAGAGAAAAATCCAGATTGGAGTGGATCTGATTGCCATTTTGGGTTAAGTACACTGGATGCCATTTCAGCATCAAATTATTCAATCAAAAACACTTCGAAAATGCTGGAGAGTTGGGTTAGTCAGAATTTTACCACCTGAATACAATGTGCATAATACTGCAGATTTTCCCCCAAGTTTCTAGTGTTGGAGACATTATTTGTGGAGCCTGTGGAAAAATGGCTTACTTGATAGATGGAGACAGGCAGACAGGCAGACAGACAGAAGGAGCACTAGCACTCATTAACTTTCCCTATCAAGAGCTCACCTGGCATAGTCTCCAGAGGCCTTTGATGAGGCCGGCTGTGAGGCTGAGTGGAGGAAGCCCAGACTCATAGTCTCAGGGATTTCAGGCCACAGCCCTTAAGATCTCAACCCAAAGAGGAGATGAAAGTAAAGAGACAAAAGAATGACAACAGGAGTAGGTCTGTTTCAGATATATGAGTTGGCAACTAGCTCAGAGTCAACACAGCTGCCCTCCTATTTCATGTCCCAAATTATCATCTGTATACCCTAAGCAGGTAGGGCTGATTCCTCTAAGTCCCTGAGATCCCTGGATGTTCCTGTGGCCAGCGTTCTTGACAGCATCTGAATCTTCAGGTCCTTGACCTGTGTTTTTCCAGATCTCTGAGGCTCCCAGACAGTCTGTGGCCGCAGGATTTTCTCTTTCTGGCTCATGGGGCACTTCTGGAACACGCAGGGTCCTGCTGTCTCAAGGTTTCAGAATTAGAGCATCTTGTTCAGACTTAGCTACTGAGCCTGGAACTTTGGGGCAGACCAATGAGTCTTTTCCCTCAGTGTCCCCAAGCCTTTCTAGACAACAATCCTTAGTATATCTACAAAACGAGCCTCCTGGGATCCGAGTCTGCCACAAACTGTGCCTGGTCCCTGCCCCACTTTCGGATATACTTCACCACTACCAATGCATCAGCTGTTTGCCCAGAAGAGACGTTTTGGTTTCTTTGATTACTTTCAGTCTCAGTCATGGTACCATACCTTCTGTATGTGATTTTCCTCTGAGAAAGTTTTTGTTTCTATTCCCTTCGGATCTGGATGTACAGGACTTGGCAGTAGGTCAGAGGGGTCCTTATTCCTATCTTTTAAAGGACTACTGCTCCCAGACCACTCCTGTCTAGAGCAGCAGTTAACAATAAGAAAGCTGCCACTGACGGCTGCCAGCTTTCCCTGATGTCCTGCCGCGCCCTGCATGGAGCTTAGACGGGGTCACTTGTCATACAGATGATAAAGGACTCTTGTGTCCAAGGCACAGGCATGGGAATTTAGCAGTGAGAACGCGTGTTCTTGCATTGAAAAGGATGTGGATGCCTGAACTTGAATGACCACCTAGTCGGAGCCCACCCCCACCCTGCTGCTATAGCTTGCAAGATCAAAAGAGCTGTTGTTCCACAGTGCTTCCACTGAAGTTTCCCACTCCCTTGTGTCTGATTGAGGGGCAAGGCCGAGGAAGGCTTGGCGGCCAGTGACCAGGATGTGCAAGTGAGGAAATTGAGCCCGGCTTGGATTTGGCAATTCATAGCATATTGCCTCCTTCACATGGGACTGCCCTGACATGTTGGAGGAGACGGTTTTGAATTCTTCCGAGTTAGTTTCTTGCCTCATTGCTTGGTATGATCTCTTAGTTTCTGAGCTCGGCTTTGCATGAGGAAAGCAGGAGGTATGGTCCCAGGTGCGGCTAAGGAGTTCTTTGCTAGAAAGTCATACGAGATAGGCCAGTGCATAATGGAGTCTGCAGACCCCACTCAGAACGTAACCCCAGTCTTGTGAATCCGTGAGCAGCACAAGGAAATGGTCCCTGCACTGTGCAGGAATCCCAGCAGTCTTATTTGGCAATCTTCTGGTATTTCCCCTGGGGACAGAATGCGTGCTCCCTCTTTCTAGAAGTTCTGCCCCCTCCAGCGGAAGGAGCTCACTTTGGTGTCTCCTACTCCCAAGAACTGTTGGGGCTTTTGCTATCTGTCTGATTAGCCCTCATCTGTGCCCACACCCTTCTGTGTTACCTTGGTGATCCTCCAGAACTTATGATTCTCTTTTGTTCCAGTTCTATCCATGTCGACATTTAAAGCTGATGAGTGCAGGGCAGCCCATCTTTAACCCCACATATAAATACAGTGACTTGCAGGTACTTATTTCTGAGGTACTTAAAAGATTGGTAAGTATCTGGAAAGCTCTTTGACATTCTCTGAGACAATATTCTATGCCTTTGGAAGGCTCCATTATCGTCACCGAAAGCCAAGATATGCATTTTTCTTTTTTACCTTCACTTTTCATAAAAGGTTATGCTGACGTAGATCTGAGTAACAAAAAAAAAAATCTTTCTGATGAAATCAGGATAAAGCATAAATAATTCCACACATCATCAAGTGGAGAGAAAGGCTTTGAATTGGTTTCCATGGAAATCTGAAGATGAAGTAAAGTAATAATTTCCAGGCAAAGCAGCTGAATTGAAGATAATGGTAAAAATAGTTTGATAAAGAAAATAGAATAAAGTAATCAAGAAGACTCCAATCAATTATTCCTTTTTGTTTACCTTCAAGTGATTAATTTGTCTGCGTTTATTAACCTGATGAGATTAAGCAGACCTTCCTAGTGATTTATTTCGTAATTGTTTCCAAGGTTTGACATAAGCTGTGGAGTTATTAAAGGTGGAGATTTAAATTCAATTACTCATGAAGCAGGTGGTGCTTTTCTTGAAAGAATATCTGAATTCACGGCCTTCCCGTGTTAACATTATGAGGGAAAATTATTAATTCATCTGATAGTATCTCCCAAAGACTTTTAGAAGTCATTTGACATCCACATACTTCACTAAAAGTCAGCAGCTTCAGAACTGAACTTGTAATTCAGACACTCTAGAGACTGAAAAGAAAGGATTTTATGTTAAAGACTGGTTATTTTTACAATTTCTCTTTCTTTCTTTCTTTCTTTTTTTCTTTCTTTCTTTCTTTCTTTTTTTCTTTCTTTTTTTTTTACTGGAGCCTCCCTTGGGGTCTGGACTATGGTACTATCATTAATGGACTCCACCAGCTCAAGCTCTGAATGCCAAAAGGATAGATTTCTTCAAACTTGACCAGTGGTTCGCACTCTCGTTACCTTTGGAGGGCTCACCACTGGATAAGATCATGCTGTATTTTGACAGGAGAAAAAGAGAGAGAGAGAGAGAGACACACACACACACACAGAGAGAGAGAGAGAGAGAGAGAGAGAGAGACTGAGCTGGAAAGTATTTAAATGAAATGACTAATTGCTTTTTGTCTCTGTGGTCATTGTTGTATATATTTTTTTCTATTCCTTCTGTGGGTGTAGTAAGGATAGACGGGGTTCTCCAAACACTAATCCAGGCGCCAACTCTCCATCATCCACAAAGGCCCGGAATGCATCTAAGAGTGGGAAGTAAGTGAAAAGTGTCCCTGTGCATAGCATATCACCAAGCCTTGTGCTGTCCTCATTTTGTCTTTCATTCATGCTCATTCAACAAAGATTTGTGGAATGCCGTCTGTGTGCCTCACACTGGGCTAGTCACTGGGGAGTGTAAATGAGTAAGGCATGTGTCAAGAATTTCGGGTATACGAAGGACTAAAGATGCAGGAGAGGGATAGGAAAGTCGGGCTGAGTGTGAAGGGCAAGGAGTTAAAGCAATGCAAGATTCGGACTATGTGTTTCAAAAGTGAAAGAAAGAAGCTGCAGCACTGATTCGTCATTGTATGAGTTGCAAAATCCATGAAACTCTTTGACCCATACCCATAAGGTTTAGGATTGAGTTGGAAAAGTCTGGAAAACCATTCCATGAATGTCCTGATTTAAGTACATTTCCATTGTAACCATATCGCTGATTTACGTGATATATATATTCCTTTCCCAGTAACCAGCATGTACCATGTCCTACATGCAACTGTCTTTGTGGTATTGCCAAAAGTTGTACTGGCTGAGCATCTGTGATGTTAGATTGACCTCTTTGGGTTAATTCCAGAAAACAGCCTCGGCTGATCCAGCCAACTGGATTCAGCAGAGCATGCTGTAACAATGTGGTCCTCTGCAGGTGACATACCTCCAATTAGGGGCTTCCCCTCCGAAGTGGCTGCAGCCCTCTGGTGAATGACTTGGGTTCTCTGTAGGCTACGTCTCTCAGTGGCATAGGGCACTATGACAGCAGAAATACAATCCAGAAGGAGGACCCAGCCTGCATCTTGGAGAAGATGAAAGATGCCTTCATCATGCTAAAAGCTCTAATCTAGCAACAAGATATATCACTACAAGAGCATGGCTTTGCAATGGAAGGTGAATTTGTAATGGTCATATATTTTATGTATTCAGTGTCAGACCATAAGAGCTGCATTTGGAATATGATCTTATATTCAATTCCCAAAGTGAAAGAGCCATTGGCTGCCTTCCCCCCCCCTTTTCTTCTCCCCCTGAATACCATTTCAGGTTTGCCTATCAAGTCAAATGCGGTCTATATTGGAGAATATAGAAAGCAGTGGTGAAGACGTAAGACTGAATCTCCAAGCACTTATAACTCATTTCCATGATTTATCACCACACACCACAGTCAAAATACTCTATAAGTGATGAAGGAAGGGGATTGATGCACCACAGTCCCAAGCAGATGAACATTTCCAAATTAGTCCCAATTCAACATCAGCATGTGCGCTCAGTGAGCAGATAAGGCACCGGAGAGTCGCTCTCACCACCATGCTCGCAGAAATGGCGGGCCACATCTGGGGCCCTGGTTTTCCCCTGTCACCCTGACAACTACAGGGCACAGTCTCCATGTATTAGACCCTGATGTATCGCGCAGGATGTACCTGATTGCTATTACACTTTGAAAGGGGCACTGTTTGGCGTCTTTTGGCTTTGCTGCACTGAGTCTCTTACCTTTTGAGTAAAGAATCTCCGCGTGAGCTGCAAAGGGAGATTTGGCCAAATTTGGGTTCAGATGACAGAGAATGAATATCCAGGTTGTGAACAGTAGGAGGCCCACATGAACACCTTCTTACATGGATAAATGTGATCTTCTACCACGTTTACTGTATTTGGACACATCCCTCGTGCATTCGGAGCTGGGTGCCTTTTATTGGCCCTGTACGTGACTCATGGATTGAGGGAGTTCCTTGTAATTCTTCATTTTTTTTGTTGATTATTAATGAAAACTAAGAAGTTCTCCAATATACTCTTTGTGAACACGTGTGCCAGGTCCCTTGATCTGACCTAGGTGCCATTAGCTTTTGGGAGGTTTTAAAAATGATTTCTCTGCACATTTTCTCGCATCTCTGGCTGTCTGTGTTAACAGGAGCAGTAGAGAGCGGTCTCCATATAGTGAGACTGTCTGGGGGCCCTTTCCACCCTTTCCACACCAGTGTATTGCTGTTAGGCACACGTGTTGTAATTTGGAGAGCGTAGTTATTTTCTACATACTTCCTTGGTTTGGGAGTTGGGGTGGTGTGCGGTGTGGGGAGGTAGATTTCTGCACCCTGGAGCTTTTCCCATGATGCACTGTCTCAACGCGCAGCATCCGAGTTGCCGTTCTGCTGGGTTTTTCTCCTGTTATTTGACCTAATGAGTGTGATGTGGAATAGTTTTTATTTTGAGGCCAGAAACAGGCTGGGAGGTAGAAGGCACGGCCCTTTCTTCTCTGAAAAAAAAAAAAAAATGATGTCTCTTGTTTTTTGAAGAAACAAAAAATTCAGAATTCAAGCTGCCTCTGATAACACATTGTGGCTTCGAGAAAACGTAACTAATATGTGTTGAGTGAGCATTCTGAACCAACATCTACCGAGCACCTGACAGTTTTGTCTCCTTAATCCTCAACCACCAAAGCTTTTGAAATAGGCACTCTTATTTCTGTTTTATACATGAGGAAATTGGAGAGGATAGTATGTGCCTCCATGGGGGGTCTCCAGATGGATAATTTCAGTAAAGAGCTTTTTTAAGTTTAATTACTTTAAGACAACTGAAATATATTGAAGGTTTATTTTTGCCATTGTGCCAAACGCTGGGGTCTCATAGACAAATACAAGGTATAATATGTGCCTTAGGAGCTCACAGTCTCTGTGTGGAGAGGAGAGGGGACAGGATGACAAGATGGTATTTACAGTGAAGCAGTCACAGGCTGCTACTGTTGGAGCCCAAATTGTCACCCCTAACCAGTGCCACGGTTGCAGTGGGGAAGACGTTATGTGGAGATATCAATGAAGGCTTCTGAGAAGTGACCCCTGAACGCTTTCATTTGCCCACTTTCCCCTCAGGTAGCAAGGTGAGGTCAGAGAAGGAAAATGTGTGGTAATCACGAAGGTGGGCAGAATCCCCCAATGTTGAAAAGAACAGTTTGGGGCTGCCAATTAGGTAAAAACTAAAACCAAATGGCCAATTCTGCACTTTTGGGGGGACTTCAATGCATCAGAGGCCAACTGAGATAGAGTGAAAGCATGCAGAGTAGCTTAAGAAACCTACAGCTTGAAAGTTGTGTCACTTCTGCCCCCTCTGTTTCATTGCCTGCATCTGAAGCTGGGTAGCCAGCCCTCTGTTTCAGGCAGGAACAGATGGAATGGGACAGATCTGAGCAGCAGAGCCAGACCGCCCTGGCAATGACTTTCAGGGGGATACATGCACTTTCCTCTATGCCAACAGTGAGCCAAATTGACAAGGCAGAAAGAAAACCTCAGTGCAGCCCCATAACTCTGATATCTGGAAGCATAGGTTTTGCAGAGGTTGACCAATGACTAGCCAGGCTGGGTCACTACATTTAACCACACATTTGATTCCCTTTGGTAATGCAAATCTGTTATTCCTTTGAACACATCACACCGGAATCAATCCATTTACCTACCCATTGGGTTATTCCTAGCCAGCACATAAACTGTCAAGGCTGAGCATACATAGCAGTGACAAGGAGCCATTGTGAATTTTCATGTTGTATCAGAACACACTTTACAGGAGACCAACTCTTTTGCTGAACAGATAAGGACACTAGGACTCAAGAAGGGTCAGTCACTTTCCCAAATACATGCATCAGTTAGTAGCAGAGGCCAGCCTAAATCCCAGTCTAATATTTGTCCCCTGCTCTTTTTACTACAATGTATGCTACATTTCTTCTCCCAGATAGCAAGGTACTTCAGCTAATCACACCAAAGGAGCCTCAGAACCTGATCTCAGGATGTCCAGCTAAGTGCTCTGCCCTCCATATACTATGATACCTGTGTTGGGTAGGTTCTGTCAGCCGCTGTGAAAATGGAGACTTTGGGGGGAAATTAGAATCATTTCATTTTTTTTAAAAAAAATGTAGCCATAGTGATGATGAAAGGAAGTAGTGTGCACTTTTTAAACACTTTCCTTTTGCTCTAAACTAACATCATTCTTGTTGTGTTTGGGCAGTCACCCATTTTCAACATTCTTGTTGAGTGATCTTAAGTCTTTAACACCTTTTCATTAAGGAAGCAATAAAGAGAACTCATAGATCTCCTTCAAATCAGCCATCCAAGGTTGAGGGTGTGTGTGTGCATGTGTGTCTGTGACATTCAGAGGCATCAGTTTAAAAATTAGATCGTAAGCAGTTGCAGACGACTATGGAAATTAATCTCCCCTTCAGTCTGAAATGTTTTCCACATAGGCTCAGGCTATGGAATGACAAGAGCCTAGTTCCATTTTCAGATACTAGTGAAGACCATGAATATTATAGGACCAGGGCAGAGAACCCAAGCACAGTGTCTGGTAAATGATGCCATAAATATTGAATTAAGTACCATAAATGTTGCCTTAAATGAATTAAGCCAGGGATGCTAAAATGGATAAAAAGGACTGCAGATGGGGAATATGAGGACCAAGTCAACCTTGTTCACTTCACACATCTGCCTGGAGCTGACCCTAGTAGTAGATGCTACAGGAAGATGGACTCCAACCTGTCTTGGCCCAAGTTGTCTCATAATGAGCAGACCTATTTATCTATTCAGTTAGGAGCACATAGCTTCATAAATAAATTAAACACACCAACACTCTCTTGGTTTTTGGTTGGCAGGAGCCAAATGAAAACATTTCCTGCTTTAATAAGAAGGGAAGTCTTGCTTCCTTTCTGGACGGAAGGAAATGGACTTTATGGACTCAGCATATGTTGCAAATTGAGCTGTTTACACGTGCATTCCTGGGGTTGAACCCTGCACGTCATGATCTCATGATTATGTCCTTTCCTCTAATTGAGAGCCATGCATTTCTTTTAATACAGTAGTCTGACTATTGCTAAAGCCTCCAGTTTTGCCTCTGATATGGAAATGTGTGTGTGTGTGTGTTCACTTCAAAATGTTTGTGTGCTATATGGACATAACAATCAGGTAGCCAAGTATTCAACTTGTCAGATAGTCTTAGTAGTTTTACATGCTGATGATGGCAATAGTGCCTTAGTTTAGCTGTAAGGCTATGTCTAATATCACAAAGGCTTGTGACAAAGCAAAGCGCTGAACTGACTGCTCTCTCTGTCTCTGTCTCTCTTTGCAACTGCTCCTTTGTAGGGAAAAGCAAATGACAAAAACAGAAACTGATGTCAGAATGTATTCCTAAAAATGGCTCTAAGTGTGCCTGAGAATCATTTGTAGCCTAATTGCCTTTTCCTCTAATATTCCCCTTCCGGGATAGTGTGAGACTTTTGGTCATAATAAAAAAAAAGTCAGATCTGTTCCAGAAAGTGCATTCATTAACAAGGCAGGAAAGTAGCCTAAGACATTTAAAAAAGATTTCCAATAACAAGGGGTAAATAACACACAGGCTGGGCATACTTTGAGGTTTAACCTAGAGCTAATGGCTGCAGCACAGAGCTGTTCAAAGATTGCTTGAAATAAATGAATCATGTAGCCTTGTGTGTATTCTAAAGGACATCAGCTTTGGAATCAGAGAGACCTGGATTTGAATCCTGGCTCCACTGCCAATTAACTTTGTACCAACCTCATTGGGCCATTGTGATGATGAAATGCCATAATCTAAGGTAAGGTCTCCCAGTACCTGGCACAGGACAAGTACTTAATAATGTCACCTAGTGATTATGCTGGTTTCAGCTGCCAACCTATTGCAGCTGGGAACGTTGTGACCTGGCCAGTATAGTTCTGACCAAATGAGAGCTCTGGGTGGTGCAGCTTGCCTGGTTATCTTCTTTGCCAGCTCTGGAGATGGGAAAGCAGAAGCCCCAGAACCATCGGCAACACATAAGTAATTCCTGAAGATTAGGTTAGACAAGATATTATTAGTAGATCCAGGAAGAAATAGTTCAACCATGGAAACATTTTCTAACAGATCCACATGTATCTCTGTGATGGTTAGGATGAAGAGTATACTTACTAACATAATAGATGCCCCCCAAATATCTGACTGTCCCTGCTGGTCATAGCTCTACAGCTTCATCAGGAAGAGTGATTCTGTTAATGGAGCTTTGGAAAGCAGGAGTCATCTTTCTCCCTCTCGCCTGCCATACAAAATCATGGAGCAAACATGTTGCTCCCTAGAACACAGGTCCTTGATAACTTCTTTTTCCTCTGAAATATACAAGATTGAGAACTCTCCCTTGCATTGTTCTGGCACAGCTGAGTTATGTCCAGTTTCCAGGTATTGGCTAGAATTCCACTCCTGCTCTCCCACTCAAGAAAGCCCAGGCAAACAAGGAAGAGTGATGTGAAACAGGACTCCCCTATTTTCCTCCAAGTAATAAATCTCTGTCTCTGTCTCTTTTTTCTTCTGCCCTCCTTCCCTTCCACCTCCCATCTATCTGTCCGTCCACCCACCTGTCAATGCTACATCTGACCTTTCACCCCAATATTCTTAGGTCTCATACCAGCTCTTTCTGAGCTGAGGGGATTACAGAGGCTAAATAAATAGCATCTTCTAATGCCTCCAGGCCAAATCTGTGTTTTTCAGAAAACCAACTTATTAAACATGGCCCATTGTGGTTTTCAGTACTAAGAAAGTACAAGAACATGGGGCAAAATTGATGTGCTATCTAAATAATTATTATGAACCCATCAGTGACTAAAAATCTAGAATGTAGAGTAGAACTTTTTAATTTGATGAAATGCAATTTATCATTTTTTTCTTTTCGATTATGCTTTTGGTATGGTATCTAAAAAATCTTTGCCTAACCCAAAGTTGCAAAGGTTTTTACCTGTGTTTTCTTCTAGATGTTTTATATAGTTTTAGGCATTACATTTAGGGCAGTTATTCAATTTGAGTTAAATTTTGTATATGGTGCAAGGTTGAGATCAAAGTTTTGTTTTGTTTTACACATGGATATCCAGTCATTCCAGTACCATTTCACTAGAAGAATATATTTTCCATATATATTTATATTTCCATATATATTTTTTATATATAATATATATATTTCCACATATATATGGCTACCTATATATATGGGTGTGTGTGTGTGTGTGTGTGTGTGTGTGTATATATATATGGTGTGTGTGTATATTTGGGGCTACATATATATATGGGTCTACATATATATATGGGTGGATTAAGATGGCAGTATAGGAAAAACATGAACTCACCTGCTCCTGTGAACATACCAAATCTACAGCTGCAGATAGAAAAATTCTTCGAAAAAGACCTGAAAACATGCTGAATAGCTCCTTCACAGCAAAAGGTAAAAAGACCAGATTGAGATGAGTAGGTGAGACAGAAACATGGTCTTGCCAAAAACCCCACCCCTGGCATGACAACCCACGGGTAGGTGCGATCTCACAAACATAAGGTATATCCCCGAGGAGTGAGGGGTTCAAGCCCCACATCTGGCAACCCTAACCCTTGGGACCTGCACCAGTGAGACAAGTCTCCAAAACATCTTTCAAAATGTTTTGGCTTTGAAAAAAATGGCTTAAGTCCAGGAGACCCAAAGGGCTGGAGGAAACTGAGACTGCTCTTAACAGGTTCAGGTACAGACTCACTTGCCCTGAGACTCATGGCAAAAGCAGCAGATTGAAAAATGCCTAGATCATGTGTGAAGGTGATTCACTGGCTAATTTTAAAGTGTCTGCTGAAGGCACAGGGATGTGTTGGAACTCTCTCTGGGGATGGAGTCACTTTAAGATGCCATATCTGCACTCTCCTTCTGCCTGGCTAGTGCTCCATGCCCTGGACTATTGTTCCCCATGACCCTGCCCCATCAAACCTGTTGGGTGGGCTCACCACAGCTGCGTGCTCCCCTGTGACCCAGCCAAACCCAGTAGATGGATGCAATCTATATAGGAAATACCCTTTGAACACCTGGCTCTGGTGGTCAGTGGAGTGGGGTGGAACTTATGTTTCTAGACCCCACAAAACTGAAACAATTGAAGAGACAGTCTTGGCAGGCTACTGCCTCCAGGGGACTGCAGACAAGAAACTGAGACACACTCCTTGTTTTCCTATGACTACTCCTTCAAGACTGGGAGAGATTGGTGTTTTGCCTAACATAGGACAAATATGGAGAGTCCAACAAAATGAGGAAACAAAGGGGTGTGTTTCAAATGAAAGAAGATAAAACCCTGGTGGGGAGAACTTAGTGAAAGGGAGATAATTTACTCAATAAAGAGTTGAAAGAAACAATTGTAAAGATGTTCATTGATGTCAGGAGAAGAATGAATGAGCACAGAGAGAATGTCAACAAAGTGACAGAAAAATATAAGAAAGCACTAAACAGAAGTCATGCAGCTAAAAAATAAAATAACTGAACTGAAAAGTACACTATAGAGATTCAACAACATACTAAATGAAACAGAAGAAGGGATTAGGGGCCTGGAATACAGGGGATTAGAGGTCACTCAAGTGGAGCAACAAAAAGAAAAAAGAATTCTTTTTTTTTTTAAGAAAAAAAGAATTCTTAAAAAATGAAGTAGTTTAAGAGACCTATGGGACAACATCAAGTAGAACAATACTCATATAATAGGAGTCCCAGAAGGAAGAGCGAGAGAGAGAGAGAGAGACAGAAAACTTATTTGAAGAAATAATGGCTGAAAACTTCCCTAACTTAGGGAAAGAAACAGATATCCAGCTCCAAGAAGCCCAAAAAGCTCCAAATAAGACAAAGCCCAAGACAGCGACACCAAGACACATTAAAAATTAAAATGTCAGAAGTTAAACCTCAAGAGAGAGTCTTAAAAGCAGCAAGATAAAAAGAACCCATTATGTACAAGGAACCCCCCCACCATAAGACTGTCAGATGATGTTTTTCAGCAGAAACTCTGCAGGTCAGAAATGAGTGACATGATATATTCAAAGGGTTGAAAGCAAAAACTTCCAAACAAGAATTTTCTACTTGGCAAGGTTATGATTCACAATTGAAGGTGAAAGAAAGTTTTCCAGACAAGAAAAACTAAGAGAGTTCACCACCAGTAAACCAGCCTTATAAGAAATGTAAAAAGATTTCTTTAAGTTGAAAAGCATTAGTTAGTAACAAGAAAACATACAAAAATAAAAATCTAACTGGCAAAGCTAAGTATGTATTAAAGGTAGTAGACTAATCACTTATAGAGCTAGATGAAGGTTAAAAAACAAAACTAGTGAAACTAGTAAAAATAACTAAACTACAACAATTAATTAAGGGATACACAAAATAAAAGATGTAAAATGTGACATTATTATGTCACATGTGTATGTGGAGAGTAAAAGTGTAGTCTTAGAATGTGTTCATACTTAACTTACCATTAGTCTATGTTGATACATAGATAGGCTGATATACATAAGCTTCATGATAATGACAAAACAAAAACCTATAGTAGATACTCAAGAAATAATGAGAATGGAATCTAAACATAACACTAAAGAAAGCCATGCACTACAAGGAAGGAGAGCAAGAGAAGAAAGGAACAGAGAGGAACTACAAAACCGCTAGTAAGCAATTAATTAACAAGATGGTAGTGAGCACATACCTATATAGAATTAATTTTAATGTAAATGGACTAAATTCTGTAATCAAAAGACATAGAGTGGCTGAATGAATTAAAAAACATGCTGCCTACCTCAGATAGAAGGTCACACAGACGGAAAGTGAAGAGGTGGAGAACAATGTTTCATGCAAATGGAAAGAAAACTAAGTAGCTGTTCTCCTATCAGACAAAAATAGATTTTAAAACAAAAAATGTAATAAAAGACAAAGATGAGCATGGTATAATGATAAAGAGGTCAATCCAGCAAGAAGATATAACAGTTGTAAATATTTATGCACACAACCTGGGAGCCTCTAAATATATAAAACAAATATTAACAGACCTAAAGGGAGAAATCAACAGCAATACAATAATAGAGGAATTTAATGCCCTAATTGTATTATTGGATAGATCATCCAGACAGAAAATCAGTAAAGAAACTTCAACCTTAAAGGATACATAGAATACATTAGATCAGATGAAGTTTATATATATATATATATATATATATATATATATATATATATATATATGACATTTCATCCAAATGCAGCAGAATACACATTCTTTTTTTTTTTTTAAGATTTTATTTATTTATTTGACAGACAGAGATCACAAATAGGCAGAGAGGCAGGCAGAAAGAGAGGAAGGGAAGCAGGTTCCCCACTGAGCAGAGAGCCTGATGCAGGGCTTGATCCCAGGACCCTAAGATCATGACCTGAGCCAAAGGCAGTGGCTTTAACCCACTGAGCCACCCAGGCGCCCCAGAATACACATTCTTCTTAAGTGCCCATGAAACATTCTCCAGGATAGAACATATGTGATAACATAAGTCTCAATATGTTTAAGAAGATTAAAATTATATCAAACATCCTTTCAGACCACAATGGTATGAATCTGGAAATCAATCACAAAAAGAAAACTGGAAAAAAATCACAAATATGTAGAGATTAAACATGGTACTGAATAACCAGTGGATCAACAAAGAAGTCAAAAGAGAAAACAGAAAATACCCTAAGACAAATGAAAATGCAACATACCAGAATCAATGGGATGAAGCAAAAAATTGTTCTAAGAGGGAAGTTCATAGAGATACAGGCCTACAGCAAGAAATATGAAAAATCTCAAACAATCTAGTGGAACTAGAAAAAAGGAACAAACAAAGCACAGAGTTAGTAAGAGGAGGAAATAATAAAGACCTGAGCAGAAATAACTGAAATAGAGACTAAAAAGACAACAGGAAAGATCAATGAAATGGAGAGCTGGCTCTTGAAAAGATCAACAAAATTGATAAATCATTAGCTGACTCACTAAGAAAAAAGAGAAGGTTAAAATAAAATCAGAAATGAAAGAAGGGAAGTTATAACTGATACCAAAAAATACAAAGGATCATAAAAGACTACTATGAACAGGCATATGCCAACAAATTGGACAACCTAAAAGAAATGGATAACTTCCTAGAAACAAACACCATTCCAAGACTGAATCATGAAGAAAGTAAATCTGAATAAATCTATTACTAGCAAGGACACCAAAAGTTTAGAAAAAGATGGCTTCACTGGTGAATTATGCCAAACATTCAAGAAGACTTAACACTTATTCTTCAACTCTTCCACAAAACTGAAGAAGGAACGCTTTCAAATATTTTCAGAGGCCAATGTTGCCCAGATACTGAAACCAGACAAGGACACCACAAAACAGAGAAAATTACAGGACAGTATCCCTGATGAACACAGATGCAAAAATCCCCAAGAAAATATTAGCAAACCAAATGCAACAATACTTTAAAAAACATCATACACCATGATGAAGAGGGATTCATTCTAGGAATGAAGGATGGTTCAACATCAACAATGCAATCAATGAGATATACCACATTAACAAAATGAAAAATTAAAATCTTATGATCATCCAAGAGATGCAGAAAAAGCATCTGACAAAATTCAACATCCATTTATTGGATTTATTGGGAGTTTAAAAAAAAAACTCTCAAGGAAGTGGGTATGAAGGAAATATACCTCAGCATAATAAGAACCATTTATGACAAGGCCACAGCTAACATCATACTCAATGGGGAAAAGCTGAAAGCTTTAACTCTAAGATCAGGGACAAGACAAATATGCCTGTTCTCACCACTTTTATTCAGGAAATCTTTATTCTTTTATTCTTGGAAATCTTTTATTCTTGGAAATCTTGGCTGGGGCAAGGCTTCCAAATTGGATAGGAAGAAGTAAAACTGTCACTGTTGGGGGATAACATAAAATTATATATGGAAAACTCTAAAATCTCCACCAAGAAACTGTTAGAACTAATAAATGAACTTGGTAACATTTCAGGATACAAAATTAATATATGAAAATATGTTGCATTTTTATAAACTAACAATAAACTATCAAAAGGGAAATTAAGAAAACAATCTCATTTACAATCACATCAAAAAGAATAAAATACCTAAAAATAAATTTAACCAAGGAGGTGAAAGACCTGTACCCTGAAATCTGATCAATGAATTTGAAGAAGACACAGATAAATGGAAATACATTCCATGTTAAGGGATCAGAAGAATTAATATTGTTAAAGCGTCCATATTACCCAAAGCAATGTGTAGATTCAATGCAATGCCTATGAAAATCTCAATGGCATTTTTCACAGACGTAGAATAAACAATCCTTAAATTTATGTGAAACCATAAAAGATCTCCAATAGCCAAAACAATCTTGAGAAAGAATAATAAGGCTGAAGGCATCATATCCCCCCTGATCTCAAACTATATTACAGAGCTATAGTAATCAAAACAGTATGATACTGGCATAAAAACAGCACCTAGATCAATAGAACAGAATAGAGAGCCCAGATATACACCCATGCATATATTGTCAATTAATTTACAACAAAAAAGGCAAGAATGTACAATGGGAAAAAGATATTCTCTTCTATAGATGGTGCTGGGAGAACTGGACACTTACATGCAAAATGATGAAACTGTACCATTAACTTAACACCACACACAGAAAATAATTCATAATGGATTAAAGACTTGAATATGGGACTAGAAACCACAAAACTCCTAGAAGGAAACATAGGCAGTGATCTTCTTGACATTACTTTCAGGGGTATTTTTTTGGATGTGACTCCAAAGGCAATGGAAACAAATGCAAAAATAAACAAATGGGACTACATCAAACTGAAAAGTTTCTGCATAGTGAAGGAAGCCATCAACAAAATGAAAAAGCAGCCTACTTAATGGAGAAGATATTTGCAAGTCAGACATCTGATGAGGGGTTAATATTCAAAATATACAAAGACTTCATACAACCCAACTACAAAAAAAAATCCAATTAAAAAATGGGCAGAAGAACTGAATAGACATTTTTCCACAGAAGACATTCAGTTGCCACCAGGCACATGAAAAGATGTTCAGCATCACTAATCATTAGGGAAATGCAAATTAAAACCACCAGGAGATATCATTGCACAACTTGTCAGAATGGCTATTATAAAAAAAGATAAGAAATAACAAGTGTTGGCAAGAATGTAGAGGAAAGGGAACTCTTGTGCCCTGTTGGTGGGAATATAAAGTGGTGCAGCCACTGTGAAAAACAGTATGGAGGTTCATTGAAAAACTAAACATGGAACTATCATATGATCCAGCAATTCCACTTCTGCATCCCTATCTGAAGAAAATAAAAGCTCTAATTTAAAAAGAAATATGCCGCGGTTGCCAAACTGTGGAAAGAACCAAGATGTCCTTCAATGGACGAATGGATAAGGAAGATGTGGTCCATATACACTATGGAGTATTATGCCTCCATCAGAAAGGATGAATACCCAACTTTTGTAGCACCATGGACGGGACTGGAAGAGATTATGCTGAGTGAAATAAGTCAAGCAGAGAGAGTCAATTATCATATGGTTTCACTTATTTGCAGAGCATAACAAATAACATGGAGAACATGGGGAAATGGAGAGGAGAAGGGAGCCAAGGGAAGCTTGGAAGGGGAGGTGGACCATGAGAGACTATGGACTCTGAAAAACAACCAGAGGGTTTTGAAAGGGTGGGGGGTGGGAGGTTGGGGGAGTCGGTGGGTGGGAGGTTGGGGGAGTCAGGTGGTGGGTATTAAGGAGGGCTCTTATTGCATGGAGCACTGGGTGTGGTGCAAAAACAATGAATACTGTTATGCTGAAAAGAAATTAAAAAAAAAAAATAAAAGAGATTATGCTCTCCAAAAAAAAAAAAAAATATATATATATATATACATATATATATATATATACACACACCCCTATGTTCATTGCAGCATTATTCACAATAGCCACAATATGGAAACAAAGTGTCCATTGATGGATGAAGGTATAAAAAAGATGTCTTACATATGTCTGTATAATGGAATACTATAAAGGCATCAAAAAGAATGAAATCTTGCTGTTTGCAACAACATGGATGGAGCTTGAGGGTATGGTGCTAAGTGAAATAAGTCAGAGAAAGACCAATACCACATGATTTTACTTATATGTGGAATCTAAAAAACAGAACAAATGAACAAACAAAACAAACAAACTCATGGATGCAGAGAACATGTTGGTGATTGCGAGAGCAAAGGTGGTTTTGGAGGTATGCAAAATGGGAGAAGGAATTCAAGACGTACAAACTTCCAATCACAAAATAAATGAGACATGGGTATGTACTGTACAATATGGTGACTATAGTAATAACATTTTATTGCATAGAAATAACATGGTAATTGGGGAACTAGATTTATTGTGGTGATCATTTTGTAGTGTGTATGAATATCAAATCATTGTGGTGTAGGTCTGAAACTAACATAATGTTGTATGTCAGTTATACCTCAATTAAAGAAATTGGGGAAGAACTGACATCTTACCAATATTGAGTCTTCCAAGCCACGAACACAGGGTATTTCTCCATTTATTTGGATCTTCTTTTATTTCACTCAGCAGTGCTTTTTAGTTTTCAGTGTACATGTCTTTCGTATGTTTTGTTGTATGTATCCCTAAATATTTCATACTTTTGATGCTATGATAAATATTTTTTGGATTTCTAATTGCTCATTTTTCATATGTACAAGTACAATTGATTTGTATATTAATCTTATGTCCTGTGAACTTGCTAAACTCACTTATTAGTTCAAGGAGCTTTTTGTAGATTCCTTTGAATTTCCTACATAGACAATTATGGCATCTATAAATAAAAAGTTTGATTCTTTTTTTCCAATATGGATGCCTTTTTTCTGGCCTTATTGCACTGGCTAGAACCTCTAGTACAGTGTTGACTAGGTTTGGGTTTTTTTGTTGTGCAAAGAATTTCCACCAATTTATCAAAAATGTGTAAAAAGACACATTTAACAAATGGAGAGATAGTTGAACAATGATAGTATTCCCTAAAGATGCTATTTTTGGGGACAAATGATTGATGCCTTTATCACCTGACTAAAGCTAGTTTCCCAAACTACTGCACAGAAATTGCATGAGAAAGAGAGTAGATCCTATTCATGGAGATGCAGAACAAAAAGCAAGAAACACAATGAAAAATAAAGCCTAAAGTTCATAGAATCTCATACACTCTTCCCATTATTCTCATTCTCTTATTTGTGCTCTCTTCATCTCTCTCTCTCTCTCTCTCTCTCTCTCTCCTCTTTTTCTCTGCCCTTCTCTCCTTTCATGAGTTCTTGAAAAACAACAGTATAGTGTAATGATTAAGATGACACATTCTAGAGCCCAGTTGCTCCTTTAAAATCCCAACACTTCATAAATAAAATCTTTAAAAAATAAAATAAAATCCCAACACTTCCACGGGGAAGTTAATCTCTCTGTGTATCAGTTTCTTCACTTATAAAAAGAGAATACTTAAAAAAAAAAGATACTAAGAGTGTCTGCTTCATAGAATTTTCTCGAGGATGAAATTCTCCATTCGTTCAAACATTTTGTTGAGTGCTTACTAGGTACCAGGTACTATTATAGGCTCTGAGGATACAGCAAATAACAAAAGAGAGAGCAGTCCCTGCCTTTATAGCCCTCCTAGTGGAGAAGTACTGTCACTAAACAAATAAGGGCACCCTGGTGGCTTAGTAGGTTAAGCATCTGCCTTCAGCTCAGGTCATGATCCTAGGGTCCTGAGCAGAGAGTCTGCTTCTCCCTGTCCCTCTGCATGCCTCTTTGCCTGCTTATGTTCTCTCTCTCTCTCTCTCTCTCTCCCAAATAAATAAATTAAATCTTTAAACAAACAAATAAAATATACAGTATTTTAAAAGGGAATAAGTCATAAGGGGGGACAGGGACATGTCAGGGGTATAAGAAGTGGTACAGGCAGTAAATGTGTAAATTTAAATAAAGTGGTTAGGGAAGACCTCACTGGAAGGAGACATTTGAGAAAAGATTTAACATATTTAATAAGGTAACCAATGTAAAGGAATTAGAACCATTCTTCACATATTACAAGCTTATAATAATTTTTATTAGCTGCAATTTATTGAGTGTTCTCTATGTTTCAGGTACTGTGCAAGGTTCTTTACAGAATATTATCTTGTTTAATCATTACAGTAGGTCTGTAAAAAAAAGTTATTATTAACTCCTTTTACTGACCGACGAGGAATCTGAGATGACATTGGATTATTCCAGGTCACATTGTTTATAGGTGATGAGGCCAAGACTCTGACTATGTCTGTGCTTGTCTTTCCTTTCTGGAGATGCCCTGTGTACTTAGAGACTGCAGGAGACCTCGGTTCACAAAGATAGGGAGATTGATCCTGCTGATGGAGGCCTTAGTCAGAGGGAAGGGTATTGAGCCTGTAGAGATTCTGCAGGAGCTATGAAATGTGGTGAAATCTTAGTTCCTCAGTATTCCAACTTGAAGATAAGGATGATTTTGACTAGGACTCCACCTCCAAAATGGGGTACTGAGCTTTCCATTACTCTGTGCGCTGTATGTACCATGAACAGGGAGGGCAGACATAAAACTATGTCAGTGATCAATGGCCATTACTTCATTACACAACATGCCTTGGGTTTTCAGGATGGTTGCTTACTAAAGATTAAATGAAAAAATGAGGCAGCCAGAATTCAGCTCACTGATAATGGAACGGTAAATTTTGTCTGAAAAATTCTGGTGATGCTGGAAGATCCAGACCACCATCTGTCAGTGCTTAAAGTAGCATTTGTAATGGATGACCAAGATGTCACATGCATTCGAAGCACTAATTCTCACTGTGCAGTGCCTTCGATCCCTGGAAGGATTGTGGGTGGAGAAGATGGTCCAAGAGAGGAACATCACGTGGCTCAGAGGATATGTGTGTGTGTGATGTCCCAAGCCACCGTGTGGGTCACTTGAATGGGGTTGAATGTGACAGGAGATCGGAACAATTGAGAAAACTGGCTATTTGAATTGACCAGATAATTTAATCAAAGTGATTGATTGGCTAGTCTTGTGTGGTCTGGCAGACCTGAAAAATGTTTGGCCATGACTGTCTGCAAAAGCTCAGACTGAACTGGGATGCATATGAGGGAGGAGGAAAACCAGTCTGAATAAGCCAAAATGTCTCATAAAAAAAAAAAATCATTACTTGTATAGCATTTCGTAGTGCACTAAGAGCGTTCTCATACATTATCTCATGTAATTCTACCAACAACCCTATGAGGCACGAATAATATCTACAGCTTACAGATGGCAAAACTAAGGCTGAAAGAAATGACGTATTTTGCCCGAAACTACGGAGATAGTAAGTAGCGGAGCCATGATTGAACCCAGGGCCCATTTTTCTCTAAATCCTAAATTATTTTCTCTCCTTCATAGAGCTCAAGAGCAGGCTACTCAGAAGTTAAAGTCAAATAATTTTTGGTACTGATAAAAAAAAAAAGAAAGAAAGAAACAGCAAAACATATTTTACATGCAGGTACAGAACTTACAGAATGCTTTCCCAACCAAAGTAGTAAGTAAACACAGCCAAATATAAGGGCCAGGAATGGAAAAACAAGCAGGACCATTTACTGGGTACTTCCCATGTATCAGGCCCTATTTGAAGTGCTTTAAAGGCAGGCATTTTCTCATTGAATCTGGAAACTTCCCCATGACCTTGGTTCAGGAACTGATCACCTGCTTAGGTGCCATGGACCACACCCAAATTGGCAGGTTCCCGTCAGAGGGCTGGCCAGGTTCCTTGGCAGAGACAAGCTCTCTTTCTCATCGCTGTTGGGGAGGAGATGTGTTCTTCCCGGGCTTTAATGGGATGCTCTGTCCAGCCTCTCCATGTTTACCTCCATTTCCCTTCCTCATGCCTGTGGGACCCCACGTGCATGTCTCTCCCCGGGCCACTCCCCCTTCTGTGAAGGGCAGATCATGCCTGTCATCTCTCCCAGCATTGCCAGGACGGTATGAAAACAAGCAGTAGTTTATCTCTGCAGACCTTGCAAAAAATAACTAGGCACACATACACGTTCTGGTAGTTTTCAGGAATTGGAGGAGAAAGTGTGAGTCCACAAAGGGGAAGTCGACGCATTTGTGTCTTTCCCTGAGAAAGTCGCCTATCTTTATGCCAAATCTGCATCGGTTGCCCCTGATGTTCATTTCTCCAGTCTCCTCGAGCATTCTTGTTTTGGAGACCAGTTAGACATAACCAGCTTCGTCCCCGTAAACAGGTTCAGTTTGGAGACTGTGGGTTTCTTTACCTGAGTGTCTGGGTCTCTATCGCCCACCTGCTGACAAGGAAGAAATGCATAGTATGGGGGATGACTGTTTATTTTTTTCTTCTTTCTTGTGATAGGGAAGTCCATGGTACCATTTATTTCCAAATGCCTGCAGTGCCTACAAGGGTAAAAAGCTGTTTCCCTTCCCAACTCCTCACCCTGCTAATGCTTCCTGCAGGAGAATCTGTCTGCACGGCCCCATTCTCCATTCCTGTACTGGCTTCTAACAGATGGGGGAACAGACTGAAAGAAGTCTAAGGAAGCTACCCGGGCTCCCAAAACCACTGCAGTGGACCCACCACGCCTGTCCTTTGTGTAGATCAGTGGTTTTTCCATCTAGGTTCTGAAGCAGGACCTCGGAGCCTGCTAAAAGTAAGGGTGATGGGAAGTCAGAAGTGGCAAATCACAGGACTCCAGGTCTCCTCTCCGTGTCCTTCTGAGTGACTCCATTTTTTTCCATTACATATATTGAGGTCTGGCTAGAGTGCATTTTTCAAAGCCCTAATGCTCAGCATGAGTTTGATAACCACTGATACAGACCCAGCTGAGAATACTCAGGGCGCGCGTAGCGGGGGACAGCAGCCTTTAGCAAGTGTGGTCTCGCTCTCCAAGGACAGGCAAAGCAGCTCTAACTGTTGGGCGGTCTGGCAGCCCCCTTTCCCAATTCTGTATGGTCTTAAAAAATAAAAGGAGGAGGAGAAGGAAAGGGAAGGGGGTGGGGGAGAAGAAGAAGTCAAGAAAAATAGAAATATTTTCCCTCGTGTGGCTATGTTGCTCTGAGCAATGAAAGGTACCAGACCGACATGACTCTACAGGCTTAACCCAGGCCCATCCTGAAATACTCAGGGAAGAAATAATGAAAAATAGTACCCAGGTTTTTCATGATGCTCCCCAACTGGTTTCTGCTCTAAAGACTGAATGAACACACACTATTTCCACTCCAGTTCACGCTATTTCCACTCCACTTCCTTAACCTGACCTCTCTGCTAGGCTGTAATGAAAACTGTTGAAAAAGAAAAGACCATTAGCTATATATTAGGAATATTGGAATGCCAATGAACAATACAGAATAGTCAGGCTATACCCAATTTTGTTATGATTCTTCAACTCCCTTTCTGTTGTCTTATGTTCACTAACTCAACCCTATCTATCACCAAATGTATTGTGTCACCATTAGCCCCAACAAGCCTCTCCCCTTGATTATACTCATCTCTTTATCTGCCAAATGTCCTCTAGTTTATACTATTGTGCCCATCTGCAGTGACCTCCACCCTTGAACTACACCTGTCCCAAGCCTAGCTTATTGGAAAGAACTCAGTCTTTCGAGTTAGATCAATTTGGGTTTATATCCAAGCTCTCACGCCTTGGACAAGTTAATTTTTTCAAGCCTCAGTTCCCCCATCTGGAGAATGGGGATAATAATTGGAGCTCCCTCTAGGCTAGAGATTGGGTGAGGTAACTTAAGCAAATATTCTGATCCATATTTAAGCTCATTCGATGGCATTATTGTTACTCCTCATATCACAAAACACCATTAATATGACATTCTTTCCTTTTTGTTTCTCCTGATGCAGCCTGAAAGCATCCTCCCTTTTCTTTTTTTTTTGCATAAGATTTATTTATTTATTTGAGAGGGGAGGGACAGACAGAGAGGGAGACTCCTTAAGTACGCTCCCTGCTGAGTGGGGAGCCCAACACAGGGCTTGATCCCAGGACCCTGACATCATGACCCAAGTCAAAAATCAAGGGTCAGATGCTCAAGTGACTGAGCCACCCAGGCCCTCCCACCCGCCCGGCTTTTTCTTGGACAGTACCCATTTAGCATTTAACCAGGTACTGATAATGTGTTCATTAAGTCAGTCAGCAAATGTTGTGCGTTTAGTATGTGATGAGCGCAGTTCCAGATGCTAGGGTGGGGTGGGAGCCAAGGTACCCATGAGAGGAGGGGGAAGGGGAGAAAGAAACAGGCACAAATTCTATCACTGCTCTTAAGCATCTTATTTCTAGTAGAGATGATACTCCTGTATACAGAAAACTAGAATCCAGGGAACAAAGTGGAGTGCTCTTCCAGGAAGGGGCTACTGAAGACATGGCTGGAGCACTGTAGCTGCTGAGCAATGAAAAAGAAAGTTCTGGAAACTGCAGCTCTCGTTCTTATTGTTAACTTTCCTCCTTGGCTCATCTCTTCAGCTAACTTGCGCTATACTCTTTAAGGAAAAGTGGGTGCCATTCTTTTATCTTCCACAGAGCGTACCAGAGTACATCATGAGCTCTCAGCATATGCACTGATATGAGACACTTCTGTAAAGTGTTCATAGTAAGCAGAATAATGTGCCTTCAGCATACCTCAGGAAAGACCCCCTAGTCTTGTGAAGACCTTAAAATGACTTAGCCCAACTTTTAAATGAACAGATAAAAAATAAGAAATTCTTCTCCCTGAGCCTTAAAGATCACTGGGCTTATTTTAAACAAAGAGCACTGTGTTGGGGATTTTCGTATTGAGCCGAACATGAGGCTCATTACAAACCATCACTGCACCCCCCTCCCCGCCTATATTACAGACAGGTACAGGGAGCATTTCCAGAAGGCTCTTAATCCCACAAGCCTCTTTATTTCAACCTACTGCTTGTCTCTGCCTTTCCAAACCTAGTTTCTGGGAAATTGTGCCTGATGGTGCTTTTGGTGATTATCAGAACCATCTTGTTTCTAACCATCTTGTCATAGCAGACTGCTGCCAGGCCGATGGAAAGTTACACCCCCCCACCCCCCCTCAGCACACAACCCCCTTCTCCTCTTCATCTTCCTCTCCCTCTCACCCCACAGGAGCCCTTAACTTCGTTAGCTGAGTCTCTAAGTCAATAGTATACCATCTTTTGAAGGCAGAGATCAGTCACTTGGAATTTGTCCTCATCGAGACTGAGCCGGACTTGAAAAGCAGCAGTGGGGAGTAAAACCCAGAGAGTCAAATGACTGGGGGTCTAGCCTCAGATCTGATCCTAACTCTGCCACCTTGAGAAAGTCACCCTCTGAAGCTCTATTTTCTGTGCCGTTCAATGAAGGGACTGGTTTTGCTGACTAAAGTAGAAAACAAGTGGCTGGGCAGTGCCCCATCACCACTATCCACACAAATAATGGAGCTAGAAACACGACATCCTTCCCAGGTAATTTACTACGGCAACACCTTTTAAGGGTGGTGGGCTGGGAAGATGAGTTTGAGGGGGTGGGGGTGAGGAGTAATTCTCATCGCCCAAGCTAGTGTTTATAATGGTCTATTAAGAACACATTTAAAAGAAATGGCCTAATTCTGTAGTCTTCTACCCAGGACAACAGGCCAGTTCAATCCAACTGGTTTTTGAGTAAGGCCATAAGCAAACCCCCTTCAGGGAAACACAGGGCTGCTTTGCACAAAGCAGAAAAGTAGAGTTTTCCCCTAATACATTTAAAAATGGTCACTTCACCATTGCCAAACTTTATTACCACTTGTAAGAGCTAAAGCTTGGAGATTAATGGTCCTCATCCCAAAGAGAAGGCAATGAATGTTAAAAGGGAAAAAAAAAATCCCAACACATGCTATTTACTATTCTGCGTTCTTTGATAATTAATGTCAATAATGCTATTGTAACATTTTTCAAAATAAAGGATGGAGTTTTCTAATTCTCTAGTTAAAAAAAAAAAAAGTTCCAAAACTGAATCCCCAGAGGAAAAAGAACTGGAGTTTAAATCATTAACACCACAAATCTCTGATAATTGTGGAGTGTTTGCAAGTGCCTTAATCAGGATGGTATGTCTGAGTGGCCTGTTTTAATTTGATCACACTGATTAAGTTTCTGTAAGCTAATATATGTTGCATTTCCAATTCAATTAAATGAGAGTCTCCTGCCATTAGTAGATATTACCAAAATACCCTGATGGGTGAAGACTAGACTTGGTATTTTCAGTTGCTACGGACTTCCTGATTATATAATCCTGTATTAAATGAAATCAATGAAAGCTCAAATGCAATTCAGCAGACTTTAAGTAGTAAATATGCTTCCCCCATACTTGTGGTATATTTTCACCTTGAGGCGTGGAGCGCATTAGTTGGAAGTCATTGATTAGTGATAAATTTTACAGGGCTCTCTCTCCTCAGACACCAGTTACTAGAACAGTCTTTCCTGTTCCAAGGCACTGTAAATGTGGGTGATGAATAGGCGTTCTCTCTATTATATATGTATTTTACTTGTGCCTCTTTGGGCTGTAGATAAGAGTTATCTTATGTAAATGCAATTGCTTTGTAAATGTAAATGCCTATTGGGTCATCGATCACCCTGGAGGTGGAGGAAACAGAACAATAAGGGGAGATGTGAAAGAAACAGTCTCAGGATGGGAATGAAGGAAATTGCTAAGTGCGTAAGGGAGGGATTGAATCTATGTAGCTAGAGACTCTGTGGAGGGGGATGGGATAGAAAGAACAGGCTGGATCAGGGCATTATGAATGCCTGTCTTCTGCCCATCTTCCAAATCTTTCCCCCTCTGGACAACCCATAGCGATTGTGAGTCTTATCTGAAAATGGCCCCTTGGGGGTGACAGTCACGTGCCTCACTCTGCAGGAAGCAGGCACTGGAATAGTGCTGGCAGCATCCTCCATGTTTCTGGAGGGATCAGCAGGCAGGCAAACCTGGTGGTGAGCATGGGAACCCTCTGGGGGAAAGGGCCCCTCCCATTTTCTCATAATATGTGAGGTCCTTTCATGGATTCTGGCTTTCAGAGCCTGCTGCAAGCCAAATGTATGAGTCACAGAGTCATAGAGCCCTCTAAATCAAATTTGTAAGCCATCCTGAAGATAAACAAAGGGGGAGAGGCTTTCTATGTTTGCACCACTTTTTTTTTTAATATCCCACCTACTTCCACAAAGGATTTGAAATGACTTCCACAGGGCTTTCTTACTCATGCCCAGGAGTATTTAAGCACTATTTCTTAAATGTGAGTGCAAGTGTATCATATAAATAGAGACGAATGCTTAAATAAGGACAAGAATATATCTGGGATCTCCTGGTTTATACAATAGGAAGACTCTGGGGGAATCGTTAGGTGACTGAAATGTTGGGGCACTTATTCCCTTCTTCCCTGGGTGTCCTTTGGGTTCCCGACCCCCAGCATCTGCTATCTCCAAATGGTGCCCTTCCTCCCATGGAAAATGGCCCTGTGTATCCCATACCTGTAAGGATGTTAATTTACTTTCTAATAAAACACAGCCTAATAAATATAAACTAGTGGCTGTAAGAGGCTTAATATGTCAGTAACCTTAATGCAGAGAGGATTTCCCATAATGGTGGAGAGATATTTGGGGATAGAAATCACACTGTGTCAGCCCCAACTCCTAAGAGCGTACAGCCTAGTTCCAGACCAAGAACAAACTAACAAAACACCCACATGTGTAAAAATTTAAGGAAAAGAGTCACGTATGGACTCTAATTGTACTTGGGGCTCAGAGAAGGGAAAGAGTGAGGCCATCTGGATGGCTCCCCATGCAATGTAAGAGTCTTTTGGTGGTGCCCGAGTGGTCAAGGACAGCTGTGGGAGATGAGACATCACCTTGGACATCCCAATCCTCCCTGACACCCCTGATGTCACCTTTTCCTTTTTATTCTATGGTGTCCTCCCTGCTCCTTTTCCCACTCTCCCCTCATCCTGTCTTGTCCTTACTGACCCCTTGACACCCCATTCTTTCCGTCCATCTTCACCTCTCCCTACTTCTACTTCCCCTCATTCTGTTTTTCTGATGCGTTCTCTTTGCTCTATCTCTCAGTCTCCCTCAGTGAGCTGCCCGGAATAGTCACTTTTCCTTCAGACTCCCCTCCTGGAAGACCCAAATGCTCCAAGGCAGGCATGCTCGCTGCCAAACTGTGTCTTAGGCACCCTTCTCTTACTCTCCCCCAACCCATGACATTAGCCTTGCCCCTCTCATGTCTGTTCAACCACTGTTAGGAAATGAATGAAGTCACTGTGTTGGAGGTTTGAATCCCAGCTCTACCTCTTAAGAGCTGTGTGACTCTGGGAGAGTTGTCCAACTTTTCTGTGCCTCAGTGTCTTCATCCATAAAAAGAGGAAGATAATACCATCAGCTGCCTCATAAAGTACCCCAGGTTAATCACCGAGACTCCTGCCTGCCACATGGTAAAGGGGCAGTGTGCCCTTGCTGTAATTTTCTCATTATGGGTGCTTGATCCCTGAGTCAGACTTAGCTGTTTTGTGCAGAATGTTTTTCTCAACCCCTAAAGAAGCTGACCCAACGTTGGGTAGGGAACTAGTCTAAGCCATTTCTAACATCAGGGCAGTGGGAGCTGCCTCCTTGACCCCAGAAGCACACAGTTTACATGTGTACTTCTCATGGGTCTCAGTGGATGAGGACCAAGGGAAAATGGACGGTAACCTAGCCAAACCTGACTCTGGATGGACAGTTCCCCCCAGTACGGTCATGAAGATCATCTGTGCTCCTCAGCTCAATGGATTTCAACATTTGGTTTCAGAATGATAAATGCAATCAATTTTTAACAGGTGGATAGCTCCGGAGACTTGGTCTTCCAGGCCACTGAATTTTGAAAAGTGTGCCAAGGAAGAAACAAAGAGCATAAAAAAGAGACAAAGCACATTTAAAATGTAAGCAGATAGAGAACACTGATTTCTCTATTGTAAGCCTTCAGCTTCTAGCTCTACCTATTATATGCCCGTGAGTTTCACAGCTGCCTCACAATGCCACAAATGAGGTGGAATTTTCAAACTCATTTTTCTTGTTTTTTTCTCATGCCTAACATGGTGACACACAAAACTATAGCTCCAGCCTCCAACCCGAGACCGGGTCTGAAGTGTTCGGCCATTGCTTTGTCTGAGAACCAGGGTCTTGGTTTAGTCAATGGCGGTACCCTTGGGGATCACACAGCCATGACAGTCCTGGAGCCCAGGGAGGGGTTCTCGGTCCTAATAAATGTTTCCATAAAAGATCTCAAAATGTGTGTGGGGCAACACATATTTTACCATAGTTATTCTGGCTCTGCAAGTGCAATGAAAATGTTAGCCTGGGCATATCAATCGTGTTTTACAGATGACTGTAATTTCCTGAATGTCAAAACTCCAAATTTTTCTACTAAGCAAACTTTTCAGTGGCAAAACACATTGCCTCCCTAATGTATCACTGTGGGCAGGAAAAATGAAATCTTTATGCACTGTATTATGAATCAATGAGGCATTGAGATTCTTGGAAGGGTGAGTGGACTCCAGAAAATGAAAAACTGCCACTATTCCATCTCCACAAACCACTGCTCAGGGAACGGAGGCTTCAGCGGCATTCAGCATGCGGGCCACAGAAATACTGGATTCCAGTTGAAACCAGGGACTGTCTTCCCCCGCATGGTGATGGAGGTAGATGTCCCTGTAAATATAGTGCGAGTCAGGACATTTAACAACCCCCCCCCCCATCGTGATTCCCTTCACTTCTGGGAAAACGGCTCTATGGGGTTATTGATCAAGGGAGCCTGAGAGGCTTGTACATTTCGGTAAGAGAAAATAACATTAACAGGCACTATTCGTGGAATGCAGACCCAGGCATCCTGCACAGTGCTAAGCCCTCTCTCTGCAAGGGTCATCTCGTTCAAAAATCACACCACTGGGAAGTGGGTGTTTGCAGATAAGGAAACCAAGATTTAGAGAGCTTAAGTAATTTGCACAAGGTTACGGAAGCTGGGGCTGGCTTCCAGAACTCTCTGGCTCCAGAGACAGAGCTCTTAACTACAAAGCATTTATCAACAGCTGGCTGTTTCTGGAGACTGTGGGCCAACTAAGCTGGTCCAGGGGAAGAGAAGAGGTACAAAGAAGGCTTGGTCCTGCCCTCTTCTTGAGGCACCCACAGCCTTGCAGGGAAGAGATCCATCAGACACGAATATCTTACATTCTGATGTCAAATGATCGGGATGCCCTGAGAGTCCAGATAACTCTCTTTGGAGGTTCAGAGGAAGGCATGGCTGCCTTAGCTGTGGACATCGGGAGGAAGGAAGCTTCAAGAAGACAGCCCTGCAGCCCCATTTGGAGAGCTGAGTAGTGAGGACCAGGGAATGCTGTGCCTGGTGGGGCAGCAGGAGCAAAGGCATGAGGCACAGGGAGGACGAGTTTGGTGCGCGGAGTGTGGAGTCCGCATGTGCCAGGGCAGTGCCAGGATGGAGGACATGACTGGACCAGTGACTGAGCCACAAATCATGGATTATTCACCTAAAACTCAGTCTGCTGATTTTCTCTGCAAAGCCATGTGCTTTTACCCTTTCTATTTTTGCTTCACATTGACTTTTAAACCAGAGACTCCTGACAGGTCCTCAGCCCCAGCAAAATTATAAAGCAGCCAAATTTGCCATTGGTGTCCTCCGTTTTTGTTCTCAGCCTCCTTATCCTTCCTCAGAAGCCAGCGTGCCTGTCTCTGCATACACTCTGCCACCTCCCCAAGGCAGAAGCTGGTTATTAAAGCTTCCCCCTTCTAAAGGACTGCTAAGTCTTAACGACTTAGGACCCTGTCTCCCCTCCCCACTGCTCCTGCCACACACAAAGAGGGCAGATCCTTAAGCCAAAGGAGGAAACTTCACTTGGTGGTTTCCTGGCCAACTGTGAGAGGGAGGGGCTTGTGCTCCGCAGCACCCCTGAAAACCTTGCCACCCCACATGGCTGGTCCTGTTGCATCCCCCGCAGGGCGTTGCAGGGAGCTCTGCGCTGCTGTGTGTGACTTTTTCCTTTCATTCTTGAATGAATGAGCAAAGTGGCGTGGGGTAGCAAAACGAGTCTGGATGTCTAGACGCGAGTTTCAGACATAGGTAACTCGATCACCTACTAGCTGCGGGACCTTCCCCCCTCTGGGCAGTAATAGCTGCATCTATGAAATGGACTGGCACATTCGTTGGCAAGCTCTTACAAGAGATGGAGAAAATGGGCTTTGTTAAAAGAATCTTTGCCACGGAGAACTTTTTAGAGGAAGACAGAGGGTGTTATGCCTCCAAAAAGACTTTGAATAATAGCTCTTTAATCCTTGAGAACGAACTGAGAAATACTTGTCACCCGCGGGGTGCTCTTCCACTGAAATGCAGCCACATTGGCCTCTCCGAAAGATACCCACCCATATTTCACCTGTCAACGTATTCTTCCCACCACGCACAAGGTGAAGGTCGATGTGTTCTCTCGCACCCGTTCCTGGTAACACCATGACTTGTGAAATGCAGAATGGAAGGAGCTATGTTAGGGGAACAACAGGATTTCAAAAGCAGCTTTAGGAAGATCAGATCTTGCTTTAACTTGTGTGTTCCTGACTGATTTATGATTCTGAAAAGGAAAAGGAGTTTGATCAAAACTGTCACCCTATGGCCTCCTTTTCTATTCCTGTGTTTTCTTTGATCAGAAAGGATCAGGCATCCTGGTTGGGACTTTCCCTGGCCCCCAGTGGCCAGTCGCCTGGCTTCACAGGGGCAACAATCACTCCCGGGCATGGAAGGCCAACCCGGAGGCCCATAGGACAGGGCAAAAAGGAGCATCCCGGCCAATTCCAAAGCTTCACGTTAGACCTTCCATCTGCTGACTTCCCAGTCTGTAGCCCCATAAGGAACTGGGCCCAGTGCCGAGAGAGACAAGAGGCAATTGCCAGGCAGTACTGACCTTCAGGGAATGTACAGCCTGGTTAGGAAGACAAAACAAGAGAAATGGGCTGTTCTAATATCCTTTAGGGGCCCAACAGGCAGCAGAGAATCATGAGGAAAAGATCAAATCAGGAGTTCAGAGACCCGGGTTCTAGTCATAGACCCACTGTCAACGAAGTGTGTATCCTTGAGCAAGTCACTTCCCATGATTGAAGTTCAGGTTCTTCCTCTGTAAAAATAGCAGTTCTATTTTTTTTTTATATCCTGTATACTTAGAAGGATTGTGTGAGGAACTAAAATTATAAGGACTGTGAGCCCTTCGCCCGTCCCATGAAACTTCCGGTTGTTATTAGCCCTCCCCCACCCCTCCCTCCTTCTCCCAGGGATGCCAGTGCTTTTCTTCAGATGACCTTTCTGAAAAGTCACTGTGGGAAGGGGGATGTCATTTAGAATAATCCTCTATGGCCTTAAATCCAACTTAACCGTGGGTCACTATCTCAGAGAATTAACCTCATTTCCAGGGAGAAAAACCAAGCCAAGGGGAAGGCGGTGGAGGTGACCCGTGTAGCACGTTAGTGAATCTGACTCCCCAGTGACATGTCTTCAGAGTGAATGAC
Source organism: Mustela erminea (assembly GCF_009829155.1). Classification (NCBI taxonomy): domain Eukaryota; kingdom Metazoa; phylum Chordata; class Mammalia; order Carnivora; family Mustelidae; genus Mustela; species Mustela erminea. Next base: position 111,650,870 of record NC_045635.1, on the reverse strand, counting down.
TGATGGAAGAGTCCGAGGGTAGGGCCATCCCCAAGGGATTGCCTTAAGTTGGAAAATCCAAGTCAAATATCTCCCTTGACTTTTAGTCCTCCTTTATGGATTTTGGATCTGCAGCGGAACATCAGTGAGCATCACCCCCAGGGGCTATCTTTTCCTGAAGCTGATCCTTGTTTATCAGTCACCTTGAGCATGATATTTTGAAACCTGGGGAAGGAGTCAAAGACTTGGTTTTGGATCACGGCTCTGCCACAGACTGGCCAGGGCACCCCAGACAAGCCCATACTTCTCTCTGGGCTTGGGTGTTCTCCTTGGTAAAGCCATTGGACTACTCTGTGCCAAAGATGGGTCTATTGCCTTCATCTGTGTGTGGCCCCTATCAGTTCCCTCTACAGGGTCCTTGCCTTCCAGCAGGTGGGCTGGTTTACACACACAGGACATGGCTCCCTACTCTGTGACCTGCTCCCCACTGTGACTCAAAGATGGTTCTTTTCCTTCTCAGAGATATCTGGGCCCCATTTTACCCAAGATGGTGCTTGTGAAGCGCCATTTTTAAAAAACAGCTTCTGCTCCGTCAAAAATGGTGGAATATTTCTGCTTTCACCAGCCAAACTGGAACAGTGACATAGATTTGACAACATACATACTTGTCTGGTTTCGTGTACCATGTTTTTCCACTCTGTCGCATGTGGACAGGCACAAAAATAACCGCCACACCAGCAATTCCAAATTCCCCTTTTGCCCAAAAGGAGAAATGTAGCTCTCCAAAGTCTCTTGTTGACACCATGAAAAACAGACCCAGTGACACCCAGAACTTAGAGGACTCTTGGTAAACTCTTAGCACCAACTTAACCTTCAAAAGAATTCCTTCTGCTCAGGCAGGATCTTTGTGGCTTCGCTGCCCCTTCCCATACTCACTTCAATGTGACACCAGATTCTTCAGGAGGTAAAGGGGTTGGTGGGGAGGATTAGTGAGTTATTTTTCTATTCCCAGTGTGATCACTATAAAGAAACAAGGCTCTGCCTGGTACCATCTAGAACGCTTATTTCCACACACATACAGGCCATGTTATCCAATAATCATGCCTTTTGCAGCTCTAATACCTGCAGCAAAACCTTTCCTGGGGGAAGGAGGCACGACCCTGCCAGCCGGTGAAATTCTGAATGGCTCCAATTCTTTCCAGCTAATGGTTAACGAGATCTGCTTTCCCCCCACCAAAAGCCAGGGTTTACACTTCATCTCTCTCAATGCCTTAAAACAATATTAGAGCTCATTAAAATCAACCCGAGGCTTGAGAAGGGCAGCTTTCATTTAGGGGGAAACTTTCCCTCCGCGCTGTTCTGGAAAATCGCACAACACTGAGAGCAGGCATTTATCTTGACTCATTTCCTCTAATGATTTCTCCAAAGCAGGCTGGAGGTGCCTGCCTCCCAGACAGCCCGTGTACAGCAGGCCCAGGTGAGTGAGGACAGCCGGTTACCGTCTGCTCAGAATTCCCTTCAGTGATATTTATTGACTGTCTACCACGTGAAAAAGCCCTGTTACTTGATTCCTTGTCTTCGTGGAGGTCCCTAAAGAAATGTTTCCATGTGTCTCCGGATTTCTCACAATCTGGGGTGGGCAGGGGAGCTGGCTATCTGGTTTCCTCGTCTGCACAGTGGGAATTTGGGGCCAGAACGGTCACCAGCTGGACTCCCCGCCCCAGCCCCCGCGTCTTATGTATGTGGCCATTTCCATCTCTAGGGCTCAGTAGCAGGCCTACAGAACCCACGAGATCCGTACCACCCTTCATATCCTGGCATATTTGGCTACCTCCTGGTTTATAAATTATGTTTTTTTGAAGAATTTTTATTTATTTATTTATTTGACAAAATAAGGGGAGCGAGCGCCAGCGCACAACCAGGGGGAGTAGGAGAGGGAGAAGCGGACTCCCCACCGAGCAGGGAGCCTGGCACGGGCTCGATCCCAGGACCCTGGGACCATGACCTGAGCCGAGGGCAGATGCTTAACTGACTGAGCCACCCAGGCGCCCCCCTACTACCTTCTGGTTTGAATTTCTGCTCTGGCCAGGCCCGTGGTGCCCTTGGCTGGTGGCTCAGGGGCTGAGCTCAGTGCCTGGGCCCCACGGGAGCCCATACAGCCCAGCGAGAGCCCACACAGCCCAGTGAGAGCCCACAAGCGGGAGACTCAGACACCAAACAGGGCATTGACCAGGGCAGCGGGCAAGAGTCTGGGCTCAGGAATCACACAGACCTGATAGACGGTCACTAACTAGCTGAGTGATTTTAGGAAGGTTCAATTAGCACCTTTTAGCTGAATACATTTAACTGTATGACAGCAACAACAATAATCATATTAATTAAGATCTACAGAATGTTATGTTCTGGCACGGTTCTGACCACTTTATATATGTACGTGTATGTGTGTGTGCGTAATTTTTATCTTCATTGAGACCCTATGGTTCCCCCCAGAGCATACATGAGAAAAATTGAAGCACAGAGAAGTTAAGTCATTTGCACAGGTCCACACAGACAGTAACTGCCTGAGCTGGAATTTGAACCCAGGCAGTTTGGCTGTGTAGTTAGAGTAGCACTGTCCCACGGAAATACAATGCAAGGCCCGTTCGTCATTTTAAAACCTCCTACTAGCCCCATTGAAAGTGAAAAGATACAGTGGAATTAAATTTAATAATGTATCGAACCCCATGTATCAAAAATGGCATCATCTTGACCACGTAAGCTGTATAAATCCTAATTGGTTAACGGGATAGTCTCTCTTCCCCCTCAGTCTTGGAAATATTAGTCTGCCCAAAAACATTAAAGGCACGACATCTTTTGGATTAGCCACATTTCCAGAGGCTCAAGAGCCACGTGGGGCTGGTGGCTATCTTGGATGGTCCAACTCAAGAGTGGACCCTCCTCATCATTACATACGCTGGGCCTAAAATGAAGGAAGGCACCGACACCTATGAGGTAGGGTTCTGTGAGAAATTAGCCGGCACAGTGCCCGGCATGTTGTCTGCACCCACTGATTCAGGACACTGCCGAGTATCCCCCTGCTGTGCTGTTTGCTCAAGTCAGAATGCCAGCAACCCTCACTCAACACCACTCACCTGCTTAAATCCTTTCTATCCCCTTAGGGCTTGGTCAGCTTTTCCTCCTCCTCCTCCTCCACGAAGCCTTCCTTGATGACTCTAGCACACAATAAACTCTCCTCTCTCTGATTCATTGTGCATTTAGACTCTGTATGACACAAGTAGCTCTTCGCTATGTTCTGCCTTTACCCCAGCCCCTACTGAACTGTGCTTCTGTCTCCCCAACTAAAGTTTAAGCCCTTTGAGAGTAGAGGCCCGTATAGATATGGGCTCCTCACAACTCTGTCCACAGCTTTAAGTACGGCAACTTCTAGATCACCGAGGGATGGTTCACTGACTGTGGATTGAGTAGATACATGTCTTGCAGTGCAAGGCCAAGCTTCTCGCCTTCAGGGCTAAAAGGACACCATGTCCCTAACTTTGTGCTGAATGTCATGAAGATAGCATTTTTATGACTTCCTGGTTGAAACCTTGAACTTGCAGTGTTTCATAATGGATGTGCTTTCCTGTAAAAGGCAGGGCAGAACAAGAGTTCCAGGGCAAGAGATTCAAAGGATGCTCACCTGAAGACCAAGACAGTAAGCATGTTTTTCTCAATGGCACATCTAGACATTTCGCTGACCTCCTTTCGTCTTCTACAGGCTAAGGCTCACCACTGCTCACCTCCACCCACCCTGCTGAAGGAAAGAAGAGAACCAGTCCCTCTCGCTGCCTTCCCCAGGCAGAAACCTCAGGAGATGAACATTGACAGAAGGATGCCCCATAGGAACACTCTGGAAGCTGAGAAGTACCAGGCAGGGAGGGAAGGCCCGATGGTAGAGTTTGTATAGCCCGTGGCAGAACGGGTCTTCCCATGACGTGGGCAGACCATATCCCTTCATGGGGCCGCACTCCCTCGTCTACACACTGAAGGGGTTTTTCTCTGAAACTTCTTTACACCTCAAAAACACACTGAGTATTAATGAGCCAAGACTCACAGAATAATTTCAGAGTGCAAAAAATGTCAGGCGGCAGTGTAAGCTGCAGAAATTTTCATGCCACCAAGCATTTGAGTGGACCCTGGGTGAAGGCTGGTGACTACGGGTCATAAAGCCTGGAATTTCACATCTTGTTAAAGAACTCCGTTTTCTCACTGTTTGCAGAGTCCTTAGATTTATGTACTTGGGAGCCCACTGGGCTTCGGGAAGGAGGAGCCCTAGATTTCTAAAAAAAAAAAAAAAAGAAGAAGAAGAAGAAGTCAATATCGCCAGGGCTGATTGTGTGAAGAATTTCATGTTGGGTTTGACTTTATAAGCATCAGAAATTTTCTTTTCTTCCTTTTCGACAAAGGAGGAAACATCATTTTGCTGTTTTGTGAAAGAAAGCAGAGAATGGCTTAGAAAAACAAAAGTTTTTTAACAAAGTTTTTTGCTTAACAAAAGTCCATCAGTCTAGTGTGCCCTCAGAACACACACACACACACACACACACACTCTCTCTCTCTCTCTCTCTCTCTCATAGCTGCAGGCCCAGCCCTAGCTTGGGGCCACACAGGAAGAAGGTCCTACTCAGCCAGCCAGGCCAGCTCCCCTCACCAGGCTGACCTTTCTGGAAGGTGGGAGAACTGGGGGCAGAGGGAGATCCAGAGAGCAGAAAAAAAGAGATTTTTTTTTTTAAATAAACACAAGGAAGATGCGTGAAGCAACTTCAGTTAGCCAAAGGAAAAAGCTCCATTAATTAAGGTGTTAATGAAGGTATTACTTTATATACATAGAACCGCTCCTTTGGGGGAGGAAGGTCCGTGCACGGTGGCGGGTGAGATCTTCGGTCTCTTCCAAGTTGCTTTTCCTGGAATGCATCCACCCTGTCGAGGACCCTAATCGGTCCATTCAAAGAAGCAGTCCGAGTCCTGGTGGCCTTATCCATCAGCGGGCTCCCGAGGAATGGCCTTGCCCCTACCTCTCATGGGTTGCCCAGAAGAGCCCGGCCTTGTCACAAGCCCGTAGCGTCAACTTGAAGGGCAAAGGGAGACGTTCGGCGTCCAGATCACTTGGGTCTACGTAAGGCTAGGAGGACAATCAGATAAAATCCCGGGTACCAGTGTTTTAATAACTCACTTTGCACAAACGCAAAGGCTCCCTCGCCTCGCTGAGCCTCAAGGGGATCTTGAGAAACGTACCAGCTACAACACATGTAAGCGAGCGTTCCCGCCACTTCCAAGTCGTCCCCTCTTGAAATCTCACATTTCCTTATGAGGCTGCTGCCACTGCAGATCACCACGTTGATGGGGCCCCTCGGTGGGGACTGTCAGCAAGCGTTGGAGTCACCTGAGAAAAGCAGTTAAAATGGCAACTCCGGGGCTTGAGGGATCCAGCCCCATTGGAGGCTTATTTGCCTTTGATTCAGTTAACTCTGCTTTCATTTAGTCGGTGCTCACGTATTCATGTTGTTTGATCTGAGCACGATGGAGCCGCTTTTGATGGCAGGATCCGTGCTCCTGGTTTAGGCATCATTAACCAGGGAAGGCGATCAGACCTTTGGCATGAGTGACTCACTGTCCCTTATTACCCTGCTTGCAGAGTTCACTTAGGACCCCCAAACGTGGTTCATATTTTTTGGCCACTCATCATTCCTCCAAGAACAAGATATATGAAGGCTGAACTTTAAAAAAAAAAAAATACAAAATTAAGCTGCAGGTATCATAAAATGTTCAGTCATTGATTTGGGCTAAGAATTTGTTTTCTTTCTTAAATTAACTTTTTATTGATCTCTCCTGTGACCTTCACTCGTATGGTTTTGTTGGCTTTCTTCCATAAGAGAGATGGCTTTGATATTTTTTTTTCCTTTGAGTAGTGCAGGAAAAACCTTATTCGGGAGCCAGGGGCCTAAAAGGGAAGTAAATGTTTACAGCACGGTCCTCCTAGCTTTGCTCAGGCAAAGTGCCCTGGGCTTTTCCTGGACAGAAATGGGCGTCCTTAGGCTTGTCTGTGGCGTGCAGGAGGGATCTCGGGTTTGCTCTGGGACAGCGGTGCTCAAGACTGCTCCAGAATTTCCTGGAGAGCTTCCTAAGATACAGATGGCCGGGTTCCAGCCCCTGGGTTTCTGTTCAGTGAGTGGACCCCAGAATGTGCCTTTCCAACAAGTTCCTAAGTGGCGCTGATGCTGCTGGTTCTGGAACATTCTGGATGTTAGTTTGTTCCCAGAAGTGGAAGTCCTGGGTTTGGGCCCCAGTACGAGGATGGGAAGAGCACAGGTTCTAGAAAGAAATGGGTTCAGTCTCAGCACCCCTACTTAACTCACCATGTGACACTGGGCCAAATCATCTCTCTCTCGGTTTCTTCCTCCTCATGATGAGAACAATAATAATATCAGTTCCACGGTCGAGGTGGGAATTCATATAGAAACACCAGGCCTCAGTGCCCCCAGCCCCGGGCTGTGCTCTCTCTCAGCAGGCAACATTTCCTCTTCATGAGGGTTCTTTCAGGCCTGCTTTATTATGCAAACGGACACAAAGCAGGGTCTGCGTAAGTGTCCGCCTTCAGCCCAGGAATGCGCCCTGCAGTTAGATCCATTTCCAAGGGCTGTTAGGGATGTGTGTCTGACCATGATGCTGTGCCATCTCAAAGGCTTCTTCCTACTCCCATGAGCCTAGGAAGCTGTGACTTAGAACTCAGGTCCTTACCGCAGGATAAACTGTTAAAAATGAAAATATGGTACTCGTGTTTATCCATGTACTTACATCTAATATCCTTACATTTTCCAGCCTTCCTTCTCGTGGGGCTACTGCACAGAAAGTCAGGGGTAACTGCTCCGTATCACTAGATGTCCTTAAAATGTTCCATCACCGGGGTAAAGTGGTGTATCTGTTATTTAACAGTGACATCTAGTGGCTTTTCCTTATCAAAGAAAAAGATGCCTTTCCTATTAGCTTATCCTAAGCTCTGCGGCTCCTGCTGCAGATATTCATTCAACAGTCCTTTATTAAACACTAACTTTCTGTCAAACATTGTGCCAGGCCCAGAGGATCAGCTTACGCTGATCAATGATACTCGGTCCCTGCCCTCCCGGAGCTCAGAGTCGAATGTGGGACGCAGACGGATCACTAGACAGTCACGGCACGTAGCAGTAAATGCTACAGTTCCAGTATGGCTGGAACAGAGGAACACCAGGGCTGTTCACTCTGCCTAAGAAGGTCAGGGAAGGTTTCACGGAGGAAACAATCTTAGAGCGGAGTTTTGAAGCTTTCCAAGCAACCTAGAAAATACGCAAGCCATTCAAAAGAGTGGGCATTCCACATCCAAAGGAAAGGGGCCTGTAGGATCATTGCCTGGAACGGATCTGGAAAACAAAGTTACTTCTCTATACCTGGAGCATACAGAAGAGAGCAGGGTTTTTCAACTATTGACATTTCGAGTTGGATAATTCTTTGCGCGCTAGGCTGTGCCGCAGCTCTGCTAGACCCCATCCACTGGAAGCAGTTTGCACTCCCGCTCACCCCCGCCCCATGACAAATAGAACGTCTTCAGAGATTGTTACATGAGCTAGGGCCAGGGGAGCAGAAAGAGAGATGCAAAATCCCTTGTGGTTGAGGAAGGCTTGTGTAGAAGGAGCTTGAAAGAGACGAGGGAAAGGAAGGTGGTAGTTACCAGGTCCCATGAGGCTGTGTCTAGCGTGTGAAGGAGCTTGGACTTCATGTCCTAGTTGATAAGGATTAAGAGGTCTTAACTAAGGAATGACAGGCCAGATGTGTGTCATATGGGCCTGGGGTGAGCTAGGCATGAGACCAGAGGCTGGGAGACGGGCCAGGACCCCACAGCAGTGACCTGGTAGAGAAATTATAAGGGCCTGGCCCCAGGCAGCGATAGGAAGAATGGACCTGAGTGCTCTTAGGATCTAGAATCAGCAAAGGTCTTGGGGAAAGTTCACATAGTGGTGGTGAGCAAGATGGAGGAGGTGGCCCCCAGGTTTCAAGCTTGGACAACTCTTTGTTGGTTGCTATTGTTGTTTCTATAATTACTTAGCAATGACAGGAAAAAGTTGGCCTGGACTCTAACTTTTATATAGTTCTGCTGTAAGGGACCAGGGGCATACAGGCACACTGGACGATGGTCATAAAACTCACCTAGGTAACTGGTAGGGAGTCATGACTCCAATTTAAAGATGTGACACCTGTTCATCTTAATTAAGTGACCCATTTTGTCGTAAGATATATCTGTCCCATTACCACTAACCGAAACAGGCTGATGATGATTTTCCTGGGGCTGAGCTATTTTAAATAGCTCACTCATTTAAATTAGATCAGTCTGTTCAGCGGCACCCTTCGGAGTAATGTCCACCTGAAGGGAGACTTTCGGCAGTTCTCGTCTGCATCTTGTTCTGTTTTGATCAGTGCGTGGATACAGGCATTGCCGAAAGGAATAAGGAGATGTGGCGAAGATATTAGGGGATATAATCAGAATCCAGATGTGTTTTAACAGGCTCAGACTTACTCTAACAAGGAGAAATTCAACAGGGCCACAAGTAAACTACCTCCAGGTCCAGGATAAAGTAGATTGGGTTTCAAAGTGGCTTACGTGTAAAAGAAAGAAAGACTTTAGTTGACTGTGCGTCAGCGGTGTGGCCTGTTTGCCAAAAAGGTCGATGTGATATACTAGGCCACACTAGGAGAAATGGTGCTGAGGCTGAGGGAGGTGACAGACTGTCCCTGCTTGTCACTTGTCAGACTGTGCCTGGAGGACACATTCCAGTAAAGTGGAATATATTCAGGGGAAGCGAGAGGGCAGTGAGGGAACTTGAAGCAGTGTCCAGAATAGTGGAAAGCCATATTTAGCATTAAGAAGAGAATCCTCGGGCTACCTCAGGGTACTTAAAGTCAGTCTTCAAAGCGCCGAAGCCATGTGTGCAGAATTAAAATTCGATCTGCAAGTACGCTGTCATGGTTTGAAATGACTGCTTTATGCTGTTAATGCCACATCTTTATCTTAAGGCCAGATCACCCCCGAGTGCTCTATCTGGCCATTCAACTCTCTTTTGGATGTCCCAGGGCACCTGAGGCCTTCTGCCAGAAACTAGAGCCATCCCTAACCTTCCTTCCTCTCCCCTGCGTTCATTTTGACACCAAGTTCAGTTAACGCCACCTCCTAAAATTGTGTCTAGCCCTCCTCCTTTTGCCTTGTTTTCTGCAGTAAACTAGGCGAATTTCCCTAATTCCACCTCCACACCCCATTCCCTATAAGCTTGCTAAAACATGGATTTCATCAGATCGCTCCCCTGCTTAAACTAACCCTTTGGAGGCCTCCCTCTCAGCTACAGATGTCTAAGTCCTTTCTTGGGAGGGGGGGTGTCCGAGGCCTTCCACACCCGGGGCTCTGGCTACCTCTCCAGCTGCAACCTCGGCCACTACCCTTCGTTCCCAGTTAGAGGTTTTTGTGTTTTTTTCTTTTTCTTTTTTTAAGGATTTTATTTCTATTTATCTACTTATGTATTTGTCAGAAAGCAAGAGAGAGCACAAGCAAGGGGACTGGCATGGAAAAAGAGAGGGAAGCAGGTTCCCTACTGAGCAGAGAGCCCGATGCCGGACTCAATCCCAGGACCCTGAGATCCTGACCTGAGTCGAACAAAGGCAGACGCTTAACCACCTCAGCCCCCTAGGCACCCCCGCTCCCAAGTAAGAGGCATTCAGTGCACTTTGTCCACACACAACAGGCTAGTCTGTGTCCTGTGACTTCGCTCACGCTCACCTTTCTGCCTCATTCTGCCCATTCCTCTCTCCTTGCCTCCTCTCGTTCTCACTTGTTTTCAAAATAAAGTGGCAGAAGCTTTTGCCCGTATTGTTCGGCTAGTGAGATGCTTTCATCACACCTCCTGCTCGCTCCAACCACGAAGAACACATCCTGTTGGGGGCGCCTGGGGGGCACAGTGGGTTAAGCCTCTGCCTTCGGCTCAGGTCATGATCTCAGGGTCCTGGGATCGAGTCCCGCATTGGGCTCTCTGCTCAGCGAGGAGCCTGCATCTCCCTCTCCCTCTGCCCCTGCTTGTGTGCTCTCTCTGTGTGTCAAATAAATAATTAATTTTTAAAAAAGAACACATTCTATCGAAATGCCATGTCTTGCTGCTGTTGGCACCCGGTGCCAGGCACACGTGAGGTGCTTGCCCTGAACTGGCCACGGGAAGAGCGCCACCCGTGTTTCAGTGCCCCCCGCCCCCACATTGCGTTCCCCTTGGGCTGTCACATCCTCAGGTGGCCTGGCCGGAGAGACTGCGTCTCTGACATTGCCCTAACAACTCTCTCCTCAGTATAATGGGCCTCCTGGATCTTGTGCCCAACCAAACCTCCCAGGTGTTACCCACACCTGCTTTCCGGCCTCCAGCACTCTATAGTATGCGGGAGCACCAGACACTCCCGGACACACCGACCTCTAAGCACAGCTGCCTGTTCATCCCCAGGGCTGATCTGTTTGCAGCAGCATGGACTGTTTCCCACTGAGGCAGCCTGGGAGACCAGGCCTGGCTTTCCTGGAATACGTGGGCTGTGGCAATCCCTGAATCTGTTATCATCGGGGTGTGTGGGGGGGGGACAACTGCTGTCACTAGGGCAGGCAGGCTGTGGGCTCCTCTCATTCTCCGTGGCCTTGACCACCCCTGCCATGTTGAGACGGAGGCTGCCCACGTTGAACGGCCGTCATCTCATGTGGGCACAAGGAGAACTTCAGGGGGAAGGAATCACACATCCACCATGTGAGAGACTCTGGGCGTCTGTCTCTGCCTCTCTGGCGTGCCTCCTCTCTCTTTCTACGTGAGGCTGGTGCTTCCAAAATGTTGGTCGTGACGTTTACCCTGTGATTGGGATCTATCTGTTCCCAAAGACAACAGAGCGTGTTTGGGAGGGAGAGCCTCGGACGGGCACAAGTCTGCACTCTAGGGTTTACCAGAAGATGTCGCTGTAGTCTTAACCCAGTCCAACAAGGCAGGGCCGGAGGGACTGTCAGCTAAGCATGAAGGTGACTTTATTATGGGGGTTTAAACTACCCAACAGCCCCCATTATAATGCATGCCTGCTAAAGCTGGTTGAAAGGTTAATCCAAATGTGTCACTGGACTTCATAAATTTCTTTTCTTTTTTCCAAATTATCAGACTAATTGCCACTAAGCTATCGCCTCCGGCCTAGCATAAAGGCTTGATAAATATGTATTGAATGAAGGAGGGAATGAGTGTCACAGCAAGGGGCGGAAGGAGGAAGCTCGCGGGAATAGCAGTCCCCTTTGTCGGTAACGGCCATGGGGCCATTTAGCCGCGGGTGTTTGCAGACCGGAGTTTTTGTGGCGCCCGCGAGATCGGGCCGTAGGTAAAGCAGTGAGATAGGCTCTCTGTCCTCTCCATCCTCACTCCCAGAGGCTCCTCCTGTGCCCCATGTTTGTTTAGTCTGAAAAAAAGTATATACAGTCGTTAAAAAAATTTTTTTTTGTGATATTTGCAAGGCACTTAGGAGATTCTCCAGTTTTTGTAGGATGAGGCATGGCCTTCCCGGTCCTCACGCTCTCCCTCCTCTTCCCCAGAAGTTCTAGAAGAATAGCACAGAGTCCCTGTCCTGGAAGACATCGTTTAAGCAGAAATACAAACAAATAGTCACAATTCAGTATCAAAATTTTTCACAAAGACTAAGTGCAGACGTGTTACAGGACCACCGAGGAAGAGGTGAGGGCCGGCAGCTGGCGGTGGGCTTAAGTTTGCTCAGAGGAGAGATTGTAACTTGAAGGATGTTAGAATTTTCCGGTCACAGAAGGAAGATCGTGCCCAGCAGAAGAAGCACCATGCCCAGGATAGACCCCAGGGGTCCAAGTTGCTCGAAGCCCGAGACTCGGGAGAAACCTTTCTGCGGAGGACATCAGCCAACAGACCCAGCCTGTCTATGATTGAGTTGGTTCCCTTTGGCAGGTGTACGGAACCTTCCACTCTCTCAGATTGGAATGAATAGATTTCACAAAAGCCGCCAGCCATTCCCCAGGTTTTCTCTAAGAAACGAAATGCTAATAGTCAGTGTTTATTGTTGTTTTCCTTCTACAACATGCCTTTCTTTGACTTCAGCTTTCATCCCCTGAGTCTCAGCGGCGTGGGGGGAATCATTTCTTAATTAAAAGCGCAACCCCAGGGTCGTTTCTCCCCTTGAGTATGTCTGATCACATCTTAGGCTTTTACATTTCTGGGCTGGGGTGCGTGCTTGTATGGGTTCAGTGTTGGCTAGTCCTCTATGTGAATAAACAAATATTTCAGTTTGTAGCTTTAAAATGGAGATAGCCATGGGGCGCCTGGGTGGCTCAGTGGGTTAAGCCGCTGCCTTCGGCTCAGGTCATGATCTCAGGGTCCTGGATCGAGTCCCGCATCGGGCTCTCTGCTCAGCAGGGAGCCTGCTTCCTCCTCTCTCTCTTTCTGCCTCTGCCTACTTGTGATCTCTGTCTGTCAAATAAATAAATAAAATCTTTAAAAAAAAAAAAAAAAAAAATGGAGATAGCCATATGAAAGAGGCTTCACACTTGCTGACACCCAAGTATGCTTTCAGTACATAAAGAAAAGGGGCATTTTGGAGCTGATAGAGTTAATTTGGCTGGGCTGGGAATATTATCTCGCTAGCAAAGGCTGAAACCGAGGTGCTTGCTTGTATATGTGCCATTGGCAGCTCCCATGTCTATTTCAGTCGGCAACTAACCACACACATGAGCTACAGTACCAGCAAATTGGGGGAAAGAGTTAGCTACCTGGATGGGCTCGTGGGACTCAGACAGTGGTCTACAGCACACTTCACAGGACAGACGCTGCCAGATCACTATCATTCCCCTTTTGCCCTCCTTACTGATCAGAGAACATCGCAGATGCCATGCACCTTGCTGACTCCACTTATGTCACCCACGGCACTGAGTGCTGGTCTTTGTGCTTTGCCCATAGGAACTTCCACTACATCACCATCCTCCGAGACCCAGTGTCCCGGTACTTGAGTGAGTGGAGGCACGTCCAGAGAGGGGCAACATGGAAAGCATCCCTGCACGTCTGTGATGGAAGGCCCCCAACCTCTGAAGAGCTGCCCAGCTGCTATACAGGTGATGACTGGTCTGGCTGCCCTCTAAAAGAGTTCATGGACTGTCCCTATAACCTAGCCAACAACCGCCAGGTGCGCATGCTCTCTGACCTGACCCTGGTCGGCTGCTACAACCTCTCCGTCATGCCTGAAAAGCAAAGAAACAAGGTCCTCCTGGAAAGTGCCAAATCAAATCTGAAGCACATGGCATTCTTCGGCCTCACGGAGTTTCAGCGGAAGACCCAGTACCTGTTTGAGAAAACCTTCAACATGAACTTTATTTCGCCATTTACCCAATACAATACCACTAGGGCTTCTAGTGTAGAGATCAATGAGGAAATCCAAAAGCGGATCGAGGGACTGAATTTTCTGGATATGGAATTGTACAGCTATGCAAAAGACCTCTTTTTGCAAAGGTATCAGTTTATGAGGCAGAAGGAACATCAGGAAGCTAGGCAGAAGCGTCAGGAACAACGCAAATTTCTGAAGGGGAGGTTCCTTCAGACCCACTTCCAGAGCCAGGGCCAGAGCCAGAATCCGAGTCAGAATCCGAGTCAGAACCTAAATCTGAATGCCAACCAGAATGTGACTCAGAATCTGATTCAGAATCTGACCCAGAATTCGAGCCAGAAGGAGAACCGTGAAAGCCGAAAGCAGAACCCAGGTCAAGAGCAGAGCGATGGCAGCGCCAGCAATGGCACCAATGACTACATAGGCAGCGTAGAGAAATGGCGTTAAGTGGCTCCCAGAGGCCTTTGCGCACTTGCCCCAAAGCGCCAGTAGAGATATGGCAAATCTTAAAACATGAGAGTTTCCAAACACATCTTGCTTCCTTAAGTTTGGAGGGTTAAAAAAAAAAAGGGAAAGTTAAGATGTTGCCTTTACAGTTGCCTTTCAATTAAATGTTATACTGTGCGTGGGTAAAACAACTTTCAGTATGTAATTAAATTGTCTCTTTTTGGTTTGTTGGAGTATTTATAAAATCCAAAAGCCAAACCAGACTCGCCAGAAATTACTGTTTCAATATTTTAAGAAATGCTTAAATTAGCTATAGAGACAAAATGAAAACATAAAATGTGGCCATTCGACTTCTGGCTAAGAAACAGACTCAAATTATTCATGGTACACTGTTCAAACTTGCTCTTGGAAACAAACATTTGTTCCCAGGGGTAAGCACGAATATAGACACTAAAAAAAAAAACTAAAATTAACCACAAAACCTTTTATTTTCTTCTGATTTTAACCAGGAATCTATCTAAATGGCATAAGAACTGATGGTAAATCTTACCAAACTATAGAAATGAAGATCTTTCTCTCCCAAATATGGGCAATTTTATGTAAGAAATATTGGCTTTTCAAGTAAACAGGATTCGTATCTTGCTATTTAAGAGATGTTTAGAATTTTCAACTTTTTCTACCTTCTACCATTTAAAGGTTTTAAACAGGGTGTATCTCATAGTAAACAAAAACACTTTTCTGGGCACTGTAATTTCAACAATTCTGGAATCTTTTTGGCGCTGCTTCTCATTCATTTGAAGGCTTCTCGGAGTTGTGCTCATTCCAAAATAACCCATTTATAGAATCTTTCTTCATCATCTAAATGGTGTGTTGCTGAGTTTCTTGTGATATAGAATCCTGGATTCAAGTCAGGACTTTCTTTCTATAGAATTGTCTTATCAATGTTTGTGTAGTGAGGTCCTTATCAAGAAACTCTTGAGCAGGATAACGTGTCTAAAAATATTGCTGAAGTTATTCTTGATCAGATAGAATTGAACTTGAATGTGAATGAATTGTTATTGACTTTTTGTACCTTCTTATTGTGCCATTTCCTGTTGGGCTGGCAGCTTTTAGCCCATTTGTTCTTTTTGTGTTGACAGACCGTAGACAATTACAAGATGGGGGGGAAAAACAGTAGAATAAGCATTAAGATAGCCAGTGATTTAGTAACACCAAAAGCTGTATCTCAATACTCTGGGTTAACCCTCCACCCGGTTTTTTTTTAAAGAAAGAACAAAGAGAAAGAGTGTTCTGTGGTGAGGGTGTCTCAGGGGCATATGCATTGAGGGAAGTGATTTCATATTAAGTCTCTGCACAATACTTGTAGGTGATCAGTTATGAATCGAGCAGGACGAGAAGAAGCAAGTCATCCACTGTGCTAGCAAGCACCGTGATTCTGGGCAGTGTCCATTTTACGGGTTTTGCTCTACTTTGTAGGGACCTACACTAACCCCCTGGCTGTCGACCAAACAAGACAACTGGAAATAGCATTGATGTTTTCAGGAGCTACACGCTTAGGAGTGTGACGATAAAGTCACATCTTGTACAATCCGCTGCTTATCTGCATGATCTAGTCTCATCCGTAATACTTACGGCCACAAGCCGGACGAGAAGCTGAGTATTTGGGTTTAAAAATAAGTTTTCTTGACGCTGAGCTTGTATCACTATATCTGAAGTTTGTTTTGTCTGACAGTGTTGCAGTCCTGGGAAATCTGAGAACTGAAGACCTGAAAGGAATTTTTCTTAAAAACTCAAACACACCTTGAAGTCAACGTGTTTTAGAGTGAAACTATTTTGTGTACATTGTGTTTTTAAAATAAAGATCCTGTAGATCACTGTGGTATTTCAGTTTTGTTTAGTTTTAATTGACAACATTTGCTCTTAAAACAGATAAGTACCTTTAGAAAGCAGGATGGAGCCCAAGCCAGTGGAAAAGCCTGTTACAGAAAAAAAAAAAAAAAAAAAACCTTTTGTGTTATTGTGGTGTGCATGGCTGGCAGAGATTATGTGCATTTTCTCTGTCTATACTGATTATTGTATATAAGGGATGTTATAAATACATGTTTTGGTCATCATCCTATAAATCCTGTGATTTCAACTGTAAACATCCGTCCAATGGTGTAGCTTTACAAACCATTCACTGATTTTGTGTAATTTAACAATAGATATGAAATAAAGTTTAAATTACGGACTCGGAGTCATTTCGTGATTTCAAGTGTTGCAGCCGCTAGGTATCATGATACCGCAGAGAGAATAATCTTCTCCCAAGGAGTTTCGTTTTGAACTCCTGGCCACCAGGTGTGGAAGTAGATGATCCGATCTAATCCACCGCGTTGAAACAGCCTTCGCTTTGGGGGCTTCCTTCCAGGGGCGCACACTGTCTCCCCTTTTGGGTAAGACAAGATTGTCAAGGAGAGACAGGATTGCTCTTCTTATAAGGACACTGATCCAATCCCTGAGGGCTCTACTCTCCTGACCTAATTACTTCCCAAAGGCCCTACCTTTAGATGCCATCACATTGGGGTTAAGGTTTCAACATATGGATGTGTGTGGGGGGGAACCTGAACATTCAGTCCATTACTCTATGCAAATGAAATGTGTGTGAGTTTTAATTTAACTGTTATTGAAATAGATACTCGCTTGCCTAAAAGCATGCGGGAAGGAAAATTGGGGCTCTTTATTTCTTCTCTATCCCCTCTGTCCACAGGATAGAGGTTAAAGGTAAGAATTTAAATATTGGCTTTTAAAGTCTAACATGCCATGATCCAGTTCTGTGTGAGGTACCCAGTTTGCCAAACAAACTTATGGTTAGGACTATCGTTGGGGTGATTTGCCTTTGCCCTTGCCCTTTTCCAAAAGAAATTTAGATACTGGTTGCATGGATAAGAGGGAAAAAAAGCCACCAATCTGGAGGGTTTCATTATTACTTTGCGGACTATTCATACTTAGAAAATGTTGCCCATCGACTGTTTATTGAGCAAGAATTGGGTGGCCAATGGTCTTGATTTTATGAGTTACTTGGGAGGAACTGTGAACAGACTAAGAACGTGAAATAGTTAGGAAATAAAAGTTGTTTCCCTTTTCCCCTGAGAAGGGTCCACTTGGAGAGCAGGGCACTCACACAGAAGGAGGGAAGGGATAGGAGCCCTAGATCACTATTGGCTTCTTAGGAAATGGACTCTCGACATTGCCCAGAGAGGAGCCGTGATGAAGAAAAGACGAGTTGGCCCAGCTCCTAAGGACTTAGGATTCTCAGTAGGAGTTACAACCAAGGAAGAATGGAGCGATCTTTGGGGGCACTCATTCAGGGAGTGGAGGGTCCAAAAAAGCCTAGTCTCCCTACTCCTGGGAAACACAAAAGCAACAGAGTAGTCGGGGGGGGGGGGTGCGGGACCCCCAGCTCTCCCATCCGGCCTAAGGAAGACTTCCTTCTCTCTCATCCTCGCTAGGATTCAACTAAGCAAAGTTTTGTACAAATTATAACAAGACACAGTGGATGCCGGCTCCAAGGGGAACCCCATGGGATTGTGGAATAAGGCCATCCTAATCTCTCACATGGCAAGGACGAGGCAACCTGACAGTTTCAAACATCAAAACAATTACATCAACACCTGAAAAAGTCCAAAATAGATTTCTAATCCATTCATCAGACCTTCGCATATGTGCAAAGCCCTCCGAACTGCAGGAGAAAACTATCCTGAGAACAAAGTAAATCAACTTGTTTCTCAGGGCCAGTGACCCTGTTCTGACCAGCTAGAGCCAGAATCCGAACACTCCGAACCTGGGGCCAAAGGCCGCCCTCCACCTGCTTTCGTAAATCAAATTTTATTGGAACTCAGTCATGCCCGTTTCTTTACATATTTCCTCCGGCTGCTGTCACACGATGGAGGCAAAAATTGCGACACAGATCTTATGACCTTAAGAGCCTGAAATACTTCTTTCCTTGCCCTTGAGAGAAAAAATCGTGCAACCCCTGAACCACAGACCAGCCCAAGCGTCCTAAATAGTGAAGTCCTGGCAGAGTTTATAATGAGCCCAGCATCGGAGAGAACAGAGGGGTGTGATACGAATGACACGCTGCCCAATAATAAAACACCACAAACAGCATTTACTGAATATTTACTACATGAAAGTCACGGCTTTAAGCGTGACAGCAGCGAAGACCCTGATCTTTTCTCTCAGGATTATGGGAATCTAAAGCAAGGGCTGTGTCAGAGAGCGACATTAAATGAAAAGCTTAATGAGTTCCTCTCTGTGTGTGTTCCATCTAAAACAATAGAGGTATGTGAAGGAAAAAGTGAAATTACCTACACAAATCTGCCTCCCTCCAAGTAACGAGTGTAATCATGTGATTTCTTCCAGACCTCCTTGTCTTACTCCCATTCAAATCTCATCTCCCTCTGTCTCCCCACCTGTGTGTGTGTGTGTGTGTGTGTGTGTGTGTGTGTGTCTCCAACATACACATAATATTGATAACAAAAATGGAACTATGTCGTTCCATTATTCAATTTCCCTTTTTGGGGGAAAACTCAGCAGTGTATCACGGTTTGCCCCCCACAACTAGTATAGAGTGGATGGTTGACCCTAGGCCCCCAACCTAGCTTCACACTGGCTGGGTCTGTATCCCAGCCCCACCACTTACCAGCTCTGTGACCTTGGGGGAAGTCACAAACCTCTCTGTGCCTCAGTTCCGGTCCCCCACCCCGTTAGTGGAGGAAATAACAGCTCCCCCTTCAGAGGGTCGTTGCCAGCATTCAGTGAAGTCATACTTGTAAAGAACTTGACACAGAATAAGACTTACATGTGTTGGATAGTATTATCATGATCACGGTCATTGCCATTAGGATAAAGAGCTAGGTGTCTGAGGATGCACATGTCTTTAATAGCTCAACACTGATTCTGAGATCAAGAATTAAAAATATTGACAAGAAACTAAGCAAGAAGTGGTGTGATGTCTCATTGTGACTCATTTT
The DNA here is from genome assembly GCF_009829155.1 of Mustela erminea. Classification (NCBI taxonomy): domain Eukaryota; kingdom Metazoa; phylum Chordata; class Mammalia; order Carnivora; family Mustelidae; genus Mustela; species Mustela erminea. The sequence continues at coordinate 111,631,980 of NC_045635.1, read as the reverse complement.
TCAAAACTTTCCCGAAACGATTATATATATCTATACATATAACAATTGTCACATCATGAAATATATAAAGACCTATCCTGAGGTTTGCTTTGGAATTTTGAATGCAGCCACTGACAGAAGTATTCTGAAAGATCTAATCCACAAAATGCCAAGTGAGTCACTGATAACTCTCTCCAGCAACGAAAATGCATTATCTGACGTCCCTGGTTGATTTGAGACCTACTTTATTGCACTTCAGCAAGGATGACTCACTCACCAGCCCCCTTCTTCTTCCTCCCACCTGTCCCACGCCACATTGCCAGTGCGTGGGCCTGTTTGCATGACACATGAGAGGGCCCCAAAAGTCTAGCTGCCTGTCTCACGGGTCTGAGCTGGCACCTGGAATTCCCACACTCCAAGTTGCTACACTGGGCGGAAGCAGCCTGTTTAGAAGACTCTTATTAAAATGCATGTATGCCACCTGGGAGGGAGGAGGGTGAGGAGCACATTAAAAGTTTGCTCATACTAGTCTATAAGATTAGCAGTCACGAAGGACCCACGCAAGTCTTGCAACTTCAGGTAGCTCGCCTGGCTTTAAAAAAAGAAAAACAAAAGAATATTTTGCTTCTCTTCCCATTTGAATTTCTAAATTTTGATCTTGTTGCCTTAAGGGCAGGACAAGGTTCAATAATCCTCATCAATTCTCATTAAGTTTTATAAATTCTATTTTCATTATGCCTGGTGAAATCTTGTGACTTCACTAATCTGGGTAGGATTTAATGATGCTTTAACTGGACCTAAGAAAACTTTAACAGTCTTTGTGACTTGAAAATGCTCTCCTGGATTTCACGTGACTCAAGAGAGGAGCGGTCAAGTCTTCAAAGAGAGGGCTATACCATAACTTGATGGGGCCCAACCAGCCAGCTGGAGCCAACCCTAACCAACCTTTTTGTGGCTTAATTCTAACACAAGAGCATTCTTTTTTACCCCCACAAAGGCCCCAGAAAGGCCTTCTGCCCCTGAAAACAGTTCGAGCAGGATCAAGTACCCATTAAGGTCCTTGGAGTTATATGGTTAAAGACTCCGTGCATTTGATCAAAGAGGCAGAACAGGTAGGAAGGAAGTTTAAGAAAAGAGCTTCAGCACTGACTAGTCAAAATGAATAGGATGGATCAAGAGTGATCTTGACCTCTAACAGGCATCAGGGGTTTCCCAAGGCTCCCCAGAGCCCACTTGTAGTTGAAAACACACTTTCCCTCAAACCCCCAGTAACTTGGCAGGAGATCATTGTTTTGATTTCCACCAGTCCCACTCAAGGTCAGGTGTCCATACTGTTCTGTCCTGAGCCTCTTTCTTGAACGCCACGCTCTCAAAATGCCACTGCATCTCAAAATGCCATCCATGGACTTGTAGTCTCACAAGGTGTTTGTGATGTGTTTTCTTAAAGATGCAGATTTCCTGGCCCCACTGCCAAGTTTCTGAATCAGAATCTCAGGGTATAAAGCAAGGGATTCTGCCTTTTGGTGAGATTCGAAGATGACTCAAATGGGATTCGAACACGGTTAAGTAAATGGGGGACCTACTGTCCTAAATCACTGTACTGCCCTTCTCAGAAAGCACGGGCAACTCTCTACTATCTGCCGATCGAGTCCATACTCCTTGGCTAAATGCACAAAGCTCTCCATAATCTGACCTCCACTCTTCAAAGCGAGACTCACAAGGCTCATGGTTGAATGCCATCTTACTTGAATTTGAACCTTTGCTTCAGGCTAACGTCCTTTAGTTCTCTACTCCTTGTCTCAGGCAGGAGCCTTCCAAAATGAATTTGAATAGGAGTTTTTGAAGTATCATTGACTCTAAAAAAGCTATATATAAAATCTTAAGTCGGCCAATTGCCATCTTAATAGAGTTTTAATGAACTCTAATAAGCCTAGGGTCAAAAGCAACCAATTAGAGCAAGCAAGTTGAGCAGGTGAGAGTTTCCACCCTGAATGTGTCTGTACAGAACAGAGGAAGCCGACCCCAGATAGTCACCAGTTCAAACCAGTGGAGCCTCTGTGAGGCATAAAGGCAAATGGGTCATTTGGGTCACGCTGGAAGCTCTGCTGTCTCATTGCCTACTTGATTGCCCTACTTTGGGCCACCGTGCCCCACGTTGTGGCCAGGCCGGCCCTAGGCTCTGGAAGTAAGCCCATCCTGAGTCTGGAGGCATTTGTTTAACTAGCTTCAGCTTTGCTGACCCAATGTCCAGTTTCCGGCAACTTGATTCCTGTCCTAGAGCCTGTTCAGCTGACTAACCTCCACTGAGCACTTCACTGTGAGTTAGGCCCAGTGTAGCAGGAAACCAGGAAGGGAGGTCAGAGAAGGCCGTTATCAAGAGAATGATTTCCAGGGCACCTGGCTGGCTCAGTCGGGGGGAGCATGTGACTTGATCTCGGGGTCGTGAGATCGAGCCCCACGTTGGGCATAGAGATGACTTTTAAAAATTTAAGAAAAGAAGATTATTCACAACTGAGTCCTTTTCCCAGGACCGAGAGCCTGCTCTAAGCCCCTGAATGAATGAAACCCCTGGTAGAGCTGCCTGTCTCCAGCTGTCTTTAACCTCCCACTGCCTCCTGCTCCCGGAGGCTCTGCAGAGGCAGGATCTGACAGCTCAACTTGAGGCTACTTAGCTGGTCCTGCTCTTGGGTGAAAATTTCTTAACTTTTATATACCAGCTCCACTCCACTAAGGGAAAACAGTTCTTACTCAGCCCAGAGACCTCAATGCCCACATCTGCCGATCTCTTCACCAGACCAGGAATGCAGCTTATTGGCGTATTCCGACCAGGTGGGAAGAGTTCAACTCCTAGTGAGGTTGAGGATAACCATGAGGAGCCACAGCATTTATTAAACACCTACTGCATGCCTACAGCTCCTCTTGGTCCTTCATATAGTAAAATAACAGTAACACCAAAAACAACAACGACAGAACTAGTAGCTAATGCCTTCAGAACTGTATTCTATCTCAGACGCTGTACTAAGCCATTTATATGCTCAACCACGCTTAATCTTCATGGCTACCCTGTGAGGCAGGAATAATTACTTCCCACATTTTATGGAGGAGTAGGCTGAGGCTCAGGAGAGCTTGATTCACATGCTCAATACTTAGAAGCAGGAGCCCAAATCAAACCTTGTTGGAACTCCAGGGCTCAATCTCTCTGCTTTATTCATTATTTAAGACCTTTTATTATGGGAAGATCCGAACCTCTACAAAAATAGAGAGCACAGCATCGCGACGCCCCATTTCCCTCTCACTCAGCTACAGCAGTCATCAACTCCTGATCAATCGTGTTTCATCCATGTCCTCACTCACTTGCCCTACAAGCTGGAATAGTCTGAAGCAATCCCCAGACATCGTCCATCAAAGAGGCTTCATCTCATTTTTCCAAAAACACAGACAAGTGCGTCTTATTAGTTTCCCGTTATACAGAGAAGCAAACTGAGGTTCAGAGAAGTCGCTTCCTGGCCACACAATTCCCCTAGCCGAAGCTTCCTCCAGACCAGTAGCTGGGGATCAAGGACCTTGAGCTCCTGATACAGACAAGCTAGGAAGCCATTTCTGGCTTCTCTGAAACTTAATTAACCACTGTTTCTTTTCCTGTTAGCAATACTCATAAAGCAACTGGCTTCCTTTGGGTTCTTCAGACTGCAGTCTGCTCAGCACTTGTCCCTGGACCCACAGACACCCAGTCCACAGCCTGGAACCTTTGCCCCTGGAGAGGCAGCCTGAGATCTCCTCACCCTTGAACTCAGTATTACTAGATCCATAAATATTCTCCTAGATCTCACAAATGAAAGCAGCCAAACTTGGCCCTTGGTCTCAGGTCTTTTGACCATGAGCTCTGTGCTTTGATTTCCACAGGCATAATTCCCAGTTCCATTCTGGGGCATTAGAAAATATTTTCAATGTCCAACAAAATGGTTTTGGCTTCCTGTCTGCATTGGTCCCTCTCTATTTCATAGACTGCCTTTCTTATCAAAGACAATCACCGTACCGCATCTACACATACACAGCACTAGTATAAATGAAAGAGAATGTGTGGTTTCCATACTCAGTGGGTAAGATGCATGTGGAAGAGCATAACATCTTTTGAAATCATCTGAAAGCATTTTTTTTAAAGATTTTATTTATTTATTTGACACAGAGAGAGAGAGAGACCACAAGCAGGCAGAGAGGCAGACAGAGAGAGAGAGGAGGAAGCAGGCTCCCTGCTGAGCAGAAAGCCCGATGTGGAGCTCGATCCCAGGACCCTGGGATCATGACCCGAGCCAAAAGCAGAGGCTTAACCCACTGAGCCACCCAGGCGCCCCATCTAAAAGCATTTTTAAAAGATTTTACTTATTTGACAGACAGAGATCACAAGTAGGCAGAGAGGCAGGCAGAGAGAGAGAGGGGGAAGCAGGCTCCCTGCTGAGCAGAGAGCCCTGTGTGGGGCTCCATCCCAGGACCCTGGGGTCATGACCTGAGTCAAAGGCAGAGGCTGAGGCTTTAACCCACTGAGGCACCCAGGCACCCCTTGAAAGCATTTTTAAAAACTTGTTCCAGCTCTAACACCACCAGGGCAAACCCATATCACACTTCCACTCGTTCTCCAATTTTACAGGTTTACCTCGAGGCACAGAGACAGCAAGTATCTTCCCAAAAGTCACACAGGTAATTTGTGGCAGAGCTGAGATTTCATCTCAGGTCTGTCTGGGTCTGATGTAGCCAGCAAGACCCTAATGTTTTCATAAGAAACTTTGAGAACACCCCCTTTCCTTTTCTATTGTGCTCTGTTCTATTGCCAATTGGCCTTCAACCTAAAGCAGAATCTTTTCTGGGGTTCCTACTATAATAATCAAACTCTCTGGGTTCATGATCCTGGCTTAACCCTTTATTAGCCATGTGACCTAGGGTCAATGCCTTCATCTTTCCGAGCCTAGCTCTCCCCATTTCTAAAATTGCAATTGTAATGGTACTTACTCCATAGATTTGTGCTAATGATTCAATGAGTTAAAACATGCCAAGCATTTTAGAACATGGTGCTTTGTGCTTTGTTTGGATTAATACAGGTAAACATTTCTGGCACTGAAGCAACTGATTATTACTTTTTAAATTTTTATGAAACATGGGCACCGTTTTTCTTGGTACTGTTTTACATTCTTCCCCTGTCCCATCCACTGTATTTTTTTCCAGTCTTTTAAAATACAGCTTTATTGAGCTATAATTCACATACCACGTAATTTACCTATTTACACAATTTTTTTAAAAGTAGGCTCCATGTCCAATGTGGGGCTTGAATTCACAACCCTGAGATCAAGAGTCACATGCTCTACCAACTGAGCCAGCCATGTGTCCCACATGTTTTTTAATGTAGTTTCAGAGTTGTACAGTCATTATCACCATCAATTTTATAGCATTTTTATTATTAATTATTTTTATTAACATACAATGTATTATTTGCCCCAGAGGTATAGGTCTGTGAATCATCAGGCTTACACACTTCACAGCACTAACCATAGCACATACCCTCCCCAATGTCCATAACCCCACCACCCTCTCACTACCCCCCTCCCCCAGCAACCCTCAGTTTGTTTTGTGAGATTAAGAACCTCCACTGTATTCTGATAAGTTACTCGGCAATTGGACTCACGATCCTAAAAGGAAATATTTCCATCCTTACAGAAACTAGATTTTTAAAATTTTTTTGCTTTATACTTTTCTTCTACTCTCTCCTCATGGAGTCCAGTGCTGGATTAGACACATATGGGGCACTTCACTGGACATAGTAATATCTGTCTAAAGTTGGCAGATATCCTTTGCTTTAATAGATAAGAACAATGTCTATTTATTCTCAACAATGCTAGGAATCACTATGTAGCAAACACGTGACATACTCTGCTTGGTACTCAGAATTCCTTGTGTGTTGAATACTGGACAGAAAAACCACATATCAGCCAAATGCTCTGCATTTTCCGTAACGATCATGATTTCTACAAATCTATTCCATTGTCAGTCCATATGTTCCAGTTTTATATCTGAAAACTATAGCTAGCTTCACTAGTAGCACTACATGTTAGCATGCTTTCATGCATTTCATTGTAACCTCTGGTGTGTAACCAACGAAAGGTATCTTTGTAAATAAAGTGCACTCAGTAAAGGTCTTCAAGTGTCATTCCAAAGTCTTGTGTCTGGCATTCATGACCTTTTATGTCGATATGCCTGGGGCATCTTTCAGCATACCCCCTGCACCAGCCAGGAGGAGTGATCTGAGTCCTCCCCATGGCTCTCCTTTCACCCCTGGGCATTTGCACATGCTCTCCCCTTTGCCTTAAATGCTTCTGCTGCTTATCCCCCTCACTCTTACCTTCTCTGTTAGCACTGTGTGCTTGCCACACAACAACACATGCCCATAAATGCTCCTCTTAGCCGATGGAAGCTCTGTTCTTCCTTCAGACTCTGACTCAATGTCACCACTTCCAGTGAGTCTTCCCTGGCCCTCTCTTAACTAGATTTAGCTACCTCTCTTCAGTGCTTACCTCAGCCCCTGTGTCCACCCCCAACCCAGTGCTCAGCCCAAAACAGTAAATAGCCCTCCAGGTGATTGCTTACAATCTTGTCTTCTTTGATTTTATATGCATTTCCCAAAACTTGATATAGCGGGGAGGTGTATCTTCGGGAGGTGATGAGTTAGGCTGCCTGAGGTCATTGCCACCGCCCCTTTCTTGGGTTTCCTGTTTACCTCCCCTGGCTTACTGTGAGCTCCAGGAAAGCGAGGATGTGGCCTCTGACTCTCATCTTTATTTCAGCATCTTGGTTGTCATTTGTTTGGCAAATATTTACCGAGTACCTAACCTACTAACTGTCAGGGTCTGTCTGTGCTCATGGTGGATAGCAGATAGGAATAAAAGAGATAGGAGAGCTGCTTTTGTGGAACTTCAGGTCTACTATTGGAAACTGATATGAATCGGAGTATCTTACCAGTCACATGAGAAGGCCAAACTGCGCTGAGTGCCATGAAGGAAACGTATAGAGGAAAGTGATGAACAGGAAGTATTTAGGGTCAACAACAAGAGTTACTCAGAGAGGTGACATTTCCCTGTGAAGGGTCAGAAGTGGCAGGGTGTGGAGAGAGAGGAAGCGCACATGAGTTATTCAATAAATATTTGTTGAATGAATGACTGACTGATGATATTTAAATGAGTTCTACTGCAAAGGCTTTTGTCACAAAGGGCCACTTGTCATGGAAAGAATCACCCCACGCTCTCTATCTTGGATTTTCCTCTACAGGTAGCCCTGGACCAGCAGGGGTCTCACATCAGTGTAGCCTTTGGGATTAGAGGACACACGCTTATAGCTGGAAGGGCCCAATGCACGTGACAGATGGACTGGCCCCTGGCCTTGGGTAGCCTCCCAACCTGGCAACCCTTCTTAGAGCACTGTTCCAACAATAAATAGCCTTGTGTGTGACTAGTTGAGATGTTGTTTTATCTGATTTATACACACTTTGAAAAACTTGAAAGCAGTAGACATAACCACAGAGGTGATAAACTAGGATGCTTGTGGTCATTTCTGTACAAAGTTAGATATTGGATCCCTGTTGGGGAAGATACTCTGATAACACTTTGAACCTCTCTTGCAGAACTTATCACAGATTGTCTTGAATTTTATTTTTAATTGAACTTTATCTCCCTTACTGAACTTTAATATATTCTTTAGGGAAAAGCAGGCTTTAAGACATTCTCTCTCTTCTGTTCTAGACTTGCTCATGATGGACAGTCAAGACCTGCATGTTTGGATTAAATTTTTCCTGTGAGGAAATTTATTGGGATTTTCTTCATTGAATTATATTTTTGGAAAAACCTCACTAAAGTCCAAGAGCAGTTTGTGGTGTCACAGGTTTTCCTTGGTGTGGCCCTTCTGTTTGTGGCTGTATCAGTCAAGGGTTTAATCAGAGAAGCAGACCTATAAGGACATATTATCTATCCACAAGGAGATTTGTTTCAAGGATCTGACATTACACAATTACGAGTGCTGGTTAAGCTGTTTTTGGAAGGTAGCTGTCTTTGTGCCTGATGTTGAACCATGAAGTCCACCAGGGGAGCAGCTGGGAAGGGATGAATGTGAAAGGGGTGTGGACAAGAACCCTGTAGACCCCATGAGGATGAACTGAAACCCATATCAGTACCTGTCACCTTGACCTTGATGTCACGAGTGTCCTGTAGAGGCCAAGACACTTTGTCACAGAGCTAAACATACACATATCTGGTCCAGAACTTGAAGAAGCTGAAGAAGGACATAAGGAACATGAAGCCATTGCAGGCCCAGCCATACCCTCACACCAACGAGGGGAGCCAGGAAATAAGAAACAAGACACCTGAACCACGTCATGGTTTCTGCTTCCTTTCTGCCCTCCGGATCTCCCACGCCAATCTCTCATGGACCACTCTAACCAAAATATGTGAGTAAGGGAATACTGGAAAATGTAGGCAAGTGGACTCATTATAAAGCCAACATAGTAGCCTTGATTTCACCCTCAGTCTTTGCATCCTATAGGCTATCAAATGCTCCTGACTCCCTCAGCGCAGAAAACCATAGTCTGTCTCTGTCAACCCTGCTGGTGCGTGTCAGAGTTACCCTTTTGACTGACTCAGCCCCCGTGGACTTTGATCCAAACATCGGTACTCCTTTAAATATGTCACAGTGTCACTTCCCTCAGAGAGGTGTCATTTTACTAACCTGACAAAGTCATTTCCTTCCGCAGTGTCTAAGCTGATTTTAATTGATTTCTTGCTGCTCTTTTTAACGAGGCCCTTCCTTGGGTGGTTTCACTGATGAAGCAAAGTGTATCTGGTCGCCTGTACCTTTCAATAGTTCCTCAGGGACTTAGTATTACAGGGAAATTGTTCAAAACTCAAACACAAACTTGCTATTTGGAGTAGGTGATAGCTGTGATTGAAGGAAACAGCAACTTAGGGAAGCATTTCTTCTGGAAGTCCCTTTATCTGACTTCCAGGGTTTCTGATAGGACACTGGGAGCTAGTTGGGGCATGGAGGAGGTCTTTGCAGGACGTGTGGGCATGCGCGCATATACACAGGCACGCACGCACGCACACCACGCACACACGCAGGCACGCACGAAAAGCACGCAGGTGGAGAGAGAGAGGAGACACAGAGGGTAAAGCCCGCTTGCCTGGCCTTTCCTTTCCAATTTCGGGGCTGGAAAGAAGAAAACGAGAAGACAGGAGGATGGTGAAGGATCTTTTTGCAAGGCCGCAGAGAGGATGTTGGCAAGGTGCCTCCCAGCGGGAACGTGCACTTTACAGGCATGGCCACAAGATGGTGTAGTGACTGCGCATGGTGTGCACTGGGGGCGGGAGCGAGCCCGGAGGAGAGAATCAAGGCCTTACAGACGTCCAGTTTTCTTGTTTTTTCACGTGGGGCCCAAGCATTGGGAAGAGAGCAAATGTGGAAGGGAGCCAGGGAATTTGATGTTTTCCCAAATATTATCTTCTGTGTTTGAGAACGAAGAAACCCTGTTTACTGCCATACTTGTCTCTCAAATCTTCGTGATGGGTACCGGGTATGCAGTCTGTAAATCTGTCAGCTAATCACGAGCTCTTGACTTTGCTAGTTCTATAGCAAACTAATACACTGGGGCACAAACTGACACTCTTTATAGAACAGATTCTGTTGCCACTGGACGTGTTGATGGACTGTGGGGTCGAATGGGACATAAGAGTTTGTAGCCCCCTAACCGTGGGCTTTTCTTCTGAGGTCTGAATTATGAGGTTAATTTAGCAGTCCACGTTGGCTTAGGAGTCTCAATTCAACTAAGTGTTGTCTTGTCTATATGTGGCTTAAGGAAAGTAGAGGGGTTCCTAGTGCTGTTAACGGCTTGATTCCTAAGAGTGGCCTGGAGGGCCTAGGATTTCTAAGTAATTGCAAACTAGCTTTAAGTGCTTTAGAAAAGGGTCAGGTAGGGGCGCCTGGGTGGCTCAGTGGGTTAAAGCCTCTCCCTTCAGCTCAGATCATGATCCCAGGGTCCTGGGATCGAGTCCCACATGGGGCTCTCTGCTCAGCAGGGAGCCTGCTTCCCCCTCTCTCTCTGCCTGCCTCTCTGCCTACTTGTGATCTGTCTGTCAAATAAATAAATAAAATCTTTAAAAAAAACAGGGTCAGGTAAAGCCTTACTGGACTTTAATGATAGACTTGTCAGAAAGATTAACTGCATGAATACAACAGATTGTAAAATGGGGTACATTTTATTGGATGAAAAAAATAAAACTTAGGTGTGCCTTCCCAGCTCAGTCCAATTCTTGATTTTGTCTCAGGTCATGATCTCAGGGTCCTGGGATCAAGCCCATTGTTCAGCTCTACGCTTGATAGGGCGGTCTGCTTCCGGGTCTTCCCTCTCCCTCTGCCCCTACTCCTGCTCATGTGCTCTCTCTTTTTTTCTCTCTCTCTGTCTCAAAATAAATAAATCTTTAAAAAAAAATAAAGATAAAAAATAAGACTTAACTTAATTGTATCATTTTTTAAAAGTATTGGTAATCTTCATTCAAAAACCCCTATTATAAAGTTAGTTTTAAGTTGTTACAAAAAAAAAGACCAGCGACAATTTAGAAGAAAACAGCTATACTGTCTATGACAAAGGGTTAATATCCATAATGTACAAAGAGCTCGTGTAAACCAATAAGGAAAAGATAAACCAATAGCTAAATGAATAAGTCTTTGAATAAGCAATTTACAGAAGAAATATAAATGGCTAATTAGCATATGAAAAGGGGCTCATTCTCACTGGGTAATGGGCAGTAGTCCCTAGATGATGATAATGGGGAAATGCAAATCAAAACAAAACATAGCTTTTCTTTCTTTCTTTCTTTCTTTTTTTTTGGCCTCTGAAATGGGGAGCGGAGGAGATAGCATCTGGGGTCTTTGATGGTATAGGGAAAGACATACTCTCAGATACTCTAAAGAGAGGAAACTGTGACAGCAATTCTGGATAGCAATGTGGCAGCGTCTATCAAAACTTCGAAAGTGTATCCCAAAAAATTACGCTTTTAGGATATTGCCTTCTCTTCTGTAGAAATACTCCGTAAGTGTTCAAATTTGTGTCTATAGAGACACCGTCACAGGACTGTTTATGCTAGAAAAGATGGAAAACAATCTAATTATCAGTGAAGGCGATGTTTCGGTAAGCTGGCCTATCAACACTGTGGGGTATAAGAAACTACCTTTCCACTACCAGGAATGAGGCCGAACTCCATGTTCTGCCCTGAGCCAGTCTCTAGTCTGTGTATTTAAGGAGTGTGTGGGCGTGTGGGGGTGTGCATACTCACATGCGTGCAAATATACAGAAAAAGACCTGGAGGGACGTATTCCCAACCTGACATACTAATTAGCTCTAGCTCTGTGGAGGGGATTGGGGTTGGCGAAGTGAAGGAACACTACCAGATTTTGCTTTCTATAGCCCTCTCTGTATTTTTAATAATGAGCAGGTATTAACGTATTATGAAATTGAAAAATAAATTTATTTTAAAAGATATTCCTCGGATTAGAAAAGTTATAATTTCTCTTCTCAAAGCTTCGCAGGTGCCCCAGTAATCCTCAGTAACAAATCAAAAAGCTAAGACCGACATGAGACGGGAATTAACCACTGCGTACTCTTAATACCCCTTAATTTTGTTCTTTGCAGGGTTATTCGCTTTCCTCATGAGTTTCCCCCGGTTGTCATGAGGCAGGAGCTCTCAAATGGATGATGTGAGGGGCTGGGGGCTTTCTTTCCTTCAGCCTCCTTTGTTGCCTTAACTAATTGAAGAATGTTTCCCTCTTTACCTTTTGTATCCTTTTTTATTTTAGGGCTTTCCAAATCACATTTATACACAATCATGCGCTTTTTACTACTTGTCATTAGACTTTCGTGATCTGCTTAGATTGGGACTTTTGTAAAGGGAATTTTTTTTTCTTTTTTTTGTCAAAAGCATTCCAGTTTGCTTTTCAGGGCTTTGGGGAGTTCTTACTCCAGCCAACTCTACCTCTCACTCTCCCTTCTTCCCAGGGACTGATAATGATGTAATCCATTCCTGGACCCATAGAATTTCCGCCCTCTTCCTTCGCAACCACCTGGGGCCTTCTATCGTGGTTTTGGTTTGTTAAAAACATTTACCTTCTTAGACTGCATTTTGTTTAATGTTCTTGATTTCGGAGTATCCTATATGCTCTCGCATCCATCAAGGCTCTATCTACATTCCGCTCCTTAACTATTTACCCTCAGAGGAAAAATTGCCGTGATGAATGATATCCATTCGAGCGGATTATTTCACCTTCTTTGCTGAGTGGTTGCCTTAAACACACTCCTAAGGCATATTGAGCTATTTGTGGTCTGGTGTACTTTTTTCCAACAGGCATATAGATTGCTAGTCACATATCACCATCAGATTCTGACCTGCAGTTATATTTGTAAATGACTTTTCAGCCTTTTCCACTAGCTTCCCTGTTCTGTGTATCTATAAATAACTCCTTCTCTGGGAGCCTCTTCATTTATTTGGACTCCCACCTTAATTCTCTGTGACCTCCTTTTTGTCTTATCCTCAAATGTAGCATTTGTCAACGAACTATTATTTCCTCTTTCTCTACCCATCTTTCATACACTTTTCTAGATCTGTTTTCTGTGGCTCTTGGAGGTGGGGATGGAAAATAGCTTCCCATCCATCATCTATCATGTAACTTCCTAACTCTGGGTTAAAACTCTTCATTACTGTATTTTCCTGTCATTAGCAAGCATATTTTGTCTTCTACCCACTGAAGTATTGATGAAAATATTAAGTAGTGTCAGCCTTAGGTCACCTCCTTGAGAAACCCAATGCGGTGTGCTTCACCCCTCTTGTTCTTATTGAACTATCAAAACTAGTCTGTCGATATCTTCCGCCAGTGCCAATTGTATATGGTCTGAACGATAGTTTTCAAGCTAGTTAATGAGCAGGTCATGGCCAGGAGCAGAATCAAAAGCCTTTCTAAGGTCAGAATATATTATGTTGTTTGCTACCCCAAATCCATTAGGTTTGTCATCTGTTACCAACAAAAATGACATCGGGTCAGCAGCATTTTCTTCTTTATAATGTAGCGTTGATTGTTAGATGTCATCCTGTGCTGTTCGTACCTTTCTTTTTATTACTGAACTATTTTTTTTAAATGTTATCCTGCGAGGAAAATTACGTTTATTTTATCTTTCATGTCTATGTTGATCCTGTACCATTTCATAAAAGATATGTGGCACTTGTCCTTTTGCTGCCCTCCAGGAGCTCTGGCTTCCTAGAATTTCCCCATGTGGTATAGTAGCTCTTCAAGGAATCAAGACGATTCCTTAAATATTTTATTTTTTAAAAAATTAGGGGCGCCTGGGTGGCTCAGTGGGTTAAAAAAATATTTTATTTAGGGGCTTCTGGGTGGCTCTGTAGGTTGAAGCCTCTATCTTCAGCTCAGGCCATGATCCCGGGGTCCTGGGATCGAGCCCCGCATCAGGCTCTCTGCTTCCTCCTCTTTCTCTGCCTGTTTCTCTGCCTACTTGTGATCTCCGTCTGTCAAATAAATAAATAAAATCTTAAAAAAATATATTTTATTTCTTTACTTGAGAGAGAGAGAGCGTGCCCAGGATCAGAGGGAGAGGGAGAAGCAGAGTCCCATGCAGGGCTCCATCCCAGGACCCTGGGATCATGACCTGAGCCAAAGACAGGCACTTAACCAACTGACGGAGCCACCCAGGAGCCCCTCTTTAAACACTTTAAGATGCAAGTCCTAGGAGACTGTTTTTATTGTTGAGTATCAATTCAGATTACTATCAGTTTTATGCACTTGGAGATTTAGGGAGCCCACATTGCCTGCTATGATTGGAAGTGTGTATGTGTGTGTGTGCGTGCACACGTGCGCCCACATTAAAGTTTCCTTTTACTTTAGGGTCATGTTTTCAACTACCTTCCCACATGATCAAAGAACCACCCTATTTCCTCTTCCTTTCATACAATATATACTATTTTCCTATACATCTGGTGCTAGCAGGATCTTATTGTTCCTTGCTTTGGCTCTCCCCATTTTATCTTTAAATGTAGCTATTTCAAATCTTTTGTGGGCAGGAGAAAGGTATTAAGAAATAAATCTACTTCCTAAGTGATCACACAGGCAGTTTTGTTACAATCTACTTATGCCAAGGACTGCAGCTGTTAGCTCCTGGAAATAACGCTGGGGAGGGGGAAATGCTTGAGAAAGCCCCTTCTGATCCTACAGTGGGACTTGGCACTCAGAATTTAAATGACTAATCCTCAGTTACATAAACCCAATGCTTCTCAGCATGTACAATAAATTTTTTAATGTAAAGATACAATAGGAGCCTGTTCCCTGGCCTTTGCTGTTCAGATTTCCCCCTCCTTTGTATTATGATTAGGTTTTCATTAATGCAAATAAAGTGTGAAACTTAGAGAAGTAATTGTGGGGATGCATGCATACCTTCAATCCATCTTCGTATTTTGACAGACAAAACAAACCAAAAAACCGCACAAAAAAACCCCAAGCCTCCCCCCCACCCTCCAAGCCCCATAAAAACCTCTTCCTTGAAGCTTTCTCTAGTCATTTTTGCTCTCTATCATAATTAGAGGAAAGAGCATAATAATACCATTACAACCAATAATATCTAACTTTTATTGAGTGTTTACGATGAACCGGGGTTTGCACTAAGCTCTTGTATGCAATTAGTCCCTTTTTTATACTTGGAGTAAATGGAAGTTCAGAGAAGTTAAGTGGCTTGCCCAAAGCCACACAGGTAAGGAGTCACAGAGTTGGCTGTTCTTTAGTAGGACTATAGATGGGTAGTCTAAGGATCTTAGATAACTTTTGTGATATTTTATTGTCCATGGAACAAGCACCACATTGCAATTTATGGCATACTAAATTCTGTTAAATAGAGTATTTTATTTATTTTTTTAAAGATTTTATTTATTTATTTGACAGAGAGAGAAATCACAAGTAGGCAGAGAGGCAGGCTGTGGCGGGGGAAGCAGGCTCCTCACTGAGCAGGGAGCCCAATGAGGGGCTCGATCCTAGGACCCTGAGATCATGACCTGAGCCGAAGGCAGAAGCTTAATCCACTGAGCCACCCAGGCACCCCTAAATAGAGTATTTTAAATAAATTCTGTTATTTCTATTATTAAGAAAAACTATATGCTAATATTAGAAAATTAGGGGAAAAATTCATACCTGAATCCCATCGTCTTTTTATATATTCCTTTTTGGTATTTCTTTTGTTCATCACTTTTAATGATTTGTTTATTTTACAGAGTTGTGAGAATATTCTACCTGCAATTTTGGAATACCTTAAAAATTTTTATGTCTAGAGCATAAACACTGTCCCTGCTACATTCTTTTTGAAAGGCTACTTGGTCACCCAATCAATCAATCAACCCAAATGAATGGAATGTATAGTTTACTTAGCCTTTTCCATATGATGCAGCATTTAAGCTGTTTCTGTTTTTATTATTCTAAGTATCACCACATTTAAAGTTTGTTCATAAGGCTTTGCTGTACTTTGAATGATTTCACATAAATGAAATGACTGGATCAAAGAATGTGAACCTCTTCAAAGTTTTTGATAAATGCCGTCACAGTGGCTTTCCAAGCTGGTTTCTCCAGTCAACAATATCCTTGCATGAGCAATGGGTTTCACGCAAGAAATATTTGCATGGTTGCCTGAATGTGTACCTGAATTTTCACTACTTGATTCTGTAGAATTATAGAAGGTTAAAGTCCAAAGTTTTGTTGAAAACTATATATTACAGTATTTCTGTGTATAGACAAGAACACAGAGAAGTTGTGGTTCACCAGAGTTCTCCATGGGAATTACAAGGAGAGCCAGGAATTGAAACAGGGGCACTTGACTTCCCAGTTTCACGTGTTTTCCCACCACCATTCCTTGTACTCCCATCCTGAATCCTGCTGCCCTTCCCCTCTATAAGGATCCCATGAGTATTTATATGTTTTGAAGGATTATGGAAAGGGGAAAGCCTAAGACACAGACACGGATCACTGATGGTGAGTGCCTGGCCCTGGTGAGGGAAATACTTTGTGCAAGGAAGACTTCTTGGTCATGGCTGGTTCCTCCATGTAGACCACCGCCAGCTCTGCCAACACACAGAGTTGACTGAAATTGAGAATGGTTCTGAGAGCAGCTTTCCTCTTCTGACATTGGGTTCTTTTCATGGGCTTATTGTGGGGATCTAAGAAATAGAAAACCGTTCTGCCCTCAGAGACCTAACAGTGGAGTGGAGAAGGCAAAAATTGTATTCGTGACAAAATTATAGATATGTCACAATGCATACCACAAATGATTATAGTGAATAATTATAAGAAAATTTTAGGGTAGGGGTAGGTGGAGGAAGTTCTGCATAGGAGTTGAGAACAAACTAACCGATGGGTGGGTGGGGATAGGCTGAAAGGAAGGAAGGCCTTCTCCCTTCAGTTATGTTAAGAGGGTTTGGGTGGCATCATGGTGAGGACCTAGCCATGGTCAGGGAGAGGCTCAGGTTAGAGGGAAGGTGGCTCTAGAAACACTTGAGAACATCTGGTCCCTGTGCCTCACTGACCAAGTAAAAATAACCAAGCACTATCCTAAGTCCTTTACGGATATTCAGTTGTTTCATCTTTATCACAACCCTGTGATCATGATCCCCACTTTACAGGTGGGGAAACTCAGATGCAGGATAACCAACCCTGGGGTCACACAGCTTGTTAAGTGCTGCCATGGCGTTTGAGCCCAAGCAGTCATGCCAACATGGCGCTTCTTGCATGCGAGGGTGCAAGTCCAGGCCCGGAAACAAGGAAACGACCGGAGTTATTAACATTCATGTGAGTGAGCTTTCCCTTCTCATCGTATCTGTGCCCTTTGGTGCATTCAAGTAGCTAATGTGGAATCAAAGGGCTGGCAGGTAACCAACCAAAACGTACATCCTTCCTGTTACAGTGAACTGGATCCCTGTGTTACCCATGGCTTCCTCCTCACTGGGCAAGCATCTGAGTAGGAGAGCCAGGCGGGCCAAGAGGTGCTCCCCATCCCCCAGCTAGACAGGCCTCATGGCCTCATGGGCGGCACCAGCAGAATTGCTGCTGGTGGCCTCCACTCTCCCATCCCCACTGTCTTGTAAACAGATTTCTTCCTTCCTGCCACAGCATTGTAGGGGCCAGCCTCCCAACATAAATGAGTAATAGCTTTCTCTTCCTTTATGACCTGCTTCCTAGACAGCCTCCTGTTTGGGATCTAGAATCACCCTGAGGAATGGGGACAAAAAATAGAAGAAAGGAGAAGGGAAGCAGGAGAGACTTGGGGAAGATTCTGGAGACAAGTGACTTAGACTTCTGAAACTTTTCTAGTAAACTCATTCAGCAAAGCAGCAGGTACATCAGTGCCCATACCCCCCTTTCTCAGACTTCAACAATGAGCTGCTGCAATAGCTTTGTCCCGGGCGTCCCTACCTCCAAAATCCATCTTCTCATTCGATGTCCCCAGTTCTGCCAAAGCGACCTTTCTATACCACAGAATGGATCTCGTTGCCCACCCCCAACACCAAAAGTGCTTTGGAGATCCTCCCTTCCCCCATTGAATCCCCATGGAGTTTTCCCCACTCCTAGGGAATGTCTGAGGTGGGCCTTCAGAGCCTGGTGGAACTTGGGTCCTGCTTCTTCCTCCAGCCTTGTTTCTCTGACTCCCCTGACATCTCTGCCACACCGAATAGTCCATGGTTCCCCAAACTTGGACTTGGCTTTTTGGGGTCTCAAAGGAGAGCCTTGGGGTAGCAGAATGAGCCTGGGCTTCAGAGTCAGCATGCCTGGGCTCTCTGGGTTCAGCTTGACCCCTCACCCAACTATTGAACCTCTAAAAGCTCCGTTTGCTCATCTTGAAAATGTGCATAATGATGTCTCCTTTATGTGGTTGTGTGGGGATTTCAAATAACACATAGAAAGCAACTACTGTATGCTTCCAACCCAGCAGACCCTCGAAAGTTAGGTGTGATGATGACAATGACAATGACGGTCTTTTTGTCTCTGGGCCATTGTGCATGCCGTTCCCTCCACATGACATACCCTAACCCCCTTTCTCGGTTAGTGTAAATGTAACTCCTTCCACAGCGTTTTCCTAGGCCCTGTCTCCTAGTTCCCCCGACCCTTTGTCGAAGCTCCTTTGCACTCTGGGCTGACCAGAGTGACCCTACCTTTCCTGTCAAAGGGTTAGTCCTTTGGTTCCTCCACTAAATTCTCAAAGGCCTGAACTCAGGGGGCCACCACTCTGCAAACTCACTCTGAACACAATTTTTCTTTTTTTTTCAGGTTCTGAAAATGAATGTTTCAAAGTGCTCATATTAGAATCCCCTCTTTTCCATTAACTGAACCTGAATATTCCTGCTTCCTTACCTCTCTCTGCGATTGCTCTCGCTCTACCGGACACCAGCCTCAGGTATCTCCCATACCTTATTCTAATCAATCATCTTAAGAACTCTTTAAAGGTATATGAGTCCTCTTTGCAGGTGGGGAAACTGAGACGCAGAGGATTTAATGAGTTGTCCCAAGTCCCAGCTGGATGCTTTAGGTGGTGCCCTGCCTGGAGAAAAATTGTATGTATACATCTTTCACACTTGCAGGTGGGCCAGTGACAGGGCTTAGCCTTTTGGAGGCAGGACCAAGAAACGTCAGCAAAGGTGGGCAAATAGCCTCACTGACCGTGTATGTTAGTCCACCTGACTCACCTCTGTTGCCTCATTCCCTCCTCTGCAAACTATGTATAATAATAGTGCCAACCTCATAGTGTTATCAAGAAAATGAATTCAGTCAATCCATTTAAAATATTTCTTATAGTACCTGGCATACAATAAGCACTTAATACACATTAGCCATTATTTCTAGGAATCAGAGGAAGTGGGGACAAACATTAATAATATTATTCCTGCTAATCATTCCAATGGGGAATAATCCCACAGTAGCTTCGAGTTAAGTCAAATGAGATGTTTGGATGCTAGGAGGGCACTGGGACCGAGACTAGGTGACAGGGGTCCTCAGTGGTCCCAGCAGGTAAGGAGTCCAAAAACCAAGAATGTCGTTGAAAATGGTGACAGATAGTGAGAGAAACCACTTTGTTGTTTCATGCTTTATGAAGAGGCCAAACCAGTGAAAATTGTGTCCCGGAGCACTGCGGAAAAACAGGAAGCACAGAGACAAAAAAAGAAGTTAAAAATATATATATATATGTGTGTGTATTTATATATATATATATATATATACACACACACACACACACACACATATATATGCATATATATAAATATGACCACTGTTAATATTCTTTTTTTTATAGATAGAGATCACAACTAGGCAGAGAGGCAGGCAGAGAGAGAGAGAGAGAGGAGGAAGCAGGCTCCCTGCTGAGCAGAGAGCCTGATGCGGGGCTCGATCCCAGGACCCTGAGACCATGACCAGAGCCGAAGGCAGAGGCTTAACCCACTGAGCCACCCAGGTGCCCCCACTGTTAATATTCTTATGCTTATCTCTTTTTATATTTTTTCCGAAGCATGTATGTTCTTTGAACAAAACGGAACTCATGTTATAAATGCAGATTTAGTAACCTGTTTTTCTTAAATGAAAAATACACCTTGATGTTATTGTGTATTCCTCCACAATGTAGTTTCTTATAACTTGTCAGAATATTCTGATCATACAACCACAAATGGTCATGACGAGAAAGAAGAGAGAGAGAGGCAGCCCAAGAAATGAGTGCATTCCTACACTCATATTCCGAGCACTGCACCTGTGTCAACTGCAAATCTGATCATTTTCCCTTTGACATATTACTCCTGTCATTGACTGTGGCAGCCATGATCATGCGCATCGCTGACCTCCAGCCACAGAGAATGGAATTGGCCCAGGGCTCCGGCGGCGGTGCTCTGGGACCCTTTGTCCTCCTTCCTTCGCTCAGTGGGCTCAGGTTCACGTTGCCACCTGAAGCTGCCCCCAGCCTCTCCAGCTCCCTTCGCCCACCCCCCACTTCCCCATTTTCTCTTACAGGTGTTTCCTCTAACGCAATCCTGACACATTGAATCTCATCTTGGTATCTGTTTCTTGCAGGACCCACTAACAAACTGATTAACAGGGGAGCAGGGGAGGGCTGGGGTCAGAGGCCTACTTCACTTGTGAGTAATCTCCCTGAAAGTCACCACTGAGCCGTCAGACCAGGATGCTGACCTGTGCCAGTCTTGAACTACACTGGGTGCTGATCTGCCTATAACTGGTCAGAGCCTTGTGGTTCAGCTAACCTCCTGGGGCTGGCAGGAACCAAGTCTACTTCTCCCATGCTGACAACTAAGGCTTTGCAGTAAAATTTGCTCTTTTAAATTGCAGGTGTCCTGGCACACTTGTAGTCCATGAAGCTAGCCAGTTCTCCTTGAAAGCTAGCCTGATGGAGGAGCCACAGACCTCCTTGGATGATAACATCAATCTCTCCAGCTCTTTGGTCAAAACCATTGCTTCCCATGTCACCACTGCCCCTGCCAATAATTATAATAGAAACTAACATTTATTGATACTTAAGGTACCAAGCACCCATGCCAGACACCAGGCATGCGTTCCCTTATTTGGTTCTCATAACTCCTTTATAATAAGGTAGGTCCATTTTTTTTTCTACCATAGAAGTTAAGTGTTTGCTGAAAGCCATATAACTCCTAAATGGGAAAACATAAAATCGGGTCAATCTCATTTCACAATCTATGCTCTTAAGTACTAGGATGACCATACCTGAAACATGTTCGGGAAAGCTCTCCCAGCCAGGGATAGGTGCAGGTCAGGACCTCGGGCGTGAGCTCAGTCCATCTGATTGCTCTGCAGTGACCTCCCCTAGCCCCAGACATTGTCTGGGACGGGAAGCAGAGTGGGAGGGGGTGGACTTGACTGAGGACTTGGAAAGTTTATAGCTGAGAAGGCAGCAGGTGTACTCTAAGCCCAACAAGCCTGCTGGTGGAGAGGCTGGAATTAGAGGAAAGCCTGTCCATTTCGCTCTTTACATTTGGGGACCCCGTGCTCATGAATGATCTAATTGAGCAGTCATGGGCTATAAGCTCAAAACAAGTAAACAGAAATTACTTAGGCAGGACTTTTTCCACCACCCCCCCCCCAAAAGACCAGAGTGATTTGATCCAGAGACAGGGTCGTCATTTGTTTTGTTAATACCACCTCACGGCATCTGACAGACTTAACCGCTGGCATTCTTCCCATGGCAGGTGAAGTATCTGTTCTTTCCTGACCCAGGGGATGCACAAAAATTAGGATAACAGCAGCACCTCTGCCCCCGGGGTGGCAGCTCAGGCCGCACCCAGGCAGGCAGACCATCGTTAGAGTCAGTTCAAAAATTACGGAGCACCTCCTCAGCAGTTCACGCTGATGCGAGGTGCTTGTGCTCCATGGCTGTGGCTGTAACTGATGGCATGTCCGGGCACCCTCCGCCCCTGCTATTCCCTTCTTTCCAGGCGTTTTTATTCCAGCAGTGGGGTTACTGAGCTGGGCATGCCTCCGCGAGTTCCGTCCTGCTAACCCTGAAGGCAAAGTGGGCTAGCGCTGGCTCTCCACACCAGTGTGACAAACCAGCAAGAGGGGCCAAGCCTGCAGCTGTTCCTCCTCCGCCCACCTCCTCCTCCTTCCTCCTGTTTATCAAGGACCTACCGCGCGGCAGCAGCACACACAACCTGGGTGTTCAGAGCAGCCTCCCGAGGGAGGCACTACCCCTGAGCTGCAGATGAGAAAACCGGCTCTCAGAGAAGCGAACAATTTACCCAAGTTCATATATAACGAGTAAATGGCTAAGCAAGGGGAAACAAACCAACAAAAACCCATGCCTGTCTACAGGTAAATCTTTCCCTGTTTGGGATTTAAAAACATGTAAAGATGAAATCATTTCAGCCAATGTTATAAAAGAACATTTGGCAAATGACCAAGCATGAGAAAACCCAGGGCTAAAATGCATATCACTGATACCAGCCATGCTGGAATCGGGGTTGGTCAGGGGACAGGTAAGAGCAGCAGGTGTGTCACGGAGGACTCCTGAAGAAGATGGAATTTCAGCTAAGTGTGGAAAGATGTTTAGGACCTGGACATGCAGGGGAAAGAGGGAAGGGCTCCACTGGGAAGAACAGCAAGGAACCCAAAGACAGCGGGTAGCTGGGAGGAGCAAGGGTGTAATACGGAGCAATGATTATCATTGTACCCTGCTTATGATTCAGTTCGATTCAACTTGACCAATTTTTACTTGGGGCTGATGTGTGCAAGGCCCCAGACTGGGCGGGTGGGATAGTGCAATGAGCAAAGCAGATACAAATCTCTGTTTTCTTGGAGACCACATTCTATTATATTCCTGTCATAGCATTTATCACTCTTTCCATCTTGTTTATTTGTGTACTTACTTCTCTGATTCCCCACCCCTCCCAAGAATGTGTGCTCCATGGTCAAGGCACTGTGAAGAGTGATTTCAGTGGCCTCCTCTCCTTTCCTTTCTTTTTCTTTCTTTTTTTCTTTCTTTCTTTCTTTCTTTCTTTCTTTCTTTCTTTCTTTCTTTCTTTCTTTCCTTCTTTCTAACATATACTGTATTATTTGTTTCAAGGGTTCAGGTGTATGATTCATCAGTCTTACACAATTCACAGCACACACCATAGCACATACCCTCCCCAATGTCCATAGCCCAGTCACCCCATCCTCCCACCTCCCTCCCCTCCAGCGACCCTCACTTTGTTTCCTGAGTTTTAGAATCTCTTAGGGTTTCTCTCCCTCTCTCGTTTCATTTTGTTTCATTTTTCTCTCCCTTCCCCTATGAACTGTCTTATTTCTCAAATTCCTCATATCATTGAGATCATATGATATTTGGCTTTCTTTCTTTTCTTTTAAAGATTTTATTTATTAAGAAAGAAAAAATAGAAAATGGTTAGTCATTAATTTTCTTCACTCTCCGTAGCATATGTCGTATAAAATTAAAGTTTTGCTTTCAAAAATATGTTTCCACGTGGTTGTCGTGTTGTCTAGTGCTGCTCTTAGGGCCAGAAGCACCAAAGACACGAGAAGGTTAACCACTGAAGTGTCATTTTTCATAAAAACTAAAAATTTCCTTAAAGGTCTGGTGTCAAGTCTTCTTCTATAGGCATTTTAGTGCTAAAGTCATTTTAAATTACATGTGGAATAAAAGCTACAAAAAGTACGAGTTCTTTCGATACAAAAAGTTGTGTAGCTGATGTTGCGGGCTTCTTTGACATACATAAGCAGTCTCAATAAAATATTTGCTCTAAGGGTTTCCAATAAACCATCTCTTGGTGTTAACTGAAAAAAAAAAAAGATTTTATTTATTTGACACAGAGAGATCACAAGTAGGCAGAGAGACAGGCAGAGAGAGAGGTGGGGGGAAGCAGACTCCCCGCTGAGCAGAGAGCCCAATGTGGGGCTTGATCTCAGGACCCTGAGATCATAACCTGAGCCAAAGGCAGAGGCTTAACCCACTGAGCCACAGGCATCCTGATATTTGTCTTTCTCTGACTGACATATTTTGCTTAGCACAATACCCTCTAGTTCCATCCATGTCATTGCAAGTGGCAAGGTTTGGGGGCTTTTTATGGCTGCATAATACTCCATTTGTGTGTGTGTGTGTGTGTGTGTGTGTGTGTGAGAGAGAGAGAGAGAGAGAGAGAGAGACATCTTTATCCATTCATCTGTTGATGGACATCTACACTCTTTCCATAGTTTGGCTATTGTGGACATTGCTGCTATAAACATTGGGGTACAGGTGCCCCTTCAGATTACCATATTTGTATCCTTGGGGTAAATACACAATAGTGTGATTGCTGGGTCATAGGGTAACTCTATTTTCAAATTTTTGAGCAACCTCCACACTGTTTTCAAGAGTGGCTGCACCAACTTGCATTCCCACCAACAGTGTAGAAGGATTCCCCTTTTTCCGCATCCTTGCCAACACCTGTCGTTTCCTGACTTGTTAATTTTAGCCATTCTGATTGGTGCGAGGTGGTATCTCACTATGGTTTTGATTTGTATTTCCCTGATGCCGAGTGATGTTGAGCATTTTTTCATGTGTCTGTTGGCCATCTGGATGTCTTTGCAGAAATGTCTGTTCATGTCCTCTGCCCATTTCTTGATTGGATTATTTGTTCTTTGGGTGTTGGGTTTGATAAGCTCTTTATAGATTTTTGGATATTAACCCCTTAGCTGATATATCATTTGCAAATATCTTCTCCCATTCTGTCAGTTGTCTTTTGGTTTTGTTTACTGTTTCCTTTGCTGTGCAAAAGCTTTTGATCTTGGTGAAGTCCCAATAGTTCATTTTTGCCCTTGCTTCTCTTGCCTTTGGCAATGTTTCTAGGAAGAAGTTGCTGTGGCTGAAGTCAGAGGTTGCTGCCTGTGTTCTCCTCAAGGATTTTGGTGGATTCATGTCTCATATTGTGATCTTTCATCCATTTTGAGTCTATTTTTGTGTGTGGTATAAGGAAATGGTCCAGTTTTGTTCTTCTGCATGTGGCTGTCCAATTTTCCCAACACCATTTGTTGAAGAGACTGTCTATTTTCTATTGGACATTCTTTCCTGCTTTGTTGAAGATGAGTTGACCATAAAGTTGAGGGTCCATTTCTGGGTTCTCTGTTCTGTTCCTTTGATCTGTGTGTCTGCTTTTGTGCCAGTACCATACTATCTTGATGATGACAGCTTTGTAATAGAGCTTGAAGTCTGTAATTGTGATGCTACCAGCTTTGGTTTTCTTTTTCAACATTCCTCTGGCTATTCAGGGTCTTTTCTGGTTCCATTCAAAGTTTTGGATTATTTGTTCCATTTCGTTGAAAAAAGTTTGTGGTATTTTGATAGGGATTTCATTAAATGTGTAGCCTGCTCTAGATAGCATAGACATTTTCACAATATTTGTTCTTCCAATCCATGAGCATGGAAGTTTTCCCATATCTTTGTGTTTTCCTCAATTTCTTTCATGAGTACTTTATACTTTTCTGAGTACAAATTTTTTGCCTCTTTGGTTAGATTTATTTGTAGGTATCTTCTGGTTTTGGGTGCAAGTGTAAATGGGTTTGACCCCTTAATTTCTCTTTCTTCTTTCTTGTTGTTGGTGTATAGAAATACAACTGATTTCTGTGCATTGATTTTATATCCTGACACTTTACTGAATTCCTGTGTGAGTTCTAGCAGTTTTGGAGTGGAGTTTTTTGGGTTTTCCACATAAAGTATCATATCATCTTCAAAAGAGTAAGAATTTGACTTCTTTGTCAATTCAGATGCCTTTTATTTCCTTTTGTTGTCTGATTGCTGAGGCTAGGACTTCT
The DNA here is from genome assembly GCF_009829155.1 of Mustela erminea. NCBI lineage: Eukaryota > Metazoa > Chordata > Mammalia > Carnivora > Mustelidae > Mustela > Mustela erminea. The sequence goes on along the minus strand of NC_045635.1, from coordinate 111,606,582 downwards.
AGTACTATGATGAATAGCAGTAGTGATAGTGGACAGCCTTGTTGTGTTCCTGACCTTAAGGGAAATGTTCTCAGTTTTTCCCCATTGAGAAGGACATTTGCTTCTCAAATGGGTTTTTCATAGATGTATTTTATGATATTGAGGTGTGTACCCTCTATGCCTACACTGTGAAGAGTTTTGATCAAGAAAGGATGCTGTACTTTGTCAAATGCTTTTTTTCATCTATTGAGAGTATCATATGGTTCTTATTCTTTCATTTATTAATATATTGTATCACATTGATTGATTTGTGGATGTTAAACCAAACTTGCAGTCCAGGGATAAATCCCATTTGGTTGTAGTGAATAAGCCTTTTAATATACTGTTGGATCCTATTGGCTAGTATTTTGGTGAGAATTTTTACATTCATGTTCATCAGGGATATTGGTCTGTAATTCTCCTTCTTGATGGGGTCTTTGTCTGGTTTTGGGATCAAGGTAATGTTGGCCTCATAAAATGAGTTTGGAAGTTTTCCTTCCCTTTATTTTTTTTTTTTTGAAGCAGTTTCAGGAGAATAGGTATTAATGCTTCTTTAAATGTTTGGTAGAATTTCCCTGGGAAGCCATCTGGCCCTGGGCTCTTATTTGCTGGGAGATTTTTTTATTACTGCTTCAATTTCCTTATGGTTATGGGTCTGTTCAGGTTTTCTATTTCTTCCTGGTTCAGTTTTGATCATTTATACATCTCTAGGAATGCATCCATTTCTTCCAGATTGTCAAATTTTCTGGTGTATAGTTGCTCATAATATGTTCTTAAAATTGTTTGTATTTCTTTGGTGTTAGTTGTGATCTCTCCTCTTACTTTCATGATTTTATTAACTTGAGTCCTTTCTCTTTTCTTTTTGATAAGCCTGGCCAAGGGTTTATCAATCTTATTAATTCTTTCAAAGAACCACCTCCTAGTTTTGTTGATCGGCTCTACTGTTCTTTTGGTTTCCATTTCATTGATTTCTGCTCTGATCTTTATTTCTCTTCTCCTGATGGGTTTAGGCTTTATTTGCTGTCCTTTCTCCAAGTCCTTTAGGTGTAGGGTTAGGTTGTGTATTTGAAACCTTTCTTGTTTTTTTGAGAAAGGCTTGTATTGCTATATACTTTCCTCTCAGGACCACCTTTGCTATATCCCAAAGATTTTGAACAGTTGTGTTTTCATTTTCATTTGTTTCCATGAATTTTAAAAATTCTTCTTTAATTTCCTGGTTGACCCATTCATTCTTTAGCAGGATGCTCTTTAGTTTCCATGTATTTGAGTTCTTTCCAAATTTCCTCTTGTGATTGAGTTCCAGTTTCAAACCACTGTGGTCTGAAAATCTGCACGTAATGATCGAAATCTTTTGGTATGGGTTGAGAGCCGATTTGTGACCCGGGATGTGATGTATTCTGGAGAATGTTCCATGTCCACTAGAGAAGAATGTGTATTCTATTGCTTTGGGGTGGAATGTTCTGAATATATCTGTGATGTCCATCTTGTCCAGTGTGTCATTTAAGGCCTTTATTTCCTTGTTGATCTTCTGTTCAGATGATCTCTCCATTGCAGTGAGGGGGGTGTTAAAGCCCCCTACTATTATTGTATTATTGTCAATGTGTTTCTTTGATTTTGTTATTAATTGGTTTATATAATTGGCTGCTCCCTTGTTAGGGGCATAGATATTTAAAATTGTTAGATCTTCTTGTTGGACAGACACTTTAAGTGTGATATAGTGTCTTTCCTCATCTCTTATTATAGTCTTTGGTTTAAAATCCAATTTGTCTGATATAAGGATTGCCACCTCAGCTTTCTTTTGATGTCCATTAGCATGATGAATTGTTTTCCACCACCTCACTTTAAATCTGGAGGTGTCTTGGGTTCTAAAATGAGTCTCTTGCAGACAGTATATTGATAGGTCTTGTTTTTTTTTTTTTTAATCCATTCTGATACTCTGTATCTTTTGACTGGGACATTTAGCCCATTTACATTCAGGGAAATTATTGAAAGATAGGAATTTAGTGCCATTGTATTGTCTGTAAGGTGACTGTTACTGTATATTGACTCTGTTCCTTTCTGGTCTATGTTGTTTTAGGCTCTCTTGCTTAGAGGATCCCTTTTAATATTTACTGTAGGGCTGGTTTGGTGTTTGCAAATTCTTTTAGTTTTTGTTTGTCTTGGAAGGTTTTTATTTCTCCTTCTATTTTCAATGACAGCCTAACTGGATGTAGTATTCTTGGCTACATATTTTTCTCATGTAGTGCTCTGAATATATCATGCCAGTCCTTTCTGGCCTGCCAGGCCTCTGTGGATAGGTCTGCTGCCAATCTAATATTTCTACCATTGTAGGTTATAGACCTCTTGTCCTGAGCTGCTTTCAGGATTTTCTCTGTCTCTGAGACTGGTAAATTTTACTATTAGATGATGGGGTGTTGACCTATTTTTATTGATTTTGAGGAGGATTCTCTGTGCCACCTGGATTTTGATGCCTGTTTCCTTCCCCAAATTATGGAAGTTCTCTACTATAATTTGGTGCAATATACCTTCTGCCCCCCCACCCTTTCTTCTTCTTCTGGGATCCCAATTATTCTAATATCATTTCATCTTATGGCATCTCTTATCTCTCTAATTTTCCTCTCGTGGTCCAGTAATAGTTTGTTTCTGTTTTTCTCAGCTTCTTTATTCTCCATCATTTGCTCTTCTGTGTCACTAATTCTCTCTTCTGCCTCACTTATCCTAGCAGTAACAGCCTCCGTTTTTTGTTGTACCTCATTAATAGCTTTTTAAATTTCAACTTGGTTAGATTTTAGTTCTTTTATTTCTCCAGAAAGGGATTCTCTAGTATCATCTGTGCTTTTTTTAAGCCCAGCTAGTATTTTATAATTGTCATTCTGAACTCTAGTTCTGACATCTTACTAATGTCTGTATTGACTAGTTCCCTAGCTGTTGGTACTGCCTTTTGTTCTTTTTTTTTTTTTTTTTGAGGCAAGTTTTTCCACTTTGTCATTGTGTCCAGAAAAGAATAGATGAATGAGAGAACAAAATGCTGAAAGGGTAACAATGACCCCAGAAAAATATACAGTAAACAAATCAAAAGAGACCTGAAATTAGGGGGAAAAGAAAGGAAAAAAAATATGATCAGGCTGGTGAATAAAACACAGCCACTCACTTGATTTTGGGTTTATTTTGGTATGTTAGAAGAAACTGCCTTCCAAAATTTTAAAAGAAAGAAAAACTTATGTATATACAAAAATAAGGGTAAATATGATGAAGGGAAGGAATATGACTATAAAGATGAAAATTTAAAAAGATCTTTTAAAAGGTATTGATAAGATGTAGGTTAAAATAGGAAAGAAGAAACCTCAAAAAAATAAAGAAAAAAAGAAAATTAAAAAAATTTAACTTTGAAAGACTAAAGAATTGTGGTAAAAAAGCCATGAATTCTATGTGCTGTATTCCCTTAGTGCTGGAGTTTTGCAGTTCTCATTGATAGGTAATCTTGGTCTTGGCTGGATGTTCTTGCTCTTCTTCTGGGGGAGGTGCCTGCTGCAGTGATTCTCAAATGTCTTTGCCCGAGGCAGAATTACACTGCCCTTGTCAGGGGCCAGGCTAAGTAATCTGCTCGGTTTCAGTCTTAGGAACTTTTGTTCCCTAAATGCCTTCTGTACAGCTTTGGAGGATGGGAATGAAAATGGCGTCTTCCCAATCTCCAGCCCAGAGGAGTGGAGAGCTCAGTGCTCCACTCCTCAGTGCACCCTCAGAGAAAAGCAGTCAATCCCTCCCATCTCCCCGGTCTCCGGCCACACTCCATGCTCACCAGCCTGTGACTGAGTGTTTCTATCTGGCACATGGCCCCATTTGGAGTCTCCAAACCCAGCAGATTCCTGCAGTGCACTCCTGCACTGCTCCTCCTGGTGGAGTGAAGTGGGTGGGTCTCCCCAGATATGCTACTTGCCTTGATGACCAGTGGCCTGGCTGTACCTCGGATCCTGGTTAATGGCATCCATGAGCTGAGAGCCCACTCCTCGGCTCCATCTCTGCAGCTGGCTTCTCCACTCCAATACCTGGAAGCTCTGCTGCACTCAGGCACCCCCAGTCTTTCTGTGACCCTGAGGTTCCTGAGACTACACTGTCCTAGCGAGGGTTCCACCCTCCACTTAGGCACTGGAGCGATGTCCCTCCATGGAGCAGACTTCTAGAAGTATTGATTTCATGCTCTGCTTCTCCATCACTTGCTGGGAGCCAGCTGACAGAGGCTCCTTCCCCGTGTGGTCCATCTTTCAGTGTATTGCCTTGGATTCACTTCTCCACATGTCATAACTTCTAGAAAGTGGCCACTTTTCTGTTCAGAGAATTGCTGCTATTCTCTTTGTTCTCCCGCTGAGTTTGTAGGTGTTCAGAATGGTTTGATAATTATCTAGCTGAATTCCTGGGACCAGACGAAGTTTGGGTCTCCTACTCCTCCACCTTCTTGCTTCTCTCCTCATTGGCCTTTCTAACTTCCATTCTGCTGGCAACAGCTTCTGAGTCATGGTTCAGGGAATAGCACAGCTATGATTTTCAGCCATGTGTCTGGACTTAAGATGTTGAACCCTGTTACCTACACCAAGCCCAGCAGCATACTTTGGTCCCCCTCCTGAAGTTCTTCTGATTGTTTCAGAAATGGGAATATAACCCAGGCTTCAACTCATCCACTTATGGTAAACCTCAGGACATTTATTCTTCTGGGAAAGTGAAGTCATGAGGCCATTTATGGCCAGGAGGGGGACATCCGAAGATACAATGCATACTACAAAGGATAGAACAGAGGGGCAGAAAGAACCTGGGTGACATTGTTGAATTGCTACCTCAAGCCCTATTGGATACTAAATCTGTCTCTACACATTTCAGCTATGTGGCTGGTTTGAGGTGGATTTTTCTTCCATTTGCAACACAAAGGTTTCAGACAGGGATCTCATCTTCTTTATTGTTGTATCTCCAGTGTTTTCTCTAGAACAACACCTGACATGTAGTCAGAACTCCATATTTGTTCAGAGAGTCCTTGATGGATGAGTAAAAAGGGATCTTAAAGAGGAACTGACCCCTTCTTGATGCTTTTAAAAATTAATATATTTGTTTAGATTTAATTTTTATGAAGTATATCACACTTGCAGAATTTCATGTGAAACAAGCATATTTTAAAGAATAATATCCTAGAGAACACCCATGCAACTTTCACCCCAGTTAAAATGGAATGATAAAATATATTAAGTCTGTCTAAAATAATGGAGAAAGAAACACAAAAATAGGTATTTTTTTTAAAAAAAGGAAGAGCTGAGACCATCAGAAAGCACAAAACAATATAGTAGATATGAAATCCAAAAAGATCATTAATTATATCAAATGTAAGTGGGCTAAAAGCTCTAGCTAATAAGAAAGATGTGCAGGTTAGATTAGCAAAGCAGTCAACTAAATGTTCTTTATTAGGAGCCACATCAGAAAGATGGAGACAGAAATGTTGAAAGTAAGATATGGAAAGATATGCCACGGACGTGCTAAAACAAAGAAATACGCTGTAGCCAGCTTAAAATAGTCTGTTAAAATAGACTTTGAGTCTATTTTAATAATAATAACAGTCTGTTAAAATAGACTTTGAGGCACAAAGTATTTCTAAAGATAGAGAGGATCACCTTGTAATGACAATAAGCTTAATTCAGAAGAATTAAATGACAGTTGTAGATTTGGTTCTCCTAAGCGAACGCCAGAACAGTGCCGATGTTTGAGAAGCTCCCTCTGCTTTAATCACATTCCTTCTTCACAGAGGGAGCCACCATGCTGACTTTGTGCTAATTATTCCCTTGCTTATGTTTCTAGTGGTACTCCTTGGGTATGCATCTCCAAAGTTTAATGTGCCTGCTTTAAAAAAAAAACTTTATGTAAATGGAATGATACAGTATGCATTTATGAATGGCATGGTTCCCTCTTTCTATTTGTGAGACTGATCCATGTTGCTGCATGTACAGGGGACTTGTTCCCTTTCCTGGCTCTGCAACGTTCCATTTCAAAAATATTTCACAATGTCTTCATCCTCATTATTATTATCAGAAGCATCATTGTCGACATCATCATGAACAACATTTGGGCTACTTCCAGTTTTGAGCTATTATAGACCACAGTGCTAAGAACATTCCTGTGCTCATCTCCTGGAACATATGAGATCCACAGGTTCTCCACGGTGTATACCCAGGAGTGGAATCACTGGAACCCAGACTGTGTCCAAGTAGGTGACTGTTTTGTTTTTATGCTTATGTACGGATTTACATTTCCATCAGCAGTCTAGGAGAGTTCCCCCTGTTCTAGGACTCACCAGCATTTGGTATTGTCAGACTATTCCCTTCTTGCCAACCTCACGCATATGTAGCAGAGTCTCATTGTGGCTTTCATTATCCTTCAGTTCAAATTAATTTCTCATTTCCATTATAACTTACTATTTCAGCCACTTAACATGTTTCTTCTTGTACAAATATATTTTCCAGTGATCTTTTGGTTATTGATTTCTAGCTTGTTTTGCCATGAGATAAAGAGAATTGTAGTTTTGAAGATTGAAAATGTGTCAAAGATATAATTTTATATAAATGTTTTATGCTTGAGAGAAATGTGTATTTTGCAGTTTTGGGGGTATTACAATCTCTACCCATCTCTTGGAATGATTTGTTATGTATATTATTTAAATCTTTTATGTTCCTTTGTCTTTTGTTCTGCTTGTTCTATGTCTTACTGAGAGAGATATGTTTAAAAATCTTACACTATTGTGGATTTCTTTCTATTTCTTTTTACAGGACATGTATATTTTTGAGACATGAGGAGATCCAAATCTACAACTGTTATTTCATTCTGGTAAATTAGGCTTATTGTCATTTCAAAGTCACCTTCTCCATCTTTAAAAATACTTTGTCTCAAAGTCTATTTTCACAGATATTAAGCAAGCTACACCATATTTCTTTGTTTTAGCATGTTTGTGGCAGAATTTTCCATATTTTACTTTCAACTTTCCTGTCTCTATTTTTCTGATGTGGATCATATAAACAACATTCAGTTGATCATTTTACTAATCTAACCTGAATATCTTTCTTATTAGCTAGAGCTTTTAACCCACTTATATTTGATATAATTAATGATGTTTTTGGTTTTCTATTTACCACATTGTTTTGTGCTTTCTGGTGGTCTCAGATATTGTTTCTTTATTATACACCTGTGTGCTTTCTTTCTCCATTACTTTAGATGAATTTAATATATTTTATCATTCTGTTTTCTCTTCTACTAATTTAGAAGTGATGGGCTCTAATTGATGCTTTTAATGGTTAGTTTTGAAGTGGCTATGTGCAGGCTTAACCCACCAAAAATGTCTTGATCATTTTCTTACTCTCGTGGACAATCGCTAGACCTCCTAACATTAATTACATTTTTTTTTCTTCTTCTTCTGTTATAGAGTAAGCAAGAGATATTTGCTGTATATATATTTTTAGTTCTGTCCTGTTCTTTTCACTCTACAGGGCATTGTAATTGTATAAGTAGTATTGGATTCCCCACCTTGGATCCTTGGATGGCTCTGAGCTTAATCTTCTGTCACCTACACCTCAGGAGGCCATGAAAAGTCACATTGAGATTTTCCAAGTTCAGTAAATAATCTTAGTGCAGAATTACAGAGGATGCTCTCTCCACTCCTTCTGTGTTCCAACCTTCATTCACATTTGGGGCTGGTAACAACTAACACTTTTTCTATCTCCTTGGTGCTTTTAAGATGTTTAGAATATTTAACTTAACACTTTTAGTTTAGTACACGTATGTGTGCTTTTTAAGGCAGGGGGATCACTCAAGATAGTTATTCTGTTCTGCCAGATCACCAGAAATAAACTTTGCCTTGTCTTTACCTATGCAATTTCATTTCAGTCTCTTTCTTGAATTTTTGGGTGCATCTGCTTCAACCACCTTTTAGTTGCTTCTTTCTTTCTCAACTCTGAGTTTATCTCAGGAAACTTTCTTTCTTTCATCTCCCTCTATACTCATCTCTTTTGTGTGTCAAAAAAAAAAAAGAGGAAAAGACCCTCATCAGGTCTAAAATGCATGAGTAATGATGATGATGTGCTTGAATCAAAGAAATTTATAAATTATGATATGAAATTATACAAAGAACCAGAGCTTCAAGCTGCTAACATCCTTGAAACTGTCCCAAGACCCTTCAGAATGTCAACAGAAGCACCTGTCTACCTTTCTCATCTTCCTTTAATTAAACCTGCTTTTTCTTAAGTGCCACCAGCATTCAAGAGAAGTAAAAATGTCTCCTTTCCATTTTATTGCAACAATGTAGTTTTATACAACTTTTTCAGCTGAAAATTCATAGTGTTTGGGCTATGTTTTGGTTAACTTCAGTAGGATATTTTGAAATTGTTGGAGACTCCCTACAACAACTACGAAAAATATTTTGGTGTGCCCAGCATTGACTGACAAATGAACCTCAAGTTTGTAATCTGTTTTAAAGATAAGATCTACTTATTATTTCGTTTTTAAAAAATTGTTAAAATAATGTAATAACCACAGTAAAGGACATTTTAAAATAAAATGTTTTCAACCTCTACCCACTAAATAAAATTATTTTCATTTCCCCTCATTCCCTTTGAAACTTTATCTATATACTTCTATAATTTGTGGTGATGATCATGGCAAATCCACAATGCCATGTTCTCCCTTTGAAAGTTTCCGATGTTTTATAAATATTCCTTCCTGTTGCTACACAATTTCTTGTCCGTCATTTTCAATGGCTGCCTACTCTTCTACTGAGCTGATATATTATAATTTGCTTAATAATTTCCTTATTGTTGGACTTTGAAGCCATTCTAGCCGTCTTCGTATTATACTTTGATAAATGTGTTTGCACATATATCACCAAACTGGCTAGAGCTATGTTATGAAGACATGAATCATCCAGTAAGATAATGGAGGGGTAGCAGCTCGCTAATCCTTTTCTGGCAAGAAGAATGCCGGGATGCTACTCCTTCACACTGGCCTGCTGAATCAGTGCGGGAGCCGGCAAGCCTCTCAAGTGTTTTTTGCCTTCAATTAGCCAATCGCTTTCAGGTTTCAAGTGTGTGCTTCAGTTATCTCACCTTGCCATTTACAAACTGCACAGAAGCTCGGGAACATGGAACACCAAATTTGCAAGGACTAGCTCTAAGGCCCTTGAGCCCAAGCCTCTCATTTTCTGCATGAGGATACAGATGTCATCATTGACATCATGCTGCTATTAGCAGAAATTGGATTCAGAGGCAGGGGGTGGGGTGGGGAAACTCAGACTTCCTTACTCTCTGGTCCATTTCCATTAGATCAATGGTCTCCAACCTTTAGAACCACAAAGAGGTTGAGAATTGGTTGGAAGCACCACGGAGCATTTGGAAAATGGGCTGAAAGCAATTTCTGGGTGCGTTCTGTAGTGGTTGTTACCAGGTGAAGATGAGTCCTTTTTGTTTAAAGTATCTCAAGTGTGTATGCTCTGACAAAGGCTAGCACTAAAAGGAACATACATGTGAAGAGGCCACTTAGCATCTCTCTCCTCGCTGCAGTGAGACAGCCATTACTTTTCATTAAGTAAGTAATATTCTGAGCAATCCACTTACTCATCATTAAGGGCCATTAGTAGCTACTCTTTGTCACACATAAACCCTAATGGAGCTCTATCAAGGGTTTTACTAAAGAGTTGCTAATTTTCAAAAGGGAAGATTAGTAATGCTGGGAGCAGAATTTAGATTTTCCTCTGAAGCCCTTCTAAATAGCCTCCCCTTTAGCCTCTGCCCTGGACAACAAAAGAGCCACCCCGTAATTATGGTGAGGTTTTAGCAGGAAGACCCACAGCTCTGGGGCTTCTCCCATGGGGCTGCAGTACGGTCTTTGGTCACAGGAGAGCACACTGATCTCTCAATGAAAAGCTTGCAAAACACTTGCCAGCTCCTCTGGTCTTTCTGAATTTTGGTGTGTCTGATTTGAGGGCCAGGTCACACAGTGCACCCAGAAGGCCACAGAAGCATCCCTCCGTAAGCACTCCTCTCTCTCAGCATTTCGACTGGAGAGATTTTCTGAGGCTAATTCCAAAAACAACTATAGAATATTTGGATTTGTGTTGGGTCGGCTGTGACTTGTTGGTTTCATCTCCTGATGGCAAATCTGCATCGTGGGGCTAGAGGGCTCCTAGCAAACAGGCAAGGCAGAGAAGTGTGGTGGCTTACCCAGTACCTACATGACTTACAGGTACAATTTGTGAGAACTCCCTCCTGCCCCCTTCCACTCCGTCCTCACCCCTTCTCTTCTTTCCATGCCACTGGTTTAATTAGTGTCCTCTTTCAAAATGGAAAGACCCTAGAGTTTGCAAAGCTTGGTGTAAATTGCCTGAGTACCTCATTCTGAAAATTCTAGCATGGACATTGGTGCTAATAATACTTGGTTAGAAATTCAGAGATAGGTAGGACCAAGTAATAAGAAACCAGAGAAAATTAGGCTGAAAATCTTAAATATTATTCTCATTAATAAACCCATAGAAAAATCATACCTGGATTCCTTGGCCATCTGGCCATTCATTAAATTAATTTTTTGTTGTGACATGATAAAAAGCAGAATGGTGGGTGACTTTGGATACATCTTGTTTCCTTTGCTGGCCTTAGGATTATAAGATAATGCAGAGAATGTCCATTGTATATTCTCAACACATGTAGACATTAAATTGGTCAGGAGGCCAGGCACTCCTTGTTCCAGAAGACAATTCCACTTGCAAAGGCTTTTTAATTAGCTGGGGTTTTGTATCAGCTTTGCTAGTGACCCAGCCAGAGCTCCCTTGTCTGGGCAGGTGCGGCCTATTACGTATTACAGAACAACAAATCAGTGTGTGCTTTCCTGCTGTCTGCCGCTCACTGGTCTGTTGCTCCTCCTGCTGAATTCCCTGTAAGTTTCCTTTAAGCAAACTGTAGCTCTGACTGCTTGGTTCATTCATTCTGTAGTACATTCAACACATACTCACTGAATACCCACTCTGTGCCATGTGCTGTGGTAGGCTCTGGGTATACAGTGTTGAACAAGGAGAACTCACTGTCCAAGACAGAATGTGGTTTCTTATGAAACCATAAAGGTAAAGTGAGATGGATATTTTCATGCCACAAGTCTTGGAAAAATTTCCAAAATGGATTGACCACCCTTTCTCCCCAGTAGTGTTTCTTTCTCTTCCTTTAAGGCCCTGCTTCTCTTATGAAAATGGTTTCCCCCACCCCATGAATTCCTCTAGAGTGGATGTCACTGGCAAAACTGTCCACCAATTTGATGTAGCAAGGAGCACTACCAAACTTAAGAGCTAGTGGGTTCATAAAACCAAGTCAGGACTATTGGCGCACATTATATAAAGCCCTCCATCAACTGGACTGCCATATGGGGTCAGACTGGGGCAATCGTCCTCCTAGTCCCTCATTTTCTCTGCTTGACCCCATCAGCAGACACATCAAAGCCTGGTATCTGGGGCCAATACTGATGTAGAGTGGGGAGAGAGAGGGACAAGATAGTGAAGAATTAGACCTAAGGATCTTAGAGTTTCAGAGCTGGTATGATCCTCTATGCACTTGATACACATAGTGTGGTCCATGGACAAGCAGCATCAACACCACCTGACAGCTTGTGGGAAATTCAGAATCTCAGGCTCCACCCCAGACCTACTGAATCTGGATCTGCCTTTTACAAGTTAGAGAGGAGAAGGGAGTTGGGGGAAATTGGAAGGGGAGGTGAACCATGAGAGACTATGGACTCTGAAAAACAGTCTAAGGGTTTTGAAGGGGCAGGGGGGGTGGGAGGTCGGGGTACCAGGTGGCGGGTATTATAGAGGGCACGGATTGCATGGAGCACTGGGTGTGGTGCAAAAATAATGAATACTCTCATGCTGAAAATAAATAAAAAAAATAAAAGGCAAAAAAAAGGAAAAAAAATAAAAAAGACTTGTAAGCCAATTACATTTTGTAATTGTAAGCCAATTACATTTTGAGAAATTGCACTCTAGATAAGTTTCAGCCGTTTCCCCAGCACCCACACATTAGATGACAGTTTGGTATGGGACATGTGTCGTTTAGTGTCATGAACAACTTCCATACTCTGAGTGACAAAAAAATGAGAGAGCATTGAAATATACTAGCGCCATATCATGGTTTAAAACTGATCTAGCTTGGGGTGCCTGGGGGGCTCAGTTGGTTGAGCGTCTGACTCTTGGTTTCAGCTCAGGTCATGATCTCAGGGTTGTGAGACTGAGCCCTGAATTGGGTTCCCCACACACCAGGGAGTCTGCTCGAGATCCTGTCTGTCTCTCTTAATAAATACATAACTCTTTAAAAAGAGAAATGATCTAGCTTGAGCCCTTCATTTGATAAATATGAGTGAACTGCCTAAGTCCCATGCTGTGAGCTTATGGCAGAGCTGGGACCAAGACCTCAGGCCTTCAGCTGTCCTTTGGATGAATCTTGAATCAGGGGTTTCCTTTCCTTCCCTTGTGTCCCAGCTCCTCACAAGTTCTGTGTTATGTTTATGCCATTTTGTGTCTCAGGTTTAAGGTGCCAGTTGTTGATATCCACAGGCAGCTGATGTGGATGCATACCCACCTATTGCTGAACAGCTTGGTAACCTTATCTCTGTTGGTTACAGTAAAGCATTTGCCTGCCTGGGACACCCTTTCATCTAGAAAGATCCTTCTTTTCTGACCTTGAGCTCCCAGTTACACTGTATGGAACTCTTGGCCCTTGAGCCTTACCTTGACCTCCGTGAAGAGTACATACTGCCCAGTAGCTTGCTTTGACCTAGCCATGTGAACTCATATTTCCATGTAAACATCCCCCATAAAGCAGATTCCACAGTGGGGCACACACATTTAGACTTTTCCAGAGTCTAGAAACTACTTGAGCTCTAGACTCAGAGTCTAGATTTTTCTGTTTGGTTCTGTCTGAACTCTGTCTCACATTACTAAGGTTGGATCCTGACCATCCTCTTTTTTTTTTTCTTTCAAATAATACACAAATCACAGCGATAAGAAGAAGAAAGTTTGGAAAGCAAAGATAAATTTTCAAATTAAAAAAGGGGGGGATTATAGAGCACAGCTTTCCTTTTCCAAAGAGGAAAATAAGAGAGCCTCTTCCCTATGTTAAGGGCATAATTCAATTTAGTGTTAAAAAACTTCAAATTCCCCAAAGGTCAACATTTTTAAAGGAGAAGACAGTAGGTGGATAGTATCTTAATTCTAAAGCAATTTGTTTTCTCTCGAATCTCAATATTTTTATATAAATGAGGAATGTGCCCCTGAACATAGCTCTAACAAACATGGCAAAGTCCCCAAATCGCCTCATCTGCCCTTGGGTACCAAAGCCTGTTCCAGGTGACTTGAGAAATAAAAAAGCTGATCTAGAACATCCTTCTTCCATAATTACTTCTTTTGAGGCTCTTGTCCCTTTGAGTAATGGTCCTCTTTTACTTGGTTCTCAGCACCCTTTCCCTGCCTGTTTTCTCCTCTAGCAAACAAGAGGCCACCTGTTAAAAATATCCAATGCCAGGGCACCTGGATGGCTCAATCAGTTGGGCATCCAATTCTTGGTATCGGCTCAGGTCACAGTCTCACAGTTGTGGGATCAAGCCCTGCATTTGGCTCTGCACTTAGCAGGGAGTCTCCTTGGGATTCTCTCTCCCTCTCCCTCTGCCACCCCTTCTTGTATTTTCTCTAAAATAAGTAGGAGAATCTTTAAAAAAAAAGAAAGAAAGAAAGAAAATCCAATGCAATGTAACCTATTGCTACAGTATCATCACATGAATGGACCCATGGAGAGGACAAAGCTTAGCCCAAAAGAATGATTGTTCAAGCTGGAACCTGAGGCTTCAAAGTGAAAGAGAATGACACCTGCCCCACCTTTCTTCATAAGGGGATTAGTAAGGAAAAATTAGGTCACAGATGTTAAAGTGCTTTTGACACAAATCAAATCAAAGGCTTTGATTTTTCCTAATCTAATATAGCCCTGCCTTAGGGTCAGTTTCTGCCTCAAACTGTCTATTTCTCAAAATGGGAATACTGTACTCTTGTACTTTTTTGCAAGGCTGCCAGGCACAAAGGCAACAACTGTGTTTCCTCTAATATCATTGGATCAAAAATATTTGAGACAGTTGCCTTAATAAGACCAATGGTGTTGCAGAAAGAGCAACTAGTAGTTTTTGGCTTGCATTTCAGATGGGTCCTGAGCTAAGCAATACTCAAGCAGGTGAAAATTTGGTACTATAGCATCACTCACCAGAGAAATGAATACTTTTGTATTTAATGACTGGTGGACAGAAAGAGTTCCACTTTGTTTTAAGAATGGACCCTATGCTGTTTACTTGGTTTCTATTCTTAAAGTTAACCCAGGTCCTTCAGTGGCTCTGTGGTACTATTTCTGGAGGTGTGGTCTTTGGACCCACTGCATAAGAATCATGTTCTTGTTACAAACACAGATTCTTTGCCAAAGCATCTTGCCAAACCCACTGATTCAGGATTTCTTGCAGTAGGACTGAGAAAGCCATATATTAAACAAAAAGATGACTCTGTAGCAGACTAACATATGTGACTCACAATCACCAGTGGATCAAATTCTCCCTGGCACACCCTAGAATCACCCAGGAGACTAATAACAAGCAGCTATGGCCAGTTCCACCTCAGATCAATTAAATGATATTTTCTGGGGATGAGGCCCAGGCATTTGCATTTTTTAAAGCTGCTTCTGGTGATTTTAGGTGTTCAGTCAGGGCTGGGAACCACTGATGTGTGACTCGCTCCCCTACTTCCCCTTGGGATGCAAGGGAACTACTCAATGGCACTCACAGCACGGGTACACGGACTCCTAGCCCTTCTCCAGCTTCTTTTTTGCTGACACATTAAGGGTCAGAAGATTCTAAAGAGCACCTATGACGTGGTATATACTGAGGAACTTAGCAATTGATCAAATGGAAATAGATTGATCTCAAGGAGCCCATAGTCCAGTGGAAGAGACAGACCCAGTTACAAAAAGGAAGCATTAATCTCTCTAGTTTATTCGGCTCGTCCTTATTTTAAGGACCTGGATGTGGAGCACCAGGCCACCTGAGTCAGTAGAGCATATGACTCTTGGTCTCAGGGTTGTGAGTTCAAGACCCATGCTGGGTGCAGAGATTACTTAAAAATAAAATCTTCGGGGAACAAAAGAAAGACCTTGCTCTCTACACACCAGAGGATTACTCACTTACAAAAATCCCTTTCTTTACCCTCTCCTACCTCCTTGTTCAAAGCATTTTTTAAAAAAGATTCTATTTATTTATTTGACAGAGATCATAGTAGGCAGAGAGGCAGGCAGAGAGAGAGGAGGAAGCAGGCTCCCAGCTGAGCAGAGAGCCCGATGCGGGGCTCAATCCCAGGACCCCCAGATCATGACCTGAGATGAAAGCAGAGGCTTTAACCCACTGAGCCACCTCGGCACCCCCAAAGCATCTTTTAAAAGACCTGACTTTGAGATTTCCTAAAAGAAATTGTCATTATTAAGATCCTTGGGACCTGAGTTTCTACCCAGATCCTGAAGGTGTTCTCAGGTATGAGCTCCAGACTGTGAAGTCTCTCCTTTTTGGCACATGACTATGTTAGCCTGTGAATGTCGTAGCGTAATGGTGGTAGGCTGACAAGTCCTGACTCAGGGAGTTAAGGAGTGAGCTGCTCTTCCCTCTGCTAAAAACATGCCTTTACCTCTGAATCCGTAAAGAAAATCTCTTTCTTAGTGGATTCTATCTGGAGATAACAGAGCTTTTAGGCAGCTGTTCTAGTTCAGGCTAATGTATGAAATAATGTATAATCTGCCCCTTTCTTAGAAAAGGGCTTAACTGAAGTTAGGATTTTGCTCTTAATTATCTAACACGGAACATAGGGCATGGCCTGTTGGAGAGCTACAAGTATGAAAATGTGATCCCTTTAAACTGGCAGCCTAGCTTTTAAAATAGCTTTCGCTTCTTTCCCTTCCTGTCTTAATGTACTTTTTTTTTTATGATTTAGCAGTTGATAAATGATTTGCAAACTGTTAAGTCATATCCTACATAACACCAACAGGTATTCTTTTCATCAAAAGGGAGAATAAATTTTTTGATGACAATGACGTTGCTTGACATTTAAAGCTAAGAGTCACAGATGTACCTTTCCATCTTCATTTACTGTATTCCGACGTTCTCCAGCCTATGGTGATCAGGTAGATCTTTCTGAAACCTAGCTTTGGGAGAGAAAAGGTTTTTTGAGCCCCAGTTTGGGAATGGTAAGTGCTTACCTGAGCCAGATAACTCAGTCTCCCTCTTTCTCATTTAATATCAAAGTGCATGCCTTTTATTTATACCCATTTAGGGAATGGTTACAGTGGTAATTAGCAATTTGAAATTCTTCAACTACTAAAAGGAAGAAAAGTGGCATTAATACTTGGCTGTTGAAGTAATGGTAGACTGTGGCAGCAGATCTAGGCATAATTACAAACTGGGCAGGAAGACACTTGGGGTGAGCTAACACTCAGGAATATGCAGGAAATTAATGAACTTAACTAAAGACAAATCATGAAGAACTAATTCTGAAAGTGCTTTGAGCAGAAGGCAAAGGGATTGTTTTTATAGCTTACACACGTAATGACAATGATCAGCCTTTCTGTCTTCATCTGCTGGATTAGTTATGTTATCATACACGGTTAGCAGCTGTGGTAGAGAAGGGAGCTGTTCGGGAACAAAACAAACATTCCAAATTCCAAGACGGTCAGTTGTAAACATGAAATGTGCCAATGGGGTTTACTCACAGCTTTATTGAGATAGAATACAGTTCACACTATATACATACAATATAGTTTGCCATCAAAGAGTACAGTTGGGTTTGGGGTATATTCACTGAGTTGTACATTCATCACCACTATCTAATTATAGAACATTTGTATCATTTCAATTAAAAACCCTATTAAGCAGTAACTTCCCTACCTCCTCTCCCAACATCCCCTGGCAAACACTAATCTACTTTTTGACCCTATAGATTCACCTACTCTGCGTATTTCAGATAAAGGGAATCATATGACATGTGACCTTTTGTGTCTAGCTTCTTTCATTTAGCATAATCAAGGTTCATCCCTGTTGTATCAGCACTTTATTCCTTTTAATGAATGAATAATAGCCCATTGTATGGATATACCACATTTCGTTCATTCATTAGTTGATGAGCGTTTGGGTTGTTACTACTTTTTGGCTATTGTGAATAGTGGTGCTATGAACATTTGTGTACAATTTTTTGCGTGGACATATGTCTTCATTTTTTCTTGGGTATATACCCAGAATTGTAATTGCTGGCTCATTTGATAATGCTAAGTTTAGCATTTTGGCCAATGAGTTCTTAAGCCACGGTTTTCAGCATTCTTTTCTAAGTTTATTTGAATTTAAAGAGATTGTAGATGAATATGCTACAAAAGCTAATTTTTTTCTTGATACCATTTGTGAAGTTTAATTTAAAACTCGAAGCAAGTTCATACAAAAACATGAATCTTCTGATTTGCCTCCAAATTAAATGATTGCTCCTATCTGTACATTTTAATATCCTACACAGATACATTTTCTGTAAGACAAGACCATTGTTTGCATGATAAAGCATGAGCTAATTTGTTGATTCCCTGGATGTTCTTCCTTAACATAAATTTGCCTGGGGAAGAGGGAAGAAGAAACTAACTTCTCCCATTTGACAGCTAAGTAATGGGCTATGTTCCTGGTTGTTATGGTCGCAGTTGTGACAATATTAGAGCTTGGGGGCCCCGCTAAAGTGTAGGCAAGTCAGATTCAAATGGAACGATGTCAAAACAATAGTGGTAAAGGGGAGGTTAAAAATAATCATTGGGAAAAATGGGGCCAAATTCCAGACTTATTGCTCTTTTATGCCAATTTTGGCAGCTGGTATTCAGATGATAACACTAGCATATTTATGTAATGCATTTGTATGTGCCTGGCAGTGCACTAAGTGCTTTATGTCCATCATTTCATTGAACCCATTTTACAGCTGGGGAAACTAAGGCCCAGAGGTTAAGTAACTAACTCAAGGTAACGCTTATAATAAGGAAAATTCAAAACCCAGGTCTGCCTGAATCTGAAGCCCACACTCAACCACCTAAGCTCTACTGCAATGAGAACCAGACTCCACAGCTACAGAGTCTTCTAGCCCCACCCAAGAGTCTTAGAGATTTGTTTTTTTTTTCTTCCACACACTCCAATTGCCAAGGGTTAATGGAGGCTGGGGTCTCAAAATGGCCCTTCTGTTTACCAGATGTACCATATAGATAGGCAGGAAAGGAATAGAAATCTGGTTCTCTGGCGATAGCTTAAGTAGATACATATTTTGGATGTTTCAAGAAGGGAAGAAGGGATTCCCTTCTTGTCTTGAGGACAAGAGGGCCTTCCAGTACATTCCCTGTGCACATCTCCATTCTTGACTTCAGGAACTCCTTCCCTCATACACTATGCTTTGGCAATACTCAAATGGTCATAGTATCTCTCACATACCATGTTTTTCTCACCTTTCTCACCTCTGAGCCTTTGCTCATTTTGCATCTACTATGCAGAATGCCCTTCTACTCCCCTTTACCAGGAAGAGTTCCCAATCAACCATGAAGGTTCATCACCTACTTCAAGCAGCTTTCCTCAACCCCTTCATAATAGCTAGGACTATTGCCAGATTTCCCCTACTGTATTTTAATTGGCTGATTCTGGGCTTCCTTGTCTTAATTGTGATGCCCTTAACAAGGGGCATTCCATCTCACTTGTTACCTGGTGCAATGATTGCCACACAGAGAAAGTATCCAATCAGTGTTTGCTGAATCAATCAATGAACTCATATTTCTGGAGCACCAATTATAGTACTGGCCCCTCAACAAATATCAATTCACTTAATCCTCAAAACAAACTTGTAAGATATATAGCAATATGTCACTGCTGATAGGTGAATGAAGTAGAGATTACTTAGCTAGGAAGTGGCAGTGCTGTGATTCAAACCCAGTCCTCAATGACTCCAAAGTTGGGCTCTGTCCATGTACACTTACTGTCTCCTACCATAGAAAACTGACTCTGGATTTCAAAGACCTGTTCTCTGTGGTTGTATGTCATGGACACGGTCCCCAATTTCTAATGTATCTATGTACAAGGTATTTCTCTTATATGTTCTCCCATAATTAGACATAGCTCACAATACCTCTGTCATATAGCATATCCTGATTTTTACTCAATATTTTTGTTAATATGGTCACAGTTGTTTAGCTAGAAGTCAAGACCTGATTCTTTATGAAGCTCTGTTATTGAGGAAACGTCTTAGACTGAGCTTGATCGCCTCACTGTCTATGTCAAAGACAAGCAGAGACGCCTTTCTACTTCTTATCAGCATGGAAAACAAAGCTTAGGAACATAGCAAAAGAGCAGTAGAGATCTAAGGGTGATTTACACTTTACTGTCAATACTTTTATAAAATTATTTTTAGCGGGGCGCCTGGGTGGCTCAGTGGGTTAAAACCTCTGCCTTCGGCTCAGGGATTCCAGGGTCCTGGGATGGACCCTGGGCTCTCTGCTCAGCAGGGAGCCTGCTTCCTCCTCTCTCTGCCTGCTTCTCTGCCTACTTGTGATCTCTGTCTGTCAAATAAATAAATAAATCTTTAAAAAATTAGTTTTAGCTAAAGAATCTAATGTCCCCTAATTCACCCAGAATCTAATTGCAACATCCAGTTGGGGAGCAAGGACTATTAAAAAGTTTTAGAGGCTTTTAGAAGTCCTTGTTAATGCTTGGATAAAATATCTAAACGTCTCTTATACTCCTTTTCTGATGCCACTGAACATCTCCACCTGATTCTATCAAGCAGCAATGGAACTGGTTTATGATCTCTGAAAGATCACTGGATACCATACCATCAGCTTGGTTCTAAATAGGCTACATTGATGTAGAACATTGCACTCACCTAGCATAACCTCAGCATTTTTCCCTTTCAAAACAAGCAGTCATCTTAGGCCATATCCATTGTTATAAACCATGGAACTCTGTTCCTTTAAGTTACTAAAAACCACTCTTCCATTTTCCTCCTCAGACTGTGTTCAAGGTGGAAATATAATTGGCGCCCCCAGGGCCCATGTTCTGTCCACTACATCAAGCCGCCTCCCAAGTTCAAGTCTGTTGTCCTCCCAAACCAATGGAAATGTTCCCCACTTTTTAACATTTCAGTGTCTACCTCTTCTGTGTGGTCCCTTATTTTCTGTGCTTATTTTTTTTTCTTAAAGCAGGAAGAGTTAGTTATATCATTCAGAATAAAGTCATCCTGCTAACCACAGCAATAAGGTATTTGCATTAATCACTGTTTTCTTTTTTTCTTAAGATTTTATTTATTTATTTGACAGAGAGAGAGATCATGAGTAGACAGAGAGGCAGAGAGGCAGGCAGAGAAAGAGGGAGAAGCCGGCTCCTCACTGAGCAGAGAGCCTGATGTCGGGCTCCATCCCAGGACCCTGGGATCATGACCTGAGCCGAAGGCAGAGGCTTAACCCACTGAGTCTCCAGGTGCCCCAATCACTTTGTTCCCTTGAGGACTTCTCTAGGATAATCACATAGGATGCTACATGTAGCTTCTCACTAATTACACAGAAGCCTGCCTGCTGAACTATCAATGTATCTTTATCCGATAGGAATGCTAACACCTTATTCCCTTCCTCAAACATATATGATGGTTCTGTGCTATCATTCTTGATCTGGTCTTATGAAGCCTTGGCTGTATTTTCTAGTACTGGAGCAGAGAGTTCATTTTCTTTTTATTTTTAATCTGTATTTAATTCTCCTCTCACTACCTATAATTAGATTTGACTGTTTTCAAATGAAGAGCTTGGAGTCACAGGTGTAGGGTGGGGGTAGCTGTCAAGAAAAAGGGAGGGAGAATTTCAACATTTCCAACTCCCAAATGACGGAGAAAATGATGTGATGCTTGTAAACATCGCATAGCTGTCAAGAGTATATGAAACTAGCTATAGAACTTGTGATACATTAATTTGATCAACAAATATTTATCAAGAATCTGCTATCTGTCAAGCTCTATTTTGGAGGCTGGAAATACGTCAGGGAGCAAACAATGACAGAGATCCCTGCTCCCATGGAGCTTATTTTCTAGCAAGGAAGGAGGTATATGGAGTAGTACACATAAAATCAACTAAATTATGTAGGATGTTAGAAGATTATAAATGATGGGCATTAAGGAGGACACTTGACATAATGAGCACTGGGTGTTCTACGCAACTGATGAATCACTAAATTCTACTTCTAAAACTAATAATACACTATATGTTAATAAATTCATTTTAAATAAAATAAAATTTTAAAACGAAGGTTATAAATGATTTAAACAAAATATTGGGCAGGGTTTAAAGGGATTGGTAATGCAAGGATGTGTTGGGTGGGTTGCTCTATAGAACAGAATAATAGGGGTAGACCTTACTGAGAAAGTGACACTTGGACAAAGACCTGCAAGAAGGGTGGAGGTTAGCCATCCAGATATCTGGAAAGAACATTCCAGGCAGAGGGAAGAGCCAGGAACAGTGCAAAACATCAAATTTCCATTAAGATAGAAAACCCAAAGCATACTACTGCATTAAAGCAATCAGTGCCTTTGTCCTTATTTATATATATTGACTTACTTTATGCCCATGTTTGTAATTACAAAAATGTCAAATATCTAGAGGGTAGCTCCCTTATGGATGATGCTATCTCAAAATGACCTCTAGGCAGAAAGAAATAATGTCTTTTAAGCAGAAGTGCCCATAGCCAAAGGCAAAGACAAATCAAACCCCTTTTGGAGCTGATGAGGGAACTAGTTTAAACTAGGTTTTTCAGACACTTACAATCTTTTCTGTGTTGCAACAGAACTTTTGTATGAGCAGATATTTTATCATACCTTTATTATTTTTTTTTCTCACACTCTGAAACAGGTATAGCAAGCCTTGAGCTGGCTGCTAGGAATTCTGCTGGGAATTCTCACGGCAAAATTCAGAAGTCGCCCTTCCCCGGTCCGGTCCAGTGCAATGCTTTCTGGGCAGTTTCCCTCCGGGCTCACCTATTTGCCTCTGCAATCTCCAGCCCTGTTCTTTCAGCTTCAGATCAGCGATTGCTACTTGTATTCCACTGACTTCTGGGAGTGAGTGCTGCCTTTCTCGCTGCTGCCTCCTGCCCCAGGTTCTTATTCTACCCCTGGATGTCACCTTCATTCTCTTAGCCATGTGACTCCTGTCAACACCTCTTCTCTGCTGCACCCCTCCCCGCGCCAACCAGTCTGCCTGCCTCTGCTTCCCTAAGCCAGCAGCCTCACCTGTTCCCGCCCACCTTCTGCAAAGGAGACTTTCTGCTAGTATCGCCCTCTGGGGTGGGATTCCTGCTCCCAAGGCTCCCAGTTCCCATTCTGTTCCTACATTTCACTCTCCCTTTCCCTTCACTGACTTGTGCTAACAGAAACCACAGGGGCATAGTTGTGTGTGTGTGTGTGTGTGTGTGTAAGCCCATGTGTTCACAGTAGGAGTGAAGGTTGAGGTTTAGGATTACCTCTGATTCTCTTCTGAATTCAGGTTGTATGCTATTTGTTTTTTTATTGGTGTATAATTTATATACCATAAACTTAGTACAACGATCTATTTTCAGAATATTTTCATTGCCCCCAAAGGAAATCCCATTAAGCAGCTGTTCTTTGCCCCTCCCCCAACTCAGGCAACCACTAAGCTGCTTTAGATTACTTTTAGAGCTCCTTAGATTTGTCTGCTCTGGACCTTTTATATTATTGCAATCATATAATAGGTTGCCTTTTGTGGCTGGTTATTTTCACTTGCATGTTTTTAAGATTCCTCCATATTACAGTACATTCCTTTTTAATGCTGAGTAATATTCCATTGCACAGCTATACCTCAATCTACTATACATTCATCTGTTGATGGACATTTGGATTGTTTCTACTTCTTGACAATTTTGAGTAATGCTGCCATAAATATTCCTTTGCAAGCACTTGTTTGAATACCTGGCTTCAGTTCTTTGAGGTGTATTTCAGAAGGTAGAATTGCGGGGTTATATGGTACTTCTATGTTTAACTTGTTGAGGAAAAGCCAAACTGTTTTCCAAAACCGTTGCAAAATTCTACATTCCCACCAGAAATGCATGATGGTTCTGATGTCTCTCATCCTTGACAACACTTGCGATTGTCTGTTTTTTTGATTCTAGTCGCTCTGGTGGAAGTGAACTGGTATCCCATTGTGGTTGAGTTTTGGTATCTGAACTGGTATCTCAGTGTGGTGTGAGTTTGAGTTCATGTCCTTAATGACTAATCATGTTTGAGGGGCTTTTCCTGAGCTTAGTGAGCCTGTGTTTTTCATCTTCGGATATCTTCTCGATACAAGTCCCTTATCAGCTGGATGATTTGCATATACTTTCTGCCATTCTGTGGGCGCTCTTGATGGTGCTCGTTCTTGGAAGCACAAAAGCTTTTCATCTTGATAATATTCCATTTATCTATTTTTCCTTCTGTGGTTTATGCATTGGGTGTCATGTGGAAGAAAAAATGGCCAATTCAAGGTCGTGAACATTTGCTGCATGTTTTCATTTAGGAGTTTTAGAGTTTTAGCTCTTACATTTAGATCTTTGATCCATTTGGAGTTAATTTCTTAAGATAGTGGTAGGTAGAGCTGCAACTTCATTCTGGTGTATGTGGTTATCCAGTTGTCCATAAGACCACTTTTTGAAAAGACTATTCTTTCTCCTTTGCCATCTTTTCTTACTCTTACCCCATAAATATCAATATTTCCCAAGGTTCTATCCTATGGCTTTCTATGTGTCTCTTGTTCCACTCACTTCCTCAAAGTCTATATCCTTTCCCCCATTTCAATGGTCTCCTAGTTGTGTACTGTGTATAATTCTCCCTCCTGCCTGCCCTCCTTCCTGTGCTTAATTTAAGTCTATACAACCAGCTATGTGCTGGACATTTCCATTTAGATTCTCAATTACTTCCCAAAACATACATGCTGAAAATACAACATAGCCTCCCTCCTTCAAACTGTGCTTCCCTTGTAAACTTTTCCATTTTTATTTATGGCTCGACTACACTGTCAGTTAATAGAGACATAAAACCATTCTTGGCTTTGTCCTTCCTGACCACTCAGCCACCAAGCCATGCTGATTTCAATTCTTCTGTTAAATTAATGGACATCTTTGATTTTAGTTACCACCAGTACTATTTTCATTCAAATCTTTGTTGTAATATGCCAGGATTAATCAAGTGATCTCCTACTTACTTTCTTTCCTATAATTTCTCCCATAGCCTTATCATGACTACACAGAGATATCAGATTTTCTCTTAAGCTCCTTTGACCATGTCACTTCCTTGCTCACAAAGCTTCAAGGACTTTCTGTTGGACAAAGTACCAACCCTCTGCGATGCAGTCATGTCCTTGTATTTTCTGGCCCCAACCTACAACACTTTGTTCACACCTCTATTAGAGCTCTAATTACACTGTTGGGTAATTATGCACTCATGGGCTTGTCACCCACACTGAACTATGAGTTCCCAGAGGTCAAAAATGGCTGTATTCGCCCTTGCTGCTCTAGGCTTGGCTTGTATTGGATGTTCAATACACAGAAGCTAACTTGAATGAGATCATTGTGATTTCGCATCACAGAAGTCCACGAGAGTGGGGGTGGTGGTGAGAGGATCGGTATGGTGCTCGTCTATTATATGCAAGAGCCTCCCCACCCATTTCCCACCCTTCTCCTTCTCTTGCTTTCTCAAATCAAAACCAAACTTTCAGATTTCAGGATTCCAGTTGGTTGTGCATTTTTGAAGCCTGCCTTGTTCTGGCATGCCCAATTGCTCTCCACTTGACCCCATACATGTTCTCTCACCAAACAAGACTGCCAAAGAGTGGTCAGGGTATCCTGACCAGCGGCCTGCAGGTGCACTGATTGCCCACAACCATGAAGGGCTCTCAGGAAGCTACATTCATATTCTACCTTTTATTAAACATTAGCCAGTATGATCATCTGCAAGTCCAAAAATACTAACAACATTGCATGTGGGATTTCCTTGGGGCTTCTAGCTAATTTTTAAGGGCTAAATCATGACAGGCCAAATTTGTAAATGTTTGTAGAAAAGTGAGAGAGAGAAATATTCAATTACTTTATAACTAGCAAACAGTATTTATAGTAATTAGTTTAAACGTCCACTTTACCACAAATCTACTTAAATGTGGTAATAAAAAGATGGCATCAGGGCACCTGGGTGGCTCAGTTGGTTAAGTGTCTGCCTTTGGTTCAGGTCATGATCCTAGGGTCCTGGGATGGAACCCTGCATCAGGCTTCCTTGTCGATGGAGAGTCTGTTTTTCTTTCTCTCCCTCTACTCATTCTGTATCTCTTTCTCAAGTAAATAAAATCTTTTTTAAAAAGATGACATCAGGGACGCCTGGGTGGCTCAGTTGGTTAAGCAGCTGCCTTCGGCTCAGGTCATGATCCTGGGGTCCTGGGATCGAGTCCCACATCAGGCTCCTTGCTCGGCAGGGAGCCTGCTTCTCCCTCTGCCTCTGCCTGCCTCTCTGTCTGCCTGTGCTCGCTCGCGCTCTCTCCCTCTGTCTCTGAAAAATAAATAAAATCTTTAAAAAAATAAAAATAAAAAAAATAAAAAGATGACATCAGTAATACTCATGTATTTTAACAGTAGCTGGGGATATAACTAGAAGTGGGCCCCAATTTGAGAAAAATTTGAGGTGATAAAATTTGGATTTAAGAAATGGATAAATCAGAGTCAGCAGTTATTTGTATTAAAGAAATATTCTTCACTTACACTAGAGGGTTGCTAACCTCATGTTTGTCTATGTTTTGCTGGTATGTGTATCTCTATCCTTTAGATAACCTGCCATTGTTTGAAGTATTAGTTAAGTTTGATACGGGATAATATCTCTGATTCTTGTGAGTCTTCATTGACATCTAAAAGTTTGTGTGAGTCTAAGGTTATATTAAAGACTTTTCTGTTAAAAAGCAACGTTTTACTGAACAATCTTAAAAAACAACCTCAAATCCCCTCTTTCTGTATTACTTGGCTCTGTCAATGGTGCCACCATCCACCCAATTGCCCCTCCCAGAAACCAGAATCCAAGGAGTCTTCAGTGGGTCCCTACCTCTCCTCCTTCCTCTGGCCCACATCTCTGTCAATCATCAAATGCTATTGATTCTGACTTCTAATACCCTTCTTGACTCGTCTCCCTCCTCCATTGCATTTTCTCTTACCTGAACCACTGAAGTGTCCTGGTAATTGGTCTCCTTGCATTTTGTCATCTTCTTTGATCCCCACCATTTCTTTGACACACAGCCAGAGTGATCTCATAATTTCATTTCCCTGTTTATAACCCACGAATGGTATTTTATTGCCCTAAAACAAAAGCGCAACTCTATGGTCTGCAATGCCTTTCCCAACCCCATGGCCTCCCCGATGTGTGTGTGTGT
Organism: Mustela erminea; assembly: GCF_009829155.1. Lineage (NCBI taxonomy): Eukaryota > Metazoa > Chordata > Mammalia > Carnivora > Mustelidae > Mustela > Mustela erminea. The sequence continues at coordinate 111,580,003 of NC_045635.1, read as the reverse complement.
GTGTGTGTGTGTGTGTGTAGCACCCTGTGATTTTTCTCAGAACACTTACGGTTTGGACTGAAACTTGCTGGTTTACCTGTCTCTGTCATTGACTATGCTGAAGACTTTCAGAAGGCAGGAACTATATTTTTCTTTATCTCCAGGGTCCAGCTCAATCCCACTAAAAGTTTGTTGAGTGAAGTAACTGCTCCAGTTTTCTGTACTTAGGTGTTTCTGTTTGTGGTACTGGTTTGGATAGAATAGTCTTTAGGTACCCATTAGTGGCAAAGTGTTGATGCTTCTAAAGTGTTCAGAGTTGCTAGTGATTGGTGATTGAGCAAGGCAACAGAAGGAGAATGTTTTGCTTTTAAGAGCTAAGGGACTAACTAGTGGGTCCCTATGCCAGTTCAGAGGTTTTAGTCAATATGGAGAGATGTACATTTGGTGTTGTGAGGAATCTTTTGAGTTCTGTATGAACACAGTATATCAATACTTCCATGTTAAATTAGCAGAACTGAGCAGTGAAAATATCCCCTGGTCCTCTTCTTTCCAACTAAAGTTTTCTAGCAACATGTCAGACCAAAAAAGTAAGAAATCATGTTGTAAAAAACAAAAATTGATAAACAACTCCATATCAGACATGTAGGAATTTTCCATTCCTCACTTCCAAAAACACAACATCCAGTTGCACAGTGTAAGTTGTAAAAAGTTGAAACTTTCCCCCTAGAGCTGTATTATGACCATGCCAATGAAATCTGATGGTGGGGATATGCCAATGTGAGGAAATGACAAGTGATAAACGATGTCAGTTGCAGTGATGAAGGCTGCATTAGCTTGTCACTAAATAAAAAGCTTCAAGGTAGAGTGTATGTGGGTATATTTTCATACACAAAACTAAATGAAAATTAAATCAATTATCAGAATAATTTAAGCCCCAATTCCCCAAGGTTTGCTTCAATTAGATAATTGATGCAATTAGGTGAAAGGTTTGGGGTAGATTTTTCTGGTCTGAATTATCTCAAATTACTTTAATTCTCCACTTCACTTTGATTATGTAGACCCAGCTCATGCTTGAGTGTGAGTGAATTTAAGCAACCGTTATGCAGCTGGTTCAGATAATTCCTTACATCTTGCTTTTCCTCCCATAAAATGTGCCCTGAACACGATGTTTGTAAGTTAATTTCAGTGATAAAACCACCACTTTATAGGATAAAATGTAGAACTAGCTGTTTAACACATAATGGAAAACAATTACTGGAAAGGAAGTGCTTAATGAAAACTTCTGTTTAGGAGTGCACGTTTCTGTCTCTAATAATAGTTTCCTCTTTTTGTTAGAGAGTCTGGTCCTGGAGACAAAGTTGAGTTAAGATAAATCATATAAACTTTATGTAAACCTGGCCTTGACCGAAATACTTATATCGATAAGAATTTATTGCATTGTGGTGAAAACACCTTGATAATCTTCAGGTCAGATCTTTCCAATTTCAACCAGCTGTACAGAGATGTCAACAAGGAAGTCAGTGTCAAAGGACTGAGGAATGATGTGGGATACTGGAGTGAGAGTGGCCTCGGGTCAGAGTCTATTGACTTGGAAATGGATATAAGTTATGGCTTACTGAGTTTGATTTTTGTTTTTTCTTCAGCTATTGAAACATTATATTCAACTATTGAAGTAAGGAGAGGGGCAGAGGAAAGATGGAAAGAGGGGTTATAGTATCCCACGCATGATGATATGATAATTGAAGGAAAAGAGGAGAGTCTGGGACCATTTAGTGTGGGAGCAAAAGTCCAGAAAAACTCACCATGACTTGAATCTTCACACAACAAAATATGGACTAAACTGTATAGAGTATAGATTTTGCAAGGAATCAGGCGGAAGGGGCACCTGGCTGCCTTAGTCGGTTGGACGTCCAGCTTTTGATTTTTGGCTCAGGTCATGATCTAGGGTTATGAGATGGAGCCCAAGGTTGGGCTTTGTGCTCAGTGTGGAGCCGGCTTGAGATACTCTCTCTCTCCCTCTCCCTATGCCCCTCCCCACCCTGCTCGCACATACACACAAACTCTCTCTCAAAAATAAAGCAAAAATAAAACAAAATAAAATAAAAAAGGAATCAGGGGAATATGAGATAAATTTTTTAAAGGTGTGTTTTACCCCAAATAGCTAAAAATTATTTGTTATCAAAAGGGGTGTGCTTCAGGTATTTATAAATTTTATTTATTTACAAGGAACCATTACAATGCTACCATTAATTCAATGGTAGCATTTAAATGATGCCAGCAAATCTCAAGTAGACCTTTAGAGCTGTCTGCCATCAATTTTGCCTCAATAATAGACTAAGCAAAATGTAAAATGCGTATGTCCTTTGATAACTCAAATCCCAGTCCAGGAATTATACCAGGAGATTTTCATCCAAAGGCAAAAAGACACGTGAATTTCACTGATCTTTTCTTTCAATATACTGAAAAATTGGAAACAATACCACTGTTCAATCATAGGGAATTGGTTATGGAAATTATAATAAATTATAATCAAGTGATACTAAGGAGCCAATAGACATGAGGTTGTAGAAGAATATTCAGTGAAACTTGAGAAGATATTTATAATATATTTTAAATGAAATTTCCAAAACATATTGAAGAACAACATGGAACGTATGATCACTTTGACTCCATGTATTTGTATGTGTTTAGATCTAGAAAGGTGTTTAGAAACAGGCATTCAATGTGTTTAAAATACGGTGGTCTCAATTTGTGAATGGAAGTGGTAGATGCATGAGTGTCCATGTAAATAGCGATTTACTTACTTTCAAACTTACTGTATGTTTGAAAAATCTAACAATAAAAAATTAGAAAAAAAAAAGTTGACTAGAATGGCTCAGATTTGGTGCAGTGTGTGTGTCCCATCACAGGGGTTGCTGGTTTGTAAGAAGACTGATCACATCCCAGCTGTGTTTAACTATCAAGTATTATTGTAAAACCATCAGTGTCAGTCTGTCCAGCTACCAGTGGAGGGAAATTTCACAATATCATGCCAGCTCACTCATTCCCCAATGAGCACATCATTCCATGGGGATGTAGAGTAAACACCAACTGAAGGTCCAGACTTCGGAAATATCTCCTCCTCAGCTCTACACAGTATCACAGGACTCAGAGGAGTTAGAGAAGGGGTTTTGTCAAAATAATCACAGCCTTCCGTTTTTCAGATACCTAACAGCAGACCTCAGCGAGTCTGTTAACTGGCTATTTATAGAAAGTGAAACGATGATGATGACATCTATGACAATGGAACCCAAATAATACACTCCCTTTCCAGACACAAGTGTTTCAAAATAAAAAAACAAACTCAAGTTGCTGATAAGCCAAAAAAAAAAAAAATCCTCACTTTTCCCCCCAGGTCTGAGGTACTAGTGGAATTGTCTTTTCATGCATGAAACTGGATAGTATCTTCTTTTCTGAATCGCTATGTACATTATTTCCCTACTTTCTATTGGGATATTCATTTGTCATTTATGTGCTAAGATCTCTTTGCAACCCTTTGTTATATGTGATGATAATTTCCCCCAAGTTTGACATTTAGCTTGACTATGGTGGGTTTTTTTAATGGTGTTTTTACAATATATAAATGTTTTTCATTTTATGTATTCACATTTTTCAATCTTTTATAGCTTCTGCCTTTTATGTCATCTTTGGAAAAGCATCGTCCATTACAAGATTATATATAAAAATACCTACAGATTCTTCAAGTACTTCCAGTGTTTTTTTTTAATTTAAATTTTTAAATTATGTGGCATTTAATTTGTCCTGAGGCAGCAGGTAGAATATAACTTAATTGCCCCCCCATGACTAGCGATTTGTTCTCGTATTATTTGCTGTAATATTCTTCCTTTTCCTTCACCTTCAACTTAGACTTTCTCTGTATGCCAGTGAAAATAAAAAGGTTACTTATTTAATTTTTTTTAAAAAGATACCAGCATTCTGATGTGTGTAGACTATAACTTAGCCCTTATGTATAGGTTCAATGGTAATTTCTGTCCCAAACAAAAATTAACTTTGTAATTGGCATGTCTAATATTTGGCTCCTCTTCTAACATTTGTATACATACAGATCAAAGTCTAACATTTTATGCAAAATAATTTCAGATTTACATTAGATTACAGTAGTATTAAAATTATTTTGACAAGTCAATTTAATGTTATTAAAAATTCTATTTGCACACAGACATGTGAATATTATAGTACATTCAGAATCTATGTGCAATAATTTTTCAAGATTTTTTTCAATACTTTTTCAAGATTTTACATCAGCCCACAGGTTACCATACCATCAACTACAGAATATGATGTTTAATTGAACTGACAACATATAAATCATTGCATCATTTTTGATGTGCCCAAATGTCATGAAACCTCATCCTGGGAAAATAACCAGCAATGTGGCTTTATCATAATAAAAATATAGTCACAAGGAAGTTGTAAATCATTTGGCTGAACTTTCTTTCAAGGTTTACATTTTTCTTAGTAATCAAGAAAGTAAGACTAAGAACTAAGTCAATGTGCAATGACCAATTAGAAGAATGTAGTCTAGCATGCTGTATGATTCAGAAAACTCACCCGCGCCTGAGAAATAGTAACCAAACCTTCAGCTCTCATTTAAAAACAAAACAAAACAAAAAACAAGAACAAACCCAACTATCGAAAGACATTTCCCCTCTTTCCTCAAGTTCCTTATTGACATTTTTGAGCTGCTTCTTGGCAAATATGCCATAACAATGCTACTAGTTTTTATTTCTATGGAATGATAGTATTTCTGTGGAATACTACTGTTTATAAAACTCCTGACCTTTACAGACTTTGAATATTGTGTCATAATGTGGCTCATTCATGGAGCCTATATAGAAGCCTGAGCACTGGGGCACCTGGGTGCCTTAGCCAGTTAAGTGCTCGACTCTTCATTTTGGCTCAGGTCATGATCTCAGGGCAGTGGGATCCAGCCCCGCATTGGGCTCTGTGCTCAGCTCAGAGTCTACTTGTCCCTCTCCCTCCCCTGCTTGCGTGCTCCCTCTCTCCCTCTCTAAAATCAATAAATAAAACATTAAAAAAAAAAGAATGAGAACTGAGCTGGAAGGATGCTTTACTTCTTTCTAGATCGCTCTGTGTTCTTGGGTAATTCAGCATCATCATTTTTTTCCTCCGCAAAACCAAGAGGTTGCTTATGTGAGATTAAGATTTCTCTCAGTTTCAAAAGTCTTTACTTTAAGTTCACTGACAGTTGCAGAAGTGTATTTCTTGGCAGAAACTGCCTACAGGTAGAAGTGGGCAGGTTTTGCCATGCATGTGAGGGGGAGTGAGATCTCAGGGATCGTGTACTAGCACGCCCAAACGTGCTATACACAACTCTCTGTATCAATGGGCTATACACAAGTCTCCCTATCAATGAAAGAATGATTGTTTGATTGTTAGAGAATTTGACAGCCCCGTGCAAAGTGAGCCAAGGAAATTCCCAAAAGGCTTGGCTCTCCTTTTGCTTTAAAAGTGCACAAAGTACAGGCTGCACCGTATGGCACCGGGCATATGTCCAACTGACTAACAAAAAGCTATAAAGTGATTTTCAGACAGAATCTTGACCGTGATAGTAAATCAATAAAACCAACGCTTCAAAAAAAATCTGAAATGTTTTAGATCTAATTGCAAGATAATACAAATTTTGGCAGATGAACGGTGCATTAATACAAGAGTCTAAAAATCTATAGTTTTTATTAAAATTAACAAAAATTAAAGAACACTGACTCATTTGATTATTTACTTTCTCTGGAAAAGAGTGTTGGGTGTGAGGCTTGAGGAATGACCCAGGACCGAACAGGGCTAAGAAAGCGAGATTAAATGTCTCTGTCTCCATGACGTTTTCAAAATTTCTTTTTATTGTACTTCCTGCTTCCTTCATGATGAAATGTCCATAATTAATTCACAAAGCAAGGAACAATTCTAGGAGATTATAAACAATATTTTATCATTAGTTTTATAAATTCAAGACTTACATATTAAGTTCTAATTAGAACCTTCCTGATAAATCAAAGTACCAGTTTTGTGACTCGAGAATACATAATCTTCAACAAGAGTCCCTTGGAAAGAACTGTGGGCTGTAGAATTGGAATCAGATGCTATTTTCACATCTGCTCCTGTTCAGCACATTGAGAACATGGCCTATTTTGTGAGGCCAAACATGGGACAGTGAAGTTTCTAGCAAAGTCCAGGTGTCTCTGGGTTTGCAGAAGAGTGAGAAAATTATCACCATTTGCCAGCGAAAGCAGGCCAGAATGTACCTGTCTCTAACTATGCACAAATGGAAAGCAAAATGGATTTGAAGTAGAGATTTTGTGAACCTCAGGAAACTGCCTTGCTTCTTGATTTCTTAGTATTCACGAATCCACTTAGTGACAGAATGGGCCAGTACACTTAGCAGTTTCTCTGCCAAATCAGGTTTATCCTATTTAGCCTTCACAACAGCTCTACTGGGTATGTGGTATTAATATTTTTTTATTGTGTTATGTTAGTCACCATATAGTACATCATTAGTTTTTGATGTAGTGTTCCAAGATTCATTGTTTTGCACATAACACCCATTGCTCCATGCAATATGTGCCCTCCTTAATACCCATCACCAGGCTCACTCATCCCTCTACTCCTTCCCCTCCAAAACCCTCAGTTTGTTTCCTGAAGTCCATAGTCTTTCATGGTTCATCTCCCTCTCTGATTCCCCCACCCCACTTCATTTTTCCCTTCCTTCTCCTAAGGTCTTCCATGCTATTCCTTTGTGTTCCACAAATATGTGAAACCATATGATAATTGACTTTCTCTGACTTATTTCACTCAGCAGAATCTCTTCTGGTTCCATCCATATTGATGCAAAAGTTGGGTATTCATCCTTTACCGATGGCTGAGTAATATTCCATTGTGTATATGGACCAGATCTTCTTTATCCATTTATCTTTTGAAAGGCATCTTGGCTCTTTCCATAGTTTGGTAATTATGAACATTGCTGCTATGAACCCTGGGGTGCATATGGCCCTTCTTTTCACTACATCTGTATCTTTGGGGTAAATACCCTGTAGTGCAGTTGCTGGGTCATAGGGTACTATTTTCCAAAGTGGCTGCACCAATTTGCATTCCCAACACTAGTATAAGAGGGCTCCCCTTTCTCCACAACCTCTCCTACATTTGTTGTTTCTTGCCTTGTTGATTTTTGCCATTCTAACTGGTAAAAGGTGGTATCTCAATGTGGTTTTGGTTTTAATTTACCTAATGGTTAATGATGATGAATACCTTTTCATGTGTCTGTTAGCCATTCGTATGTCTGCTTAGGAGAAGTGTCTGCTCTTGTTTTTGGCCCACTTTTTGACTGGTTATCATTCCTATTTACAGATTTAGAAAAAAAAAAAAAACCCTGAGGTTCAGCTAGGTTACATTGCTTGCCCAGAATGAATCAGCTAGGAAGTAAGATGGCCAGAATTTGTAACCCAGATGTATTGAACTCCTGCCCTTTGCTTCAGGATTTGACATGTAGCTATGATATAATCTTTTAAAATATGCCTGTTTGTTTTCTTTTGTTTTCACAGTCTAAAAACACTTATCAAGTCCATACACATATCTATGAAATTGTCTAGACACTGAGGTTATAGCCCTAAAAAAAGACACTGTTTTGGTCCTCAGGAAGCTCTCAGGAAGCTTGTGCTTTATTCCAGTAGCTTTCAAAATCTCTTCATTGTTTTCCAATAAGAAATATATTTTCCATCACAAGCCATTAACACACACATATAAACTATGCCTTTCATTAAGACTTTGAGTCTTTTTTCCAATGGAGAAACAATGGAGGTATCCATGAAACTGTACACCATACTCAGAAGTCTGGGCTCACAGGAGGGAAGAGTCAGCTCAGATACTTGGGAGCATTCTTCCTCATCTTAAACAAAGTTATATGAGACAACAACATCTTATCACTCGCACTTAGCCACCCACGTGTGATTTTTTCCCATGGTGAGTGCACAATTAATATCTCACCAATGAATAAAGTACACTTCAACAGGTTTTTCAGTCTGATAAAACCTAGAACTTTCAACCAAGGATAATGATAATGATAATCATTGACATTTATTGAGTGCTTGCTATGAGCCAGGCACTATTCTAAGCATGTTTTCCTGCGTTATTACATTTGATCTTCACAATCAGCACATAGAACCAATACTATTACTTGAGCATTTTAAGCAGCTTCTCAGATCTCTAACGACACAGAACAACACAACTGGGATTCCAATCTAGGTCTTACTTCAAAGACTTTGCTCTCACTAGTCTTCCAGGGAAGGCAGGAAATTCAGAATCCATCCAGAACATTGTCTTCAAAGAATACAGGGCAGCAACGGTTGGCAGGATTCATTCACTTAATGAAGGAGCTACTTGTTAAATAGCTTGCTACTAATGTCTTAGTTTACAAATAACTATAAGTAACCCTGGTAAAGATCCTTACCCTTCCCTTGACTTCCTGATAGTTACAAAACCATACTCCACTTCTGCAAGTCTTTCACTGTGCCCTTGTCTGGTAATGAAGCATGTGAACCAAGTTCCGGAGATACTTTTCATGGTACAAATTCACATCTCTTGCTGCCTTCTACACAAAACAAGATACGACAAGAAAATATGATGGGTCTCTTTGACAGCCAACTTAAACTCCAGTGCCTTAGCCTAGAATTCAAGGGCCTCCATGATCTGACCTCATTTCCTTTGAAGTCTTCTGTCCCCTGCTTCTTTTCTCCCTATTTCAGGCTCCTGTTACTCCCCGTACTTGTCCATACAGTCCCTCCTCGCTGATAATGTTTTCTTAGCTTAGGATCCCCCCATGCCCCATTCCTCCACCCATTTCGGTCTATGCATCTTGAGGCTCATCTCAAGGGACAGCTACTTGATGATGCCTGTCCTGGTAATCCTAGCTAGATTTGATTGCTCTCTCTCCTTCTTCAGAATGTACAAAATACTGTGTACCTTTCTTAGTAGAATTTGCCTTTCTTCACCTTGCATTGTGGTTATTTTTTGGTCTTAAACTCCTATTCAATCTTACATTTCTTATTTACACCTTTGTTTTTCCAAAAACAAATAACAGAAGGTGTTGGGCAAACACACATCCAGTTGAAATCAAGGGTTCTGAGAACCCGATGCCATTGTACTGTTTATGGTATATGTCCTACTACTGTACAATCTTGTGGGGGGGGTCAATTTGGACAAGTGCAATGGTGTCAATTCTATGTCATAGTTGATTCTAATGATGTCTGTGTCTTGCTTAAAAGCCATCGTAGACAATGTTTATTTTGTAAACAGGCATTTTCAAGTGTTGTTGTTGGAAGCCTGAGCATCCCCTGAGATCCTGTCATGGGACTGACTAGGTCAAAACTATATTCATAGTAATACTAAGGCACTATTAGTCTTTTTCACTTGTTGACATTTTCCCTGACAGTGCCAGAGCAACAGAAGTGGAAATCAAGGCAGTAGCATCAAACTGTGCTACTTAGGAATTGTATTCTTTACCACCGCACACTCATGGTTAAAAAATGGAGCACTTTTCACTTAAGAGTGCCTTTGATAAATCAGTAAATATTCTATTAAATATTGACCCTGAGTACATGTCTTTTTAATATTCAATGTTAGAAAATGAAAAGTGTACAAAATGCATTTCTGTTCTATACTCAAGTATGATGGTTGACTTGAGGAAAAGCCCCTTTGTAACTGAGTCGTGAGCTAATCTAGCCGCTTTTGCCCATGCAATGCCATTTGGACTTGAAACAGCTACTGGCAGAACACTATGGTTATTCAGGTTTGGGTATTACAGACATTCTTTCAAAAATGAAACAAAAGTGCCTGTCACTTCGAGGAAAAGGCAGTCTTTCTTTCTTTCTCTCTTTTTTTTAACCAATGATGAACTTCCTACTTTCAAGTGGAAATTAGAACTTTGGAAAACTTACATCTGCCAAGTGAGCAGGAAATATTTCCAATACATAAGACTTTTCCAGTGAGATTGGTAGCCATATCAACAAATGTGATTTTCTGATATTACATGAGATCAACATTTGCAAGTTCTGCATAAATCACTGAACCAATATCCTTCAAATGACCAAGACGCTGTGTTGCAAATCACACGTGGGTCAATGACCCAAAGTGCAAGGTAGACTGATATTTTTTATATAAGTATAAAATTTTCGTTGACATGGTTTCAGATTTCACCTTGCAGCTAACTTTCTAGAAACTGCCACTCACTGAATTTTGGTGTGATATCAAAGAAGAATATCCACAAGGACCTGAGGTGGCTATTAAAATATGTCTCTGTTTTCCAACTAGATATCTTTGTGAAGCAAGTTTTCTTCCTATATTTCCACCAAGACAACACAGCATAAAACACTGAAGTCGGAGAAAAAAGAAACCAACTCTCTCCTACTTAGCCAGACATTAAAGAGAGGTGCAAAAACTGTGAAACAATGTCACTGTTATCACGATTTTTGTATTGTTTTAGAAAATAAAGCAAGTTAAATGTGATTGTATACTGGTTTACTGTTGTTATAAAATGAATTAGTAAGTAAATATTTTAGAAAGATTATTTATTTATTTATTTATTTAAGAGAGAGACAGAAAGAGCACCAGCATGGGGAGGGGCAAAGGGAGCGAGACAAGCAGACTCCCCCAATGTGGGGCTCGATCCCAGGACCCCAAAATCATGACCTGAGCTGAAATCAGATGCTTAACCTGCTGAGCTACCCGGGGACCCAAGTTAGTAAATATTTTTAAACATTTTCTAGTTCTCAATTCTAATAAAATAAATACCTATAGATATAAAAACAAAAGCTCTGGTGGTTTTGGTGGAGGTTCTCAATAATTTTTCAGAGTATAAAGGGCCTTTGAAGCTGAAAATTTGAGAATCACCACTGTTTTGGAAAGCAGACCAAACCTTTTACCATGGCTCACAAAACCTTCCACGACTTGGTGTCCACCTCTTTCCCCAACCTCATGTCTCAGTCATCTGCCTCTCCCTATGATCCACTCACTTTGGTTTGCTTTCATCCTAACCTTTCTGTCCTTTTCCCTTCACAGGACTGTGCGTACTACCCAACTGGCCTATAACAACCCTGTATCCCCAGTTCCTCCACCCTCCAGCCAACTGATCCTGAGTCAGCCTTCAGATTTCCAAACTGTGTTAGTTTTCTGTTGCTGTGTAACGCACTGCCACAAACTTAGTAGCTTAAAGCCACACTTATCTACTATCTCACACTTACATAAATCAAAAATCCAGATGGGCTGAACTAATTTCTCTGCTCCAAGATTCACAAGATATAAACCAAAGCATCAGCAGATCTGTGCTCCTTTCCGGAGGTTCTGGGAAGAAACCATTTCCAGACTCTTTCAAGTTGTTAGCGAAATTCATATCCAAGTGTTCACAAGCAGTTAGGTCTTTATTTCCTTGCTGGCTGATGGCCAGAAGTCATTCTCAGCTTCCAGAGGCCATCCTCCATCTTTAAGTCAGCTATGCCCATGCGTAACCCATAATCTATCCCATGACGTCCATCTGTAAATCAGACCCAAGTCTTCTCTTCCTCTGTCAACTGATTGTAGAGGACTACCCAGGAGACTATAGGTGCAGGCTGGGAGAGGAAAAGTAGTGTAGCAGGAGTGGGGTTCATGGGCATTTATTTGGGCCACTTCTTCATGCAATCTACTTGTGCCTTCAAGGGCCTACTCAGGCCCATAACATGTACACCACTTCCATTTGAGGACAGAGTGATGCTGTGTGCAGTCAACTGTATGGCTTGGTGAGCCAGGCAACACCCAGTTCATGATAGGTATGACAGTGCCCCAGGGGACGCCATTGAGGTTTCCTCCCCAATGTCCATTGCCCAGCGCCCCATCCCTCCCACCGCCCTCCACTCCAGCAACTCTCATTTTGTTTCCTGAGATTAAGAGTCTCTTTTTTTTTTGTAAAGATTTTATTTATTTATTTGACAGACGGAGATCACAAGTAGGCAGAGAGGCAGGCGGGGGGTGAGGGGAAGCAGACTCCCTGCTGAGCAGAGAGCACGATGCGGGGCTGGATCCAGGACCCTGGGATCATGACCCAAGGCGAAGGCAGAGGCTTAACCCACTGAGCCACCCAGGTGCCCAGATTAAGAGTCTCATGGTTTCTCTACCTCTCTGGTTTCATTTTGTTTCATTTTTCCTTCCCTTCCCCTATAATCTTCTGTCTTGTTTCTGAAATTCTTCATATCATTGAGATCATATGATAACTGTCTTTCTCTTATTGACTTATTTTGCTTAGCATAATACCCTCTAGTTCTATTTGCATCTTTTCAAATGGCAAGATTTTGGGTTTTTTGATGGCTAAGTTGTGATATTTTAATTCTAAAAGGAATAATATTGAATAGTGTTTACAAACTACTTTCTCCCAATAAAGTATCCTGGAAACCAGTACAGCCTTCAGAAAATCTTGGAGGACTGGAAGAAAAAATATTGTTAAAATGTCCATACTACCCAAGCAATCTACAGATTTAATGCAATCCTTATAAAAATACCAACATATTCCACAGAACTAGAATAAATAATCCCCCAATTTTTTTATGGAACCACAAAAGACCCCTAATAACCAAAACAATCTTGAAAAAGAAAAACAAAGCTGAAGATAACACAATTCCAGATTTCAAGTTATACCACAAAGCTGTAGTAATCAAAGCAGTATGATACTGATACAAAAATACACACACCAATCATTGGAACAGGAGAGAAAGCCCAGAAACAAAACCACAATTATATGGTCTATTAATCTTCAACAAAGGAAGCAAGAATATGCAACGGGAAAAAGATAGTCTCTTCAACAAATGTCATTGGGAAAACTGGACAGCTACACGCAAAAGAATGAAAATGAACCACTTTCTTACACCATACACAAAAAGAAATTCAAAATGAATTAACAACCTAAATGTGATACTTGAAAACATAAAAATCCTAGAAGAGAGCACAGGCATTAATTTCTCTGACATCAGCCATAGCAACATTTTTCTAGATATGTCTCCTGAGGCATAGAAAACAAAGGCAAAAATACACTACTGGGACTACATCAAAATAAAAGGTTTCTGCACAGGAAAGGAAACAATCAACAAAACTAGAATCCAATCTACTGAATGGGAGAAGAAATTTGCAAATGACATATCTGATGAAGGTTTAGTATCCAAAATATACAAATAACTTGTACAACCTGACACCAAAAAACCAAAGAACACAACTAAAACTGGAGAGGAGACATGAACAGACATTTCTCCAAAGCAGACATTCAGATAGGCTCAACATCACTCATCATCAAGGGAGTGCAAATCAAAACCACAATGAGATATCATCTCACACTTGTCAGAATGGCTAAAATCAAAAACAAAAGAAATAACACGAGTTAGTGAAGATGTGGAGAAAAAGAAACCCTCTATTGGAATGTAGATTGCTTTGGGTAATATGGACATTTTTTAAAAGATTTTATTTATTTATTTGACAGACAGAGATTACAAATAGGCAGAGAGACAGTCAGAGAGAGGGGGAAGCAGACTCCCCGCTGAGCAGAGAGCCCAATGTGGGGCTCAATCCCTGGACCCTGGGATCATGACCTGAGCTGAAGGCAGAGGCTCTAACCCACTGAGCCACCCAGGCGCCCTAATATGGACATTTTAATAATATTTGTTCTTCCAGTCTTCTAGGACTATTGGTGGGAATGCAAATTGATGCAACCACTGTGGAAAACAGTATGGAGATTCTTCAAGAAGTTAAAAATAGCCTGATGATTCACAGACCCGTACCCCTAGGGCAAATAAAATATTATGTGTTAATAAAAATAATTTTTAAAAAAGTTAAAAATAGATCTACCCTACAAGCTAGTAGCTGCACTACTGGTTGTTTACCCAAAGAATATGAAAACATTGATTCGAAGGGATCCATGCACCCCTGTTTGTTGCAGCATTTGCAGCATTATTTATAATAGCTAAATTATGGAAGCAACCGAAGTGTCCATCTATAGATGAATGGATAAAGAAGATGTGGTATGTAGATACAATGGAGTATTATTCAACCATAACAAAATAATGAAATCTTGCCATTTTGCAACAACATGGACAGGTCTAGAGAGTATAATGCTAAGCAAAATAACTCAGAAAAAGACAAATATATGATTTCACTAACCTGTGGAATTTAAGAAACAAAAGAAAGAAAAAAGGAGAAAACCCAAGAAAGAGACTCTTTTTAAAAAAGAGTTTATTTATTTATTTATTTGAGGAGAAAAAGAGCATGAGAGAGCACAAGCAGGGGGAGCAGCAGAGGGAGAAGGAGAAGCAGACTCCCTGCTGAGCAGGAAGCCCTACATGGGGCACCATCTAAGGACCCTGGGATCATGACCTGAGCTGAAGGCAGACATTTATCTGAATGAGCCACCCAGATGCCCTGCAAGAAACAGACTCTTAACTATAGAGAACAAATGGATGGTGACCAGAAGGGAGTTGGGTAGGGGAATGGGTGAAATAAAAGAAGGAAATTAAGAGTACACTTATCTAGATGACCACTGAGTAATATGTATAATTGTTGAATCCCTATATTGTACACCTAAAACTTTATTTAATGCTGTATGTTAACTATACTGGAATTAAAATAAAATTTAAAAAAAATAAGGTATATAGACATGGGGAAAAAAAGTCCTGAAAGATCTGTTTAGTTAAAAGAAAAATAAACATAATTTATTATTTTTTTTTTTTGCAGTCTTCAGCGGTCATCTGACATGAAGGATGGCTATAGGCTCCATGACATCTTCTTTGCATCTGTATGAAATTTTGTCACAACCGTTTTAAGAATATCACTCCTCAGGCAAGCTCTGACTCACTTGTTTAAATTCGCAATCTTAAAATGTCTTTTATCTAGCAAATGCTTTTTTTTCACATCCCCCAATGACATTCCAATAGAAACTTCATTCTTTGTTGTTCTGCATAAGCCTCTTTGAAAAGAAAAAAATTAATAAAAGACATGTTAAATCCCAAAAAAAAAAAAAGAAAGAAAAATAAACAGAAAGGATGGAGGAAGGGAGGGGGTAGGAAGGAGGAAGAAAAGGAGGAAGGAAGTGAGGGAAAGTGGGAAAACTTGAAGAATACATAACTCGTATTACCAAAAACCTCAATACCTTCTATTTCATTTACCAGAGCAAATGGGAGCTACTATTAGATCAGATGCATGATTATCTCTTTATTTCAATTTCTTTAGCACAATAATATGAATTCACCTGGTGCTAGGGTAGGTTCAATTCCTTGCTTCCTCCCTTCATTCTACAATTATTTACTGTTGATTTCTCTATGCATAATACTATGCAAGATGGAGTAGGAGGTATAAGGAAATTTAATGCAGGGCTAATTCCTGTTAATGTTCTAAAAAACCTATTACATTCCCTTGTGGAAACAAGAGACACAAAAAATTAATTAAATTTTGTCAGGCTTAGGGTGATTAATGCTTCAGAAGACCTTGTCTCTGAAATCCAGATTGTGTGATACTCTTATGAAGCGTTAGTTTCTGAGGTACAAAAGCAAGCAAGCAAGCAAACCCTACATAAATGTCAGATAAGTATGAAATAATACTTGTAGAATTCATTGTACCACTGCCCCCCAAAACCCCACTACTTTGGATTTGGGGGGCATATTTTGGCCACCCATCAAATTTTGAATTACTTTTGCTGAATTTGCTCAAACTTCCAAAGAGTGCACTAAATTCATTTATATTTATAAATATATTTATATAGTACCTACCATGTGCCACATACTGTCCTTGGAGTTGGAGAGTGAACAATAGTAACAAAAATTCCTGTTCTTAAAAAAAAATCCTGTTCTTCTAGAGTTTACCTTCTAGCAGGGGAAGATAAACAACAAATCAAATAGACAAACAGGGAAAATCTCAGATAGGGATATGACATATCTGAATTATGAGAAACTCCGAGAAACTGAAATGAGAAAAATTGGAAAACTCTGTCTCAGACTATGTGAGAAAGGTGTGAACCCCACATATCAGCTATTTTTTTTGTTCCATTACCCTAAAAAAAGAGAGTGGACTAAAAAAGATTTCCTTTTCTCTCTCTGTTCTACCTCTTTACTGTTTTTATTTTATTTATTTATTTGAGAGAGAGAGAGAACAAGCACAAGCAGGAGGAGTGGCAGGTAGAGGGAGAAGCAGGCTCCCCACTGAGTGAGGAGCCCAATTTGGGACTTGATCCCAGTACCCTGCAATCACAACCTGGGCCAAAGGCAGACACTTAAGTGACTGAGCCACCCAGGCACTCCTACATCTTTACTGCTAACAGCCTCTGTAACCCTCTTAGATTCCAAAGATTCATGAAAATATAGGCTATTTCCCCCAGATTTCACCAACCAGATTGTCCTGAGATTGTATCATTAGTATCAAAAATCTTGCCAGTTCTGCTGATCCCACTTACTGACCATCTATCCAGTCTGGTCTTTGGCAGATACCTCAAATTCTTCTGAGAATCCCCACAAGTGCTGACAGCTGATGACAAATTGGTCCTGCTTCTTGTAATCACCTTCATCACTACCTTCCCCCAGATATTGGTTGGATGGAAATGTCCTACACTGGATGTCAGTGATGTTGAAATACAATATGGCAGCCTGACACTGAAGATTCATATCACTACTCTTGCAATGTGAGAACATTCTCTCCATTATTAAGTTCGGTCAGAACCCTCTTACACTGTTGGTGGAATGCAAGTTGGTGCAGCCACTTTGGAGAACAGTGTGGAGATTCCTCAAGAAATTAAAAATAGAGCTTCCCTATGACCCTGAAATTTCACTACTGGGTATTTACCATAAAGATACAGATGTCGTGAAAAGAATGACCATCTGTACCTCAATGTTCATAGCAGCAATGGCCACTGTCGCCAAACTGTGGAAAGAGCCTAGATGCACATCAACGGACGAATGGATAAAGATGTGGTCCATATACACTATGGAGTATTATGCCTCCATCAGAAAGGATGAAGACCCAACTTTTGTATCAACATGGCTGGAACTGGAGGAGATTATGTTGAGTGAAATTAGTCAAGCAGAGAGAGTCAGTTATCATATGGTTTCATTTACTGGTGGAGCATAAGGAATAACATGGAGGACATTGGGAGATGGAGAGAAGTGAGTTGGGGGAAGTTGGAGGAGGAGACAAACCATGAGAGACTGTGGACTCTGAGAAACAATCTGAGGGTTTTGGAGGGGGGAGGAGGAAGGTTGGGTGAGCCTGGTGATGAGTATTATGGAGGGCGCGTATTGCATGGAGCACTGGGTGTGGTGTATAAACAATGAATTCTGGAACATGAAAAGAAAAAAAAAGTTCGATCAGAGAAGCTACCCAAAGCAAAGTTCCACTCCAGGCAGTGTGTAGGGCACACAGATTCTGTTAGGGTAATATCTTCAATTGTCCTTCTTCTCTAAAAGCAGGCACATTTGGGGGACTTGCTCATCATTAATAATTCCTTACTTTTCCTTCTAAGATCTTTCTGGGAATCTCTTTTATTTCTCCTTGCAATATGGCCTCAATTAGGGTCATTCGGTCTTTGAGGCCACCCAGAAGGTGCACACAGGTTAAATTATTTTCCTTTAATAGGCTCTTCAGCTCCTGTGATTAAAAGGTGTTGTTGGGTTTTGGCTACCTGGGGTCTAGATTTTCTTATGGAGAATTATCTTTACCTCTGTAACCTGCTGTCCTGGTACTCTGCCCAACAGGTGGACAACTTAACCCAAGTTAAGCCAATTGGACTGTCCCAAGAATATTAATCTTGGGAAGAAATGCCTAAAGATAGGAAAATGGCTGAAACTCAGTTATTTCAGTGTGCTTACTCTGACAAGATACCCAGTAGTTCCTGATTCTGATCCCTGAAGCTGCTTAGTAGTTCCTTTTTTTCTGAAAGCTTCATTCTCCACTGATACCATGAGTTACTTTATATCATTCCAGTAAATTCATTTTCCACTTAAATGAATTTCCTTTTTTAAGATTTTATTTATTTATTTATTTATTTGAGAGAAGGAGAGAGAGCATGAGCCAGGGAAGAGGCAGATGGAGAGGGTGAGGCAGATTCCCCGCAAATAGGGAGCCGGATGCGGGGCTCAATCCCAGGATCCTGAGATCATGACCTGAGCCAGATGCAGATGCTTAACCAACTGAGCCACCCAAGTGCCCCCTTAAGTGAATTTTTAATCTAAATAAATACGGGGCATAAAGATAACTTCTGATTGCACTATGCAGAAGGATTAGAGTCCCAGTGCCTTCCTAGTCAAAACATATTTTCACTAAATGTTAGAGACAGAGTGTCCCTTAAAGGTCTTGTAATCCATACTCCTCATTTCATAGATAAACTAAGGCCTAGAGAAAGGAAGAAACTTAACAAAGTTTGGTCATCTCATTTACAAACATCGTCTATTGGCCACATGTCTTGGTGTAAGTACCGAGGGCCTAAAAGTTAAAAATTCAGACATAGCCCATTGACAGATGAATGAATAAACAAAATGTGATATGTATATATATTATATATATACACATATATTATATATATGTATACACACAGAGGGATATTATTTAGCCTTAAAAAGAAATGAAATTCTGACTCACACTACAACATGGATAAACCTGGTAGAGATTATTGTCAGTGAAATAAACCAGACACTAAAAGACAAGCATTGTGTAATTCCACTTGTATGAGTGCTTAGAGTAATCAAATTCAAGGAAACACAGAGTAGAATGGTGACTTCTAGGAGCTGGAGGGAGGAGGAAATGGGCAATTAGTGTTTAATGAGGACAGAGTTTCTGTCTGGGTTGACGAAAATTCTGGAGATGGATGATGGTGGCAGCAATTGCACTGAATGGTTAACACGGTGAGCTTCATGTATGTATATTATACCACAATAGAAAGAAAAGAAAAGGAAAGAAAAATCAAACACAAGTATTGCCTTTAGGGAACTCAAAGTATTCCATGGTATATAAGCGACATATGTAAATTATTGACAACTTACAGTTGAAAGTGTTAAATAGCAGAGACTAGGGATGGATGGAGTGCCCTGGGAGGGGACATTTTTGTCGGATGTCTATACGGCTGGCTGTAAAAGATGACTTGGAAATGGAGGGAAGGATAATCCAGGTGAAATGCAGAAGCAAAAGCATCTCCTAGCACTGGGTGTGGTGAGAAAATAATGAATACTGTTTTTCTGAAAATAAATAAATTAATTTAATTTAAAAAAAAAAAGCATCTCCTAGGACTGGGGCAAGGTTTGTGTGGGAGAAGGAGGAGTAACTTCATTGGGTTGTCACTAAAAAGTCCTAAAGCAGAGAAGTAGAACATGGTTGGAAAAGTAGGTTGAGGCCCCATAAAGGAAGGTCTTGAATGCCTACCTACCAAATAGAGTGAATGAAGAAAATCAACAGTCATGGAAGTGTTTGAAACACAGAAATGAAGTAGTACGATGAAATTGCAACCAGAGAGAAAGGAAAGCAAAACCAGGGATTTTGAGAAGGTAGAAGGGAGAAGATTTGAATGCGAAGGACAAGAGATAGGAAGGGATAAAAAAATGATTCGGGGTAACTGGAAGGGCATTCAGAAGGAGCAAACAGGTGGATGAACACCTTCTAGGGAAAAGATGTGGAATTAATTTGGGGATGTTCTGTGTTTGAGGTGAGGCATCCAGAAATGAGGGCCTCTAGTATGGCAAAAAGGACAGCCACGGAGACTTTGGAACAATCCTTAGGCCACTAATATTTGAAGGCTTGAAGTTGGCTGCTTCATCCACAGACAAGAGAAAGGCTGAGGGCAGAGCCTCTCGGAATTCATTCTTCTAGGAAGGGGAGGGAAGGAAAAAGACAGTGAAAGAGAGGGAGCACGGGGCCAGAAGTGACAAAACCCAGACTTCAGCTCCGTATTGGGCTCCCCACACCCTTACCGGGGTGGTTTTTCCAAAAGCCAAATATAATCACACCCTTCCCCTGCTGAAGACATTTTAATGCAATCTTTGTAAAGGTGTGGTCTGAAGACAACATGCATCAGAATTACCTGAGTGGTTGTCTCCAAAGGCAGACTTCCAGGCTCACCCGGGGGTTTATAAATTATATTCTTGAGGAACCCCTATTTCTAGAGTGGATACGAAAAGGAGAGGACAGAGGGAAGACTGGGGGAGAGGAGAGAAATGGGAGCACAGTGTCAGCAGCCTGGGATTCCTCAAAGTGAGATGTAACTCTATCAGGATCACCAGAAGAGTGAGTTAAAATGCCCATTTCTGAGTTCCCCCCAGACCTACGAAATGACGGTCTCTGGAGGTGGGGTCTAGGACGCATGCATGTTAAATGGTGGTACCAGCCTGACACCTCAGTGGGTTGCCACTCAGGCAGCCACAAAATCTGGAGCAGAGGGCTCTGTGCCATCAAGGAATGCGCAAACTGTAGGGGGTACAGTGCCTGGTCTAAGAAGATGGGTTGGAGAGGGAACCACGGTCCGTACCTAGTGGTCGCTAGGAGAGGCCACGGTACAAACTGAGGGGATGCCCCCCAAAATCAGAGTTGAAGATGAAAAAGCCAGGAAAAACCACTAAGGCATCTGTTACCCCGATCCCATTTTAGACCGGCCATTGGCTGCCCTGTGGTGGTAGCTCTGAGGTCTCTTCAAAAAACATCACCCCGCAACCATCACAAGGTCTCGTATAACCTCAAGATTCTCTGATTATTCCAGCCTTCGGTTTCCATTGATAATAATGCTTTTTCTCTTTTTCACAGCATATAATGATGCAAAGTTAAAAGGGCAGTATGGGCGCTGGATAAATTCTAAGGGTAGCAAGCGTAAGCTAATCTAAGAATACATTTTTAGAGTAGTGAGTCAGCTTTAGGATAAGACGTCAGGGGAGCAAGGGCAGGCACCTAGAGAAAGGCTGCATAAATACAGAATGTTGTTTTTTAACATGTTCAGCAGCCACCAGGCATCTCTGGATTACAAAGCTCCACGTGACATTTCCTTCAAAGTCCAAACAAGCCCATGGAGGATGGTGTTTCAGTAAATGTCAGTGTCCCGGGGCCTGTGGAATTGTTGGCAACACAGCAACAGGATGTGGGGGAGCCAGAAGATTAGGTGGAGAGACCAGGAAAACAACAGGAGGGTTAGCAACTCTCCCAGATGCTGCTGGATAGGAAATCCCATGGCCAGTCCCACCAGACTTGCTTGCTTTTTTTTTTTTTTTTTTTTTTTTTTTGACACGTAAAGGCTCCATCTTGCTACATCTCCAAAGCCTTACGCAGTCAAGAGGGGCCAAATCCCTCCTACCAAGAGCAGTAGTGACGGTGCTCCCTAGCAACAACGACATCGCAGTTCCAAGGCCTTGTTTCTTCCATGGCTCAGGAAGTGTGTTGAAGGCAGGAGTTTAATAAAGAAACAACCTTCACAACAGGGAATGGAACAGAAGTTTTCCTGGACTCCTGCTGCTTCCTCATCCTGCTATCCTTGTCAGAGCCCAGCACTGGCTCCATAAATCAAATCAAGGGCAGAGAACTTTTTCTTCTGACCCCTGACCCACAGGAGAAAAAGCAAAAGTCAAGTTCACCTAAATAAAAAGTTATCTTTTTCTTCTCCAAGAGGAACACGTGTACAATTTTCTATTCATCTGGTTTTTAAATGAAAAAGTTGCATTACGCTTGCTTGTGACCTTTTTTCTCCTCAACCTCGTTCTGCATGATCGCCAATTAACAGAAGGAGGGCAAAGGAGGAAGGAGGGAACAGAGAAGCTGAAGCTAGAACAAGGATTGGGTGAGAAAGACAAAGAGATGGATATTTGCACAGTGACAAAGGCACGAGGTAGAAAGATGGGGTTGGAGACCACTAGGGACAATGGTAGAAGGATTCTCTGAGTGTCTTGGTGCCTTTGAAAAGTGGATGAGCATTGTACCAGGTAAAAAAAAAATCTAGTAATTTTAACTCTTTTCTGCATTATGAGATCACATTTCCACCTTTATTTTCAAATTTCAAAATTGAGTTGTTTTTTTTTACTATTTTTTTAAAAATTTTTCAAAATTGAGTTTTAAAGAAGGCTTTATTTTCTCACAGAATCTGAAAGGCTTTGCAGAAGAAGAAAGAAAGAAGAAGAAATCTATCTCTTACCAATCTACGTATCTTAGAGTCTAAAACAAAATGGTCAATTGTCACTCCTCTTTGTGTATAGAATTTACTGAGGCTCGACTTTTCTGTGTGTATTGTGCTTTTTAAATTTTTGTCTTTAAATTTCTGAAAAAAAAAAAAAGCCCTATGATGAAAACCGATGTTATTTGGCCTTACGAACTGCGGCGAGCAGGGGGCGGGGCTTCTTGGAAGAAAGAGAGGAGAACCTGCCTGTGGTGAACGCAGGCTGGGTACCAGCCACACAGCTAGCCGCTCTTCCAGACAGCTTTATTGAGACACAATTGACACACAATAAGTCGTTCATAGTTAACACGCGTGTTCTGCAGAGTTTTGACACATGGCTACATTTACGAAACCATCAACTCGGTCGGGATAACATTCCTTATTAGCCACTGTCCAAAGTTTCTCCAAGTGCCTTTCTAATGCCTCCCTCACCCAATCCCTCTCCTCCTGCTCCAGGCAATCACTCTTCTGCTTTCTGTCGCTGATGATTAGTTTGCGTTTTCGAGAATTTTATATAAATGGAATCATACAGTCTGAACTCACATTCATCTGGCTTCTTTCACTCCAAGTCATTATTGTGAAATTATCTAACTTGGTGCCTATATCCCCACTTGTTTCCTTTTCAATGCCGAGTGTTTTGTTACCACATTAAGCCTTAAGCCAGTGGTGGACATTTGAGTAGTTTCCCAGTTTGGGCTCTATAAATAAAGCTACTATGAACGTTCCCATACACGTTTTTATGTGCAAATACACTTTCACTTCTCTTGGGGGAGTACCTAGAAGTAGAGTGGTTGGATCCTATGATAAGTTTAGGTTTGACTTTTTAATAAATGTCAAGACATTTTCCAAAGTGGTTGGACCATTTTCAATTCCTGCCAGTGTATATAAGAGGTCTGGTTCTTCCACATCCTCATCAACAGTTGATATGGTGTCTTTTGTTAAAGGATTTATTTATTTATTAATTTTTGGACAGAGAGAGAGAGAGCACAAGCAGAAGTAGAGAGAGAATCAGGCTCCCAGAAGAGCAGGGAGCCCCACGTGGAAGTCAGTCCCAGGACCCTGGGATGATGACCTGAGCCAAAGGCGGTTGCTTAACCAACTGAGCCACCCAGGCACCCCTTGATATGGTGTCTTATTGTTATTTTCATTTGCTTTTCCCTAACCACTAATGGGATTGGTCATCTTTTCATGTGCTTATTTGCTATGTGTATATGTTCTTTGGTGAAGTATCTGCTCTAACACTTTTGCCATTTTTACTGGGTTTTGGTTTCATTATTTCATTCTGAGACTTTTCTCCCCAAATCTCTATCATTCTGTACTTTCTGCTATTCTCTGCCTTACCTTCATTCCTTTAAGTGTTAGAGAACAAGACTGAGTCTCAGCTCTTTAAACGTTTTCAACATTTATTATCTTGCAAATATTTCTGGATTCTGGATGTGAGTCTTTTACTTGGCTACAAGTCCTGCATATGGTTTACAAAGATTTTCTCCTAGTCTAGAGGTTGTCTTTTCATTCTCTTTACAGTGTCTTTCCAAAGCAGAAGTTTTTATGTTTGGGGAATTCCAGTTTCCCAATATTTTTATGGACCATGTTTTGGGGATTATATCCAAGAAATCTGTGACCACTTCAAGTGTTTTAACCTTATTAATTGGCAATAATTTTAAACATCCAGAAATGTTGCAAAAGATAGTGTAAAGCGTATGTGTATAACAACCTTCACCGGATGTCACCTCTTGTCAGTATTTTGCCTCATTTGCTCTACCATTTACTTCTCTCTCTCCACCCTGTCCCCTCTTTCCCTGAACCACTCAGAGGTCAGTTACATACGTCATGTCCCTTTAACCCTAAATACTTCAGTGTATGCTTCTATCAGGAGTTATCAACTTCATAAATTTACATTGATATACTAGATAAACTATTTTTATCCAATCTACCATCCATATACCCACATTGAACTTTTTCCAGGTTCTTGGACAACATCCTTTATAACATTTCCCTTCCTCTGTACAGAATTTAGTTTAAGATCAGGTATTGCATTTAGTTGGATATTTCATTAGCCTCCTTTAATCTGGAACATTCACAAACTTTCTTCATTTTTTTTATGACATTGACACATTCAGTGTTCCTTTTTCGGGGGTTTAACTGACACAATTATCTTCAAGCTATGCCTTTTAGGCTGGAATACGACATAGGCATTGTGATCTTCTCAGGGCATCATATGGAAAGTACACAATGATCTGTTCATCATTAGTGATGTTAATGTTGATCACCTGGCCCAATAGTTGTCCAATTTCTCCACTATCTAGTTATGATTCTCCCCCTGCAACTAATAGGCAGCCTGAAGGGATACACTTTAATTCCATGCAAATATCCTGCTCCTTGCCAAAATTTCCACCTAGGTTTAACAACCATTATTTTAGTTTTACCCAATCTTTATTGTGATGCTTACATCACGCTGACTTTTCAACTCCACATTTACCAGTCAGCATTCAGCATTCAACTGTAGGCAAGGGCTTTGCCTCTTCCAGAGTCCTTTATTATTTTTTAAATGTTATTTATTTATTTATTTATTTGTCAGAGAGAGAGAGAACACAAGCAGGCAAGGTGGCAGGTAGAGGTAGAGAGAGAAGCAGGCTCCTGGCTGAGCAAGAAGCCCGATGTGGGACTCGATCCCAGGACTCAGGACCTGAGCTGAAGGCAGCGGCTTAACCAACTGAGCCACCCAGGTGTCCCCAGAGTTCTTTATTATTGATAAGTTCTCATAATTTTCCACTTTCCCCACAATGGTTTATAATTATTACTTAGATATCTTGAGGCTCAAATTGTCCCTTTGCTGGTGGGAGCTCCTCCAAGCTAGTGCCTGTGTCTTTATGACAGCCTCCCCCTGCCCCCATTCTGGTTATATTTTGAGCAACCCATCGCTTTCTGACATGACAAGATGTCCCATGCTCATCTTGTACCTTCCCTGTCCTAGCCTTAGAATCAGCCATTTCTCCCTTTCCCTAGTGCCTTTAGGTGGAGAATGATGTTATACGCTAGGGTTTTGGCTCAGGTTTTTAAAAAGTTCCAGTATTTATTAATTTTTTAAACAAATTTTTTAAAAAGGATTTATTTACTTGAGAGATAGAGAGTTTGAGCAGGGGAGCAGCAGAGGGAGAGGGAGAGAATCTTAAGCAGGCTCCACACCCAGCACAGAGCCTGACCTGGGGCTCGATTTCCCAACTCTGAGATCATGATCAGAGCTGAAACCACCAGTCTGACACTTAAATGACTGAGCCACCCAGGGGCCCCTCCAGTATTTATGATCTCACAAATCGTTAGTTTCTAGATGCTTGGTCTAAAATACTTGTTTGGAGGGTGACTGCCTAATACGATTGTATAGTTTTTAAACACATGTTTTCTACAATAATGCCGTTAATCTCAATTGTCTGCCGTCTGACCTCCACACAGAACCTGAGACAGCAGAGCTACAAGAGCCCTTTGTGACTGGCCACTTCAGTACCTCGTTTTAGAGCTGAAGGGACTGAGGCTCAGACAAGGTAAGAGTGTTACCTAAGATCATAAAATCAGCCAATAGTAGCTATCATCTGGTTTCTGTCCACTGTTGTTTTCTTCTTTAAAAATTTCAGTTTTTTCTTTTAATTCTGGTATAATTAACATACAGTGTTATATTAGTTTCAGGTATACAGTATAATGACTTCACAATTCTATACCTTGCTTAATGCTCATGATGGTTAATCCCCTTCACCTATTTTCCCCCACACCTCCAGCTCTGGTAACCATCAGTTTGTTCTCTCCAGTTAAGTGTCTGTTTCTTGATTCATCTCTCTCTCTCTCTCTCTCTCTCTCTCTCTTTTTTTCCTTTGCTCACTTGTTGTGTTTCTTAAATTCCACATATGAGTAAAATGACATGGCATTTGTCTTTCTCTGATTGACTTATTTAACTTTATTGTCTAGTTCCATCCCATGTAGTTGCAAATGGCAAGATTTCATTCTTTTTAATGGCTGAATAATATTCCATCAGAGAGAGAGGGTGTGTGTGTGTGTGTTACTCTTCTTTATCCATTCATCTGCTGATGGATACTTGCGCCACTTCCATAATTTGGCTATTGTAAATAATGATGCCATAAGCATTGTCTAATGTTACTCTTTACTTGCTACATTTTCTCTCTCTCTCTCACACACACACACACACACACACACACACATACACACACACCCCATAACACAGTACTTTTTAAATCAAAATACTTGAGTAAAGAAAATCATTATGAGTTCCTCAAAGAATATAAGCATAGTTAAAAGCTACACACTTTGTAGAATTCTAGTCTGGGTATAAGCTGTCCACCAAGGGGTCGGCACTGGCACAATTTCTTTAATAACTCTATTAATGACTTTAAAGAGGAGGACAGCCATCCCCCAGCTGTGACCCCTTTAGAAAACATAGATCTAGAGCCATTATTTTAATTAGCTAAGTCCGCAGTAGCCTGTCAACTGCTTTTGCCTCCATTTGCCCAAAAAGGTTCTAGAAATTGAGGGAGTCTGGGGGCTCCTGGGTGGTTCAGTCAGTTTAATGTCTGCCTTAGGCTCTGGTTGTGATCTCGGGGTCCTGGGATCGATCCCCACGTTGCAGGTCCTGCTCAGCAGAGAACCTGCTTCACCCTCCCCTTCTGCCTGTGGCTCCCCCTGCTTGTGCGCGCATTCTCTCTCTCTCTGTCAAATAAATAAAATTAAAAAAAAAAAAAAAGAAATTCGGGGAGCTTAACCAACTTGTCCAAGATTAACAGGTGAACTGATAATAAATAGGGAGCTGGTGTCTCTAGATCCATATCTCTGTAACTCCCTGTAACTCCCTCCCTGCTGCTCACCTCCGCAGCATGGGGGGCGGGACCCCTACCTGGGCCGTCCCCTGAACTGACTGTATAGACTAGTTGGGGAGAAGCGGCAGATCCAGAGAAATGAAGAACTGCCACCAGTCACTGCCTTTGGCTGACACGAATGTCTGAGGCTGGCAGGGAGCCGGAAACAGAGAAGTTATGATGTGCTGCCGCATGTGCCTATGGGATGGGAAGTGCAAGTCTGTGCAATCCCCTTGGTTGGAGGAATTTAGGATCAGCTACATAATCTCTCTGGAGTTCCTCAAGTGAAATCTACCTGGAATTAGCCCACGCAGTAGCTCTTGGAAACTGCAGATCATAGAGCTCTTGAAGGGTGGTGGGCGGGATGATGTTAGGGAAATTGCCTAGAGTTCTATTGCCCAGTAACTGTTGTCTGGAGATTGAATAAACAATACGGCTCTCGCATATGTATACTCCTTTTCTTCAAATACATCTCGATGTTGTGACTGATACAAATTTGTAGTAGGGTTTTGTTTTGTTTTGTTTTTTGTCATTGTGCATTTTCTCATTTAACAGATAGCCAACATTCAAAATGTTATTATGGAGAACGACAACTTTTTTTGATGCTCACATTCTAAAGGGCCACTGACCTCTGGACTATACGATCACCATTTCCTTATGCAAAAGAATATTCTCTCACTCAGAAACACGTTTCAGAATAATTTTTCAGAATCCACTCCCACCCGTGAAATAGCAAATAAATTGTTCAGGGATATTCAGGTTCATAAAAAAAAACAAAACCAAAAACAGAACACATCAGAGAGAGAGTTCTGAAAAGTGCAATAGCATGATTAAATAAGAGATGGATTACAGAGACTTCTTACAAAGAAAATGGAAGTGGACACGAGTTTGAATAAGCACCGGCAGGGGATAAACAGGGAGGGGCTGAGAGCTTCATGATTACCTAGGAGATGTAAGTGCCAAGAATACAGAAGTATTATTTTGCTGCATACAAGCAAGAAGTAGCCTATCTGGGATTAAAATAGGGAAAAGCAGGAAATTTGCATTTCCCACAGGTCCTTCCTATTTCATAGCGATCACGACACAATGAAATTCAGAATAGAAGAGCAAAGAAATAAATCCATTGTGCATTCAATATTTGGAAAGAGGAACCATGGAAAAAATGTGGACGTCAAGGAAAAAAACTGAACAGGGGAGTTGGTACATGTAATAATTTATAGGATGTCTGAAGACTATTTTAAAACAAGCTATTGGAATCTCTCAGAACAAATGTATGACAGAGTTCAAAATTATCATATGCTTGGAAAGAAATCCCAGTCTGGCTTGATGGGTTGTGAAGGATTGCCAACGTTTTTTGTTGTTGTTGTTTAATTTTAATTTAAAAGGGGGGCATAAGGGGCACCTGGGTGGCTCAGTGGGTTAATCCTCTGCCTTCGGCTCAGGTCATGATCCCAGGGTCCTGGGCTCGAACCCCACATCGGGCTCTCTGCTCAACAGGGGGCCTGCTTCCTCCTCTCTGCCTGTGTCTCTGCCTACTTCTGATCTCTGTCTGTCAAATAGATAAAATCTTTTTTTAAAAAAGGGGGGGGCATAACATAATATTTATCAACTTCACCATTTTAAATGTACAGTTCCTTAAGGTTAAGTACACTCACAGGGTTGTGAAAAAATCTCTAGAATTCCTCCTTTTGCACATCTGAAACTGTGTACCCATTAAACACTAACTTCCTTTTTCCTCTTCCCCATAACCCCTGGCAGCCACTGTTCTACTTTCTGTTTCTCTCAGTTTGACTATGTTAGATACTTTATATAAGTAGAATCTCACAGTTTTGGGTTTTTTGTGACTGGCTAATTTTATTTCGCATAAGGTCCTCAAAGTTCCTCCATTTTATAGCATGTGACAGGATTTCCTTCCTCTTTCAGGCTACATACTATTCCATTGTATAGACCACATTTTGTTTATCCATTCATACATGGGTGAGCATTTGGGCTGCATCCACCTCTTAGATATTGTCAATAGAGCCTGTCAGTGTTTTTGACTTTTTCATCTGATGCTTAATCCATTTGTACAAATACATATAATGTGTGCTATTCTGTCTGAACTCAAGGGACAGAGGATTTACAGTCCAAATCTGGTCTTTTCCCCTCTTAAGTAAACAACCCATACACAGACACATACATACATACATACATACACACACACACACACACACACAGTCCCACCAGGAAAAGCCAAAAGAAACAATCAGGCAAAACCAACGCTGAATATTCAAGTGTCCTATCACCAAACAGCAGTAGACCCAGTGGATACCTGTTAAACTCTAGGGTCTTAAAGTTATGCTTTGTCTTGAAAAGAGATGAGATTTTATGTTCAAATAGCACAGATTCTATTTATTTAAAAATATCACAGATTTTAAAATATGAATTCTAAGGGCACCCGGGTGGTTCAGTCAGGTTAAGCATCTGCCTTTTGCTCAGGTCATGATGTTCGGTTCCTGGGATCGAGCCCCGCGTCAGGCTTCCTGCTCAGCGGGGAGTCTTCATCTCTCTCTCTCTCTCCCTCTGACCCTTCCCCCACTCCTGTTCTCTCTCTCTCTCTCTCTCAAATAAATAAATTTAAATAAAATATTTAAAAATATATAAAAAATAAAATGCAAATTATCTGTAACTTCTTTATCTATTATATAACTCTGTTTTCCGAACTGTGGGATAATATATCCTAGATAGAATTCAGGTCATTTTAGTAATTACTTTCTTCTAGAAACAGTGGTTGCCAATCCTCGTCAAGCATTAGGATCTCCTAAAGACCTTAAGAATCTGGACTGTTGATTCCCATCCCTGGCCCCTAAATCAAAAGCTCCAGGGTGGTAAAGGCCCCAGCCAGAATGACCCATGGACGTCATCAAGCCCTCATTTGTTATCTTGGGGTGAACGCCCTTCCAAGGAACCCCTGTCTTCTTCTTTATCAGCCACGGGTGTAACTATTTTATTTCACTGTGGCTCTATTGCATTTCTAGGGCTTCTATCCAGTCAGCCCCCTATAAGTCTGGACTTCCCCTTCTGTGCCCACTGCCCATGGCTCTCCACAGCCATATTTGGCCTGTCCTGTTACTAACCTCCAGTGTGGTGTCTCCTGTTCCCTTCTGTAGAGCTATGCCTCTGTGATCTTCAAGGTAACAATTAGACAACACATCACTGAGATGTGCCAATAGGTTGCCCCTCTGCCCCCGAGGGACAAGTTCCTTTTGCAGAGGTTTCCAATGACCATGCCTTTCACTTTGGAGTCTCTCTCTTTCTTTCTCAAAACCAGTACCACTTTGGTTGCTTCATCTGGGAAATAGACCATAGAATAGATGAGAAAGGGAGGGAGAGAAAGATTTAATATCTTTCTCATTATGTTTTAAATCATCGAGTCCCTGGCCTACACTCACCCATACCCAGCTACAGATGTTCTCTAAATTGTCACATGGTTGTCATTTTTCCCCCTCCCCTCAATGTTCCCAAACTAACAGGATGTTAAATGAGAAAATGCCTCTCCATAAAATTTGCTTATTTTACTATTTGTCTCCCTCAACGTAGCATCCTTCTCATCATCTGTAATGTGTAATCAATTGCATACCCCCGGGAAGGTTGTTCATTGGTCATTTACATGATTGAAGAATGGAGAAAATGAGACACTTCAAAGAATAGAGGTGTTTTAATAACCTCCCATTTAAATCTCTTCTCACTATCTACCTCCTACTGTCATAAAGTAACAAAAAATCACTACTGTCACCCTCTCTCTGGAAGGAGGTTTTGCATTTTCCCTTATGTGATACAGTATTTTATTTATTAAGAATGCTAGAACTATGCCAGGCCATTAAACCCTATGGGAATCCCTGTTCCTGCTGAAACAGGAAGATCACCATGGAGACATCTCTGCTCCACTGGATGATCAACAACAGCTGTTGAGCCAAGCTTGGGAGCCCTCTCAGACAGCTCATCACACAAACTGCATTAGGTAGAACCAAAAATGCCGCATCTCACTTAGTGTCATAAGAATTAGACATTTTCCGGTAGCTTTGCCTTGAAATCAGAGTAGTCAACAGTTCCCAGAATCTTTCGTACCTATTCGAAATTCCCTGACCTTCAGTGACTGCTCTTGCTATCAGTTCTTTGGATGGAATTCCTGTGTAATCAATCTTCACCTGAACGTTCACCCCAAGCCCTAAGCTTAGCAGTCTGGGGAAAGCAAGAAGGTGTGTGTGGGGGGGTGGATCATCTTCAAAGGACAACTTGGAGTCCTTGCTTCTTTGCTCTTAGATGACACAAATACATGGCTTCTGCCAAATATACACTCAGCCTTAGAAGAATATCAGACTTGCTGTGGAACGTGTTGGGACCTGCTTGCTCCCCAAAAGCATGCTGAACCTTGCAGACCTAAGCTGAACTGACAGCCAGCAAGGAACCAAATGACCTCAAGCGTGCTATAAGAGTTGGTAAGCAATTAATTAGGGCCGTATAACATTTACAAGGAGCTCTGATCCCTGGCTGATTCATTTGTAGACCTCACCACTTCCGCTGGCCTTTGTATTCCGTCCTTGTGACCAGCAGCCCAGGCTCTACTACCTTTACTGAGAGTGAGTTTCTTCTGTTGGTAGGGAAAAACGTGGTACTGGAAAGTGAAAGTGATGGAGTTCATCTCAGAAATACTAGTGAGTCAGATTTCACTTCAGAGACATGAATTCTTAACTACCTACAGGGTCTGGTTGCAGACTTGAAGCAGAGGTGGAGTCTGGGTTCTTTGCTATGATATCAAAGAAGAACAAGAAACCCCATCTTCTCATAAATAGTGTCCCCACAAAAGGATTGTCGTGAGAACATCACTGCATAATTTAAGGATACCTTAAAAGAAATCTTCCCAGATGACTCTCTAGTGGTGTAGCTTTGTACTAGGCACTTCTATAAATGAGATTTAATTTTTTAAAAAGTTTCAGGGATCTTGAGACACATGATAAGGTAGTGTGGGTGAAGATAAAAATGGAGTAGAAAAGTAATAAAGTTCTAAAACAAACATGTGTTAAAAAAAATACAGTCAATGTGGAAAACACGTTAATAGGGAAATGAAGAACACTCCTATTTTCTCGATAAACAATGCAATCAGAATCTTCTCCAAATGAATATAACAATGTGGACAAACCTACAAATTTCAAGGGCTCCTCATGAGAAAATGAACACAACCTTAAAAAGATATTCAGCTAAACCAATCTGTTATATGAAAAGTTGAGCAGATCCTCAATCCAACTGTTGAGTAATTGATGAAAATCAACTCAAAGCTTTGGGCTGTAAGAATGAGAGCAAATCAAGCTAAGTATGAAGATAGGGTTAGTTTCAAAAGGAAGTTCCTAACTGGGGCACCTGGATAGCTGAGTTGGTAGTCTGACTCTTGATCTTGGGGTTGTGAGTTCAAGCCCCCTGTTGGGTGTAGAGATTATTTAAAAGTAAAATCTTTTTTTTTTTTTTTTAAGGAAGTTCCTAGGTTAAAAGTGTGAGAAATAGCTCTAAGATTCAAGTTTAAAAACCCACAATCATAAACAAGGGAAGAGTCGTGGATATTTTTTGATTGCAAAAACAAACAGAAAAAACATATATGCACCCTAATATCAAATTGGTCAGCACAAACCTTGCAACTCAGAGGAAGACCAGTCCCAATAAGAGTAAACACTGAGTGGGCGCTATATCATCAAAGTTCAACGCACACCCAAGGGATATTTTAGCGAAGATCAAAGACAAAAATCTGAAAGGAAGTAAAGCATAGAGAATTCTTACAATGTCAAAATAAGCATATTGCTCTAATTCAAGATATAGCATGAAAGATGTTACAAAAAGGACAGGAAATGAAAGAGGTGACAAAAGTCCTGGTCATTGCAAAATGTTGAAGACTACTGGATCGCTGACTCAAGACAAAGGTGATATTTTACCTGCTAGGTTGCCCATACTGGGATTCTATAAAGCTAAGAATAGGATTGGCTTTATGGGTGTGTGATTTGTGCAGTCACACGGAGCATCACACTTGGAAGAGCCCTGCAATTGGTTTAATGCTTGCCTGTTGCCATCTTGAAGTTCTTTTTTTTTTTTTAAGATTTTATTTATTTATATGAGAGAGAGAGAGAGAGAGAGAGAGAGAGCACAAGGAGGAATGAAAGGGAGAAGCAGACACCTTACTGAGCAGCGAGCCCGATGCAGGGCTCCACCCCAGGACCCTGAGATCACGATCTGAGCCAAAGACAAACGCTTCACCGACTGAGCCACCCAGGTGCCCCACTATCTTGAAATTCTTAATAGTTTCTGAACAAGTGAGCTCCTATTTTCATTTTGTTCTGGGTCCCATAAATTATAGAGCTGTCCTAGCTAAGTTCACACCCAAGAAATTTTTGAGAGTGGGGAAAAAGAGAAGCAAAGGTGAAAAACAGGCCTAATAAGTACAAATGTAATGAAAAGTTGCTCTTATTCCCATGTTCTAGTTTCTGTTCAGTTCTTGAAACTAATGGTCTATGTGTTAGAAAAGTCATCCTAGATAAAAGACCTGAATCTGATATTTTCCCATTCTCTTGCTGTTAGGGGATTTTGTTTTGTTTGTTTTTATGAGTCACATCATAAAATCCAGTTTCTAATATTTTGGTACTGAAAATGGATTTACAATAAAAGACCTCCATCAATTCTATCATTAAGTGCTATTTGAAGATTTAGAACCCACACCAGGAATGGAAATGGTTGGAGTCACCTTAGCACAACTGAAGAATTTCTAAAGGAAAAACTTGATGTAGTTGTGTTACAAGAAATGCACAGCAAATTGTCCTCCCAGCTACTACTGAATTATAAATAGTTTAAACATCAATTTGTTGCTTCAGGGATCTCCAAAGCAAGAGGTGCTACCATTCTAATTGCTGAAAAATTCCCATTTGATGTCCAAAGGCTTGAAACAAAGCCTGATGGGTAATGTCATCTTAGCCAAAGGCAATCAGCTAAACAAATCATTAACAAGATGCTCACTTTAAGTGCTGTGTGCCCCCAAAAGGCATTTTATAGCTCAATCCTTTGAAAAATTACATAAAATTTGGTGACAGGCGATGGATAACCAGCAGATTCTCTAAAGTCCTACCAAATACAAAGCTAGATCCAGCTTCCTTTTCTGTCACTAATACGGAAGCAAGGCACTAGGGATTCTTACCTTGTAATCTCAAGCTGTGGAGTACACAGACCATCAGCAGGAGAGTATTTTTTTTATTCAGCCGTCAACAAAATTACTCAAGATGGCATGATAACCTTCTCAGTTTGTGCATGTCTGTGTCCAACATGGCCTGGGTTTCTATTTCCAGAAGGCATTTAATGTAACCGTGAAACGGATCTGACTATTGCCATCTCCAAGTGTGTAAAGCTCTGAAAAAAGAAAATCTTTGTTTTTGGTTGGAGAGAGAGAACACCTGCAGGACTTCCCTATAATTCTCCATAATAACAGTAATAAAGGCCAACATGTATTTTGTGCTAAACCTATGTCAAATATTTTGCCAGCATTAGCTCCCTGAATCCTCACAACCTGCCTTTACAGATGAGAGAGCCAAGCACAGCTAAGACGCACCATGAGTAAGTGGTAGAGGCAGATTTGCAAGGAAGTCTAACTCAAGCTTCTGCTTTTTTTAATTGAATTATAATTGACAAATAATATTGTAGCAGTTACATATATACAACGTATTGGTTCGATATGTGTATACATTAGGAAATGCTCACCTTCAAAAATCTAATCACCATCTGTCACTATACAAAGTTATTGCAAGATTATTAACCAGTCCATTCCACTGCATCTCAGCAAATGGCTAGAGATACCATGAGCTGAAAGAGAGAGGTATACTTCCTATTGGGCAGGTAGGCTTTAAAATAATTAAGTCAGAAACAACCACTTAAATACCTATGAATGTTGTCATTTCTATGCTCAAAAACTTTTTATTGCCTGGCATAACAATTTCTTACCTGGAATTCACAACCCTGTATCATCTGAACCCAGCCACATTTCTAGACTCATTTCTTTCAACTCCCACATATTTTCTGACTCAATTATTAATTGAACAACAACAACAACAAAGAACCCCAAACCATCAGAGCTCCACTCGTTAGCCCCTCAGTTGTTGAAAACAAAATACCTTCCATCTTCCTTCCCTGACCACTAGTAGGCTTAAGCAGTTAGGGAGAACCAACCAATTGCTTCCTCAGAGTTTGCCACCAGGAGTCCTTGAGAACTGTTTAAGTCAAACTGTTATTATGGAGAGAAACACATACAATTGAAGAAATTATTTCATTCAACAAACATTTAGTGGGACTGGGCTGGGTCCTAAGGATAAAAGCAAACGAGGCCTCTACCCTCCAAGAGTCTTCAGTCTAGAATATCATCACCTCTTCCAATTGGTTCCCTAATGTTTTTACCTTTGTAGTTACATTTCTTGAAATGTCTCTTGGACTTTATCTCCCATTCCATCCATAAGTCAGTGCAGTTTACCATTTCCCTGATAGTGAAACCTTTCTTACCAACTATCTCTCCCACTTTTAAAAAAATATTTGATTTATTCATTTGAGACAGAGAGAGAGAGAGAGAATGAGCAGGGGAGAGAGGCAGGGATAGAGGGAGAAGCAGGATCCCCGCTGAGCAGAGAGTCCAACATGGGTCTCCATCCCAGGACCCTGGGATCATGACCTGAGCTCAAGGTAGATGTTTAACCATCTGAGCCACTCAGAGCACCCCCCCGGCACTTTTTAAAGTATAAATCCAATAGACCTATTTGGTTTTATTTGTTAACATCTCTCGAATAGTTGGTCTTATTGATCTCATCTCTCCCCTTCATATTGCCTCTTCTCCCCCCTTTTATTATTCTTGTTTAATGTTCTTCTGGGTCTTCTCTTTGTCGTCCCCTTCTTGATCACCCATATGTGTTCCTCTTTAGGTAGTGGTATGACCCAAGTTTCTGCTTTTAGACCTTTTCTATTCTTACTCTACATAATTATTTTTCCAAGTCTGGCTCTGGGAACACATGGGGGTCATGCGTCATCACCACCGAAAGCACTCAGTAAAAATGTAAATGTCATTGCCCCTTACTGTCTCAGAAACTCACAGCACCCATGAATCTACATTTCAATTCAGCACCCTAGATGATCCAGATATACTCTAAATATTGAAAATTATCATTCTATAGACACACTATCTTCTGAAATATGTCGGTCTTTCCTGTGGCTTCAAACACCAGCTACATACTGGATGTGGAGGCTGGTGAGTTTACAGTTGGCATACAGGGATGTTGAGAAAATTTCTTTGAGATGACTTCTAGTTTTTCTGTATTGTAAAGCAGAAGTTGAGGTCATATTCTGAAAATGAGAGCATAGGGTTGGAACGGAAATGAGAAAAGCAGTGGATCAGTGAAATACAGGCTTGTTGAATAGTGTGGAAGCCCCAGTTGAGACTGAAAATTAGAGAAGTGTCATATAATTCTTCTGTATTTTGGAGAGATTTTTTTTTCATCAACCTTTGTATAGACGTAGAGAGAGCAGATAGATTGACCGAAACGTCCAATTTTTGCCATGAGGTGTGAATAAAAAATTACAGTGCAAATAATTGAGGATACTAAAGAAATATAAAAGTTAGGATAATAGGATCAAAGCTACATTGAAATGGAAGTGATGAGAGAAGACCGATAGAGGTTTTGATGCTGCCAAAGTACAGGTCTAATGAGAGCAACATAATGAAAGAACAGGAAAAATGAATGGCCATTGTTAGAATGGGAAATCTGAATTTAAGAATTCAAAAATAAAGCAGTTTCGGGAAATGACAGAGTCCAAGTGTTGACACGCAAGTGGGTAGCCGAAGTGGAGACTGGACGAAGATTGAGAACTAGAGAGTCCTGTGTGTGGAAAGGTTGTCCATTGCGAACACTCGAAGTC
This sequence comes from Mustela erminea, assembly GCF_009829155.1. Classification (NCBI taxonomy): domain Eukaryota; kingdom Metazoa; phylum Chordata; class Mammalia; order Carnivora; family Mustelidae; genus Mustela; species Mustela erminea. The sequence goes on along the minus strand of NC_045635.1, from coordinate 111,542,962 downwards.
ACCAAGGATGATGGTGACTGGACTTGGAATGGAGAAGGCTGTGAGTCAAGGTCTCCAGTGAAGAAGGAAGAGAGTGGCCAATGGCAGCAAAAGGGGTTGAGTATCTCCCCTACTGCAAAGCATTTTATTTCTTGAAGCACCGAATTCTTTCCTGTGGTATTCCAGATTTTTTTTTAAAGATTTTATTTATTTATTTGACAGACAGAGATAGCAAGTAGGCAGAGAGGCAGGCAGAGAGAGAGGGGGAAGCAGGTTCCCTGCTGAGCAGAGAGCCCGATGTGGGGCTTGATCCCAGGAACCTGAGATCCTGACCTGAGCTGAAGGCAGAGGCTTAATCCACTGAGCCGTCCAGGCGCCCCCCAGATTTTTCATATTTGGATACCAATATGAATTTCTAACCTGCCTGCCATGTATTCACCTTCACACGACCTCCATGTCAGCCTCAATATGCTGCTGCCATTCCCTAAATGAACACCACATCCTGCATTAGGAATTTCCTAATCCCTTCTGTGGACCCCGATAGTACATCATTGGAGCCATACCCATAATTTGGGGCTTTCATTACATGTGTTTGCATACATGTTTTCTCTCCTATGACTCTTTGATCCCAGGGATGATGTCATATGCTCCTCTGTAGCACCCATCTTAGCACAGAGTACAGTGCCTTTTGCATAGTAAACAACTGACAAGTACTAAATTTATCATTTCCAAAGGCATATTTTATGTTTATAACTATTTACACTAATTTTATAAATTGAACAAAAATTGATTAGGTTGGAAAATTGTAACTGGCATATGTTTGGACTAGTTGTAGAACTGATGAGTAAATTAAGCCCAAATGCATGTTTATTCACTCATCCTAAAAAAGGAATTTCCTTTTTATTGCTGGCAGATTCTGCAAGCTGAACAATGGCATAAGAAGAATCTGCACAGGGGGCGCCTGGATGGCCCAGTCAGTTGAGTGTCTGCCTCCGGCTCTGGTCATGATCCCAGGGTCCTGGGATGGAGTCCCCAGTTGTGCTGGGCTCCCTGCTCAGTTGGGAGTCTGCTTCTCTCTCTCCCTCTGCCTCCCCTCCACCCCCAATTCCCACTCGTTCTCTCTTTCTCCCAAATAAATAAATAAAATCTTTTTTTTTTTTTTTTAAAGAAGAATCTGCACGGAGTCTGCTTCCATAATATATGGGAGTTTCTGATCAGAGGCAAACAGTTGTAAGAGATTAAAACATTCCTGCAATTCAAGGTACAATAGTGATTTCCTAGAACGCTGGCTTCTCTTTAGAAAATGTTATTGACAACAATGTTTGAAGGCAATATAAATCCTATGAATACATCAAAGAATAATGTAAACAGGATGAGGTAACATCAAGTAAAGTGGGACATAAGTATCCTCTGTATTATGTTCCCTAAACATCTCAGGGCCTAATGCTCCTGGAATTTGTAAGTTATGTTAAGTAGCCTGGATTTTGTTTTTCTATTTAGTCGATTAATCATAATCTAATATATATGTATGTACACACATATATATTTACTATATTAGATTATAGAGATAGTATATATATTATATATGTACATATTTGGAATTGTTTTAATGAACATAATAATCTTTGACTTTTTAGTGCAGTATCATACTTATTGGAAATCTTAATTTAGATAAAATAGTTATATTCCCCTTTAGGATTTTTCTATGCATTCCAGGGAAATTCAGTAATTTATTCAGGAATAGCCTCTTCTCTCTCAGAGCAGTCCTGAAAACACAGGTCAAATCCAATGATAATGAAATCAGAGGGTCTGGCCTTTTATTGTCCACTCTTGCTTGAAATAAATAAGCTCCAGCTTGAGCTTTTAAAAACAAACTTTATGGAGATATAATTGACACCCTTGATGAGTTTGGATATCAGGATAGACCCATGGAACCATCACCACACTCTATGCAGTAAGCATCTCCATCCCTTTCAGAAGTTTCTTCCCACCCTACTTAATTATTTCTTTAGGTGATGAGGATGCGTGAAATAAGGGTTATTCTCTTAGCAAAGTTTGAAGTATACAATACAGTATTATTAGCCATCTAAAATAGTCGAACTCTTCAAAGCAGAAAGCAAAATCGAGGTTGTCGGGGGCTCTGGGGAGGGGAAAACGGGTTGCTATTGGTCGAAGGATGCCAAGTTTCAGTTATGCAAGATGAGGAAATCCCATGGCTCTACTTCGAGCTTAGAGCTGGTCATTCATAATACACTGTATTGTCTCCTTAAAAGCTGAGGATGTGAGATTTTTGTAATGGAGGTTTTGTTGCTTGCTAGAGATGTCCTTTAACCTTTCACATGGAGGCCAGTGTTCTCTCCCCTAAAATAGAAGTTTTAGCTTCTACCCAAGCTACTACATGTCCTTGGAACGTGGGTAAGGAAATGTGGGGTCTCCAAGTTTCTGTCAAGAATTTAAGAGAGAAGCAGGGCTGCAACGTTGTACTGAAAACAAGGACGTGTTTCTATTTCAAGTTGAAAATGACATTCCATATGTAGTCCGTTTCAGTGTCCTCACACGGACCTTCCACATCCGGAGTCAGAGACCATTTGCTCATGTTTTATGGAAAATACACCTAGAGTTTCGTCTTCGGAATGATGTGTTCAAAGGAGTCCTGAGACCATCCCACAACTTACTCCTTTGCCCATATCAGAGCTTATATCTTCTCTGAAGGTGTGTTCTTCAGAAGGGCCCACTGGCCTCCCTTGATGTGGATAAAGCAGCTACCACCAGGGGCTCACTAAGGGGTCCCTTCCTGAAAAACAAATAGAGGTAAAAATCTCCACCTTAACCCTCCTACACTGTCGGTGGGAATGCAAGCTGGTGCAGCCACTCTGGAAAACAGCATGGAGGTTCCTCAAAAAGTTGAAAATAGGGCAACCCTACGACCCAGCAATCACGCTACTGGGTATTTACCCTAAAGATACAAATGTAGTGGTCCGAAGGGGCACGTGCACCCGACTGTTTATAGCAGCAATGTCCACAATAGCCAAACTATGGAAAGAGCCAAATGTCCATCGACAGATGAATGGATAAAGAAGATGTGTTATATATATACAATAGAATACTATGCAGCCATCAAAAAACCAAAATCTTGCCATTTGCAGTGATGTGGATGGAACTAGAGGGTATTATGCTAAGTGAAAAAAGTCAGAGAAGGACAATTATCATATGATCTCACTGATATGAGGAATTTGAGAAACAAGACAGGATCACAGGGGAAGGGAGGGAAAAATGAAACAAGATGAAACCAGAGAGGGAGACAAACCATAAGAGACTCTTTATCTCAGGAGACAGACTGAGGGTTGCTGGAGGGGAGGGGCGTGGGAGGATGGGGTGGCCGGGGGATGGACACTGGGGAGGGCATGTGCTATGGTGAGTGTTGTGAAGTGTGTAAAACTGATGACTCACAGACCTGTACCCCTGAAACAAATAATACATTATATGTTAATTTATTTTATTTATTTTTTTTCATTATATGTTAATTTAAAAAAATATCTCCACCTTAACAGCTAGCTGAGAATGTGGGAAGGAGACATGAGGCAGTTAAGTTGGATACTAAGGCTGGTCAGAGCCCTCCACAGGATAGGCTTGGGCTTGGTCACCAGGACGATGAGAGTCTCACCAGGTGAGCACTCGACAGTCAAGTACTATGGACCATTAGGCAGGAGAGGCCTGAAATGGAGGACAGGATCCCAAACCAAACCACGTACTTTATAGGTGTTTTTTTTTTTTAAAAAATCCGTTTGTTTGAGGAATAATTTACACAAAGTAAAATTCATTCTTTGAAAGTATCCAGACCAGTGAGTTTTGAGCACCAAATTCACAACCATGGAAACACCACCACAACCAAGATACAAAATACCTTCATTCCACCAGACTCCATCTGTGCTCCTTTGAAATCAAGCCCCTCCTCACTACCTAAGCCCCCGGCAAACACTGATCTGTTTTCTGTCCCAAAGTTTTGCCTTTTCTAGAATACTATACAAATGGAATCCCATAACATGTAGTCTTTTGTTTCTGAGTTCTTTTACTCACCAATCTTTTGATACTTTTTTTCTATTGTTATATTAGTAGTACATTCATTTTATTGCTGAGCAGTGTTCCATTGTACAGCAGTGCCAGAAATTGTTCACCCATTTCCAATTGATGGACATTTGATTTGTCCCAGATTTGTCTTTTTTAATGAATACAGCTGCCGGGAGCACTTGCACACAGATCTTTGTTTTGAAATATGTTTTCATTTCTCTTGGGTAATTACCTTGGAGTTGGATTGATGTGTGTGTGTATACATATATGTGTGTGTGTGTGTGTGTGTGTGTCTGTGTGTGTGTCTGTGTGTGTATGTTACAGCTGCATGCTTAACTTTTTAAGAAACATTTTATTTATTTAGTTGAGAGAGAGAGCAAGTGAGCATGCGCACAAGCAGGGGAAGGGCAGAGGGAGAGGAAGAGAGAGAATCTTAATCAGGTTCCACCCCCAGCATAGAGCCCGATTGGGCACTTGATCTCACCACCCTGAGATCAAGACTCTGAGATCATGACCTGAGCTGAAACCAAGAGTCAGACACTCAACCGACTGAGCCACCCAGGCGCCCCAGCTTTATGCTTAATTTAATAAGAAACTGCCAGATTGCCTTTTTTCCGATGGCTTACTATTTTGCGGTTCCACCAACAACAATGTATGAGAAAGCTCCAGCTGTTGTGCATCCGTGACAGTAGTGACAAGTTTTTGTCTTGTTTTAGGTTTTTGTCATTGTAGGTATGCAGTGGGATCTCACCAGGGCTTGCATTTGCACTTCTGTATCAGCTAATGAGGTTCACCATCTTTTTATGTCCTTATTGATCGTCCCTGCATATCTTTTCTGGTTGAGTGTCTATTCAAAAATTTTTACCTATTTTTAAATCCTAAGGTTGTCTTCCAACTGCGGATTATGAGAGGTCTATATGTGTTCTAGATGCAAGTCCTTGACAGTATATATTTTGCAAATATTTTCTCCACGCCTGTGGTTAATCCTTGCCTTTTCTTTAGCAGGGACTTTTGCAGGAGAGCTGTCTTTAATTTTGATGAAGTTCAATGTGTCTTTGGATAGTCTTTCATGGTTTTGGTTTTTGTGGCCTAGGAAATTATTTACCTAATTCAAAGTCTCACACACACACACACACACACACACACAATCTCTCCCATGTTTTCTTATAAGGTTTTTATAGTCTTAGCTCCTACATTTAAATTATGATATAGTTCATGTTAATTTTTATATGTGGCATGAAATAAGGTTTGAGGTGCTCTCTCTCTTGCTCTTTTTTTTTTTGACATCTGGATGACCAATTGTTTCAGTCCCATTGGCTGAAAAGATGATCTAGTCCCCACTGAATCCCATCGATACCATTGTGAAAAGTCAATTGGTTATATAAGTCTAGGCCTTTTCTGGACTCCCTATTCTATCCCAGTGATCTATATATCTATTCTCTTATTTACTTCTTTCCTCTAAGTCTTGAAATCAGATAGTATGAATCTTCACATTTTTTTCTTCATTATTGACATTGTTTTGGCTATTCTAGACCCTTTGATTATTATATAAATTTTAGTATCAGTTTGCAAATTTGTACCAAAAAAAAAAAAACAAAAACACTTCTAGGACTTTTTTTTTTAATTGTGTGAAATCTAGAGATAAAACTGGGGAGAACTGACTTCTTGACAATAGTGAGTCTTTCTATCTTTCCATTTATTTAGATCTTTTTAAATTTCTGTTAGAAATGTTTTACTGCTTTTGACCTATAGTCTTGTACACATTTTGTTAAATTTATTCCTATTTATGCCACTGTTGAAGGTATGACTGATGATACTTTAAATTTTATTTTAAAATTTCCAGTACTTCATTGTCAGTTTACAGAATTACAATTGACTTTTGTATACTGACCTTGTATGGAGATTTTGCTAACTCATTTATTGCTGTGCTCTTATAATTTCTTTTCTGCAGGTTAGCTGGAATTTTTATGCAAATGATTTTGTTCTATATGAATAAAAATGGTTTAATTTATTATCAGTCAGATGCTTTCTTAAAAAGATTCATTTATTTGAGAGAGAAAGACAGAGAGAGAGAGTGGGGGAAGGGGCAGAATCCTCAAGCAGACTCCCTGCTGAGTGTGGAGCTTGATGCGGGGCTTGATCCGCAGACCCAGAGATCATGACCTGAGCCAAAATCAAGAGCTGGCTACCCCACTGACTGAGCCACCCAGGCGCCCCAGTTGGGATGTTTTTAAAGTTTTTTCTTGCTTTGTTGTACTTGCCAAAACAGTGAAGTACAATGCTGGAACAGAGGTGGTGAGAGTGGACATCCTTGTCTTGCTCCTTGTCTTGCTAATCTTAGGAGGAAGCATTTAGTCTTTTACCACTGAGCAGGATATTAGCTGAGATTTTGCCTAAGTCTCCTACAAGTTCCAGAAGTTTGCTTCTATTCCCAGTTTGCAGAGTTCTGGTTTTATTTATTTATTTACTTACTTACTTACTTACTTACTTATTTTATTTTTAACTCATGAATGGGTTTGAATTTTGTTAAGTAATGTTGCTGCCTCTATTAAGAACTTCATATAGGGGAACCTGGGTGGCTCAGTGGGTTGAGCCTCTGCCTTCGGCTCCAGTCATGATCTCAGGGTCCTGGGATCAAGTCCTGTTCTCTGCTCAGTGGGGAGCCTGTTTCCTCTTCTCTCTCTGCCTGCCTCTCTGCCTACTTGTGATCTCTCTGTGTCAAATAAAATCGTTTAAAAAAAAGAACTTCATATAAATATTTCTTTAACTCTATTAAGTTGGTAAATTATAATGATTGATTTTTAAGTGGTAAACTACCCTTATATTCCCCTTGTAGTCCCAGTGTAAGTCTCTGTGTTTTCTGTGCTTTGGAGAAACATTAATGTCATGATAATAACCTGGATTGGAAATCCCCCTTTTAAAAAATATGGGAAGGGGGGTCACACAAAATGTTAATAATGAAACATAAGTTGAAATAGAATCAAACTCATGGAAGAACTAAGAGAAGATTTTTAAAAAAATAAAATAGTAAGAGCCACATATGTTTTTATTCTTCTACAATACTACTTTATACTGAATGTTTCAGGATTGCCTGAAAGATAGTAGGATTATCTATGCTTTGTATTTACTCTTATTTTCCACTGGAGTGGAGGGTATTAGAATCTCTTTTTTCATAGACTTGGTGCTATGCTCAGATCATACTAATTGGGGAGATTCTATGAACCTGTGCAGAGTAGAGCCAAATGCCAGAAAAGAGGCACATAATTACATGGTGCATTTGATAACATGTACATGTGTCTGGTTGTGGTTCCGAGATGCAAATGCATTTGGGGTCCAGTTCTCTATTATTAGTAGGTAAAGTGGAACCTATTTTAAGAATGTTTTCAGCAGATTTGTTTGGAAATGAACAATTGAAATAATGTTAAGTGGCCCAAATAAAGGCTGATTCAAAGAAGCATGGTGAGACAGTGGAATGGAATACAGTACAGCCGTTGACAATAACAGTGTAAATGTGTATTTACTGATCTGCAGATACACTAATGGATCTTTGTTAAGTAATGGGACCAGGTTATACACACAGCATTGGGAAGTGACTCCAGTGCTTAAAATGGAACATATGCCTAGTGGTGTAAATGCATAGAAAATACTTTGGATCCGTACCTATCCCAAAAGATTGACAGTGGCTTTCTATATGTTATGGCAGCACAGGACATTTTGGTTTTGCCAAAATATATCTACATTTTCTTACATGCATTTTTACAGTGCACTGTGTAGAAGCAAGTTAAAAATTTGAAACATTCTCCCCCATAAAATACTCTTTGGAAATGCTTAATCTCTTTGAAAATGTAAATGAATAAACAGAAAGACATCCTGTGGACTGAGAGACTTAGTATTGTTTTGGTAGCCGTTCTACCCAAAGCCATCTACAGATTCAATCTCATTGATGAAAATAAACACACATCACGTCAGAATGTGTGGGATGTCACTAAAGAAGGATGTCAGGCGAAAATTATTGCACAAAATGCCTACATTGGAAAATAAGGAAGACTTCAAATCAATGACCTCAGGTTCTAAGAGAGTAGAAAAAACAAAGGAAATGAAAACAAAGTTAACGGAAGAAAGGGAGTAATATGCGTCAGATTATCAATCCATTAAGCAGAAAACAGACAAACAATGGAGAAGATAATAAAGGCAACCAAAAGCTGGTTCTTTGAGAAAAGAAATAAAGTAGGTAAATCTCTAGGCAGACTGATCAGGCAAAAAAGAGAAGACATAAATGATTAATATCACGAGTGACACAGATGACATCACTCTAGATTCTACAGATATTAAAGAGATAACAAGGACACGCCATGAAGAACTTTATGTCAATACATTTGACAAGTGAGATGAAATAAACAAATCCCTTGAAGACACCAACTACCAAAGCTCCTTTAAGGCTAAACAGATTACTGTAATAGCCCTATATCTATAAAGGATATGGAACTTGTAGTTAAAAACCTTCTCATGAAGAGAACTCCAGGCCCAGGTGGCTTCACTACTGAATCTTACCAAACAGTTAAGGAGGAAATAATAACAATGATACCTAGCCTCCTCTAGGAAATGGAAAAGAGAAAATCCTAATTCTACATCACCAGCATTACCCTAATAGTGAAAGAAAAAGGCATTGTAAGAGAAGAACAGTACAGGCGGATGTCTCTCATAAGCATAAATAGAAACACCATTTCCTAATCTTCTGAGCTGGTTGAATCCAATGATATATAAAAAGGATAGCATATCGTGACCAAGTGGGATTTGTCTTAGAAAAGCAAGCTTGGTTTTATCTTTGAAAATCAATCATTATAATTCACCCTCTTAAACCAAAAATGAGTACCACATGCTCATTTTAACATATGCAGTAAAACGATTTGCCAAAGTCAACATCCATTCTTGATAGAAACATTGAACAAACTGAGGGGAAAAAAGGGAAGTTCCTCTACTTGATAAAGAGCATATACCAAAAACCTATAGCTAGCATTATAACTGAGGGTAACAGACTACTTCAAAAGCAGGGTATATACCCTCATTGTTCTATTCAACATTGTACTAAGAGTTCTGTTCAGTGCACTAAGCAAGAAAGACACATAATGTACACAGATTAGAAAAGGAAAAAGCAAAACAGTCTTTATTTGCAGATGACCTAATCATTTATGTGGCATCTATCTACACAAGCTACTAGAACTGTGAGGTGACTAGGCCTGCAAAGTAGAAAATCAACATACAAAACAATTATTTTTCTATAAATTAGCAACAGATAATATGAAATCAAAAATTTCAAATCTCACAAGAGCATCAAAAATGTGAAATACTTAGGAATAAATCTAACACTGAAACTATAAAACATTTAGAATACCTAAATACATGGGGAGATACGTTCATGAGTTAGAAGATTTAACTTTATTAAGATGTCAAATTTCTTAAAACCATCTATGGATTTCAGGTGATCCCACTCAAACTCCCAGCAGGCTTTTCGCAGTATGAGAAGCTGCTTTGTAATTCACATGATCTAGTGTAGCCAACATGGCTTTGAAGAACAACAAAGTTGGAGAGCTAACACTACCTGTTTTTAAAGTCTAAAGCTACAGCAGTGAAAGCTGAGTGGTATTGGCATAAAGACAAAAACAGACCAATAAAACGGAATAGAGAATCCAGAAATAAACCTACCCACATAAATTAGACTGATTTTGACACAGGTGAAAAGGCAAAATTATTTTGACACAGGAAAAAAGACATTTCACAAATAGTTCAGGAAAAGTTATATATCCACATGCAAAAAAGAAAAAAAAGTCAACTTTTGTCCATTCCTTGTGCCATTCATAAAAATTAACTCGAAATCATTAACAAGAATGTGAAAGGTAAAACTATAAGAACTTCTATGAGGAAATATAGGAGAAAACCACTGGGATCTTGGTGAGGCAGAGTTTCAGGTATGACACCAAAAAGCACAAGCCATAACATACCAAAGTGATAATAAATCTCACTTCGTCAAAATTTAAAACTTCTGTTCCTTGAAAGAAAAATGTTAAAAAAATGAAAATACAAAAATGGGAGAAAATGATATATTTTTTTTAAGATTTTATTTATTTATTTGAGAGAGAGACAGTGAGAGAGAGCATGAGTGAGGAGAAGGTCAGAGAGAGAAGCAGACTCCCCGTGGAGCTGGGAACCCGATGCGGGACTCGATCTCGGAACTCCGGGATCATGACCTGAGCTGAAGGCAGTCATCCAACCAACTGAGCCACCCAGGCGTCCCAAGAAAATGATACTTTTAAATCTAATATTTGCCAAGGAACTTATACCCAGTATATATATATATCTCTACATATCTATATCTATCTAGATACCTATTTATATATCTAGATATCCATCTGTCTGTCTGTCTGTGGATAGATATGGAGGGAGAGAGGGCGAAAGAGAGAGAGAATTCTCAAACACCACAGAAGGAAACAACCAACCAAATTAAAAGACAGGCAAGATATAGGGATGGCAAATAAGCCATGAAATCATGTTCAACATTGTTACCTATGAGGAAATTGCAAATTAAACTCTTTTGTGAGAATGAGAAAACCTAAAGGGAGAAGAAGAAAGTGAGAGGAGAAATGGAGACAGTGGGGCAAAGGTTAAGAAGAGAGAGTGAGGAGGAAAAGAGGGCAGCACGTAGGCAATGGAAGCAAGAGAATAGAAAGCCCGATCAGCCCAGGGTCTGTTGGTCAGTTAGAAACCCGAGTTCTGCTTCTGTGTTCCCGCGTCTCCCAGCTGGGATTGCACTGAGGGCCTAAGGGCCAAAATGTGTTTTGAGATTCTCAATGACTGGGATCTTCAGTCAGTGGCCTCTGGGGTATGGTATCAATCAATCCGTGCTCAGCAGTCATTTGCACTGGTTATTTTGTAAGAGGAAATCAATTTGAATATAGACAAGGTATCAAATGCCTTCATTCGATTAGACAAAGAGCTAGATAAGCCCCCTGCTTGAATTAACCATTGAGAATGGCGTCCTATGCATGTAACTCTATCTCATTACACATTTTTTCCCCTTCTTTCCTCTTAAAGGCACAGGATACGGTATCCTTTCAGGAGAGGCACTTCCTAGTGGGGAGACAAGGGATCGAAAGTCTCTTATGAGGCTGAAATTAGGGCTAGAAAATACCACTCCTTGCCTTTGTTTTGGTACAATTACTGGTTGTTGAATTTAGGATGGATCTTCCGAGGGGTCTTCCCCTCCAGCCTGCCCCCAGTAGGGCAAATGGCTGATGAAAATCTTTCACTGATGGTCAACAAATTATCACCATGTGCTTGTGTTGACTCTGAGGTCTGTGGTCACTGGTTTCTTTAGCTGTTTTCTGTGGGAACCTACACTGCAGCAAAGACATACTTTTTGAAGTAACAGAAGAACAACTAGCCTCGGGAACAGAAAATTCAACCCACGCCGAGTGGATCCTATGCTTACAGACACCATTTAAATAGGTAAACAGCCGAATATTGCTTTCCCTCTGACATCTTAACAGGTTCTTGTAAGAGAGGCAGCTGCTCGCCCACTGATCTGGCCTCCTCGTGATCCGGGGGGGGGGGGGGGATCGCTTCTCCCCTTCCCATCGATGTCAGTTCAGCCCTCCTCTGGGAAACTTTTAAATTATCAGCCTGAACTCTGCCCCTTGCCCTGAAAAATTCGCTCAAAAGCTCCCCAGAGAACTCTCCACAGGCAACCACACCACCAGTCTTCCTCACAGTGGCCTCTGCTCCCATCTCTGGGGCTGACGGGGTGAGGCGTGGGAGTGTGGGAGTCCAACACATGTGTTCTCCCGCTGCAGCCGCCCACAGAACCCTCCCGGGATGGGCCTCGTTGAGCCCAGCCTCCGACTGCCAGTGGCTTAGGCTGCTTGTGTGAAGAACATACACCTTCAATATGTACAAGTTTTATTCGTCAACTGTACCTAAAGAAAGCAGGGAGGAGAAACAACAACAACAAAAAAATTTAAAAAGAAAGCAATACTTGATACTACTGAACCATACATCTCAAAATGCACGTAAATCTCAAAATGATGGTAAATTTCAGTCTATGGATTCTACCACAATAAAAAATTTTTGAATTTTTTGGGGTGCCTGGGTGGCTCAGAGGGTTAAGCCTCTGCCTTCAGCTCAGGTCATGGTGCCAGGGTCCTGGGATCGAGCCCCGCATCAGGCCCTCTGCTCAGCAGGGAACCTGCTTCCCCCTTTCTCTCTGCCTGCCTCTCTGCCTACTTGTGATCTCTGTCTGTCAAATAAATAAATAAAATATTTTTAAAAATTTTTTTTGAAGAAAGAAGAACGTAAGACTGTAGCTTTAAGAAGAATGAAAAGCCATCTGACTCCTTCTTAGCCCAGGCCACCGTACAAGAGGCAGAGTAGTGATGGACAGTATTGATTTTGTGTCTGGAGTCTTAATTTCTAAGCCAACTCTGTTTGACCATGGGCAAGTCACTTTTCGGGAGCTCAGTATCTTCCTCTGTGAATCTGGGAATAATCTTCATAACTACCTCACAGGATTGTTGTAAGTATTAAATGAATGAATACTTACAAAGCACTTAGAATACGGCCTCAGCATTATAAACACAATGTAATTTGTAATTATTATTGTGATTCACGGTGACTTGTCATGATTTCTCTGTGAGTCTTCAAGGCCTTATTCAAACCCCTCTTCCTGAAGCAAACACACATATGCACACACACACACACACACACACGCACCCACACACGCACCCTTGATTCGCTCTCCAGTCTCAGGTTCATACCGATATCACGAACAAACTCCGAAGGAAACGAAATGTCAGTCTAGAACCAACTACGTTGTTCATCCCTGATGGACATTAACCAGGTCCCCTTGGCTGCAGTCCAGAGTTCTGCACAGAAGAGGAAGGGAAAGAGGTTAATCTAGCCCAATCATAACATACTTAGACTGGACAGATTTACCGAATTGCTTACGTTTGGAAGGATATGAATCTTTTAAAATACTTACATAAAACACTTAGCCTTTGAACTACAAACTACTGATTTAATGCATGACTTCACTATTTCTAGATGCTCTGATAACTAAGGTTAATGGGACAGCCATACCAACAGGCAAGAAGCTGGGGGAAAGTAGGAACCCCAAAACCAGAAACTAGGAAAAAATGACCAGAAATCCGGACTCTATCTCCACGGTAGTTCTCTCCTTTTAGAGTATGCAAAGTACTGAATTTAATATTAGGTAAAGCACGGCATTATGTAAGGTACTAAAGACACGTGTCAGTTGAACAACCTAACACCCAAAGGACATACCATGGAGAACAAGAAACTAAACACCAGTCTGCAGAAAAGAAGTAGTGAGTGAAACCCCATCACCAACTTCTCTTTAACAACAGCAATAAGAGTGAGGAAGGAAAGGAACCACCACAGATAAAGTCCCTGTTCCATACCAGACCCCCCCACACACCCGACTACTTTGATTCCTTACAACATTCTGTAGGGCATTATTATCCCCAGTTTTCAGAGGCAGAAACTGAGCTTCAGAAAGATTGGCCAACACGCCTGAGAACACCCAACCAGGATGTGACCAAGCTAGGCTCTGAAACTGAGTTTGATGTAAAAGCCTGGATTCTATTTACCACACCAACCCACCAGTTCAATTGTTTGTGATTGATAAACCAATCAGTGTGTGATTGATAAATAAATTGTTTGTGATTGATAAACCAATCAGTTTGTGATTGATAAACCAATACTCACTGGAAGGACTCAAAGCTATGTGTGTGCCTTCTCAGTAGCATAATTGTTCTAGAAATTTCACAACTACCCAAGGACTGCCTATAGTATATGCAAGGGTTAAAATGGATAAAATGGAGGGGGGAGGAGGATCAATGAGGCACAAAAGAATCAAAAGGAAAAACGTCAGAGAAACAGTAAGGTCATTTGACAACACATTGCTTTAGTGAACCAATTTTGAACTTGGGTAATTCGACCTAGCTATGATTTTGAGCCTTCATGGATCCCATCTACTCAATTATGACACAAGCAGAAATGTAAACCACTGGCCATTTTGCTTGAAGCACCTGGAATAGAGGGGGAAACCCTGTATTTGGGTTCTGGTCTCAGCCTCCTCACTGTGTAAGCCATTCAGAATTTGTCTGTTTCCCTTTCAGAAGGGAGGGGAGCACTGATGAACGAAGAGCTAATGGAGGGGCATTCATTTAAGGAAATCGACTATGTCCCTGTTAGAACAGCTAAATAATTGCCCACCCTTCCCAGCTCTGTTATAGAAGCTCTAACTTGGACATGCGTACCCCAAAAGGCAAGAGTTCCTTCTCTCCCCAGTTTCCAGTGTGAGGCTCTGGTTTCACCCTCGGAGGGTCAAGATGGTAGTGGTTCTCATCTCCGCAAGCCTCTTGACGCAGACCTATTCCAGGCAGGCATGGCCAAAAAGACTGGGTCCTTCTTCCCTCACCAAGCCCCAAATTGTCAAGCAGAAACTCTACCCCAGGTACAGCAAGCCAAGAAAACTGGCTTGAAACATCGCCGCCTCGCTGCACTTACAGGACAAAGGTTCCAAGCCCTGAGTGGCAAAGGAAGAACATCAGTTGTAGCTGCCCATGCCCAGTCCCAATCTCACGTGGTGAGCTGTCCCTCCAGGAAAAGTCGGTCCCTGGCTCCAGCTCCAGCTCCAGCGCCGAGCCATAGGGATTCTACCCTCGGGGAAAGGAAGGCAGGGAGGCTAGAGAGCTCCACAGCTCTGCTCCAGGGGACTAACTTTACTTGGACTGGAGTATGGAGAAGCCCACCGAAAACAATGGAGATCTTGGTGGTGTGTAAGAGGGGACCGGTTAACTCTGTGATAGAAGCAAAAAGCAGAGCAGCCAGAAGTTGAAAGAGAGAAAATCGGAGAAACAGTTAAGAAAAGCCCTCCTAGCATCACAGTTACATCTGGTGGGTTAGGAAGGCTGCGAGTGTGTGCTGGGCTGCCCCCACTGCTGACCAGTCTGAGCAGAATGACAGGCAGACTTGAAAGCCTCCTCTAGCCCCACGCAGATGCCCCCAATACAGGGCAGAAGTCTCACAGGTTCGAGGGCCTTAACCACACCTCTGACCAGACACTGAACCACAGACTGCTCTAACCCAGGCATGACTCCCAGGAAGCCAGGCCTAAAAATAATGTCACAGTCATCCCTGAGAGTCTGTAAGACAGTTTGCATGTGCAAGGCTGCGCTTTCTCAGAAGCCATCAAAGAGGGGGGCCTCAAAGCAACTAGTCGCTGGTAGACCATGGACCAAAAAATGTAAACTCTGTGAACTGTGAGAGTAGCATCCAATCACACATACACCCACCCACCCCCACACACACATCCAATGGTAGAAAAAAAGAGGTGTTACTAAGTGTACTTAAGTAGAGCCTTTGACCTGTAAGTGGTTTAAGCTCCATTAAGGGTGAGTACTAGGTAACCAGGCTAAAAGGAGAAAAAAAAAAAAAAACCCGGAGGGGAAAAATCTGAGTAGGGTCATCAGAAACACTGCACACTGTAGAGGAAATAGGCTTTGCAGATTTAGTCAAGTTACTAAACAAAAAAATCAAATGACCAAGCAGTAACCACGACAAAACAAAACAACCTTCTGGGTCCGGAGTTGCTGCAATATTATCCTAAAGGTTCAGTTACCAACCCCAAAATTGCAGGATGTTCAAGGAAACAGAAAATTGTGACCAATACAGAAGAGAAAAAAGAAAAAAAAAACAGTCCATATAAATCAACTCCGAAGGGGCGCAGAGGTTGGTCTGAGCAGAAAGAGACAGCAGAGCCATTCTTATAAATATGTTCAAAGAAAGGAAACTGTGCTTAAAGAATTAAAGGAAGTTACGATGACAATGACTCATCAAGTAACAAATATAAAGAGATAGAAGTTATTTGAAAGAACCAAATGGAAATTCTGGAGTTGCAAACTATAATAACCAAAACGGAAAATTCACTAGAGGGATACAATAGCAGGTCTGAGATACCAGAAGAAAGAGTCATGAACTTGAATAGGGATCAGTACAGATGGTGCAATGTCTTAGTCTGTCCTGGTTGCTATAACTAAATGCCATAGACCAGGTGGCTTATAAACAATAGAAATTGATTTCTCACGGTTCTGGAGGCAGGTAGTCCACATCCGGGTGCCAGCAGATTTGGTGTCTGGTTCATGGCCATCGGCCATCTTTTCACTGTGCTCTCACGTGGTGGAAGAGGTGTGAGAACTCCCTGGCCTCTCCTTTATAAGCACACTCATCCCGTTCAGGAGGGCTCCACGTCCCTGACCTAATGCCTTCCCACCTTCTAATACTGTCATATCGGGGGTTAGGATTTCAACATGTGAATTTGGGGAGGACCACGCTGTGGTCCGAATGTTTGTGTCACAAACAATCCGAACACAGAGAAATTCAAAATGAAGAAATGAAACCTCATTCGGTACACCAAGCTACCACTGTTGTTGTTTTTAATTGTTTCCCCACTGCTCTCATGCTGGTTATTTCTTTCAGAGAGAGGATGAAAACACACAGTCACACTTCTCAATTTCCTAAAAGAGAAACAGTTCACACACAACTGCTTCATGACAGGCCTAAAAGAAGAAGGGAGGATTTATTTGTTTTGTGCAGCCATGATTGCCCTGAGTATTTGTCAATTTGTGAACTGAAGGCGCAGTCCCTCAGGAGTAGAGCTAAGCTGTAGATTTCTAAGGCTAGCATTTGGAAGCCCATTTGCCAAAATTTAATTCACATTTTAGAATCTTAGGTAAGTCATAAATGTGACTATCACAGCATCTCTTTAAGACTTCAGTAGCTATTATGTATCTATTGTCACCTTTCCAGAATTTACTAATCACGTTTAAATATATAAAACAGAGAGAGGAGCCCATGTGGCCCAGTCGGTTAGGCGACCAACTCGGTTTCAGCTCCGGTCATGATCTCATGGGTCTTGGGCTCACACCCCATATTGGTCTTTGCACTCAGTGGTCTGCTTGGGGATTCTCTTCCTCTTCCCCTTACTCATTCTCTCTCTCTTTCTCTCAAATGAATAAATAAATCATTAAAAAAATATAAAACAGATAATGGTTAAAATAACAATCCAGCTCCTACAAAGTAAACACGAATTAAAGCTGAGGAGAAACAAATATTTCTAGACTCCCCCCAAATCACTTTCAGAGTCCTATTTTAATAGTTTTCCCAGAGACAGAATTGAGAGTACCAGTTTTGTCCAACAAAACTATTAGGCCTAATAGCTCATCCTCTCAAATTACTGACCAAAAACTGGTCATTTTCAGAAATGGGACTGGAAACAAAATGGAAAACATTATGCTCCATTTCTTGTATAAAATTGTTATCTTGTGTATCATGATACACAAGAGAGAAAAGGCTCCTTTGATACGAAAAGGAAGAGAGGGTATAAAAATTATATAAGGCCCCACATGACACTGTGTTAAGTAGTAGACAGAGGGCCACCAAACCCTGGAATATTACCAGTCTATTGCCTCTTCATAAAACCTGGGGAGCAAAGGGTCAGGATATATGACATTAAAGTGGAATAGCAAGAGAAGTGACAATCCACATATCCTAATGGTTATAAACACAAACTCCAGAGTCACATGCCTTTTCTCAAAGCCTGGATCTACAGTTACTAGCTGTATGACTTTGGGCAAGTTAGTGCCTGTCTCTGGCCACCTTCCTCACCTAGAACCTGAGCTAGTAATAGCATCTACCTCAATACAGCTTCTATGAAGATGAAGTGGGTCAACACTGTTCAGCGACAAACACTATGGACGTATTCAGAAAATTTTAAAATAATTTTAGTAATTACATCCTTAGTTCTTCAGAGAACAGTAAAGGATCACATATCACTGCTATAAAACATTATCTTGGTTAATACGCTCTAGGGAATGCATAAGTAATCCCAATTCAGAGGTGAAGAAACTAAGTTCTAATCTCTGCAAATTAGGGACCATCCTACATATAAATATGTAACATACATGTATAAGATAGATAGACATCATATTACATGTTTACATATAATATACACATACTTCTTATTTTTTTGTTTTTTTTCTTAAAGATTTTATTTATTTATTTGTCAGAGAGAGAGAGAGAGGGAGAGAGAGAGAGTGAGCACAGGCAGGCAGAGTGGCAGGCAGAGGCAGAGGGAGAAGCAGACTCCCTGCTGAGCAAGGAGTTCCATGCAGGACTCAATCCCAGGACGCTGGGATCATGACCTGAGCCGAAGGCAGCCGCTTAACCAACTGAGCCACCCAGGCATCCCGATACTTCTTATTTTTATATACATATTATTATACTATTTGAGGGGATCATTTGAGAGCAGGTTGTAGACATGATAGCCCTTGATTATCCCTAAATACTTCAGTGTGTATTTCCTAAAAGCAAAGGCATTCTCTGACATAACAGCACTGAGATCAAAATCAGTAAATTAACGTTGACACAGTATTTTTTATCCATGTATGGATCTCATTCAGATTTTGTCGATTGTCCCAATAATGTCCTCCATAGCAATAAGATACATAAACATGTGGTGCTTTCAATTGTCACCTCCACTTAACCCCAAACACAATCTTCCTTTATGTTTCAAGACATTGACATTTTTTAAAAATTTCTTAGGGTGCCTGGGTGTCTCAGTGGATTAAGCCACTGCCTTCGGCTCAGGTCATGATCTCAGGGTGCTGGGATCGAGTCCCGCATCGGTCTCTCTGCTCAGCAGGGAGCCTGTTTCCTCCTCTCTCTCTCTCTCTCTGCCTACTTGTGATCTCTCTCTGTCAAATAAATAAAATCTTTTTTAAAAAATTACATTAAAAACATTTCTTAAAAAGGTCTTATTTATTTATTTGAGAGAGAGCAAGAGAGAAAACAGTAGCCAGAGGAGAAGGAGAAGCAGACTCCCTGCAGGGAGCCTGACATGGGACTCAATCCCAAGACTCCAGGATCATGACCTGAGCCGATGGCAGATGCTTAACTGACTGAGTCACCCAGGCATGCCAAGACATTGGCATTTATTTAAAGTTTTTATTTCAATAGCACTTTTTGGATTTGGATGTATCAGTGCCCCGTAATGGATTTTTATATGGATATAGATAGATAAGTGAATAGGGATGTGTTTGTTTGATGTTGACTCCGGCTTCTATTTTGGTCATGCATTTTGGGGTAGGGATACCTTGAGGTGATGCCGTATTCTTGTCTGTGCATCAGATCAGGAGACACGCGAGGATGATCAGGCTCATTACTGGTGATGTTAACTTTGGTCATTGGTTAAAGGTGATATCCACCATGGTTTTCTCACCAAAACCTCTTTTTCCTCATTGTCATTAATCAGCGTCACGTGGGGGAAGTACTTTGCAATTATGTAAATATCCTCAAAATTTTACATGCTAGATTTAGTTGATTCTTGCCTGAAAATATTATTACTCTTACGATTGCCAGCTGATAATTTTTTCTACCTCCATCATTGCTTGTACCTTTATTAGTTGGCTTTCTACTCCAAGAAGGACTTTCCCCTTCTCTTTTCATTTCTTTTTTCTTTCCCTATTATATCAATATGGACTCATGGGATCTTATTTTAGTTAATGGGATAAAATATATTGCTGTCATTTATTTAGATGCTCAAACTATCCTTCATTTGGTCAGAGGAAGTCCCTTATGAGTGGCCCCTGTTTCTTTTTGTGTTGTTCTCCCCGTCATGTTCTGAATAGTTACTTTCTGACCCACCAAGATATTACAGATTCATTATGTGCTTCTCCTGCCCCAGGCTTAAAAGCAGCCATTTCTTCAAGGAGCTCAGGTTCCTTGGAGTGTTTAGAAACCGAGATCTAACACCAGGTTGCCCATTGTTCCGTAGGTATCATTGCTTCTAAGCCCCCTCTGCCAACAAAGCCAGAAAGCAGACACACATAGTCACTTGTATTCCTATCTATTCACCTATGTCTGTTTCTATACACATCCATTAGTTTGCACTGATAACCTTCAAATCCAATCGAGTGCTACAGTGTTCATTCTATTTTTCCCATTTTTCAAATCTGCGACTCCTTTTTCTGGCAATGAGGAACCTGGCTGGCTTGATCCACAATATCTCGGAATATCTGGTGAATCCTAGAATACACAGAAAGTAATTCAGTACACCTAACCCCTGCCTCTGAGAAAAAGCAGTTTACAAACTGAAGTTCAATAGTTTTTAGAGTTCTTCTTGCCTTGAGCCCGAGGTCATACTGCCCAAATACGGTGTTGGAAAGTCCTTGGAGGACAGGAGGAGGGCAGCGGCCCTGCAGTCCAACTTCGTGAAGCTTCTCTGCACCAAGCAGCCTGCAGGCACCTGGCTCTCATGCTCCCCATTGCCAAGATGCCCCCGACAAAGGTCAGTGCAGTCAAAGGGGCAGTGAAGGGAGAGCCCAAGGGATCTGTGAGGTTGTCTGTGAACCCTGCTCCTGCAAAGGTAGAAAGGAAGCCCAAAAAGAGCAGTAAAGGCTAAATCCTTGGGCAAAACAAGTGCAAACGAAAGGGAAAAGGGAAGCAAAGGGCAAACAGCCCAACGTGGCTAACCACGAAAGAAACATTGACAGGCAGAAAACAGAGAACTGAAAAGACATAGAATCCAGCCTCTAATGATGCAGGAGAGAATCAGCTGTGTCTGATTAAGACGTGTACCGTGTCTTAGTGGTCCCTGAAGCCCTACATGAGTCATAGGAGAATCGTGATCAGCAACTTCATGAATGCATGCTGTCTAGTTGCTCCAGAAATATTTTTAAGAAGAGAATGCGCTTTACCTCATTTGTTAAGTGTAAATGCTTTCATTCCAGAGGGGAAATCATTTGCTGTTTGGGTTTCTTGTTTTGTTTTGTTTTGATATCCTATAAGGCAAAGCATGCGAAACGGTAATTTGGAGTCATGGTCGTGCATTTACTAAGTCTTCAACACTTCAAAGGACTTTTATTCCATGTTGGTTTTTAGTAGAATTGTTTCTTAAAGAAAACCACTCCCGGAGGGTCTGAGTGGCTCAGTCGGTTCCTACCTTCCGATCAGGTCATGATCTCAGAGTCCTGGGATTGAGCCCCATATCAGGCTTCCTGCTCAACGGAGATCCTGCTTCTCCCTCTGTCTGCCACTCTGCCTACTTGTGCTCTCTCTGTCTGTCAAATAAATAATAAATAAAATCTTTAGAAAGAAAAGAAAACCACTCCCACCTTGGCTTTGCCTGTGAGAATTCCATGCACTTTGTGATGTATTTGGTTGTGGTAGTCTGTTTTCCTAACAAATTTGTTTTATGCTAGAGAAGATTGAAAATTTGTGCACATAGCATGAATGATAGTAAATTACAAATTAGTGCAACTTACAACATAGTGGCTTATGAAACATTTGAAGGTATTTGTACACCATATCCTCTTAGGGAATGTCCCTTCCGAATTCTAAGCTGCAAAGTCACTGAGAAAATGCTTAGAAAAGAAGAGCTACGTGGCTCTTTAGATTTTTGGCACATACATAAAAATTTGAATTAATTGTACATCATATCCATGTAGTGGTCCTCAAACAACGAATAAAATCTCAGGCGGGAAAGAAAAGAGTTATTTGAATGAGTTCTCTTCTTCCACTCTTCAGTGCTGTTGTGTTGGGCACTTAAAAATAAAACGTAGTTTGGGGCACCTGGGAGGCTCAGTTGGTTAAGCAACTGCCTTTGGCTCAGGTTATGATCCTTAAGTCCCGGGATCGTGTCCTGCATCGCGCTCCCTGGTAAGCAGGGAGTCTGCTTTTGCCTCTGACCTTCTCCCTTCTCACTCTCTCTCTGTCACTCTCTCTCTCTCTCAAGTAAATAAATGAAATCTTTTAAAAAAATTCATTTGTTTTGTTTTGTTTTTAATCGTTTTCCCTTTTAAAGTTTTCCCCAATCCTTACTGGTTTTATTAATATTCTTTTTTTGAGTATGTGGAGCATTAACATGGCTCCAAGAGTTAGAAATGTTCAAAGAGGAATTCTCAGAGAAGGGTCTCACGCACTTCATTGCTGTCTGTCGGTTTCCCAGAGGAAACCGATCTCATTGGTACCTAGCAAGTGTTTCCTGTGTTTTATTTTTGCACAAATGAGCAGATGCTGGCATGTGTTCTTATTTCCTCTTTTTTTTATTAAACAAAATGAAACCTACCACACATTCTCTTTTACACCTTTTACACCTTGTGTTTTTTCACCTAACACTGTATTATGGAAATCCCTCCACAGCAGTCCATAGACAGCTTTTCCTTTAAAATAAAAATGACTTTACAAAGCTGTACGATACTCCATTATATGGATGGACTACAATTTATTCAACCACTACAACATTTTGCAATTACAATCAATGCTGTGATGACGCTCCTTGTGCCGACATTTTTTTTTTTAAACTGGTGAAGGTGAACCTTCATGGTAGAGTTATGGCAAAGAGCAAATACATACACAGTTTTGCTGGGTCCTGCCAAGTTCCCTGCCCTAAGACTTGCACCAGTTTGCATTCTGACTGGTAATGTATGAGAGTGCCTGCTCACTCACGCTTCAACAGCAAAGCCATTTTTTTATTAAGCTTTTTATTTTCCTTCAAGTGTAGTTAACATTCAGTGTTATGTGAGTTTCAGGCATACAGTATAGTGATTCAACAAGTCAATACATGACTCCGTGCACATCACGGTAAGCACACGCTTTAGTCCCCATCTCCTAGTCCACCCAGCCCCCCACCCACTGCCCCACTGGTAACCATCAGTTTGTTCTCCGTAGTTAAGAGTCTGTTTCTTGCTTTGTCTCTCTCTCTCTTTTCCCCTTTGCTCATTTGTTTTCTTAAAGTCCACATATGAGTTGAATCATATGGTACTTGTCTTTCTCTGACTGACACTCTCTAGCTCCATCCATGTTGTTGTAAATGGCAAGATTTCATTCTTTTTATCGCTGAGTAACATTCCTTTATATAAATATCTACCATCTCTTCTTTATCCATTCGTCTACTGATGTGATGGACAGTTGGTTATCTTCTATAATTTGGCTTTTGTAAATAATGCTGCCGTAAACATAGGGGTGCGTGTATCTCTTTGAATTAGTGTTTCTGTATTTGGGGGGCAAATACCCAGTTGTGCAATTGCTGCATCATAGAGTAGTTCTATTTTTAAGTTTTTGAGGAACCTCCATACTGTTGTCCACAGTGGCTGCACCAGTTTGCATTCCCACTCACAGTACATGAAGGTTGTTTTTTCTCCACATACTCATCAAAACTATCAGTTTAATGCACTCCCTATCAAAATACCAGTAACATTATTCACAGAACTAGAACAAACTATCCTAAAATTTGTATGGAACCACAAAAACCCTGAATAACCAAAGCAATCTCCAGGAAGACAAACAAAACTGGAGGTTTTCTAATTTCAGACTTCGGATTCTATTACAAAGCTGTAATCATCAAAACAGTATGGTACTGGCACAAAAAAAAGACACATAGATCAATGGAGCAAAATAGAAAACAAAGAAATAAACCCACAATTTTATGGTCAATTAATCTTTGACAAAGGAGGAAAGAGATAGTCACTTCAATAAATGGTGTTAGGAAAACTGGACAGCTATAGGCAGAAGGATGAAACTGAACTACTTTCTTATACCAGACACAAAAAGAAACTCAAAATGGATTAAAGGCCTAAATGGGAGACCCAAAACCATAAAAATCCTAGAAGACAACACAGGCAATAATTTCTCTGACATTGGCCATAACAGCATATTTCTAGGTATGTCTTCTCCTGAGGCAAGGGAAGCAAAAGCAAAAATAAACTACTGGAACTACATCAAAATAAAAAGCTTCTGCACGCTGAAGGAAACAATCTACAAAATTAAGTGATTGCCTACTAAATGGGAGAAGATATTTGCAAATGACATCTCTGATGAAGGGTTAGCATCCAAAATATACAAACAACTTGTACAACCCAACACCAAAAAACAAATAACCCAATCAAAAATGGGCAGAAGACATGAACAGATGTTTTCCCAAAGCAGACATTCAGATAACCAACAGACAAGTGAAAATATTCTCAACATCACACATCATCAGGGAATATAAATCAAAACCACAATGAGATACCAATTCACACCTATCAGAATAGCTGAAATCAACAACACAAGATACTTTTTAGTTTTTGCCACTCTGGCACATAAGGAGTGGTATTCCTGTGTAGTTTTACTTTACATTACTCTTATCATAAAGGAAACTGAATATCCCTGTATATGTTTAAGGGTCATTTTAAAAAATTGGAGGGAATCTTCCTTGTGTGTCATTTGTCATTTTTCTATCACATTTTGTGGGCTTTTCCCTCAATTTCTAAGAATCTTTTATATTTTAGGGATACCAGCCTTTTCTTTATGATATGTGTTGCAAATATTTTCTCCCAGTTTCCCTCAATTTTTTTATCTTATTTGTGGTGGGGGTAGGTTACATACATAAATTGTTTTTTTTTAACACAGTCAAATTTATCAATCTTTTCTTTTATTGCTTTTGCATCTTAAGCTAGTCTGTATGCCTTCCCCTAGACCCAACTTAAAGAGGAATTCACCCATATTTTCTTCTCTGATGCATATAGAGTTTATCCTTATACATGGTAAAAATAAATAAAATAAAAGCAAAAAAACAGATCTAATTACCTTCTTCCAAATGGCTAACCAGTTTTCTCAGAACCATTTATTAAAATTTCCATCTTTCTTGTTAAGAACTCTCTTTACTTTCATTTTCTTTTGTTTTCAATAACTATATTAATTTTTATTTTTATTTTTTTTATTTTTTATTTATTTTCAGCACAACAGTATTCATTATTTTTTCACCACACCCAGTGCTCCATGCAATCCGTGCCCTCTATAATACCCACCTTCATTTTCTTGATGAGACCACTGAGGCTTCGAAAAGTCGAGCAACTTACCCAGTGCTACACAGCTACTAAGTGGAGTCAGAGATGGCCCTCTCTGCAGTAGTGACTGAGACCTGCGGGGTGGGAAGCCTACTGCTGCAGAAATATTGGAGAAAAACCAGCCCAGCAGGGGTAACAGCAGGTGCTAAAACCCTGAGGCAAGGGCAAAGTTGGCCCAGAGAGAAGGATCGCCTGTGTGGAAAGCGGTGAGGAAGGGGAGAATGTCTGAAATGATGGTGGATCAGGCAAGTTATACATGATGTCGAGTCTTGGCAAGAATTTTGATTGTACAGTGTCATGGGAAATCTCTGGAAAGTTTTAAAGACTTAAGAAGTAAGCTCTAGTTTATGTTTTTAAATGATCAATGTTGGCAGCTGTCTGAAGAATGGATTGAGAGCAGGGAGTCCCAATATGAGCCCATTGCAGAAGTCCCGGAGAGAACTGGCCGTAGTTTGCACTAGCATAATGGCAGTGGAAGTGGAGAGAGACAGACAGGTTCACTGATTGTTTAATGTAGTGAAATCTGGGGCAACATAGGACTGCTTTGCCTTGGTAAATAGTGCATCACTCCCCAGCATTTCTTCTAGCTGCTTCCAGCTTCTAGTGGAATCAAATTGAGCTCTAGAGTGAGAGAAGAACTGAAGACACGAGATGTGAAAGAACTTTATCATTGTCTTCAAGCACAAAATGGGAAAACGCTACAATCATATTCATCTTTGACACTTTGTGGTCTTGGAAAACAAAAACTGCTTGGTTTTTCCGTTAAGTGACATGAATGTTGACTTACAGAATATAAGCCATGGGAGGCTGTGTCCCAACCAACAACAAGTGTCTCTGGTAAGTGACACCAAAACACAGCATTGAGGACAGGATACAGCTTTCAGAAGATAAAGACTTGCCCCTAGACATTCCATACTTTTCCACTTGCAATTCTAGATGGAAAATTCATGAATCTATCTTCAGCGTAGTTTCTTTGAGCTCCAACCCCCTATTCCTATTTTCTTGATGTCTTCATTTATATACCAAACAGGCACTTCATCACTACTGTGAGCAAACTTAAGTGATGCCTCCTTCCATATTTTGCTTTCCTTCATCTTTTTCTCACTTAATCTTACCTCCGTCCATCCACCCAACAGCTAAAGCCAGAAATGTGAACACCATCTTTGATTATTCTTTCTTTCTGAACCCACCTCCGTTCTACCCTCTGGCAAGTCTGTCTAATCTCTACTTTTTAAGTAGAGGTTGAACCCTTTCACTTTTCTCTGCTACCACTGCTACAAACATAGGCAATTCTGTGCTCATCCTTTGCCTGAACATCTACAAGAGTCTCTTAAGTAGTTTACCTCTACCCGGTCCTATCTCTCCACCACCAATTCTCCACCCTGACATCAGACATGAGACATGAGTCTTAAAATCCTCATAGGATTCGACCACTTACCTACTTGGAACCCTTCAGTAATTTCCCATTATCCTTAGAACACGGTTATTCTCACCCTGGCACTGTTGGTATTTCAGGCCCTAAAGTCTTTGCAGCAGAGAGACTGTCTTGTGCATGGTAGGGGGTTTAGCAGCATCCCTGACCTCTACCATTAGATGCCAGCAGTAGCCCGTCCCCAGTTGTGACAATCAAAAATTACTCTAGACATTGCCAATATCCTCTGGGTCAGAAAGAAATGCAAAGTTGCCCCCAGTTCATAACTACTACCTCAGAGTAAACCCCAATTCCTTACAATGGCCTGTACAATCTTCCCCGAGCTGAACTTGGCTCACTTCCCTGATTTCAGCATAGATCATACTCCCTTATGCTCTCAATATTGCAGCCACAATAACCATTTGTTGTTTTTGTTTCTGCGATGGACTCTAGCCACCAGGCTCTTTCCTCCATAAAGGCTAAGCCTTCCTTTTGAAATGCTTTCCCTGAACACGTCCCCATCTTCTACCACCCTGGCTTACTTAACATTTATTCATGCTTCAGATTTTCATGCAACAAAGCATTTCTTAATCCCCTAGATGGGCCAGGTTCTTCTTACTTACAGTCTCAGGTCCCCAGCACATATTCTCCACAGGACAGTTCTCAGTGTGTGTCCCATGAGGGCAGGTACCATGGCAGATTCAGCTCATGAGTGCATCCCCAGTGAGGACTCTAGGGTCGACTGCCTGGGTACCCCCTACCCCCACCAATTTGGGTGAAATAGAATTAATATACAACACTGTATATGTTTAGCATGTGCAGCATAATGTTTTGCCTTACATACATCATTATATGTTTTCCACAGTAAGTTTTGTTAACATCCATCATCTTACATAAATACAAAAAAAAGAGAAAAAGAAATTTATATATATGTATACACACATATATGATATATATTAAATATATACACATATATGATATATATCATATATGTGTATATATATTTAAATTTCTTTTTCTCTTTTTTTTGTATTTATGTAAGATGTTCTCATCACTTGCATATCAATCATACAGTAGTGATGATTAAAGTCATCAGGTTGTGCATCACATCCCTCCTAGTACTTACTTGTCTTATAACCAGAGTCTGTGCCTTTTGACCACCTTGCCCCAATTCCCTCTTCCACCACCCCGTGACTCTGGTAACTACAAATCTTCTGTATTTGTCTTTCTTTGATTTATTTCACTTTGCATAACACGTGCAAGGTCTGTCCATGTTGTCGCAAGTGGACTCCCTGAGTTCTTGACCCAGCTCCACCACTTATAAGTGATGTGACCTTGGATATGTCACTTGATTTACTTAAGATTTACTTTCCTCCTTTGTAAAAGTGAGGCCTTCCTAAATAATTACTGCACTGGATTATGTTGAAGATTAAATAAAAGCCCTTGGCAGCATGTTTCCCAAGACAATAATTAAATAATCATTATTATTAATAATCATTAATAATCATGACTACTATGATCATTATTACCAATCACTATCATTGTCTTTGCCGCCAGAACACATGATCACAGGTAGCAACTCAGCTATAGCTTTCCAAATAAATATTTCTCTTTTGGCCTGAGAGGACTAGCTCTTTTCCCTTCCAAATAAATAAATTATTTCATTTTCTGATTAGTTTTTTTTTTAAACATATAAAAAGTAATTTGAATATTTTACTGTTGAGAACAAAATAATAATAGTCAATTCCGCATGGTCCCTGCTTCGGTACAAAGTTGATTTCTTAGATCTGACTTCTCCTAGAACTTACCATCTCTCCTTAGTGCCTATCTATCAGTTCTTTTCCTTCAGCACCATCATTAGAACAGAAGGCAGCAATTAGGTAATACTCTAATCATTTCTTATTAGGGAACACTCCCAAATTCGTTTTTCCAAGGCCACCATTACCCTCATACCAAAGCCAGATAAAGCCATTACAGGGAAAGAAAACCCCAGACCAAACTAAAAACTTTCTGCACAGCAAAGGAAACAATCAACAGAAGGACAATCTCTGGAATGGGAGAAAACACTGGCAAACCATAGATTGTATGAGAGTTTAAGATCCAAAATATATCAAGAAGTCATACAACTCAGTAACAACAACAACAGCAACCACCATGAAGCAACCAACTAAAAAATGAGCAGAGGACCTAAATAGACATTTTTCCAAAGAAGATATACAAATGACCAGCAGGTAAATGAAAAGATGCTCAACATCACTAACTACTAGGGAAATGAAAATCAAAACCACAATGAGATATGACTTCACACCTGCCAGGATGATTATCATCAAAAGGACAAAAGATAGCAAGTGTCAATTAGGAAGTGAAGAAAGGGAACCATCATGCACTGTTAGTGGGCATGTAAAATGGTACAACCAGTGTAGAAAACAGTATGGGGTCGCCTCAAATAATTAAAAATAGAACTACTCTATGATCCAGCAATTTCACTTCTGGGTATATATCCAAAGGAAATGAAAACAGGATATTGAAGAGATAGCTGTACTCCCATGTTTACTGGAGTGTTATTCACAATAGCCAAGATACAGAAACAACCTCAGGGTCCATTGGTGGAAGAATAGATAAATAAAATGTTATTTATACATATACACATACCAGCACATTATTGAGTCATGAGAAAGAAGGAAATCCTGGCATGTGCGACAACGTGGATGGACCTGGAGGGCCTTTTACTAACTGCAATAACTCACATAAAGAAATACAAATGCTGCATAATCTCACATGTGGCATCTTCAAAAGCCAAACTCATAGAGAGAGTAGAACAGTAGTTACCAAGGGCTGGAGGGTGAGGGAAATAAGTATAAGTTGGTCAAACAGTATTTCTAACTTGCTGTTAGAAAATGTTCTGGAGAGGGCTGCCTGGGTGGCTCAGTGGGTTAAACCTCTGCCTTCAGCTCAGGTCATGATCTCAGGGTCCTGGGATTGAGTCCCGCATCAGGCTCTCTGCTAGGCAAGGAGCCTGCTTTCCTCCTCCCACCCCCCTCTCTTTCTGCTTGTCTCTCTGCCTACTTGTGATCTCTCTCTGTCAAAATAAGTAAAATCTTTAAAAAAAATGTTCTGGGGAATATGATGTATAGCATTGTGTTTATAGTTAATAATACTGTATTATATATTTGAATGTTGTGAAGAGAGGAGATCTTAAATGTTCTCACCACAAAGGAGAAGTGGTAATTATGTGATGTCATAGAGGTTATTAGCCAACTATGGGGGTAATCAGATTGTAATCTCTAAGTGTATCAAATTGATATGTTGTACACCTTAAACTTACACAATGTTACATGTCAATTGTATCTCAATAAAGCTGTAAAAAAAGAACAGTCTTGATATAGTGTACCCAAAATTTTAAAATCTAAGGTTTAAGTTTGAAGCTGATATAAGACTATTTCTCATCTTGTGTCGATCAGAAAATTATTACTATATTCATTTTTTGATTCTATAGTAAGTGAATATTATAACCTATAAAAAACCCTTGTGCTAAAAAAGCTTTGTATTGTCATTAATAATTATTTTAAGCTTAAAAATAAGAGGTTATGTAGTAGACAAAATAAACACCCCTCCACTTGCCCAAATATCTCCAAATTCTAATCGTTAGAACCAACGAATATGTTGCCTCACATGGCAACCAACTTTGAAGACATGATTAAGTTAAAGATCTTGAGGTTGGAAAATTATTCTGAATTGTCTGGGTAAGCTCAAATATAGGGGTCCTTATAAGAAGAAAGTTTACATGACAGAGGGAGACACAGAGAGAGGAGGAGAGAGAATGAGAGAGAGAGAGAGAGAGAGAAAATCTACTCTGTCGGCTTTGAAGATGAAGGAAGGGACCAAAAGGCAAGGAATTCAGGTGACCTCCAGAAGCTAGAGAAGGCAGGAAAGGGATTCTCTCCTATACCTTCCAGAAGGAACCAGTCCTGCTGACATATTGATTTTAGCATATCAAGAGGCATTTCAGACTTCTGACATCCAGAATTATAAAAGAATAGATATGTATGGTTTTAAGCCACAATATCTGTGGTAATTTATTGGCAGCAACAGATTAGATTAGAGCCTACCTTTCTGGGTTAAAATGTCAATGTACTTGAAATTTGGAGATTGAACATTTTGATTACTAGGATTTTCAGTTTTATTTTATTTTGTTTATGAAAAATTTTAAACACAGAAAGTAGAAAAGAACATAACCACCTAGGTATCTACTGTCTAGATTTAACAAGTGTTAACATTTGGCCATATTTGCTCTAGACTCTCTTCTGTTTTAAGAAATAAAATATTGCTGGAAAAGTTACAGTTATACTCCCCAACTTTCCCCTCTCCCTTCTTCTCTTGAGTTTGAGATATGCAATTATAATGTATGTCGTAACGCTGTTACTATACACATATAGATTCATAACCACTTCACTTCTATGCTCAAACCTATGTATCCAGCTGTGTGCTGCACATTTCCACTTAGATACTCAATTGCCGCTCAAAACATACATGCCAAAAACACAGCATAGCCTCTCTCCTTCAGAATGTGCTTCCCTCATAAACTTTCCACTTCTATTTATGGCTCGACTACACTGTCCTTTAATAGAGATACAAAACCATTCTTTGCTTTGTCCTTCCTGACCATTCAGCCACCAAGCCACACTGATTTCAATTCTTCTGTTAAATTAATGGACATCTTTGATTTTAGTTAACACCAGTACTATTTTCATTCAAATCTTTGTTGTAATACGCCAGGATTAATCAAGTGGTCTCCTACTTACTTTCTTTCCTATAATTTCTCCCACAGCCTTATCATGACTACACAGAGATATCAGATTTTTTTTTAAGATTTTATTTATTTATTTTACAGAGAGAGATCACAGGTAGGTAGAGAGGCTGGCAGAGAGAGAGAGAGAAGGAAGCAGGTTCCCTGCTGAGCAGAGAGCCCGATGTGGGACTCGATCCCAGGACTCTGAGATCATGACCTGAGCCGAAGGCAGTGGCTTAACCCACTGAGCCACCCAGGTGCCCCGAGATATCAGATTTTCTCTTAAGCTCCACTTCCCTGCTCACAAAGCTTCGAGGACTTTCTGTTGGACAAAGTACCAACCCTCTGCGATGCAGTCATGTCCCTGTACTTTCTGGCCCCAACCTACAACACTTTGTTCACACCTCTATTAGAGCTCTAATTACACTGTTGGGTAATTATCCACTCATGGGCTTGTCACCCACACTGAACTATGAGTTCCCAGAGGCCAAAAATGGCTGTATTCGCCCTTGCTGCTCTAGACCTGGCTTGTATTGGATGTTTAATACACAGAAGCTAACTTGAATGAGATCATTGTGATTTCGCATCACAGAAGTCCATGAGAGTGGGGTGGGTGGTGACAGGTCCGGTATGGTGCTTGTCCATTGTATCCAAGAGCCCTCCCATCCATTTCCCACCCTTCTCCTTCTCTTGCTTTCTCAAATTGAAAAGAAACTTTTAAAAATTAATTAATTAACTAATTAATTAATTAATGTAAGCACCACACTCAGTGTGGAGCCCAACACAGGGCTTGGACTCACAACCCTGAGATCAACACCTGAGCTGAGATCAAAGGTCAGATGCCCAAACAACTGAGCCACACAGACGTCCTAAGAAAACAAACTTTTAAGATATTAGTCTGTAGTTTTCTTTTGTCATGATGTCTTTGCCTGGCTTTGATGTCAATGGTTTCGTGGAATGATTTGAGAAGTGTATTCTCTTCTACTATATTTTGAAAATGTTTGTGAAGTATTGTTATTAGCTCTTATTTAAACATTTGGGAGATTATACCAGTGAAGGTATTTGGGACTGGGCTTTTCTTTGTGGGTTTTTTTTTTTTTTTTTTACCAATTCAATCTATTTACCTGCTATAGATCAATTCAGATTTTTTATTTTGTCTTGAGTCCATTTCTATAGTTGGTGTTCTTAAGAAACCTATTTCATCTCTGTTATTTAATTTGTTGGTCTACAATTGTCCATAGTATCCTTGTATGATCCTCTTTACTATTTATCTATTTATTTATTTATTTATCTATTTATTTGACGGAGAGGGACACAGTGAGAGAGGGAACACAAGCAAGGGGAGTGAGAGAGGGAGAAGCAGGCCTCCTGCCGAGCAGGGAGCCCGACATGGGGCTGGATCTCAGGACTCTGGGACCATGACCCAAGCCAAAGGCAGAGGCTTAACCCACTGAGCCACCCAGACGCCCCTCCTTTTTATTTTTTAAGAATGGTAGTTAATATCCCTCTTTTAATCTTGAGCTTAGTGACTTTCGTCTTCTCCCCTTTTAACTTGGGCAATCTACCTAAGTTTGTCTGTTTTCTCCATCATTGCACAAACCAACTTTTGGTTTTATTAATTTTCTCTATTATTTTTCAATTCTCCATTTCATTAGTTCTGTTCTAATTTTTAAAATTTCATTTCTTTTGCATGCTTTGGGTATAAGTTTGCTCTTTTTACAATTTCTTAAGTTGGAAGTTTAGGTTATTTGTTTTTGTTCCTCCCTGTTTTTAAAATGTTTATTTATTTTTTTAGAGTGTGAGAGAGAGGGGGCAAGTGGTTGGGGGGCAGACTCCCTGCTAAGCATGGATCCTGATATGGGGCTCGATCTTAAGACTCTGAGATAATGACCTGACACAAAATCAAGGCAACTTAATAAAGATGTTTATGACTTTAAAATTCCCTCTAGGCTCGGCTTTTGCTGCATTCTATGAGTTTTTGCTTATTATGTTGTCATTTGTATTCATCTCAAAATACTTTGATTTCTAATTTCACTGTTTATTCAGTGTGCATTATTTTTTTTTCATATATTTGTGGTTTTCCCAAATGTTCTATTATTGATTTCTACTTTCATTCATTTTTATTGGAGAATGTATTTTGTGTGATTTCAATCATTTTTAATTTTTGAGACTCGTTTTATGGTCTAGCATATGGTATATCCTAGAGAATGTTCCCTGTGTTCTTGAGCAGAATGTATATTCTGTTGTAATAGGGTGGCATGTTCTATAGCTGTCCACTTGGTTTACAGTGTTGTTCCTCCCCTACTTTTTGTTGATCTATCCACTATTAGTCTATTGATCTATCCTAGTTGTTATATCCATGATTGTAAAAGGGGCATTGAAGTCCCCAACTACTATTGAACTATTCCTCCCTTCAGTTCTGTCAATTATGCTTTATGTATCTTAGGCCTCTGTTTTTAGGTGCCTGCATATTTATTAAGTTATTAAATCTTTTGAAGAATTAGCCTCATATATCATTATGAAATGTTCCTTTTTTCTCCAGTAACAGTTTTTGTGTTAAAGTCCATTTTGTCTGATATTAGGATAACCATTCTGGCTCTCTTTTTGTTATCATTTGCATGATATATCTTTTTACAGAACTCTGGGAATTAACACAAGGCTTTTAAGAATCCAGAGTTCTGAAAAAGTTAATTCTTAAAGTTTTTTCTAGTTTTTTCAGTGCTTTTAGGAAAACCATTTCAGAGGTTCCCAACACTGTCATTTTTGCTGATGTTACTTCTTGATTCATTCTGTAAAGACATTTACATTTTTCCCTAAGTATCAAGTTTTGAGAGAATATTTTTATTAATTTCTGACATTGCATTAGGATCTGAGCACCTACTGTGTATGAATAACTTTATTCTGCTAATTGATGGATGTTTTCCTTTTAATTTGGCATTTTAGAATTAGAAGAAACTATAGTTAACTGAAGTTTAAATGGAAGCCACTTTCCATTTCTTGTTGAAAATATTTCTTATGTATAGGAACTAACAACTTTCATAGACCACTCAGGACATAGACACTAATGTATGCAGTGGTAAATTTCTCTTTTGGCTGAGGATTTTTGCAAGGTTCAAAGGTTATCATTCAGATATGTGCTTTGGTATTAAAAGGATCTGGATCTGTGACCTTGGACAAGTGGTTTATCTTCATGTCCTTGGACAGGTTACTTAACATCACTAATCCTCAGTTTCCCCATCTATAAAATTAAAACATATGGTCTCTTTTATAGGGTTGTTGTCCGGATCTTTTAAAAATGGCAGATGCTTAGAATGGCTAGAACAGAGGATATGTGAAGAAAAAAGTGTAAAATGTTAGCTGGGGCCAGATCATAGAGATGATGTTTCATAAACCTTCAATGCTTTCCCTGTTTCCTTACACATCTGTCAGAGGAAAATTGTAGGAAACAGGGCTCAATATAAAATGAAGACATGCTCTTTTCCAGAAGATTTGGTAGTATTTGTTAACTAAATTGGTTCCCCTTATTTGCTTTTTTGTTATTTGCTTCTCTCTGAGGAAAAGTTAATGACAGCAACATTCCAGTAACGTGAGAGTTCTAGTTGTTTGAGTTTCAGTTAACTGAGTTTTTACGTACCATCAGTAACTGAGTATTGAGTTAAACTAGAGAAATAACCTCATGATCTTTTGAGTACATAATTTTGAAAGGAAAAGAGAAGCATTAAAACTAATCACTCACTCAAAGGTCAGTGATAAATTCCATATTTAACTTTATTTTAAGGGTCTTGAGTGGCATCAAGTATTGTATTTCTGAAAAAGAAACTCATCTAGGAAAATTTTGTTCAAGTGAACTAAAATTAAGCTTCTCAATTGGTTCATTAACTTCCTTTGATTAAATGTGTTTTGTGTTGAAATTCCAGTATAAGAATAATAAGAATAAATCTTAAGTCAATTTGGGAGTAATTAGGCACCATTAGCAGTTACTGAGAATGCCTCTTTCTTTGTATTAAATGTAGTCCTGTCTTCAGAGGGTTTAACCTTTTTTAAATAGCGCCATTTGGCATTAAGAAAGAAAAAGTGAATCATTAGGAAAATTCAAGCCACCTTATTTTACTTATAATTCTGCATTCACCTTTCTGCTCTTTTAATCCATCTGAGCTCAACTATTCATTCCATTCATTTCCATCCTCTTTAGCTCTTCTTCATGTTTGCCTTATAGATAAAAGACAGAAATACAATAGCATTAATTTTATGTAACGTGTAGATATGCAAATACTTAGGCTTACTTGTCTACATGACCAGACATCTTACTCTTGAATGTCCACTTTGGAGCACATAAAATGTATCCATCTACCTCATTTATTTATCCCAACAGTCCTTTGTAATGACTGGTTTTTATCCCCATTTTTATCCTTAGAAATGAGAAAGCCTAGATTTTATATCCACTTGAAACTCAGATTTCTTACCCTTCCCCATTATTTAAATAACATTCCATATTTTAAACATAGAAATAAGTGTTGTCCCCTTAGGGCCACACACTTATTCCAGTGAGATTCAAGGACTTCCAACATTTTGACCGTTCTCTTTGGGGACTGTCTTTGCAGCGTATTCTTATGACTCTCAGTGGTGTGAAAGTGTGGTCTTTTAAGAGTGTATTTAATTTTTGGAAAGGGCATATAATCTCCAAGAGCCAAGTCTGATGAGCAATAGGGGATGGACCAAACTGAATGGCACTGTTTTCATTCAATGACTAGGTGTGGATCTGAAGGAATGGGTGTGCTTTTCTTGTGTGACTCAGATACTGGCTTTAAAGGCATTTCTCCAGACGGAATTCCAAAATGTGATGTACTGACAATGAAGAGGCTACCTTTGAAAGATAAAAGCCACTTGGATACTGTACATGCTGACAGTTTTGTAGAATCAAAATAGTCTCATTGTTTTTTAGGCAGGCAGAGTTATTAGAGGGTAAAGGACCAGCCTGTTCCCTAAAGACTTAAGTATCACTGTACTTTCATTGACCACATCTTTGGCACAATGGAGCCTTCAACCACTGGGCAGGAGTCTCTCATTTTGGAAACTCTAGGCCCCACCTACTTAAATAACACTTAGTTTCTCAGTCCCCTTAGTAAGCATTCCTTTAGGATCAAAATGAAGAATGAATTGAATGTCTTACTGATGTAAGAAGCATCTTCATGAAGACAAGTACCTCTATTGATTGGAATGAGGAACGTTGAAAGTTAGGTGAGTTACCTTATCTCTTCCAAAATTGAAGACCTGGTTGCACACAGGTTATATTGTGTGAATAATGATGGTGGCTCAGTTCAGGATCAAGAAATTCATGTCATTGGTAACATTCAACATCCTTTTAATTCCGGGAGGCCACAGTGTTAAAAAGGACTTTTAAACAAGGATCCAGTAACAGAACCATGCTGAAAAATACATAATGGGGTTTAGGAGAAATCATACTCAGGAGTATCAAGGAGTAATCTTGGTTCTGTGGTGTCTCTCTTCTTTGCTACTAAAATGCAGCCAACTCTTGGTGGCAGGGCACAAAGCCCACTTGCACACAGCACAGGGCACAGCAGGACTGGGACAAAGAGAAGGAGGGGAACTGTCAGTGCCTTTCTAGAAGGCTGCCAGGTTTCCATACTCTTGTGGAGAAACCCTGATGCCTCTTCTTACAATGCATTGTCTGGCAAGAATGAGCATCCGAAAACGATCTAAGCCTTAGTCATTCATTACACATCATTACAAACCACTGAGTTAAATTCCATTGTCTTTCCTCATACCTTTCTCCTTGGTCTGCCTTTCCAGGCTCATTAAAGGAATTATTTGATAGAAAATAGTATTAAAAGAAACCACGGCCCTTCTATATTTCCCTATTCTCCTCTTTCCCTGCCCCTTCTTCTCTCGTTCTCTCACTTTCACCACCCCTTTTTAGTAAAATCACTAGCATCACCGAGCTTTCTATTTCTGCCTAAGTGTTTGGACCTCTCAACTTTCACATAGGTCCAGAAATACATAAGAAAAGTAACTTTAGTAATGTACCACTTAAGTATAATTTGTTTTTAAAGTTGCTTTTTCTTCTGGCCTTATATAGGATGTAAAGGTCTTAACAGATTACAGTCACACTCCCACTTAATTGTCACCAAGGCAACCAGAATCTACAAGCAACTGGCAGAAGCTGCAGTCACCGGGGAATCTAGGGAAGTCTATACTACCCAGGAGGCCCACACTCCAGAGCCGGCCACCTAAGTCTTCCCCCATAGTGGGAAAGAGGTTGAAGTTGCTGAGAAAAAATTCGTGTACGCTAATTGTAACCATCGGTGGTATTTCAAAGTGATGGGATTCTGTGGCTCTGATCCAATGGCTGGGGTCCATTTTTGTTTTTTATGCATCTGGAAAGGACACAAATTGCAAGTTAGTTTAAAGATGCTGCATTTACCAAAAAAAAATCTGGCACCAATCACCAGCTGTCTTTAAGGAGTCTAGGTTTGGGGAAGTTTTGTCTATTTAGTAGGGTTGTTGTTTAAAATAAACAGTGGCATGAACTAATGGAGAACTGTCAATGTCAAATTTTTCTCTCTTTAAGAAGCAGAAGAGCACATCTTAACCTGCAGGATGAAGGAGACAAAGACAGGGAAATTGGGAAGGGGCAGCATATGAAATACAAGAGACTAGTGCATTCACCTACAGTTTTCTAGGTTCTTCTGAAGCATTCTATGATCTATTATTGATTCTGTACAAAATTCAGTTTTGTTTTGTTTTTTCTTTTAAGATTATTTATTTATTTATTTGACAGACAGAGATCACAAGTAGGCAGAGAGGCAGGCAGAGAGAGAAAAGAAGCAGGTTCCCCATGGAGCAGAGAGCCCGATACGGGGCTCAATCCCAGGACACTGGAACCATGACCTGAGCTGAAGGCAGAAGCTTTAACCCACTGAGCCACCCCGGCGCCCCCAAAATTCAGTTTTAGTTGGGATGGGGAGGTATCGATTCAGCCTATAGTTGGGGAGCTCTTGGAAGACACCTAGTCTAACCCTTTCCACTGTTGTTTTATTCCTTCATTGTTCTTTCCTTCATTCATTTATTCATCAAACGTTTTTGCATGCTCACTAAATTCAAGGGGCTAGTGATATAAACATAAGTAAGACTTCGTCCCTTTTGTGAAAGTGTTCACACCCTGGTGTGGGAAGGCAGAGATGGAACAGTGCATTAGCAGACAGAGTAGAAAGTACAGGGACTGAGTCATGTCCAGTGTCCTGAGCGGGTACAAAAAGGGAGGATGATCACGTTTGTCGAGTGAGTTTAAATAGTAATGATCCAAAGAGCAGGGGGCAGCATTCCTAATGAAGAAAACAAGGCCTGGAGAGGGGACGTGAGCGACCTATGGTGTGTGAGGGAGAACTGGACACCGTCTTCCCATTAACATGAAGGAATTTGGGGTCACACCACAGCACAGCAGTGACAGGTTGGCCTTGCCCCGGCAAATACTTAAAAATACCCGAACCATTTACTCAAAGAACTCCACAGAAAGAAAAAAAATCACACTCTCCCGTGGAACATGGGATGCTAGAGAGAATGACCCGAGAGAACGATTCAGCGCTCCATCACCTTTCCTCAGGCTTCTTCTGCTCTGCCCAAGTCATCCAGGACAGCCTGGACTTTGAGTCTTCATGAGCTTCTTTCTAAGTGAGCTGTCACCAGGACTGATGGTCTGGGGGAGGGGGGGCGGTGGGTGGGTGGGTAAAGGATTAGATTTCTAAACATCCCAAACCGAGAGCTTTGATCAATTGGTGCACATGTCACCTTCATCTGGGATTAAGAAGGAATCGACTCTGTTGGGGCAACATGGAGAAGGACCAATTTTATTGCATATGGGGAAAAAAAAATCTTCCCTTGTCCCCCATTTCCCAACCATGTCACCTTCTGGAAATGTTACCAGAGTTACTTACATGACCAACCTCAAAGGACTCTTATTTAAAGGCTTCATCAGAAGTTTTATGTCACAAGGCTTGAACATTAAGAAAAATAACAATAACAGACCCAATCTGGTAATCTGCTTTAATCATTATTTGCTAATAATAAAGGCAAGGGTAAGGAATAATTAGTTCACCTCTTTCCTTGAACATTTAAAGCATATTCGTGAAATAGGACCATATCCTTTTGAGAGGTAAGATATGAATATCAGAGGGAATAAGATGGTGAATGATTTATTTAAGAATATGCAATAAATTAGCAACAGGAAAGGCAATGAAAGAGACTCTCAAGCCAGGATTTAACTTCTTTGGGTCACATACAGAAAGTAAAACAATATAAAAACATACAATTAAAAACTAAAAGTGTATAAGATATGGAAATGCATGGCACCTGGATGGTTCACTCATTTAAGCATCAAACTCTTGATTTTGGCTCAGGTCATTTTCTCAGGGTCGTGGGATCAAGTCCTACATGGGGCTCCATGATTGGTGGGAAGTCTGCTTGAAGATTCTCTCTCCCCCTGCCCCTCTCCTCCTTCCCCCTACACTCTCTCTCTCCCTCTCCCTCTCTCTCTCAAATATAAATAAACAAATCTTTATTTAAAACATATGGAAATGAATGTGTCACCAATCTACATTTTATAGGAGGCCAGTGGTGAGAGGAATACTGTACAAAAGTCTCTTTTTACATACTGTCACTTAAATGGGAATGCTAGCAGTAGAAAATAAAAGATTATGGTAGTATTTATAAGGTTTCCTTCTCATTTTTAAATATTATATGGTAAACACTTTTATTAGGCTTCCTGCATGCTTAAACAGATTTCTAAAACTTCTAAAAGTTGTAAACTCATTGAATCCTTACAGACCTGTTGAGGTACATAACATTATGTCCCTAATCTATAAACATTAAACAAGTTTATTTGAAATTTAAATTTGTTAATAAAGAAAAGAAGCAGTTACACATTGATCTCCCATAAGTGTTTAAATGGTGTAGACTCATTTCTTCCAATAAAAATGGTTATACTCAAAAACATGTGAAAATTAAGCAAACCACTTTTGAACAACCAAGGGGTCAAAGAAGAAATAAAAAATATCATGAAAATGTAAACACAATATATTAAAACTTATAGCATACAGCAAAAGCAGCTCTAAAAGGGAAGTTAATAGCAATAAACACATTAAGAAAAAAGATCTCAAGTAAGCAACCTTACTTTATATCTTAAGGAATTAGAAAACGAAGGATAAATTAACCTCAAAGTTAGTGTGAGGAAGGAAATAATTTTAGAGCAGAAATAAGTGAAGTAGAAATTAGAAAAAAATGATAGAAAAGATCAATGAAACTAAGGGTTTTTTTTTTTCAAAAGATAAGCAAAATTGTCAAATCTTTAACTAAACTAAGAACAAAAGAGAGAAGACTTGGATGAAATTATAAATGCAAGAAGAAACACAGAAATACAAGGGATCATAAGAGACTACTATGAAAAATTATTTGCCCACAAAGCAGATAATCTAGAAGAAATGAATAAATTTCTAGAGACATCCGACCTAATAAGACTGAATTGTGAAGAAATAGAAAATCTGAACAGATCAATAACATAAAAAGTAGAAAGACCGAGTGATTAATCCAAAACATTCCAACAAAGAAAAGCCCAGGACCAGATGGCTTCACTACCAAACATTTAAAGAAGAATTAATACCAATCTTTCTCAGACTTTTCCATAAAATTGAAGAGGAGGGCACACTTCTAAACTCATTTTGCAAGGCCATCATTACCCCAAAACCAAAGCTAGATAAAGAGAGCCTGTTTCTCCCTCTCCCTCTATTGCTCTCCCTGCTTGTGCTCTCTCTGTGTCAAATAAATAAATAAAATCTTCTAAAAAAAAAAAGAATGTGAAATATCAGACCATTATCCTTAATGAACATAGATGCAAAAATCATCAACAGAATTCAACAATGTATTTAAAAATAAAAAAATAATTTAAAAATAAAAAATTAAACAATATATTTTTTTAAGGGACATATATTATGGTCAAGTTGGATTGATTCTTAGCATGCTTGAAATCCTAAGGATGATTCAAATCTACAAATAAGTCAATGTGACACACAGCATTAACAGAATAAAGGTTAAAATCATATGACTATCTTAAGAGATGCAGAAAAAGCATTTGACAAAATTTAGCACCCTTTCATGGTTAAAAAAAAAAAATCTCTCAACAATGAGAGTTAACTCTCAACTCTAAAATTATACTCAGTGGTGAAAAGGTAAAAGCTTTTCCCTCTAAGATCAGGAATAAGATACGGATGCTCACTCTCAATACTTCATTCAACGTACTATTAAAAGTCCTAGCCAGAGGGGGGCCTGGATGGCTCTGTTGCTAAGCATCTGCCTCAGCTCGGGTCATGATCCCAGGTTTCTGGGATGGAGCCCTGAGTCAGGAATCCCTGCTCAGTGGGGAGCCTGTTTCTCCCTCACACACACCGCCCCCCGCTTGTATTCTCTCACTCTCTCTCTCTGTCTGTCTGTCAAATAAATAAATAAGATCTTTAAAAAAAAGTCCTAGCCAGACCAATTAGGGGTTGAAGGAGAAATACAAGGCATCCAAATTGGAGAGGAAGAAGTAAAACTGTCTCTGTTCGTAGATATGATTTTATATAGAGAAAACCCTAAAGACTCTACCAAAAGCTATTAGAACTAATTAATGAATTCAATAAAATTGCAGGATACAAAGTCAATGCACAAAAATCGGTTGCATTTCTATATACTAACAATGAGGTATTTAAAAAATAAAGAAAACAATCCCATTTGCAAAAGCACTGAAACAGTAAAATATTTAGGAATAAATTTAACCAAGGATGTAAAAGCTCTGTACACTTAAAATTACAAAATGTTGATGAAAGAAATAAAAATAAACACAAATAAATGGAAATATATCCCATACTCATAGAATGGATGAATTAGTATTGTTAAAACGTCCATTCTACCCAAAGCATTCTATAGATTCAGTGTAATCCCTATCAAAATTCCAACAGCAATTTTTACAGAAATAGAAAAAATAATTACAGAAATAGAAAAAAAAATTACATGGAACCACAATAGTTCCTGAGTAGCCAAAGAAATCTTAAGCACGAAGAGTGAAGCTGGAGGCATCACATATTCCTGATTTTAAATTATGTTGCAAAGCTACAATAGTCAAAACAATATGGCACTGTCATTAAAAACAGACACAGAGACCAATGGAACAGAATAGAAAAACCCAGAAATAAACCCCACAAATATGGTTCACTAATGTTCAACAAGAAACCAAGAACACACAATAGGAAAAGGAGTTTCTTCAGTAAATGTTGTTGGGAAAATTAGATATCCACATTCAAAAGAATAAAATTGGACCCTTATCTAATACCATACACGAGGATCAATTGCAAATGAATTAAAGACTTAAACTTAAGACCTGAAGCCATAACCCCACAGAAGCAAACAAAAGGGGAAAATTTCTTGGCATTGGTCTTAGCGATGATTTTTGGCTACAACTCCAAAAGCAAAAAAACAAAACAAAACAAAACAAAACAAAAACAAAAACAAAAATAAACAAGTGGGATTGTATCACATTAAACAGCTTCTGCAAGGTTAATCAATAAAAGGAAAAACAATCTATGGAATGGGAGAAAACATTTGCAAACCATATATGTGATAAGAGGAT
Source organism: Mustela erminea (assembly GCF_009829155.1). NCBI lineage: Eukaryota > Metazoa > Chordata > Mammalia > Carnivora > Mustelidae > Mustela > Mustela erminea. The sequence continues at coordinate 111,500,081 of NC_045635.1, read as the reverse complement.
AATCTCCAAAGTACACAAAGAATTCATACAACTCAACAGCAAACAAACAAAGAAACAAAAACCAAATAACCCAATGAAAAATGGTCAAAACCTGAACAGACATTTCTCTAGAGAAGACAATACAGAAATTTCCAACAGAAATGTGAAGAGGTGCTCAACCTCACTCATCATCTGGATACTAAAATCAAAATCTCCACCTGCCACGGTGTGCTCTTATTAAAAACAACAACAACAAAAGACAACAAATGTTGGCGAGGATGTGGAGAAAAGGGAATCCTGTACACTACTGGTGGGAATGTCAATCAGTACAGACATCACAGAAAGCAGTATGGAGGTTCATCAAAAATTAAAAATAGGACTACCCCAGGACCCAACAATGTCATGCCTGGTTATAGATCCAAAGGAAACAAAACTAGCATCTCAAAGAGATACACGCATTCTATTGCAACAGTATTCACAAAAGCCAAGACATGGAAACAACAACTTACTTGTCCATTGACGAATGAATGGATGAAGAAAATGTGGTGTATACATTCAATGGAATATTAATCAGCTTTTTAAAAAGGAAGGAAATATTGCCATCTGCAATGAGACACATGACCTTGGAGGCATTATGCTGAAGGAAAGTAAGCCAGACACAGAACGACAAGCACTATGTGATACCACCTATATACGGAATCGAAATAGTCGAACTCACTGAAGCAAAGAGAAGAAGGGTGGTTTTTCAAGGAGACGGAAATGGGGAGGTGATGGTTAAAGTGTGCAAAGTTTCAGCTTTGTAAGATAAATATGTTTTGGAAATCCACTATAGGCGTAGTGCCTAGCGCTCCAATCCGGTATACCTAAAATTTGCCAAGACAGTAGATTTTATATTACGTGTTCTTACCACCAAACAGCAACAACAATAGCAATAATAATAAAGAAGAAACTTTGGGAATTGATGTATATGCTTATGCCCTTGATGGTAGTGATGGTTTCACAGACATATCCCCAAACTCCTCAAGTTGTGTACAATTAAATATGTACAGCTTTGTATGCCAATCATAACTCCAGAATTCTTTTTTTTAAATTTTGTTAAAGATTGTATTTATTCATTTGTCAGAGAGATAGCGAGAGAGCACACACAGACAGGGGGAGCACCAGAGAGAGGGAGAAGCAGGCTCCCTGCTGAGCAAGGAGCCCCATATGGGACTCGATTCCAGGTCCCTGGACTATGACCTGAACTGAAGGCAGACCCTTAACTGACTGAGCCACCCAGATGTCCCTGGAAGTCTTTAAAAAACAAACCTATATTGCTTTCACAATAATAACAGGTAAAAGAAACTGACGAAGAAAACTAGCCCATTTCCAATTTTCTGGGAAATCAGTATCTATGGTCCAAGACCCTGACTCATCTCCAACCTTGTCCTTCTGTGTGACAATGAAAATGAATAATCTTTGGCTATTGGAAGTAACCTGGTAACTGCCACATAATTACAGACTACGAATCAGGGGCAAAGTGAACCTGGGGTCTCAATACTTCCGCTGTCGTTTTGGCTACTTTGAGTTGCGTGAAGGAGGAAGACCGATGGATCCAATTACCAAGGCAGACAGAGCGTGGACGCGCAGTGCCCGGTTCGCGCCGTAACTGGTGATCACACCTCAGTAGAACCTTGCAACACTTCTTGTAATCCCAGCTGGGCCTCCCCTGAGCAGAGGCAGCAATTATGCGTGGTGCTTTTCAGAGGTAAACAAATGTTCATGGGGGACTGACTTAGAATCAGCCAAGTCATTTCATTTATGGCTTGCATCAAATTGGAATGAAGGTCTCTGATCAGGGAAACTTAGCATATTCATTTACTATCTCAGCAAGTGTTTTTAGAACTCAGGTACATTTTTTCTTTTCCTTCAAGTGATGACTGTACAGCATATTTAAGACTCAGAAAGCACTTTAGAAATGATTGTATCTTAAAAATAACTCTACATCGCCTTTTGTACTTAGCTCAAGTACACAATTGTGCATTTGGTTATTTTCCATTGCTATTATTTCTTCTGACCCAGTGCCATGTGCCTGGAAAGGGACAACATAGAAAATTATGTTTTTATGGGAACTTTGGAGGTACCATAGTGCTTCTCTATCTTTCTGATTCTATCTCTTATAAACTATGCTTCAGCAAACGCTTTAAAATGAGAGGATCATACCAAAAAAAAAAAAAAAAACTAGTGAAAAGACAAGATAGAGCTCCATATAGAATGAATTAAAAACCATAATATCATGACTTTCAGCCATTGGTTAGTGAGAAACAGAAGCTGTGACTATGAATGGACAGATGTGGAAAATGTGGGCTACGTCCCAAACCCGCACGGCCTGTGGTATGCTTGTCCCACTCAAAAGTCTGTAAGACCACCGTCCGCTTAAGAGCTGTGGGCAGGATTTCAGTTCAAAACACAGAGAATTGCTAGGCACTCTGGGGTGTGGAAACAAGTTAAGTGAAATCCTTAAGAAGAGGCGTCCAAGCTGGTTTGGGAAACAAAATAATGTGCAGGAAAACAATTCAAATTATTAGGCCTGCAGACTGTGACTGGGTACGAAGCTGTGTATTTAAGTAGCAAGTGGTCAAAGAAAGTTCCCTGCGGGTCTGAGGACCTCAAGGAGTCCTTGCAGAGAAGGGAAATTGGGACTCCTCCATGGAGGAGTTAGGAATTGTGTTAGGACTGAAGGATTTGGCTTCAGCCTCAAATTCTGCTTCTTTCTCGTACTCGCTGCATAACCTTGGACAAGTTTATTTGATAGACTTTCACAAATAGTCATAAAACATTCCGTATGTAGCAGACATTGTTCCAAGTGCGTTGTAAATACTCATTTAAGCCTTATAATAATTCCATGAAGTAGTCACTATTATCCTCCTTTTTACTGTAGAGGAAACAGGAACAGGGAGGTTAAGTAACTTGCCTAAGACCACACAGCTAATAAGGGGCAGAGTCAAGATCCAAATCTAGGTAGTTCAGCTGCTACCCTATGCTCCAATCTGCCTAGCTTTTCTGATGATCTGTTTTCTCATTTATGAAAAAAATAGAAAAATAATTCCTTTTGGCCTTTTCGTGAGCAAGAAATTAGAAAAGGTCAGTAAAATACCCGGTGCACAGAACACACTCGATAAACAGCTGCTGCCTCTCTTAATTTCCTCTTGCTTTGAAACTCAGCTTTTTGCTGGCTCTTGGAATGAATCCTGCCATGGATCTTCTACCCCTGCTTTGATTCTCTAGTGCCCATCACTACATCCCACTTATTTTTTTGAGTACTTCCTTAGTACATGTTACCTTATGCAGGAGGTCAATAGAACACTTCCCGGTCGGCCATTGTAGAGCCATACCTAGTTGTGTTCAAGACCACACATCTGGGAAGCAGTTGGAGACTTCTGTCCACTCTAGGCACTTATTTACCCAGTGGGTACTTCATAAGTGTCTGTTGATTGTGTGCCTGGTCTGGTGCTCTATGGGATGTATGACAGGTGAAAAGAAAGGGAAAATGCAACAGGACAGAGAGGGACAGCAGGACAGCAGGGGTGGGGGTTTTAGGGTTAGGGTTAGTCCTCAGTAGCCATCGGGCTGCCCCTAGGTGCCCCTTCTCTCTCTTCCTTCCCTCTTAATGCCATTTACCCATCCTGCATCTGCTGTTTTTTGGGGCCAGCTTCTGGAAGCTAAGTAACCTGATAAAAGTAATCTGTGCTAAAGTGTTCATTCAGCTAGCAGGTTCATGTGTTATTCTATCTAGGTAATTTGTTCATTCTGAGAGGGGTTTTTTGAAGACATTAAGCATGATGGCAGAAAATTTCAGGTCTCACTGCAGCCCAGTGAGGGAGAGAGTGCCTCCCACGACCCAGGCTTTCACGATGAGCTTCATTCTGGTTTCTGTGGTCATTTGCAAAGTCTCCCTGGTGCCAAAGCCGCTGTCGTATGGTTTTTTTATGTCCCACCCCTGCCAAGAATGGCTCAAAGAGGAAACGCATGATCCTCCTAGGCGTCCTCCCTGGACCCAGGAAGAAAATTCTCCTGATCGCAAGAACAGCTGAGAAATGGGCTATTTGGACAGTGATGAAAACAGTCTGCACTCACGATCTGGTAGGCAGCATTCTTGTTAAATTCTCACCACAAACCCCGTGAAGTAGGTACCATCCTTGTCCCTTTTCAAATGAAGAATCGGGACACAGAGAGGGTAAGTAACCGGCTCAAGGTCACACTCCACACTCGTGGTAAGTGAAAACAGGCAGTGTAGCTCTAGGATCTGTGCCCTTAATCACTATACTATACGCCTCGGTACCTCAGGTTCAAGTCCCCTCTTCCCACGGAGCGTCGGCAGATAGACTAGACCCAGTCATCGGCTCACAGAGACTCACCAGCGGGGCACACACTCTCGTCCCACATCCAGGATATTGCAGCCATACCCCCGCTTAGCAGAGCACACACAGAAGTGCTGTGACGCTCCGACGTTGCTAATAGGAGCCTAAGCTACTCTTGAGCTGATAGCACCTTTTTCCTTCTTCCGGGTATCAATCTGTGTTGCACAAGAGTGATGAGAAACGACCTCGAAAACCCTCCCTTGTCCCCTCTACCCCAAAATGGGAAGGAATGCCTCACCCATGTGGCTGCTCTGAAGGTTTGATAAGGAACACCTGAAGGGTGACTAATCCTATTTTCTAAAAGGAAAAGTAAGATTTGCCAAATTAACCCTTCCACAAGACTACAGACAAGCCCGTCTCTTCTATGTTCCCAATCTGCCATCTGAATTTCTGCCTCTGAGCCAGTGTGCGCACCAGGCCTCCAAACCTGCCATGCCCTTTACCTTCTCTTTAAGCCAGGCACTGTAAGTGGTTTCAAAATCCTGTCATATTTAATCCTACCATATACACTACAAGGAAGATTCTAGAATTACCTGCATTTTATATAGGAGGAAACGGGGAGAGATTAAATGACTCGCCCAAGGTCACTACATGACCAGTAGACAATTTTTAGTTTCTTGCCCTTTCTCAGCATCGGTTCATTACCCTTCAGTTTCTTCTCTGGTTCTGTGATTAAGGGTACCTATTCATTACCCAAATTACATTCACAATATCATAAGTGCAAAAGATAATGAGATCATAATTATTATACCAACGTGTTGCATGGAACTTAGAGCATGTTTTGGCATGACTAAAAGTCAAATATTTGAAAATGTGGCAATTGGAATAGCAAGGGTTTCCTATACATGCAAACATGTATCTTTTACATTAATGTTCGGTGTTCCTTCTGTGGTAACAAATCTAATGGAATTAGGATATAAGTGCTTTCCACTTGACATAGTTTAGGGCCTTGCAGAAGTGTTCGATTTGGCCTTGGCCATGCATAAATAATTAAAACACAATCCAATCCAGGTGCCTTTTTAAAATAATGAATTCAGCTCATCCACTTTTAAAAGGAACAAAAGCAGTGTTTTCTTCAATAGATAAATACATTTCTGTCTGATATTTTAACCATTCCAAGAACAGAAGCACAAATAGAGCTCAGCCTAAAAAGAAGAAAAGTGAAGTAAGGGGGCTGATGCGAGAAGAGAGAGAGAGAGCCGGGAGAGAGAAAAGGGCCACAGAAATATTCATGCACCAGATAAGAGCAGTTGTGGAGAAATACAAGATAGAAATAAATGGCAGAAGGTGAGAGAAATAGAAGTAGTTTATTTGAGAGGTCTAATTCTCACCCTGAAATAATTATTTCTCCAGTTTAATAGTGTTTTATTAGACAGATTGCCAAAATTTAAAAGAAAATCTTTTAAATGTCCCAAGTAGTAGCTTAAAAAAAAAAAAAACCTAGATACAAATCTTTGGGTTCTCCAGATCATTATCCTTATGAATACTCATGGATGCAATCAACGGGAAAATATAATTTTGCATCCTAACCTTTCATTAGTGTTATTTCCTGTACAATTTTTTGTTTTTCTACAGTGTTCAAATAATTTCGCTGCATTAATATATAATAAATAGCTCAATCATTCCCCTATTATTGGATATTTAGGTTGTTTTAAGGCTTTTTGATATTAAAACAAAGGCTGCTTTTTTCTTCTTCTTTTGAATAATTCTGTTAGGATAATTTCCCAGAATTGGGCTCCTTGGTTTGAGGACTACGAACATTTTTATGATTCTTGACCTATTTTAAAATGCCATCAGCTACTTGAGTGACTCTTTTCTTCCAGAGCCTGTACAGTTTCAGGTTTTGTAAAATTATTTTGGCCATGGCCTCAAGTACCGAATGATGCCTCCTAGTTGGAACTGCATCTATTTCTTCTAGGGAGATGATACTCTTTGACCCTTTGTTCCATTGGGATCTGGTAATGGTCTTGAAATGATAGCACCTTTGTATATAGTTTGGATGCTCTTCATTTATCCAGCATCATCTTAGCATTTCCACCACTTAATCTTAGTTTTGATAATAGTTTTACATTTTTGTCTTATGTTGTGCTCTCTGACCAGTCTTCCCTTCACAATGTTTTCTATCACTACAAAACTTTAAAAATTCCTGTATTTGGGGCGCCTGGGTGGCTCAGTGGGTTAAGCCTCTGCCTTTGGCTCAGGTCATGGTCTGAGTCCTGGGATTGAGCTCCTCATCAGGCTCTCTGCTCAGCAGGGAGCCTGCTTCCCCCTCTCTCTCTGCCTGCCTCTCTGCCTACTTGTGATCTCTCTGTCAAATAAATAAAATCTTTTAAAAAAATTCCTATAGTTGAGTTATACACTCTAATCTATGGTTAGTTTTTTAAAGTTTTGTTTAAATGTTTAATTTTTTATTCAGGCAGAAAGAATCATTACATATGGTAAGAGATAAAGGCTTATGTTATTTTCTCTCCATATTTACCACGTTACCCCAGGTGAATTTACTAAATAATCAGTGCTTTCCCCCACTGTTTTGTTAGGCTTTGTTCATCAAACATTCAGTTCTTCTGCGTGTTGCAGCCTTTTCCTGGTCTTACCATGGCCTTTACTGATGGATATTTCTGATTTGTGTCGGAATACTGCCATTTTAACTGGTGTTAATTTATAATACATTCTACTATTTGCTACTTCTGCTAGACATGGCTTTCACTAGGATAGTCATGTGCAGTTGTTACTGAAAATTAATGTGGTAATGTTTTTGAAATAAGAGATGTCTTCATTTGAATTGTTTGCATCTATAAATCAACCAGTGAAGAAGTATCAGCTTCATACTACTGCCCCCCCATTCAGAAATGGAGTGTGACTTTACTTACTCACGTTTTTCCTGATTTCTGCAATGATGATGTCATATTACGTCTTTTTCTCACATCCTTATGTATACTGACTTTTTCCCCAAATACTTCAATGTTTTTGCTTTATTATAAATGTTTTACTTCTCCTTTTTGTTGGCTTATTGATAGATAGTTCCAAGATTACTTATCTTGTGTTTTGTGAACTCTGTATACCTGTCTAAAGGCTTCAAGTTAAGTATGTGGCTTTTCTAGGTATATTCTAATGTTGTCTAAAATGTTCTCTATCTTTAATTTCTTCCTTTCCAATATTTGCGTCTAATTTGTTTTCATACCTTATTACCAAAATAAGAATTTCTCAGAAACACTGAACTTATAATTGAATAAAAGCTCCTTTGTTTTGGTCCTGTTTTTATAGGGACTGACTTTGTTTTTCCAATTGGTAGGAGATTAGTTCTTTCCTTTTTGAATTTACATTCTTTACGACGTTAAGAAGGTAGTTCACTATTGCTGTACTTAAAAGATGTTGACCATAAAAAAGGAGCTGGATTTTTATCAAATACCTTTTTTGCATTGACTAAGATGGTCATGGAGTTTTTGCCATAATATTGATTTTTAAAGATACATTTATTTATCTGAGGCAGGAAGGACAGGCAGAGAGGGAGAGAGAATCTCAAGCAGACTCTCCGCTGAGTGCAGAGCCCGGCATCTTGATCTCAGGACCCCAAGGTCATGACCTGAGCCAAAACCAAGAGGCTGACGCTCAACCAACTGAGCCACCCAGGCGGCCCCATAATATTGACTTTTGGTGGAAGTCGTCTGTACATTCCTGGGATAAACAATACTCGATCCAGGCTTAAATTTATTTTAATAAGTTGCCGTATTTTAGAAGAAGCATTTTTATTAAAACGTCCACATTTCTTGGATTGTCTAAACCTTTCTGACAACCCAATTCTGCTTTCCACCCACCCTGCCCACCGTTTATTAGTCGGAACATTTGAATGAATCCCAAACCCCGATTTCCCAACTCCAAATGAAAAAGATCTCCAGAAATGGATGAATAATCGATGTCTTGTAGCTATTCACCCTTCCCCCTTAAATGGCCAAAGGTTTCTGTGTGGAGTGACCACAAATGCTGGCGTGAGGCTTCAGCTGGTCGAGACATTGCAAGAACAGAGCAGCAGCAAAGGGGCTCAGCTATTTGCTATTAGTACTAAGCTGGCGAGCTTAATTCTACAGGTTCAAAAGAGGAGGGAGATCCTTCACCTTCTGGGCATAGTATAACTCTGCCCGAATGTCCAATAGTTTCCACTGACAATCTTTTAAAGGGAATAATAAATAAGTTCTATGCCTTGACAGAATTGAAAGGGTCATTTTGGTAGGATAGACTGAGAGTTCAAGAACCCCACCGATCCAGCATCTTCGGAAACACAGCAACATTCCTTAGGTTGTGGATTATACCAATCCTTCTGTTACTAAGCCGTTATGTAAATTTGAGAATTCTTTCCCGCCTCGAAGTTAATGACATTTATTGGAAGAATGTGTCACTCGAGAGGCTGCTATCTCCTATTCTGGAGTTTTAGCCTTACATCTGTCTGTGTAAACATCCGTTACTTGATGCTCAAGCATTAAGACGTAGTGAGAGCACAGGAGCGTGTTCCCTGAGTGTATTTAAATGTTTGCTTTACACACCTCTGTTTGGCTGGGGCAGAGGTACAGGACTGAAAATTTAAATCCAGGTGTTGGGAGGTGCTTACCACTGAAGATCTCCAGGAGTAGTGGTTCCAAGACTAGCCCAAAATGCAACGGGGAAGCAAAGGAAAGAATTCAGAGATTAGGGGCTCGTGGGTGGCTCAGTCCATTGAGCATCTGCCTTCGGCTCAGGTCATGATCCCAGGGTCCTGGGATGGAGTCCTGCATTGTACTGGACTCCCTGCTTAGCGGGGAGGCTGCTTCTTCCTCTGCCTGCCACTCCCCCTCCCTGTGGGCGCGCTCTCTCTCTGACAAACGAATAAATAAAATCTTTAAAAAAGAAAACGAATTCAGAGACTATAATGTATATACATTAAGAAGTCATCTTGTTCTCAGTGAGTGCACAACTTGATTGTTCCCAGGTCCTGCCCCCAATCATGCCTAAGGGGGAAGAAAAGAAGTGTTGGGTAGCTCTAACTACTAAAGTGGAAAGTAATTCCCAAGGTGAGTCCACCCTAAAGAGCAAATAAGCCCTTTTAGAGTGCTGAGGGAAGGCGACAGCAATTTCCCACTGTCTTGTCTTTGAGAACACTCCCCAGGGGCCCGGTGACATGGAAATTTGCCTAGCTTCATTTTCGGGGAGATGCACCAGCCTGGGAACAAGGAGGACAATTTAAGGGGCTAAAATTTGTTTACAAGGCTGTCTTCCTCTCCAGTGTGGACAAGAGAGAATAATAAAGTCTCATTTGCAACTTGTGCTGGTCAGACACAGCCAGCAAAAGAATAGGTTGAAGCTATGCTATCCCTAGAGCTAGCAAATTGACCTATTTATGACCTTACACATTTATAATAAGACAATTATGTCACCAGTGCAGTAACAATAAAATCGAGCCAGCTTGTGTGCGATCAGGGAAACCTGGAGTGCCCCACAGGAGATGTGGTTTGCAGTGGTGGACAGAGGTAAATGCACCGGCGTTGACCCGGGTTACGTTCAGTATAAAGACTACTTTGTTGACTCACTGTGATAACAGTTCCTCATTTGTTACATCACTGGGTATAAAATTATATAAGTCAGCCTTGCCCTTCTCTCCAGACTACTGTGGTAGCCAACACCTCCTACTTTTAGTTATGGTAGTTCCTGGACTGCCAAAGCCACTTCCTACAGGGCAGCCAAGTTACTTGCAAAATAACTAGTTATTTTCAAATAAGTAGAAACTCCTGCCTTCTGTTTGACTTATGCTAGCATTCTACCCATGACTACCAAAGTATCAGACACTGTCCCGGCACATTGTACAGTAACTTTCACAGGGCTTGCCAAATGCCTTGGGGGGGAGGGGTGCCTCAATTATTTAAAGGGCCGTTTGTGCCAGGGTTCTCCTTTCAACCATTAGGATCCCGCTCCTACTATTATCTGGCATTTAACAAACAGACATTGATTTCTTGCCTAAAATTAGCTGGGCGATTCTACTGGGTTCAGCCCCCAGAACTAAAAAATAGAATAAGCCTGAGAATTCACTCCGCTCCTCAACCTAACTGCAACTTCCACGGCTCCTGTGATGTTTTTCTACACTTTCTGGAGCGCACGTAGATCTCTGTATTGGGGTGAAGCAGTTCATGGCAGGAGAGCAGCCCATGAATTGCTATGAGCTCGTCACCGAGGCTCTCGCATATGCCTATGTTATCAACTACAATTGTCCTCATAAAATTAAATAAAAGCACGCGTTTATTATTGTGGCGCTCCAATTAAGGGACAGCTGGTGTTCCTATTACACTTGCATTAGATCGAAACTGGTAATTTAGCTGCCCAGATGCACGTTTTTTAATCAAAATATAAAATTTCATCGGCTTTGTCCATTTCCCCTTCACAAGTATCTGGGACCCTACCTTAGGGCTCTCGCTAGCCTTCAAACTCCGTCGAAGAAGGGGAGCTATTGGCACGGATCAACCTTTCCCTGTCTGGGGTTCTTAAAGGGAAATAAAGGATTGGGGTTTTTATAGAAGGGAAGTCCCACGAAGGCAGCTGGTGAGTAATTATTTATTTATTTATTTATTTATTGGCCTTCAGTGAGCCGACACATTTATTGACTAAGGCCATTTTTGAAATTACCTGTGTCACTTTGCCCGTATCTGCAGTGACTCTAAGCATACAGATGTGAGGCACACCGCACTTCTCATGGGCACTCCAGTTTCTGAAGCTCCAGAAACTTTGCCGCCTCCCTGCCCCCTCGCCGGGGACGTGTGCGAGCTCGGTTTGTTTTCGCTTTTGTAAAACCTGAGCGTTATGATTTGTCCTCCGTTCCCTTAATAAAGAAACGACAAAGAGCGTTTGCAGCGGGGGCTGGGCCGCGGGGTTTGGGGGGCGAGGCGCCACACCCCCTGAGAATAAAGCCCGCGCGGCGCTCTCGGAGAACCACGCACGAATGAACGGAGCACACAAAGAATACATTTGGAGACCGAGCGGCGCCCTGCAGGAAGAAAGTGCCCGCACTCGGCGCGGGAGCGCGACTTTTGGCGCTCTTTGGGAGCGGCGGGAAGAAGGCGGAGGACAGGCGCCGGTGGGCGCGGGAGCGGGGGCGCCCGCCGCCTGACTGCCACCGGGTCCGTAGCGGCCAGCCGGGGGCCAGGAGCCGCGCGCGGCCAGCCAGGTGAGGTTGGCGGCGCCGGCGGAGCCGGGCGCGCGGGCGCTACCTGGCCGGGCGGGGCGGGGCCGGGCTGCCGAGGGCCGGCCCCGCGCTCCCACCGCCCGCGCGCCAGTCCACCGGCCGGCGGAGTTGCGCGCGAGTTGCCGTTTGGGCGGCCGATGCCCCCTACCCCCCGCCAGTGGCGCGGCCGCCGCGGCGCGTCCCGCTGGCCGGGCGCGGGGCGCGGGGCGCGGGGCGCGGGACACCGAGGGGGGCGCGGGGGGGAGGAGGACCCGCGGCGGCGGCGGCGGCGGGCTCGGCCGGGCGGGGTTGGGGCCGGGGTTGCCATGGCAGCCAGCTAGCCCGGGCGGGAGCCCCACGCCCGCCGCCGTGAGGGAGCCGGGAGCTCCGAGGTGTGCTCCGCGCGCGGACTGAACCAAGAGCCCGGGTGGCGGAGGGGCGGGGGGGGGGGCCGGGCCGGGCCGGGCGCCTCCTGTGCCCCGGCGCGCCGGCCTGCCCCGGCTTGGGACCCCTCCTCACCGACCCCCTGCGCTGGGGAGCCAAAGAAAATCTCCCGGCCTCGGGGGCCTGAAGGGACGTTCGCGGGAGCCCGGGAGCTGGGGAAAGCGGGGTGGGGGGAGCGCAGGGATCGCCGCCTCCGTCCGGGAGTCCCCGTGCGCGTGTCTCTCGCCTTGACGTTTTACACCCCACAGCGGCGACTCGGAGCAGGGTTGCACGTCCCAGCCATGAAGTTCTGTAGGTGGGGCGGGCTTTAATTTGCTTATATCTAATGATTTCAGGAGGCTTGCTTTAAAATGGCGGCAATCAGTACGCACCCCTGCTAAAGGCTCTCCCGGCTCCGGGGCCACCTCGCGCAGCGCTGCTTTTGCTTCTGCCTCTAACAGATGGCATGTGCCGCTGTCGCTGCTGCTGCCCCCGCCACTGCCGCTGATAGCAGGACCCCTTAGCCCCTGGGTTTGCGCTCGCAGCAGAAGGTAAGGCTGGAGAGGAGTTGGAGTTTGTGAGAGTGGCTGCCTTCCTAGGACGCCCCCGAAAGCAAACGCCTTTTTAAACTTTAGTTTTTCAAGTGGCAAGTAGAAGGAAAAGTAATCCTGCAACTTTGTTGCAATTTTAGGGCTTTGATCTTTCTTCTTCTTCCCGTTCTGCCGTTTTTCCTTTTTTCTACCTTTTCCTGCATGTTCTTCTTCCTTTATGTATGTATGTATGTGTATATATATATATATATATATATATATATATATATATATTTGTAATTTAAAGGAATTTCTTGCGTGGCATATCATCAGCAAATGCTTTTTAACGACTAATTTCCCCATACGCCGTCGTGAGCAGCGCCACAGCTTCCTTGCAGAACGGTGTCTTTTCCCGCCCTGGATGGACACATTACTACCGGCATCTAAAGGGCATGAGGATAGATCTTAGGAGACTGGTAAAAGGGGGACTTTATTTTTAGCACTCACACACCTTTTATGGTAAGGAAACGCCATTAAATCAAGAGGAGTAACGAAACTTAACATTCAGGCGATTGATTAGTGCAGTATTAACATTACTGCAGTGGACCTACTGTGTGCTTTTCTGACTACTGTTTTTTGATTGATATGTATAGCTACAACAGTGAGAATGAACTTATTGCATTGCTGTAATTAAGGTAGTGTGTTTTAGAGAAGTTCTTTTTTCCTAGATGTTCCTGAATTGCTTAATTGGGCTCGGATCCCCACATGTGGGATAAAGTCTATGATTAGGAGCTGGTATCCTAGCTCTACGCAGGTATTAACTCCACAAGAAAGTATCAATTAAAACTATTAAAAAGTATCAATTAAATTATTGCAAGATTTACTTTTGAAATGACTGCTATTTTTTCACTGTGTTGACTGGTTTAATCGATAAGTCTGGGTGATTACTGATGTAATGGTTGGAAGGCAGACTCTTGAAATAGCCATGCGGGTGACTAAGCATCCTTAATACAATTCATCCAAGGTTTTTGGTTTTTTTCCCCTCTGATAAAAGGCATATTGACAGGCTTACCAGAGACCTCAGATTTTTCTGATTATATTCATATTTTGTATTTTCCTCTTTGCCTGTGCAAATGTTTAAATACTTTTTAAAGTTGTTTTTAAAATTTTTTCCCCATTATGCAGTACCTTTGGGAGGTGCTTTGATGTTTATGGAAACTTCCCTAAACATAGTGTAAAAGGGCTTTTGCCCATAGCCAGCTGGTATTATTCTGCCTCTGTCCACCTTTTACATCTCTCCAAGCAGTAGAATCCACTTGCCTGGCAGACTCTTCCGCTATTAAATTTAGCCAGCTTCTGGGAAGGGGCGAAAGAGATTGTTTTGCACCTATTAAAGAGCAATGCAGTTTTCCTGCCCAGGTGCTGCAGTGTGCCTAGAAAGGAAGAACTGAACTGTTTACAATGAAATTTACTATATAATAAATTTTGTATCAGTGTTTGCAGATTATTGTTGAGAAAAGTGTGTGGGAGATTCATTGCTCCAGGTCGGAAAGGAGAGCTCCCACAGGTAGAGCAAATAGATAGCTCCATCCTGTGTCCCACCTGCCCGGGGAAGGGGGTTGAGGGTGACCACAACCAACTTCTCCTATTTTTCGTGCTTAGAGACTTAGACCCGAGTTCAACAAACTTGGCTTCCTGATGAGTGCCTTGTTGCCAGAATGACTTTGGACCAAATGCATCCTTTAAAACAACAACAACAACAACAGTGCAAACACTAAACCTTGGGGCCAGAATAGACCAGCTAAACCAGTATCAGAGGCATTAGGAGGAAATTTCGTCAGTTAGCATTCTGCAGCTTTATACAGTGATGAGATGGGAGACCGTGTGTGAAAACATCAGTGAAGGGGTTTGCCAGAAAAAAAAATATTTGGAGAGAGAATTGATACAGTGCGAGGCTAGAGGTGGTGAGTGCATGTTTTGCTCTACTTCTGAGAGCTACTTCATTACTCTAATTTCCTTTGCTGCTTTAAGCACTCATGATGATTCCCAGGACTATTATAAAGTACCCTTTTTCCCCCCGCAACTGTCTACTGCACGCATTTGACAACAGCTGCTTTTTCAGGGGATAAAAACCTGTGATTATGAGCTGGTATCCTAAGTATCTTTGGTATTCCCTTGTGCCCACCCTTTACCTAAGCAAAGCCTCACACAGAGCAGATACTTAAGAGATACTGAATCAAAAAGAAGAATGAATCATTTGTAAACTCACAAAGGAGCAGATTCGGTGCCCAGCTTTTAATTGCAACAGTATATTTTGGTGTACTTGCAGGAACCAAAAAATTTGGTAAAGTAGATGATGATAGGGTCTGCGTTCTGTTTGCTTCTCGCTGAAGCTCAACATTGCATTTTGATTCCCTGATATAATGAAGGTAAATAAGGTGCACACGGAGCACTTGGCCTTCTGTGGAAGTACCTTAGAGGTGTAATTCATTTTTCTGACCAGTAGGTGTTTGATTATTGGCCCGGCTCTACAGTAGGAAAAAGTAACCACAAAGGCTTGGTGGGGGGTGGGGGGGAAGGTTTTGTCTTTAGAGGCTCTACTGCACTGCACGTGCTGAAACAGTGACAGTCTCTTGGCTGCTGTGCAGATGCTGACAGTGTAGTCTGAAATTCAGTTTTGCTCTCTACCCAGCTGTCTTTAGATGTGGGATGGAGGGGATGAGAGGAAGGGGGCAAGAAGCCATCAAGTGACGAAGATTTTCATTCCTAAAATCGCGGGTTGCTCCTACTTAGTAGCACAAGACATTCAGGAAGGGGGTGGGATTTTTCTTTTGAAAATAAATAACGTTGTCTGATAGGATGGCAAACAGGGACTGGGGCACAGCAGACAAGAGTAAGTTACGATACGTGTTTGACAAGTAATCTGATCATGTAATTAAAGGTAGATCATGGTCACTGCCATGTTAAGACTATCAAGTGTCTGAAAGAGCACAAGGCTGCGGTCACCTTTCCTTCTTAAGAGTTCTTCCATGCGAGCTGTTGTGTTGCCTTAAACCACACCTCATAGGCTGAACGGATGGATTCCCCCCACCACCCCTGTTCGCCGTGTAGGTAATGTCAGAAAACAGAAATCAGAAGTTGTGTTTCTTTGTGGGCTCTCTCTGAGGTGTGTGATACGGTTGTCACTTTGAAAATAGAAAGATATTTGTGCCTCAGATAAAACGAGGTGGCAGTTTTCTTTCTTTCCTTTTTTTTTTCCTCTAGGAAAATAAACTGTGTTTGGGAGCAAGGAGTTTAATTTTCATTACAAGCCAAACAACAAACAAACACAAATTATGACCAAAAAGAAACCAATTAGATCTGTATTCATGTGGGCTTTTAGATCTGAAGGAAACCAGATGCTTCCAAGGCACCCTCCTCTTCCTGAATGGTTTTCTATTGCCTCAAGACAGCCAAATGACAGCGTCGGAAAGACGACTTTGAGAATTTGGATAACTAAGATATCTATTCCATTACCAAGTGTTAATGACATCCATGTGACCTAAAAGGGATCAGATAGGTGTTTTTTTTTTCTAGCTCATTCTAGTAAAAACACAGTATCAATCTATCATTTATTTCTACTTGGTATGAAGTGGAGTGACAATGTTTTTAAAAGATTGGTGGGAAGCATAAGGCAGTCTGGGAAGAGGAACCTTAATTTTAGGTGAGAAGTAAAGGTGTTCCCAGGTGGTCTAGGCACATCCACAGAAGCACACACGTGCGTGTGTACCCAAATTAGTTGTCACTTTAGAACAATTTGTACAGCTATGCATTGATTTCTGCCTGGCAGATTATGGGAAAATACCTATTCAATTCCAGGCAGTTAACTTTTGGAAAAAGGATACTTGAGAGGAAGGAAGAATGAAAGAAAGCTTGATTTAAATGCACGTGTGTGTGTGTGTGTGTGTGTGTGTGTGAACATAATGCATATATTCACATGTATATTCACATGCATACATCTATGACACACATATATATTCGCCCTCTGTGTGTCCATGATGCTTTTCAAGAAACCCAAGCACAGTCATCCCAGAACTCGATAACAGCCGTGAGAACAAAGCGTTAAGGGGAAGAAAGGAGCCTGGTTAGAGATTTAGGAATCAATTAGGCGCGCTTGTTAAATACTATGTCCTCTCTCAAGACCCACTTCCATCAGTGCTAAGTTGGCTTATGAGTAGGAGTGATTTGTTTCCCATTTTAGGCAGGAGTTTGTTTTACGCCTGCACCGTGGGTGAAGTCAGAGGGCCCAGGAAGAAAGGGCCTCCGATTGAGAAAGGCAGTCTGGACAGAAATGCGGGGGGTTGACGCTAGAAACTTCCGATAGTCTATTTGATCTCTTGAGGCCATGGGAGCATCCTAGAGCCTGGCAGCTTGCTGGCCCTTCTTTTCCACTTTGGATCGTTCAGATGGCCTCCGAATTGTCCTCATCGGCTTCTTTGCACCCTGAGCCTCCTGGCTTCCCCTGCACTTGGTGTGAAAGTTTGAGGAACATTTCTTTGGGCTAATGCAGGGGTCCCTGAATATCCAGGTCCCTCATTAGACAGGTGGCTGGGTCTTCTGACCTCACATCCTCAGTGCCTGGCACATAGTAGGGTCTCCATCAAAGTTTGTTAAAGAGAAGGAAGTTTGGATCAGTCTTTCTAACTTGTCCTTAGGTTTGGTGAACACCTCTCCTGTGATTTCAGGTAGCATTATCTCTATCTTTAGGGTCCCCCCACATCGGTAACAGCAGCAGCAGACATGCTGAAGCCTAGGTTGAGTGTCCTTTGGCGGCCACAGAAGCAACTGGGATGGGTTCAGAGCTACCTTGGGATGTAATAAAAGCATCTAAAGTATGACGCAGTGGCTGAGTCCTCAAGGAGCTGCTGTGTTTTCTGTCACCTGTGGTGGCATTAACCGTCCCCACCTCCCATTCCAGGGAAATCTGTCTTCAGCAACAAGTTCTGCAGAAATGGTTCTCCAAACCATTGCACCAGGTTAAAAAAGAAAAGAGAAAAGCACACAATGAGAAACACTGGGACTCGATGCCTCGTGCCATGCATGGTTTAGACAGTGATGAAGTCAGTGACAAAAACCCAAAGGACACCGAGAGCTGTCTCATTTGCAGTTAAACCCTGATTGCCCATTTGGAGGTTGAATTTGCATAGGTTTTTATTTACCAAGATACAGGTATGAATAGCGCCTCTTTTTACTGGCTCCAGAAAGCACTGTTTACACGGTACAAGAGACAAACGAGCTGCCGTTTCAGGTCTCCCACAATCATCTCTTGTGCCCAGAGGACCATCAGCCTTTAGGTACAGCCCTTGCAGTCTCCCCTTATGTGGCAGTATGAAGAGACCAAACAAGGGGGTAGAGTTGTGTGTGTGTGTGTGTGTGTGTGTGTGTGTGTGTGGAGGGGGTGACGGTGGCCTGTTAGCAAAAAAAAAAAAAAAGCAAAAGAACTAGAGAGCTTGCATTTCACCTTTTATCTTGCAGATTTCAACCTTCATGAGGGAAAACAAAACAATGCAAAAGAAAAGCACTGTGTATAATATTAGCTTGGGCGTATTTCCGTTAGTATAATTACTATTTTTTGCTTTACAAACCAAGATAGCAAGGTGGACACATCCTGTCGAGGTGGCTGCTTTATTGCAATTAGATGTAGGTACCATATAACACTTTTTCTGAAATGTTAAAAAATGTATGGAGACCCACTCAACGAGACCCATAGCAAGTGGAGGTCACCCATGTCCTCGAGAAGTTGGCATTCAGGAGACGGTCCAGTCGCGGGTGCTGTCTGGTTATCCAGCACAGGGACATTATTCCAAGTGCTTGCGTCTGTGATAGATGAGGGTCCCACGGAAGAGGCACGGATTCTTTTCCGAAGGGATTTTGAGAACAGTTGAAACTCTTAAGTTATTTATGCGAGCATTTTCCC
The DNA here is from genome assembly GCF_009829155.1 of Mustela erminea. Lineage (NCBI taxonomy): Eukaryota > Metazoa > Chordata > Mammalia > Carnivora > Mustelidae > Mustela > Mustela erminea. The sequence goes on along the minus strand of NC_045635.1, from coordinate 111,481,613 downwards.
TAAGTAATTGGATAGCACGAAAAAGACCTTCTTAGCTCATCCAGAAGTGTGAAGTGGACAAATTGTTTACATGATAAGGTCACATTTTAGGTCCAAGGGCTTCCAAATGCAGAAAACATGGGGTGGGGGGTGCCAGGTAACCCAATCTGTTTCATGAATTCCCCTGCCAGTGGCCTCAGGTGGAGACAGAGGCCACAATCAGTAAGCATGCTGCCAGCTTCCCAAGAGCCAGGGTCTGGCCTCTGATTGACAGGCACCCCGAGAGAGGGCCTTTTTGAGAAGGACCTTAGGTTTGGGGTAGGGACTGACTTTTTTGCCTAGGCAACTCCTGTGAATCCACTTCTTGAGAGTGCTAAACCTGGTTTTGCTGGGGGATCCATTTGTGTGTATTGGGAGCCTCAGCGTAGTGATAATAGGAGGGCAAAATGCTTTTACTTTCTGGCTAAAACTCCTTTGTGTTGAGCTCCTTTGTATTGAGAAGCTGACAGGCTGGAACAATGTGGCATAGGACTTGGCATTTCACACCGCTGGAAAAAGACAAGAACACCTCCATGTGTGGCAAAGAGGGTGATGTAGTAAAAGCATCTAAAGTATGATCCCTTTGGAAAGCTCTCATCCACGCGCACTTCGACATCCTCGTGGGGTGGGGAGAGAGAGAGCCGGGGCAGAAAGACTGGCTCTAAGAAGTGAGTTCCTCTTCTCTGGGATGCTGGACTCTGCGATCCTCTCCCTTACTAATAAAATAGTGGTTCTGGAAATTGATCCTAAATGAACAGGAAGCAATGAGGCTAGCTAATGTCCGGTTCCAAAGGCTTGTTTTACTGTTGTGGTCCATTTCTACAGTCCTTAAAATGCACACGTTCAAGTGACTGTCCTGTGACCTGCACTAAGTAAATTTGGAGGGGGTGGGTAAATATCACATTTTTTCACTGTCAAGCCTCCTCCTGGCCTCCCATCTATCCCCAAAGAAATTTCCGTATTTTGAGCCATCAAAGAAAACAGTTCAGACAGAGGCACTCTGAAACGGTGACAAGCAATGACAGGAAATGCTGGTTGCACCCCGGTCTCCTTCATAACTTTGCGAGACCACAGCTGCCTGATTTGTTTTCAGCTTCCTGTTTGGGGGGCCCTTGGGGTCAAAAGTAGCAGTGTTTTCCATATAGATTTTTTCCCTCTTTTTTTGCTTTATTCCGTAAAGCCACAATAAATCTGTCACTGGACTGCATGTTTTGTATATTTTATGGACTGTATCATGTGGTTTGAGTTTAATTTGGAAGGCAGTGCTTTTATAATCAAGAGTTCCCTCCCCCCCAACACACACGTGCAGCTTTAGGGGCTGGGACTGCACGGGGCCTTCGAGAGTTTATAGCTCTATTTACACAATAGTGATTGCCAACGAGGGCATTTCCTGCCAGTTAATGACCGGTTGGAAAGGCCAAAAGTCCAAATCCAGGAGGAGAGGACCGTTCATTAAATGCCATGAAGGGACCAGGGCTCTTTTATCAGAAGGTGGTGAGGAGAAAGTGAAACCACATTCTGCCCTTTGAAGAGCCCAGAACCTCCTGGACAGAAGCCCCCGGGGAGGCTGGGCCCCGTGGTCTGGGAAATGGAGCCGCTTTTCAGGACAGGAACCAAAGACCTGGCCCCCAGGTTGCCAAATCAGGACTTGGGTGGGCAGGGCATTTCCTTTTGGTTGACAACCCAGTGGAGAAGGGACACATAAGGAGGAGGGCCCCAAAGTGGCCCAAGTATTAATTAACTGGGAAAATGCTCAACTCGCAGGTGTTAGAGCTACCTTGAAAACTTCCAAGATCCCATGGTTGACTTTCCTAATTGGTTGAATAACGGATCGTTGCTAAGGCGGACGAGAACTTGGGGATGGAAGGGATGATCTCTTTCAAGGTCGGTTTCACAGGACACCAATATTGCATTTTGATTCCCTGATATAATGAAAGTAAATAAGGTGCACACAGAGCACTTGGCCTTCTGTGGAAGTACCTTAGAGGGTGAGGGCTGTAATATTAACCGTTTAACCTGAGACACTCCCAGGAAGCGGTTCTGTCCCCAGTATAATTCTTGCCTGCTGTAAAGCAGCTGAGGTGTGAAGAGTTTGGCATTGATTTAGAGCAAAAACAGAGCGAGACCGAGATTAGGTTCGCATCCAGGAATCCTGGACTTCCTGGCCTGTCCTTCACTCCTTTCGCTTCCTAAGCCTCCAATTTGCCCAAATGTTAAATGTTCACGAAAGATAAACATCTGTTCCCAGTTCTTTAGTAAATCCTGCCGCACAGGGGAGGTTGCGTGACACCCCCACTTCTGAACATGGCTTGATCCTTTACCTTGAAATTTTAATTTCTTTCATATCTTCCACATTGTTGGGGGGGGGGAGGGAATGCAGGGGGTAGGCTGGACCTCTAAAATACAGGCCGTCATTACAGGCCAGACCCCTGGCTTTCTTCATGGGATTCGGTCATCTGTCACGTGCACAACAAACTAAATATTAAGTTTCATTTTGGGGTCTGGCAAATGTCATTATATGCTTTTTTAAATATCCAGTAATCCAAGGATTTCTGGTTATTACCAGCTCACAAAATAGAAGAGATTTCTGAAATTTAAAACACTCTACAAAAGTACTGTATACCCATTACTGTTGTGGCTATGAGACCTCGAAGAGATATATAAAGAGGGACTGGATGACTCCAAAATATATTTTTTTAAAAAGTGATTTTATTTTTTGAACATTCTTGAGTTTCAATGTTAAGATATGCTAAAGTTTTGCGAACTCAGGTTAAAAGCAATATTCTGGTCTACAAAATGTTTTGGACTGAGAACAAACCAGGCTTTTCTTTTTTTAAAACATTTTTTTTTATTTGACAGACAGAGATCACAAGTAGGCAGAGAGAGAGGGAGAGGGAAACAGGCTCCCTGCTGAGCTGAGAGCCCGATGCAGGACTCGATCCCAGGACCCTGAGATCATGACCCGAGCCGAAGGCAGTGGCTTTAACCCACTGAGCCACCCAGGTGCCCCCAAACCAGGTTTTTCTAAGCAGATACTCTACTGGCCTGAAAATGAACACTCATTTATAATTAGCACAGCTGCATTTAAATAATAATCCAAGAAATGTTAGAAGTATCTCATTCCAAGAGGTTACGTATATTCCATCTTGACATTTTTTTGTTTAGCAGACTCTTTATAGGTTATTTAAAAATATATTCAAAAATGGATTTTTGCTATATACCTCGCTCAGGTAACTACCATAACCTTTCCCAGTAGGGTCAAAGTTAATGAAAATTTATCCTACTATATAATATATATAGGGAGCCAACATCACCTCGTGGTACGGGAAAAGTCCACTCATTCTGTCGTCATAGTGGTTTTTTTTTTAAGATTTTATTTATTTATTTGACAGACAGAGATCACAGGTAGGCAAAGAGGCAGGCAGAGAGAAATGGGGAAGCAGACTCCCTGCTGAGCAGAGAGCACTATGTAGGGCTCGATCCCAGGACCCTGAGATCATGACCTGAGCTGAAGGCAGAGGCTTAACCTACTGAGCCACCCAGGCACCCCTGTCGTCATAGTTTTTAAGTGGTAGGCAACAACTCATTAGCACATGATGAAATCCATGTAGTAGGTTGTGACTAGCACTTTTTTAAAACAAAATTGAATAAGATAGTAGGAAAATATCAGAATATATCGTGTGGGAAGGTTAGATATTTTTGGTAAGACTTTTTCACATCTAGACACATACGCACTTAAGATGTGAAATGTGTTTCTTACTGTTGCTGGCAAAAAAGTTGAAAAGTCAGTGCTCTAGTGGATGTTATTTCAAACTGGGTCGGCAATGTTCTGTCGTCTGTATTTGAGGGGAAGGTAGGGTGCTGACATACTAAGCAAGGTTCGTTCACTACCTTGACAGTCACGTGTCTGTTTTGCAAACTGCGAAATGAGACATATTGCCGTTGGAATGCCATAAGGTTTAATGTCTGTGGATTTTTAGTCCTAAGGAGATGCACTTTGTGTATTGTGTATTTACCAAGTGGTATTCCTAAAACATGAGACAGAGAAGAGTGCTAGCTGGGAACCCAAGGTAGAAAAGGACATCTTAAGGGTAAAAACACACATACATATACACACTAAAAATCTTGGGATAGTTGGGCCTGAGTTGCTTCTAGTAGGAAAAGAATTGTCAAGAAAATTTAAATGAGGGAAAAGCCCACTTTATTTTAGGATGATTTAAATGTAAGTTAAAAGAGTTCAAAAATTGCTTTTGACTTTTTAGAAATCAAAAATGGTCCCATCCAGAGAGAACGTATTTGCAAGAAGAGAGCTGATTTTTAAACAAATATAAATGTACACATTTACCATAGATTTGGAAGAAAACCTGAGCATGGTTGTTTTTTTCTGCAATGAACTAACGCACACACTAAATGAATTTGAAAATTGTGGGCGGGAGGCAGAAGCCAAGCGTCTGTTAAATATACCTAGGATATTGATGCAAATGATTATACAAATAGAGAAGACAACAGCCACATAGCCTTTCTCATTACTATTTTATACTAATGAGAATTAATCCTAGTAGTAGAAAAGAAAAAGATTTACTCACAGGAAGTACGGAGTGGGGTCTCTTAGGAGATTGGAAACATCCTTAGAAGCCTGGACAATCTCTGCATATTCCTTTGACTTAAATAATTGTTAGAGGGGAGGAAAATATTGCCTTCCGGGGCACTTGGAGTCTCCAGGTGGAGCCTAAGGATCTTGTCATCACCACTTACCCTCCTGATCGCCCCCCCCCCCGCCACGCTCTACTCCGCGGCCCTCAGCTGCCTTCCTGTCACTGTATCTTACTAAGGCTTTCCCAACTCTGAGAATCTGAGATGAAATTAGGCTTTTCATCATAGACATTTAAATGTTAAACTCAAGTTACCTCTGAAAATAAAATACAATCTCAGTTCTAATGAGTAGGTAACTAAATTCTGTCATTGTAAATGAGTTCTCCTCTGCCTCTTGAGATACACCCTATTTCAAACTTAAGAATGGAAAAAGACTTACACAGCTAATGGTTGTGTAATTAGCAATCAATTGATGAAATGAGATGTAAAACAAATTAAGCACAATAATAAAGTGTTACTCCGTCATTCCCGCCCCCCCCCCAAAAGAAACCCACCGAAAAACCTGGTTACATACATTACTGTACTGACAACGAGAAAAACCAACACAGCGCTGTTGGGTGAACTTGCGAAAATTTCCAGATCCTGGGAGTGACAGCTTTTAGCAGCTTCTTACTCTGTTCATTAAAGCTCTTTAGAAAGCACAAATATATATGTTTTTAGGCTGAAGAATAACTTGGTTTGCAGCATCGATTGCTCCATAAACAACATTTACAGAGTAGCCTGGAGTAGGTGTAGTAAGGTGTGAACATCTAGAGCATGACTTAGTCAGGATTTCCAGCTGCAGTAAGCACAGGGTTGGTCGTGTGTTTCAGGCAAACAAAATTAGTCATTGGTTTGGGATGTCAGCTCCTTTTTTTTTTGTTTTGTTTTTTCACTTTAGCCTTCGGGGTTTGTGGTTCTGGAATACTCGGCAAATAATTAGTGATAAGAAAACGCGATGAAAGTAAGATAAATAAATAAAAACCAAACCCCAGGCTCTTCCCCGGGCTCTTGTTCACGTCACGCGGCATTCTCCCATTTCTCAGTGTATCTGTGAAATATTTTGAACCCTCACATGACACGTCTGCCAAATTACCTTTAAAACTTTGAAGTAGACAGAGGACTCAAGATCTTCAGCAGGCGAGTTCCTTTCATTTATAGTGAGCAGAAATTTCCCTCAGAAGGCATTGAGACCGTGAGGGCAAACAGACTTCTAGAACGAAGAAGGAAGATCTAAAGGAAGAAAGAAATGCTAGATTTGCTAGTCTTTTTTTTTTAAGATTTTATTTCTTTATTAGAGGGACAGTGCACAAGTAGGGAGAGGCAGGCAGGGGAAGAGGGAGAAGCAGGCTCCCTGCTGAGCAGGAAGCCAGATGTGGGGCTCAGTCCCAGGGCCCTGTGATCATGAGCTGAGCCGAAGGCCAACGCTTAATGACTGAGCCACACAGGCGCCCCTAGATTTGCCAGTCTCTTCCTGGGATAATCCCTTATCACATAGTCCTCATTTTTGTGGAACCGTATCAGCCAGAAGAAAGGGAAGATGTTGATACCGCTGTTGGCTTATCCATGAGGAAAACCCCTTGGTCTGGAGCATTGCCGCCATTAGCAGGAAGCCTGCCATGATTAGGCAGAAGGAAAGCAAAAGCCTGGTCGGCTTAGTTCGAGGACAGGAACCAGGACAGGAGCCCCAGCTCCTACTGTTCCTTCTGGTTGGGAACAATTCAAACCCAACCCAACCCTCCTGAAAGGAGAGGTTGGTTGGTTTTTTAAGCGAAAATCAGCTGGGTCTCCTTGGGTTCCTATAAAGAGAATAGCATGAAGTACGCCTCCTGACGTCTGAGGTAGCCTGCTTTTAGCTTCCTAAAGCAAAGCAGATTTAGGAAATAGGAAGGCAGAACATCAAAGTAACAACTCTTGCTTTCTTTTGCGGCACTAAGGGTCCCTTTCTGATTTGCTCAGGGGGAACAGTGGCAGACACTGTCACCAGGTGACATGCCCTGGACATGTCCTCATGCTGGCAGGCCCAGACGGGGTGACACAGGCTCTCGGAGTTCTTGAGTGGCAGCTTTTACTACCACCTTCACCTCCAGGAATGTCTTAGACTTTTAAATCAATCTTAATATCCGTAGGTAGGAGTTTATATAGGAATAAAATTTGAACCCCCATTTTCACACCCAATAAAAAATCCTATAATAGGTGTTTATTTAGAGTCAGCTGACATTTATCAAACAATTACTATATGCCAGATGCTCTGCTAGGTGCTTTCCTTCTGTTATGACGAAATTTCCTTTAGCTCTGAAATACCATGGCTTCTAACCCGGCAAGGACTCTCCTTGGCATCTAATAGTTATCGGGCTAAAAATGGCACCTTCAGTTCCTTGCTCACTTTTCAATACCAACCCCCCCAGCACGCAATCATTTCTTCTTTGTCCCTGTTCTCTTCATCTACTCCAGGACCAACTCGAGTCCCATGGGCAGCCTCTTCCATCAGCGAAGGCATTTGTCTCCTGGGAAGTCAAGCCAACACGGATCTGGCACTCATCCCTGTAGAACAAAAACACTGGTTTTGCTCTCTGGTGGCTGGTGCTGCAACCAGATAGGAAGTGTCCGGGGATGAAGAGTTAAGACATCAGGACGATTATGTTGAGTGAAACAGCATGTAGAAAGCCCCAGAACAAAGTTGGTTCTTACTTGTGCTCAAGGCAGAGAAAGTAACCCAGCAGCCATGGGAGTCCGTCTCTTACCTCCAGGAGTGGCCAAGGCAGCCTAAGGAGGACCAGGAGGAAGAGGCAGGAATTGGGGTGGGGGAGGGGCGGGGGGAGGGATAGGGAGAAAGAATCTCTGTGATTAAGGAAAGAGTGCTGTGTAAGTTGTGAAAGTTATGAAAGAAAGTGTAAGTTATGAAGTTATTGTGTGGTTAAGGCAGGAGTGACTTAGATCATGCTTACTGGCTGGCAGGGAGACGGAGGTGAAGCAGAATTTGATCTTTGATCCTCCTTTTGTTCATCAACTATAGAACATTAAGTGTCTGTAAATGGCTAGATATGTATAGCATGGCCCCCTGCTTGTGCAGTGCCTGGGTTAATATGCCCGGTAGTACTCACGCAGCCGGATTAAGCAAACCATGAGGAACTCTCGTGTTTATTCTTTTTGCCCTTAAGATATAGGATTAGGCTTGTCACCAAAATAAAATAAAATAAAATAAAATAAAAATTAAAAATTAAAAAAATATTTTAAAAAACTGGGATGGGGCACCTGGGTGGCTCAGTGGGTTAAGTCTCTGCCTTTGGCTCAGGTCATGATCCCGAGGTCCTGGGATCGAGCCCCACATCCGGCTCTCTGCTCAGTGGGGAGCCTGCCTCCCCCTCTCTCTCTGCCTGCTTCTCTGCCTACTTGTGATCTCTCTCTCTCTCTCTCTCTCTCTCTCTGTGTCAAATAAATAAAATCTTTAAAAAAAAAACTGGGATAGGTTGGAACAAAACAAAACAAAGACAGCAGAATTCAACCAAAATAATAGATAATAGACAAAATCGTTTTTAAATGTCACCTCTCGGTGCTACTGAATTCATGCACATGTGACTGACATCTTTCTTTCTATAGGTGGGGCTCCAGGAAAATGACAGTCAGGTGGGGAAAGATGTAAAGAACAACGATTGGACTATCACTGCCAAGATTGTGCTTTCACTTTATGATTTCCCTTTAGACTAGGATCCCGTGTCAGTTCTTCATAAAGTTAGAAATTTCAACACAGGCAGCACCTTCCCTGTGTTGCGTCTAGCAACTTCCGGTTCTCGTGAATTTTCTCTTTTACCATGTAATTCAAAATATAAGTCTTGGGTCCAGATTCAGTTCTCCTTACTGTGGCCGCCCTCCCCAATTTCCCTTTCAAAACATATCTTATTCTTTCTTTTTTCAGCAGCTGATGGTTATTGGTGCAAATTATCTGGAATGTAAATCTTGTATGTAGTGTCTGGGTTGCTGTTGATTCTAGTCAAAGAGAGAGGGTTGTTGCTTTGAGATTCTGCAAATGCTTTTTATTCTAAAGGAGAAATGATGCAAATTTGGCAACATGTTGAAAAACTTAAATCTTTGAAGTTATTGTAAAGGTACTAATTATCTAAACCCGCATTCCCCAATCTGTGTTTATATTGCCACATGTTCCAGGTAAAAAAAAAAGGGGGGGTATTTCTTAGGTGGGATGCCTGGGAATTGATGTTTAAAATGAATACCACATCCCAAGGATTAAATTGTCTTTAAGCTATATTCCCTACCCCTCTCAAAATGTGTAAATAGACACAAATGTATATGTGATAGTGTATGTAAATACACATAGATATAATTTTATAACTTCAACTTTTGTTTTTTATACTACATTTCAAGTCACTGGGCAAACATTACTTGTTGATAAGAATTTAAGAATATTCTATCAACCGGCATCAAAATAGTTGCATCACATCTGCCTTCCAAGAGAAGATACGGCACAAAATCAGCAGAAATTTAGATTAAAAGACACTCCTCCCCAGGGGGGAATAGTGTTCATTAAATAGATTTCTAAAACAACTGGGAAATCTTTGCTTTTCCTTTCCTGTTTATGATTTCTAGTTTGAATGTCTTCCTTACCATTTAACACTGGAGAAAATAGATATCTGGAGTATCCTAAATCAAGAAGCAAGCCAGATGATTTTACATTTAAGTTAGTGAGGATATCTTTGTACTTCATTCAAGTAAAAATATTCAGCAGATCCAAACTTAAAATGATAGCATGCATGGGCTTATTCAGTCCGTGATCAACAATTTTCAACTCCTTGCTTGGTCATTGGAAGGACTGCACAGAAAGGCAAGTTCATATGGTTGGTTTAAATTAAGGCTATTGTGTTGAGGGAATCAAACAGCTTGGTAATCAAGTTGTGAACTCTCTGCCTCTCTTAACTAATTAATTTAGTCTGATACCTCTTCAAAGGTCTTGTTCCGTGTTACCAATTAACCACACTTCTTAGGCATCTCACCTCTTCCTCCAGGGTCTGCTCTCTGGTTTATTATTATTACAATTACTTATTGGATTCAGTAAAAAAGTTGGATTTGCAAGTGGGTCCTTTTTGGGTTGATTAGTATCAGTGATAATACTTTCTCAGAGTCCTTTTGCACAGAGGAATTGTATTTTTTAAACAGTGAGGCTTGCACACTGAAGTTAAAATTAAATTTATTGATAATTAAAATGAAAATAATTAAAATGAAAATAATCTAGAAAAGTGCCTGCTTCCCAAAAGTCAGTACCATGTTATCTTTGTGTGTATGTATGATTAACATTGTAATAAATACTGAAGAAATGATGACTTGTTTGTTGAGCTTACAGTGGGGAAAATTTCCAGCAAGGAAGACAAATGTGAGTGATGGGAGAAAGCCTTTGCCTCCACTTCTGCCCAGCTGTGTTCTCTTGGCAAGAATTCGATTCTTTCTGTATTCGAATTGAAAACTTAGCCTTCTACATGTAGAACTCTTGGCACAAAGGGGGAAAGGGGCCAATTTATCTGACTCCAGTCTACAAGCTACACAAATTCATATTTTTTTAAAAAAAGCAAATCGGCAAAAAAATACACGGGGAGAAATCGGGTATACCCATTGTGTGTGACTTTTACAATTGACTTCCTATAGCATATCAATCCTGGCATCCCTCCAAAGCAGGCTTTGACCACGTGATTGCTATACCTATAACCGTGGAAAATTGCTTGGGCAATAAAATGTATCAGACATCATGTCTTCTTTTGGTTTGGAAAGCATATTTACAGGCTACATGTTTATTAGTTTATTATAGGGCATCCTAAGTGTTCAGTGCCTTCCCTCTGACACATATGCACACAAACACTCACAGGAACAGTTTTGACATTTATTCATTCATTCCTTTATAGTTCTGACTTATATTTAAACCTGAGTTCTGTAGTAGATTTCAGTGGTGTTATAAATCTCTAACAGCCGTGGACCTTTTGCAGTTGTATCATCCCATATAATATCTGGCCTAAAATCAATCAATTTACCTTTTTATTTAAATTTAATGTGAGGTGCGCCTGGGTGGTTCAGTGGGTTAGAACCTCTGCCATTGGCTCAGGTCATGATCCTAGGGTCCTGGCATCGAACCCCACGTCGGGCTCTCTGCTCGGTGGGGAGCCTGTTCCCCAGCCCCACCCCCGCCAGCACCTGCCTCTCTGCCTACTTGTGATCTCTCTCTCTCTCAAATAAATAAAATCTTTAAATTTAATGTGAATCATCACCAGTTTTTAGTACCAGAGCAGACCTCATTATAGAATAATCTACTAGGGCAGAAAAAAAAAAAGGAAAGGAGTATTAAAAAGTGATAGGAAGAGATGATATAATCTTGTGCTCCTTTTTAAAAGTTTATTTATTTATTTATTTATTTATTTATTTATTTATTTATGTGAGCCCTACACCCAATGTGGGGCTCCAACTCACATCCCCCGAGAGTCACATGATCCACTGACGAAGTCAGCCAGGCGCCCTGTAGGCTTTTCTCATGGAGACAGTTCCTACTCCGTGCCAGGCACTGTGATAAGCACTTTGCACACATCTTTCATCTCATCCTCACCGGGACCCTGTGACATTGGTGGTATTATTTGTCTCCTTTTTACAGAAGGGGAACCCGACGCTCAGAGAAGTTAGTAGCATGCCCAAAGACATTCTGCTAGTAAACAGCAGTGTCAAAACTTGAACTTAACCCTGACTCCACAGTCTATGCTTAAAGTCTCTGTGGTTTTATTATAGAAGTATTTTTTAAAAAGATTTCACTGGGAAGCTGAGTGTGCCGTCTGTGTCTTTTACAATGCATTAGTGACCTTGGACTGAGCGCTGGATAAGGACAGTGCTGCTGGAATGAAGTAAACTTCTGGAATGACCCAAAGCTGCAGACTTGCCAAGCTAGAGAACCATAAACTCTTAGAAGTGGAGGGGAGAAAGCATCATTCAATTAACAGCACGCTTGTGCAAGAGAAGTCTGCTCCACACACCACTGTCGGTAACAGTAACCAGACTTCTAAAAGTCATATTATGGTGAGATATACTAGTATTCAACAGTGACGGTGCCTGATATCTTTATAGCAATCTTTCGTTCAGGAGATTTTAATGTAAACTCTGCTGAACGCATGCAGCGATCACAGAATATCTTAAATCCTGGCTTGATTTTTCTGTTCTTTGACCTCCCAGGACTCTTCTGTTTCACTTTCCTTCCTATCCCACTTGTTGCTTTTTTTCTGTCCCTGTCTTTCACTTTCCTTCTTTTCTTCCTTTCCTTTCTTTCTCGCCCTGCATTGGTTGCACATTCAACATACCCTTACTGAGCACAGTCCATGAGTCATCTGTGGTTCAAGGTGCCGAGGATAGAACCCTAAGCAAGTATTCAAATAAGTTGTAATCTTAAGGTAAAGAGCCTAGATGTTATTCTACAAAGACTTTCAAATGTAAAGTAACAGCTAAACTCAGGGGGTTGTGGATCTATTTTCTAAGAGAGGCAAAAATAAATAAATACATACATAAATAGAGGCAATGGCTTGAGACAGCTTTGGACTCCCACTAATTCTGTCACCTTTAAGGAGGAAGCTGATTTCTTGCATGAAGACCCACACTCACCATCTCTGTTCTTTGTGGTGCCTCCGTTAGTGGTCCCACCATGTACTGGGCACTTTGCCATGGCGCCCTGCATGGAGACCAAATCTTTGTTTTCCCACCAGCTAGCACAATGTCTTGCATACAGCAGGTGCTTACTACTTCCATAGTTTAACAAGTATTTGTTGAGAATTTAGTACCCATAAGGTATTGAGCCAGTGACAAGATGAATAAGACATGTCCCTGAGGTGCTCACGGTGAAGCAGACAGCTGATCTCAAGTTCTGCTATCCTGTGACAAGGGTTGATTTGGACATAAGCAGACATGTTTGATGGGGACACTGATACCCTGAGCAGAATTCTGTGCTGGGCCTAATTCATGTGCTCATCTGATATGCACATCCCTTCTGCGACATTGTCACCTGCATCTGAAGGTACTCATTTCCTTTTTAACAAGACAGGGAAGTTAATCTGCATTTTCCTAATCTCTAATGTCTGCATACTTGACTTCAAATCTATGAATACCATGCAATTATAGATTTCATTTGTAAATAAGACTTAAGTGGAGCTGTTGTTGATAATGCTTGGCACCTCCAGAAATTATATCTTCGTGGAACTTTGAATAACCTTTACAATGATTTATTTATTTAGTAAGCTCTATACCAAGCATGGGGCTTGAGCTCAGGACCCCGAGATCAAGAGCTATATGATCTACTGACTGAGCCAGCCAGGTGCCCCAAACTTGACAGCTTTTAAAAATTCCTTCAATTCATTATGTGCCCAAATCCCTAGTAACAAACCTATAACTCTCAAGTGATATTTATGCACTTTTGTGCCCATGGGAGGCAGGACAGAGTGGAGATGGGCAGCAAGTATTCTGAATTTGACCTCTGCTTTACTACTCAGCCACCGTGTGGTCCTGGACCAAGTTATTTAATCTTTCTGTGTCCCAGTTTCCTCATCTGAAAAATGGGGACACTAGAGGTGCTTGGGTGGCTCAGTCAGTTAATCATCTGACTCTTGGTTTTGACTCAGGTCATGATCTCAGGGTCATGAGATCAAGCCCTACAATGGTCTCCACACTCAGCGCGGGGTCTGCTTGTCCATCTCCCTCTGCTCCTCCCCTTCTTCAGGCTTTCTTTGTCTCTAAAATAAATAAATAGAATCTTTTAAAAAAAGAAAATGGGACAATAACAGTACCGATCTCACAGGATTGTTATGAGCAATAAATGAATTAATGTATGTGAAAAAGCTAAGATTCGTGTCAGGCACATGGTAAACACTGTGTACATTTGCTGTTATTATATTTTCAGTTCGACTGCAATTACACGCTCTATTCTGTTTTTCATAAATCATATATACTCCTCTTTAAATGGCATACAAATCACTGGAGATAGATGTGAAGGTTTCTCTTACATGAAGTCTCTAGTCCTTTGAGTCTTTCCATATGAAGAGCCAAGTAACTTCACAATTCTGTGTACTAGGAAATGTACTAGGAAATGTACTTTGACATTCCTTTCTGCTCCTGCTCCATGGCCATAGAGTTTGACAATACATTACACGACCATCTCCTATCAGCTTGGTAAATTCTCCTTAGCTCACATGTTATCCCATGCTAAGGGATCAGTGCTTTTCGAAAGTTCGATATGTAGCTTAGAAGCTACAAGAAATAAAGCACACAACAGAATTGGATTTACACTTCTTGACTGCATCGATGCCAGCTTTGTGATTTAGGTACTTGTTTCTTTAGTCGACCAGTAACATCTTTGGCAGGATGCTGTCTAGGGGCCAACCTTTAATGGTGAGTTTCAGTCTCCTACTGCTGATAACTGTTTTTGGCAGTGCTCCAGAATTATGCATGGCCAAGACAGATTGACAAATACAAAGTCATTTAGAATAACAATGAATTAACACTGAGATTACTGTTGGCCTTTCATCTTTCTGTATTGTTTCCTATTTATTATTTCCAGGGCAGTGGTGATATAGTCATTTTCAGGATTAAGCACAGGAGAAAAAATGCTGAAAGTGGCATGGAGCTGTGAAGCCTATGCTAAGTGCAGCTTATGTAAGCAGTTAAGTTGGGTTTAGAAATTCACCAACAGGGGCACCTGGGTGGCTCAGTGGGTTAAGCCACTGCCTTCAGTTTGGTTCATGATCTCAGGGTCCTGGGATCGAGCCCCACATTGGGCTCTCTGCTCAGCAGGGAGCCTGCTTCCCCCTACCTCTCTGCCTACTTGTGACCCCTCTCTCTCTCTGTCAAATAAATAAATAAAATCTTTAAAAAAAAAAAAGAAATTCACCAACAGTCTTTATAACCTACTGTAATTATCTGCAGAAATCAACATGTGTTCAGTGACTAACTCTCCAGAGCTTTTATTAAGATAAATAAACAGAAGCAGCACTAACCAGTTCCCTTGCATTTCCTAATCTTTGGCATGCCTTTTGGTCGTATTTTAGACTTAAGGAGGGCTCTGTCTCTCCCGAGGAATCCAAACTATGCCTTTTCCTCTTTGGCTGGCTGGAAAATTTAAATCTCCTTCTTGCTGATCAACTTCAGTCCCAAGCTTGTCTATATCCCTTTACATTGTGCATATGCCAAGGGATCTGAACATGTGGTATGTGTTAGCGAGCACCTCGCACAAAATAACAGCGTGATAGTCCAACAGTATGCCTCGGTAGATTAAGATACTTACCGGGATACTGCCTTACTGGTTGGAACATAAACACTGACCAGAACACCCTTTCCACTGCACACTTCCTGGACAACCCCCCGCCCCACAGATTCAGCAACAAAAATGTAACCAAGTGCCCAACATATCCTTCAAGACATGACTGGTGTTTCTAACCGCGACCCAGAATTATTAGAAAAAGCATTTCAGAAGAGATCTACTGAGCCTGATTAAAAGAGACAAATATTAATGTTTAAAAGTTCTGGTTTTTGAAATCTCGTTTTTATTGATCCCCTCCTTGCCTGACTGTTCCAATAAATGAGGTGTTAATATAGTAAGACCTCAATGTGAATTTATGGACTTTTGTAATATTTTCATAGGCCAACAGTATTAATAAAAATTACTTGTCATTGAAATTATGGTGTTGAGCAAATATATCTTGGGATCAGAACCAGGATTGTAAAGAGGTAGCTACTTTCAGTGAAAGTGCTTCCAAAGTCATAGAGTTGGGGGGCAGGGGAAGAATATAGAATGTTTATCTCCTGTGTTCTCTTTTTTTAATGAAATCTGATTGAAGAATTATTTTCTCACCTAATAATAGTCTAAGGGAATCTGGTGTAGAAGAGTCTAAAAGGAACAGGCACCACCACTGAATTTTTGCATGCACACCTTTTTTTATTTCATAAATATGCATTTGTATCTGGAGGGAAATTATTTTCTTTCATCAGTATCCTACATGCTTCAAAATACTTCTGCATTATTTAGAAATAGCAACGTAGACTAAGCGGGTGAAGATGAACACTCTAAAATGTTTTTTGAAGTTCAGTTTGCCAGTGGAAATTTTTCAAATAACAATAACACTTTGCTTATCCTGCAAGGATTTTCAAATGGCATGTGGCTGCGAATGTTCGCTGCTACCCTGCGGTAGAAGTAGTAGTCTCCGGAAAAGAACACTGTACGAATGGGCATGTTGCTCGTGTGTGCTAAGGGAAAAGTTACATTATTTTCTTCGGAAGCATGGCTTTAAAAGTTAAGGTCAGCTGCCTACTGTTCAGTGTAATGAACAACGAATATTCTAATTTATTTAAAAGAGTTACCACCATGTTGACAAAATACAGAGTAGCTTACAAAATGTGCCCTAAGTAGAGTTTTCTACGTGCAAATATATACACTTAATTTACTTGAGGGAAGCTTTTTAATAGGCTCCATATTTGAGTCTGATATTTATGCTAACATGTATTTTTGAAAACCTACTATGTACTCAGCCCTGAAACTGTTTTGGTTCCCTTTTTTCCACATTACTCCTTTTCCATTTGCTTGGCAATCCTCTTTTATCATTTCAGCTTCTGTGTACTTTTAGAAAATGGCATTTCAGGTGTATCAGATGGTTTTTAAAGCATGCTCTTCTTACCTCTGCTTAGCATAACGAGTGTGTTTGGATAGCAAATGCAATAGGACATTTTTTGTCTGATTTCATCTTTAGCTGAGACACTACCATCCCACTGATGACTAATGGTTTTCCTGATTTTTCTATTGACACGAACAACCTGGTAAAGAAATGAGGTACGGAATTACCATTTTCCTTGGGTTTATTCTCTGATTTCCACTAAGTGTGAAAATGGAGAATCCCTCCATTCTTTATCTCACCAACCTTTGCAAATGTAAGAAGCAGGCTTTCTTGATTTGAGCTAGCTGTATAAGCTATATTTAATTTGGGATTTCTATTGGAGCATCATCTTGTTTCATTTACTATGAGTTGCTGACACAGTTTCTCAAATACACTGAAATAGTAATTAAATGGAACTCAACTGTCTGATACCCATAATCAATAAGAACATTTTATCTGTATTTGATTGTTATGAGAAATGAAATATGAATTTACCAGGGATAAAATATAAGAAAAAAATAGCCTGTATTGTAGCCCAAGGTCAATTCATATTGAAGCCAAACCCCAATAGCTTCTATTAACCTTAATAAGAATTGATGTTCAGGGATGCTGGCCTTAAGGCACTATAATAACTCTAGTAATGAGATAAAGATTAATTAGTGTTATTTTATGTTGTTTGGTAAAACAAAAATGGATGGTACTGAGAAGATTTCTACTAAAAGTGATTTCTGGTTACCACGATTTAAAAAAAATTCTCCCAGTAGTTTCATTAATTCTGTCTGTTTTATATGATCTACTGATTTTGGACTACAATGTTCTTTCTCTTTTTATAAAACTGATGAAGGAAAGCTATGTCTTCTCATGCATCCAGTCCAGCCTCTTTTAGTACAGTGAAGGCTGAAACTTTGTTAAATTTTCTATCTATACAGATTATATTTGATTGATTATGCATGAGAAATCCACTCATTTTCTAAACATTATCCTTTGTTACAGATTGATATGCAATCGATTCAGCTCTAATAAATAATCTATATATTTTAAATACGACCAAGATGAGAAAAGCATGGTCTTAGCTATTTGGAGAGATCTTATAAGGGTACATATTTCTTAAATTATGCTTGCAAATGCAGCCTTAAGCCGGGGAATCCGCTATGCTTGCAATTCTGGGAGTTGCCACCAGGCGGCAGAATTAACACCTTTCTCTCACCATCTTTGTTATCTATTAACTTCCCTATAGTCCGCTTTGTAAAAGCGGGCCGTTACTCGATTTCCCGTGAACATTTGACAACATTAATTTCAGCTTTCCTGAAAGCTGATAATAGTCAAATAAATAGACTTGGTTTGAAGTCAAGACACAGTGGCTTCAGGTCTTGTGATCATATGTCTTCTCATGCCATGGAAATTAAGAGTTTAAATGTGAAGAGAGAGTACAGAAAGAGAAAGAATAAATCAGACACTAATAAAGGGAGGGAGGGACTGACGGAGGAAGGGGGCGAGTATTGAGAGACTGAGTTTAAAGCTTCTCCAAGGTATAGAACTAAGGATTCAACTCTGCTTATTAGAACTGAGCTCTCGAGCTGCCAGTGTTACTCTTTGTAACTGTGACCGAGTCATTCCTTCTTTATAGCCCTGCTGTCTGGTCTGAAAAAAGAGGGCATTGGCCTGTGGCTCATTCACTGCCCCTGTTGTTAGTCTGTGACTTAGGCTCGTATTAAAGCAGAAATGTGGGGAATGCATCTTTGCTTGAGATCTTGCTTGGGTTCATGATTGAACAACTCAAAGAGCAATAAAAAGTACAGATCATTATACATAATGAAACTATATATGTTCATTCTCTTCCTATTTATGTCGTCATTTCCTGGTCCTGCTATCAATAAAGCACTCTGAATTTGGGAGCCACAGGTAGACAGAACACTTCCGGACCCACGTTAAAGGAAAACTAGACCTCTACAGTGGGTCTTTCTTTCCTCCACTTGCGTAGACCCAGTCACTGTGATGGACAAGACATACTACTTTTGCATAAGAGAGAGACTTCTAAGAGTCATTCATCTTGTCATTCTAGAGTTCTAGGAGTTTGTAGTTATAGAGCAAGGGAGATTCAGAACTTCCTTGCCTGCTACCTCTAAGAATTTGGGGATGTGAGATTATCTCTCCAACTAGAGAATAACTCCTTGAGAGAAGAGAATCTGTCTTTTATGCATTTCATGTCGCCCGAAGACCAAATGCAGTGCTCCGTAACAGCACACAAGTTCACGACACACTTGCTTGCTGATACCATGATAAAAAGTTACTGACTCACAGCATCTTAACCTGACACGGTGATATGGGTGTTTCTAGCCCAGTTTCCCTGGCCGTGTGATAGAGACCCAGCGAAGAGGATTGTACCATATCGTGAGCCAGCTCAAATCCTCAGCCAGCTCTCCACTGTGCCTTGTTATGACTCTACAGTTTTCACCTAGAGATCCTTCTTGAGAAACAGAAAACAAGTCAACCTCTTGCTTTCATTTTCTCTTGTTCCTCTCCAGCGTTCCTCATTTTTCAAAGTATTTGTATAGGGAACTTGCTGGCTTCAGAGTGAATACGTTGCTAAACGTTTCAACGATTTTTTTATAATTATTTTAGAGTAAGGGAATGAGGTGTGTCAAATTCCTCTTCCCATATTGAACACCATGAGGTGATTTATTTCTGAAGCACTTAATGACTGCTTATTTTGTGTCAAGCGCTGTTGTAAGTCCTTTATAAATATTAACACATTTCAATCCAGAAAACAACCCTATGAGATAGATGCTGTTATTGGCACCACCTTCTGGGGGAAGAAACTGAAGTCACGTGGTTTAGGTAATTTGTCCAAGGTCTCCCGACTGGTAGGTAAGAGAATTGTGAACAAGTCCTTCTGACTCCAAAATCCTGTACTCAACCACAGGGCTATGGTAGGATAATTTCCCTGGGTTTGTAAAAAAGCAGAGACATTTCAATGTTTCTCTTTTTTGTTCCTATAAGTAAATACTCAGTTGCTGAACGGTTGCCATTTCTCATGGCACTTTAGTTACTAATTGTCAAATTAACTTTCCTTTTTAAAGATCTGGGAAAGGTACTGTTAACGATCTGGAAATCATCTATTCTATTTGTTTTTTTGCCACCTGGAAGCACTATACCTTTATTTGGATTATATAGAACTTTTTCCCATTTAATTAACTGATGTTGCTAATATCTGGGCAAGTTTTACTCTAGCCTCTAAGGGTGCTGTTACATCAGCTCTGTTTTCTGTCCCGAGGGCATCTCTACTTTTTTTTTTTTTTTTTCCATCTAGGTCCTTTGCCCTCTCCCACACTGGATTTCTTTAAATGTTTACTTTGGCTAAAGTCAAGCCCGAAACATCAAAAAGTACTGTAATTTGCTCACTTGTGTATTTTTTTTGTTGTCTTCAAATTCCTCACAACCCACCTGCCACGTCTAATACAGTGCTATGCCGTGAACTGCGACCTGGGCTTATCATCTTCCTCCCTTACACCGGGGGAGTTCATGTCTGCGGTATGATTTAATCCGCTCGGGAAACCGAGAGGCTCAGGCTAAGTATCTTGACTGAGGTTCAAACGCAGGTCTTTGGGCTTTAGTGTCCTCATCTGTGCAATGAAAACAAATGGGCTGAGAGCCCCCTAAGTGTCAGGCAACAGCCTAGGTCCTGCCCTGAAGCAGTTCTCAGAAATAGCTGCACGACTATGATCCAGCGGGCTCGGGGTGGAGAGTTCTGTTCAAGCACTGTCCAGAGAGCCCCATGGTCCCTTTTCCTCAGTGGAGTTGAGAAGCTGGCTTTAGGAGAATGGGATTTCTCCCTTTCTAAGGGAGGCACTGTCCAGAAATCTATACAACCTTACAATTACGTGTCTTTTAAAAACAAATATATGTGTGTGGCATTGCAGTTCTATCTGCTGGGCGTTTCAAGTCCATGAGCATAGGAACCATGTCCAATGCCTTGTACATAGTAACTAATACATATTTGTAGAGCAAACAAAGCACAACTCAGTTTTCGTATATGCAGACTCTTTCCTATACACGACTGACCCTTCAGGATCTTTAATGGGTAACTCCTATGTTATGCATACTTACCCTTTTGTTATTTACGTTAATATTCAACTCAGCTCGTATTTATTGAGAACCTAGTTGTGTCAGGTACTATATGCTAGGGGAGTTAACAGTAAATATACCGGCGGTTCTAGCAATGTTTAATTCAAATTCGTGTTGTTCTTGAATGAGGTCATTGTAGCTAGGATGGTTTGGATAGGATGGTGGAGATGGAAGCCGTGTTATAGTCCGTGCCGGGGTGATGGAGAGTGTGGAAGAGGAGGTGCAGGGGGAGAAAGGAAGCCTTCCTTGAGAAAGAGGCAGAGCTGAGGTATGGAAAAGTCACATCACAGAATTGCAGCTTCAGAGATAATAGAGACAATGGGAAGATACTTGAGGATCACGGTCAAGGAACGGGTGGGTTCCTAATGATACTGTGGTTTGGCTTATTCATCAGAAACCCCTGTGGGCCTGAACATAAGGTTTTCAAAAATAAAATCTATATAGCATCTGGTTTCTTAAATTATGTCATCCTCTATAATTATCTTTGGGAAATTCGTTTGAAATTTTGTGAAGAAAATATACCACGAAGGGGCTATTGGCTTGTCCATGTTTATGCCCTTGATATATGTGGCCACAAGTTAGTCCTTAATAAATGTTTATGCATGGAGTACATTTATGAAAGGGAAATTATAGAGAACTGTTATCGATATGTGTTCCATAAATGGATATGAGCCATTTACCCCAAGTGGGTTAAGGTCATTTACTTGCCTGAAGGTAATGAGCTAGATTGATCTTTCAGGGCTACTTGTAATTCTAGTATTCTCTAAAGTCTTTATCAGTCCATAAAAGAGTTCAGTCAGACTTTTGACAAACATGATAACCCAAGTTGTGTGGTCTCAGTGATTACTAACACGGAAGCTGAATGTTTTTGGTGAAACAGCGTTTTGCATCACACGTGATAGATAATGCTGTCCGTATTTGGACCCCGGAAACTTAAGCTCCATTTTATGTCATTGTGAATGGAAGGAGTTTCTCTTATCCTGAGCACCCTTATGACCTTTTGTGGGATTATACTATTATTTTAAATAGAACCAAGGCATTTTGGTCTCCTTCATTGCTATAGTAAATTACAGGGCAGCGAAATGTAGCCATTGCAGTCACTCAGTGCTCCGTGACATAGACGTGGTAATGCTAACTGGAGTTTCCTGCCGCATCCATGGAAGGTGTATTCACAGGGTTGCATAACACAACATGGTGACTACAGTATAGACTTTCACCAACTTTGAAGGACATTCTGCTCACCTTGGTACAAACCTAAGTGTTCTCTTTAACTATTGCGCCATTTCTCCTCTTCCGCTTTTGCTTGGCCATTTAAGCTGAGTTGATTTTTTTTTTTTTTAATGATTGTTACTCTATAGATATCTTATTCCTTCCCACGTGTTGGTGCCTACCTCAATGCGCTGACTTCCTGGCTGGTTTGACTTCAGCATTTTCCTGGAGTTCACTTTTGAAATCCTTGCTTTCTTCTCTGGCCCTTCCTCAGATCTCATCCCAAAACCCTCACGTAAAGAAACCTGTCTATTTTTCCTTCTTTTTATGGTTGGCATGCCCCAGATTTTGTTAGAGAAAGCTTAAAAAAGGAGCAACAGAGAGAGGAGTTTTTGGAGGTGCTCGCTAACTTGTTGTAGTAGGATAGCTTCACAGTTGTTTCAGAATTTCTAAATCTTGCTTCAAAGTTTTCGTTTTGATTTGGATTACTTTTTTTTTTTTTGGTACAGAATTTTTATTATTGGGGAAGGGATTTAGTACGCCCGAAGGCTTTCATGCTTCCCTTCTGTCAGCTGGATGCCAGATCTCCGGGCCACATGTTTCCTTGAATGCATGATTTTAAACCCAGCATATCAAGCATTTTATAACTTATTTGCCAGACATGCATGAGAAGATATATTCAAAAAATTATAAGCAATTCAGGATTCCCTGGTTTCCATGGAAAGACAGTAATTAGCTTTCGCATTATAATTACAGGAAGCTGGGAAGAAAATTGAGAAACTGGAGGTTTTTTAATTAGTGTCCACGACTCTATTATTATGATATCTGAGAATTTTGAATATGGAAAAACTCAATACCACTATTTGGTGACAAGTGCAACAGATTTTGTTTTGAAATTAGACCTAAACGTTGCTCCTTCGTATTGTCTGTTTGACATGGCATTAGAGTGGTTGAATAAGACAGTATGTGGTGCAGAGTAGAAGCTCCATAAATGTTAATGATTATTTACATCAAGGAATATCAATTGTTTGATAACCAGGATACTGCTTTAGAATACATCATGCAATGTGCTCAGCAAAGCAAATTTGTCTTCCTCATTGTGTTTTTGGTGACTTTTTGGTGAGCCCTGAACTCACTCTTGGATTTTTTACTCCATAGAATGCCCCAGTGTCCCAAGTGATGAGAAATGGATGCAGAGAATATTTTTGTTTGTTTGTTTTATGCAGAGACTATTTTTATGGAATATTTTGTATGTATGTTTATCCTGACACAAGGAGAGCAGGAGAAATGGGCTCTTGTAGGCAGAAACAGGAAACGTGAAGCTCAAACCAAACATTCGGTTAAAAGAGAAACGGACAAGATCGTATGTTTTGGCAGCAGCCGACGTGGCCTCAAGCGTTAGACAGTTTGAGGCCGGTAAGCAGAGTCTGATGCTAGAACATTTTCAGAATTAGAGAGGATCAGATAGAGTGTGGTAGAAAAGCAGAGTCCACAGTTTAGGCAACCTATAGTAGAGAGGCAGTTGGGACAAAATTGCGTGTGTAAAAAAGACGGTATTCTCTGACTCTGAAAGAGGATGGCAACACAGTTGTATTGAAATTAACGGGAGACACAGACTCACAGGGGTCAGTAAGTCTTTGTACTCTCAGAGGCAGGGGCCTGCCTTTCCCCAGGGAGTTAAGGCTATGGACAGTATCCCTCTGGTTTTCAGTAGTGTGAAATGCCTCCGTAGCCACAAATTCAAGTCCCCTATGGTTACGAGTTGCCAGGGGGAAGAAACTAAATGAATCAGGATGGTGAAGTTCAACTTCTGGGAACTTTGCCTACTCATTCTGATCGCAGATCGCCAAGATGTAAGATATGATATAATTGGATGATGAGCTCTTCGTGTGTACACTAACAATTTCAGGCATTTAAGCCAAGTAGAGGAACCTTTCTGGTGGGCCTCTGTTCAAGGTCGAAGTAATCTGTGCTAACTATTGTGAGTTCATTTAGAGTTATTCGGAGCATTGTCATTTTGATGTGAACTTGATTTTTCCCACCCTCCTTTTTAAAACCCAAAATCGGGATTTAGATCACGCACCTTACAGGGGGAGGCACACAAGCATTTCCCCATTTTTGAAGCTGACTGGAATTGAAATTGATAGATTTTCCGGAATTGTTCTTATGAAGATGAGTATTACATTTCAGAGTTAAGGTGTTGCTTTCCATTCTCATGGCATAAACTAAGCTTCTCTCCACAACCCCTCTACTGGTTGAGGTTGACCTCATCTTTCTTTAGTGTTAGCAGAGGCATTGGCTACTTAGCCAAAATGCAATGAAAACATGTTAAAAAGCCATCCTAGTTTACCTTTCCTCTAAATTTTTCTGTAAAGAAAGGCCCCTGACTCCCAATCCAACAGAGATCTCTGAAATACCGAGAGAAAAATGGAATTCTTAATTAATTAATTAATTTTAAAGATTTTTTTTCTTTTTTAAATTTCTTTTCAGTGTAACAGTATTCATTGTTTTTGCAGCACACCCAGTACTCCATGCAATCCGTGCCCTTTATCATACCCACCACCTGGCTCCCCCAACCTCCCACAACCCTTAGGTTGTTTTTCAGAGTCCATAGTCTCTCATGGTTCACCTCCCCTTCCAATTTCCCTCAACTCCCTTCTCCTCTCCATCTCCCCATGTCCTCCATGCTATTTGTTATGCTCCACAAATAAGTGAAACCATATGATACTTGACTCTCTCTGCTTGACTTATCTCACTCAGCATAATCTCTTCCAGTCCCATCTATGTTGCTACAAAAGTTGGGTATTCCTCCTTTCTGATGGAGGCATAATACTCCATAGTGTATATGGACCATATCTTCCTTATCCATTCGTCCGTTGAAGAGCATCTTGGTTCTTTCCACAGTTTGGCAACCGTGGCCATTGCTGCTATAAATATTGGGGTACAGATAGCCCTTCTTTTCACTACATCTGTATCTTTGGGGTAAATACCCAGGAGTGCAATTGCAGGGTCATAGGGAAGCTCTATTTTTAATTTCTTGAGGAATCTCCACACTGTTCTCCAAAGAGGCCACACCAACTTGCATTCCCACCTACAGTGTAGGAGGGTTCCCCTTTCTCCACATCCTCTCCAACACACGTTGTTTCCTGTCTTGCTAATATTGGCCATTCTAACTGGTGTAAGGTGGTATCTCAATGTGGTTTTAATTTGAATCTCCCTGATGGCTAGAGATGATGAACATTTTTTCATGTGTCTGATAGCCATGTGTATGTCTTCATTGGAGAAGTGCCTGTTCATATCTTCTGCCCATTTTTTGATATGATTATCTGTTTTGTGTGTGTTGGGTTTGAGAAGTTAAAGAATTTATTTTTAAGTAATCTCTACAGCCAGTGTGGGACTTGAACTCCTAACCACAAGATCAAGATCAAGCCACAACGCTTTGTCCCCTGTCCTTTCACTAGTTTTATAAGCGCTTCTAATAGGGAGCAGAGGTTTTGCATTGACACTGAGAACCTTGATTTATTGGCTGTAATACCAGTGATGAACTCAGGGAGGGCAGCCCTCACGGGATGCTTCCTAGATAAAGCGAAGAATTCCTTTACACCATTAAATCTCTTTGATGCAACTTGTTTGCTTCTCTGACAAACAGCCATCCTTATGTGACCCATAAGGCTGCCTAGAGAGTTACGTGGCCATTTATAAGTATTCGTGGATAAATAAACATTTGGTGATAGCTTTTGATCATTGTTTTGTAGTGTGTGTGTGTGTGTGTATTGATGAACAGTGAATGTTCAACCAAGTCTTATCAGTGAGTAAATTGGCCCCAAAAAAGCAATTGAATTCAACTCACTGTGTACTTTGAAGTCAGACCACTGGGGTGCTGGTTAAAGTCCTGTAGCAGGAATTTACAGGACACTGGTAGGGCCAAAAAAGTGACTATTTTTTTTTAAAGATTTTATTTATTTATTTGACAGACAGAGATCACAAGTAGGCAGAGAAGCAGGCAGAGAGAGAGAGGAGGAAGCAGGCTCCCCGTGGAGCAGAGAACCCAATGCAGGGCTCAATTCCAGGACCCTGGGATCATGACCTGAGCGGAAGGCAGAGGCTTTAACCTACTGAGTCACCCAGGCACCCCAAAAGTGACTATTTAAACTTAACTCCCTGCCTGAGCTTGTTCCATGACAAAATGTAACAGAAAAAAAAAAATCCTCGTGGAGCTCTCAACTACAATTTTAAAAGGAATTTCCATCATAGAGATTAAGATTGACAAGTATTTGATCCAACCTGGAAAATCGGAATATAAATTTTGTGTCTGTAATGAACTGGGGTCACCCATAAATGGGGAGTTGATGAAATGCAGACAAGAAAGCTTCACTTTTCATGTTGTTTCTCTCACTCCTTTTCATGTAGGTCTGACTGGAATCCCTGCCAGGCTTGGCCTCATGTGGCCTGGGAGCAACGACCTTCCTCTGCCTCCCTTTCATGTTTCGTTCAACAGTGGAGAGTGTTGGGTACACAGACTTTGCTCTGACTATGTGTTGTGGGCTCCTTAAAGAAAACCATTTTAAAACGGCAGATCATTGTGACCACACCACGTTCATGGCCACGAGGTTTCTACTCAGCTTAAAATCTGTGAGCGAGGCCCCTACTTCCATAACAAATATACATTCCTTGGGCTACTTTCCAGGCCCTTCGGAAACTGCCCGCATTATTTGCATTCGGCAGCGTCAGCGACCATCCCAGCTGGCCCATCCCTGTTCTCCATCCTGTGGCAACTAGTGTTCTCTTTTCCTGCCTTCTTCCACTCGGTTTCTATTTCTTCATTCACTTATTTTTTTAAGATTTAATTTGTTTATTTGACAGAGCGAGAGAGCACACAAGTGGGCAGATTAGCAGGCAGAGGAAGAGGGAGAAGCGGGCTCCCTTGCTGAGCAGGGGGCCTGATGCGGGGCTCGATCCCAGCACCCTGGGATCCTGACCTGAGCCACCTCGGCGCCCCTCTTCATTTGTTTTTTAAGGGCCTGCTCCATGTGTTCCAGTTCGAAAGTTCTGGTGACAGACTCCAGACCTGAGTGACCTTCTTCCTTCAGAATCCTCCCTGCATTTGTTGGTTATGCCCCTGAAGTTGACTCTTAAGTATCTACATTGTTGGTTTCTCTTTCTCAATATGTTATTCTTGCCTCCCCAACTCAAGAAGCTTCCTCAGTGCAGAAGTGGTATCTTTCACCTCTTCAGATTCCCCAGAAGCTTGGGACACAAGTCTGTGCATACAGTTGGTGTACCATAAATGTTTGTTGATTGATTGATATTCTCACACACAAACATTTTTAAAGGCCTCATTCTCTTGAATTTTAGGGAGTGATGATAAATATTTGTTAAATGGATAAAGTAAAAAATGGATATGGGTTTTTGTTTATTTTTTGCTCTTCCCCTTCATGGCCAGCCTGTATCTATCTAGCACAGTGCCTGGGTCATATTAGATGCCCAAGTATGTGTCAAATGAATTTTCAGCAAAATCACCCTGCATGGTATTAAATGCCATCAGTCTTATGAATCATTTTGTATTTCACTCCTCTCAAATGCTTGAGCATTATAGGACTCGAATTGCCAAATATGTTACATTCTCATTGACTTCAAGTTCAAATCCATTTCATGAACGAAGAGCTTTTAATGGCACTGGGACTTATGTCCCATGAACACAAGGACGCAATGAACCAGTATTGTTTAATAGTAACTGTGTCTAGAATCCAGGTTTTAAGATATATATATATTAAATCAGATTTGTTTAAACTGTCTAAATGGCATTTATTAGCAAGTTCTCATAATGTTGTGTGCTATTGAAAAGAGCGATACCTTTTGTTAAAAAAATAAATAAACTTGGACAGACACAGCCAGTCACATATGTTGATAAAGTTATGGTCAAAAGAGACTCAGGGAACCTGTAGGATTTTTTTTTCCTGTGACCCTATGTATGAACTGAAGTGGGGGGGGGGTCTCTTTTTTTTTTTATAAGATTTTGCTTATTTGTTTGACAGATAGAGATCACAAGTAGGCAGAGAGGCAGGCCATAGGGGAAGCAGTCTCCCTGCCGAGCAGAGAGCCCAATGTGGGGCTCGATCCCAGGACCCCGGGATCATGACCTGAGCCGAAGGCAGAGGCTTTAACCCACTGAGCCACCCAGGTGCCCCTGAGGGCAGTCTCTTAATTGCCTTATGAAATGGAATAACTTGGCTTACCTGTTTTTTGTAGAGGGTATATTGAATGTATGACCCTAGGAGTAATATGGGGGAAAACTGCAATGAAGCTTTAAAAAAAAAAAAACTTAATGGAAGTGTTCTGCGCATTGGCAGAAGAGCCTTATTTGTCTGGCCTTTTTTCAGTCAGAAAAGCCCATTTTCCATAGGATGCCTGTGAAGTCATCCGCGGTGGTGAGCACTTCTCCTGAGCCTTGAAGAGTATGTATTGGTAGACCACTAACCAAAACAAGTGGGGGAAAGAGAAATTGAAGCAAAATCGAAAACTTGAAAGCTTTTCAACCTTGTCAGCTTGCCAACTCAAGCAGTGTGGGGCAGGTGTGTCATATACTCGTGGAGCCAAAATAAATGGTCACGAGAAATTCCAAGCTAATACAGATTTAAGGGAAGCTTAAAATGGAAGGAAAGCAAACATTGTTTTCGTTGTTTATCCAGGAGCTTGATAAATGCTTTGGAAGACATGCCACTTCAGATAGTGCTTTGGGTGCCAAATACTGTGTGATCTTCAGGACGAGGTGTTGGCAGTGTTTCTGTGTTATGTACTGGCTTGTGCAGGGAAGGTAAAATTGAGGACGGGACACGAAAAGTGTAGGAAAAATGGCCTTGCAACCAGCTTTGGAACAAGTTACTATTTCCATTAGATCAGTAGAAAGTATTTATTCTTTTGTTTTACTATCAAGGAAACTTCCACGAGAAAAGGTATGAATCCTTCAAAAAGCCGTAATCTCCTTATTCTAAGGAGGCACTTGATAGTGAATCTAGTGTGTATATAATTTCAAAGTAAAAGCATTTATACTTTATGTCTTCTCGAGAATTCTTTTTTTTAAGATTTTATTTATTTATTTATTTATTTGTCGGACGGGGGAGAGAGAGAGAAAGAGAGAGTGAGCACACAAGCAGGCAGAGAGGCAGGCAGAGAGAGGGGGGAAGCAAGCTCCCTGCTGAGCAGGGAGCCCAATGCGGGACTCAATCCCAGGACCCTGATCTGAGATCATGACCTGAGCCAAAGGCAGTGGTTTAATCATCTGAGCCACCCAGGCGTCTCTTCTCAAGAATGCTTATAGATGAGCTTTAATGAACAGTCAAAAATGAACCCTTATTTTCCAGGAAGAAAATGTAAGCAGTGTTTCTTCGTGGCTCCAAGGGAAATCACCAACCCCACTCCCAGCTCCATTTCCTCACACTGGTTATTGGACAAAAACATTCCAAAGATTAACTTACTCTTTGAAGATATAGACAGAAATCTTTTGGGTGCCCCGTATTTTTAGTCTAAACCCAGGATGAGATCTTGCTGCAACCAAATGAGCAGGAATAGACCATTCCTGATGACAACCGAATGCTCCGTATATCAAGAATCCCAGGTCCAGTTTGCATTTTTCTTTTCCAAATGGGATTTGAAAGCCAGAATTGTGAGAAAATACTCAACTTTACAGGGCCAATTGATTCAAAATTGACAGAATTGGCCAAAGTTCAGTCAATCTAGACGGAGTTCAACTGACAAAACTTGCCAGCAAGGTAAACAGAAGGGTTAATGTTAAATTCCCATTTACCCTTTGACTTCTCAAAATAGGAATCCTGAGGAATGCTGCATGGCTCCAACTTCCCATGAGAAGACTGAGCCAGCAAAACTAAGTAAGACGTGATCTCTACCTTCAAGGAATGTACAGTCTAGTAAGGGAGAAAATTTAAGGGTCTATAACGAAGAAGAGTGTTTACGAATGCACTATGTGCCCTAAGACAGACACAGTATTGTGCTGTGGTTAAGAGGGGACTCTGGACTCAGGCTGCCTGGGTTTGAACCATGGTTTGGTCATCTACAGGTTACACAAAGTCAAGAGGAATCCAGGGTGCAGTACCACCTGGTGTGAGTAATTCTGAGGTCTTCCTTCTGGGGCTGCACATTGATGCTGTAGTGTTTGAGTGTGTGCTTAAGAGTGTTCTTAAGTCGTGGGGCTTGATGGCCCATTCATGGTGAATTAGCCTCCGCCCCAGTCGGAAGACCTAGCGTCTGCCTCCAGCCCTTCATAAACTCTCACAATCATTTCACTTCCTGGTGCCTTAGGTTTCTTCTCTAGTTAAATGAGCATAGGAAGTCCCATGTCAGCAGGGACCCTATCTTGTTCAATATCTAGAACAGCATCTGGCTCATAGTAGCTGCTGGCTTGACATTGGTGCAGCTCAACTCGGGGAAATGAAGAAGATGTTGATACAACAGACGTGAACGTAATTTGGAGAAGGAGTCATGAGTACTGCGCAAAAATGACTGGCTTTCCATGTTTAAGGTTCCCAGACAGAGAAGAGATAAGACATTTCTCTGCCAGGATCTAAGCATGAGATTTGGAAGCACTCGGAGATCTTGCCTCAAGTCTTGGCTCTACCACCGAAGGCTTTCTAACTGTAGAAACTTTTTAACCTCTTTGGGTTTCATGTCTTCATTGGTATTTTGGGGTGATCACCCATGTTTCGGAGTGTTCTTTAGAGCTCCCAAGATCAAGGAAATAAAACTAGCAAATACCACATAAGTACAAATATACTAAGAAATGGTAGTTCTTCATGCTTTACATTAGAGGACGATCAATCATAAAAAGAAAAATTATATTCCTGTTGCTCAAGTGTAAGGTAGTGAAGATAGAGCTGTATTGTCCCCCTGACAAAGTTGACTTTCTTCAAAATACAAGGGAAAATGGCCCGCTCCCTGTCTTGCATACATAGCCAGACGAGCTGAGCGCCTCGAGAAAACTACTCCCCCTGTAGCTGCTACGCCTCGCTGCTTCTGCACCAGCTCCAAAACCTGTTCCAAGTCTGCAGGAAGACATGCGCTGGCTAGGACTGTTTCTGAAGAATTGGCCAGGGTCCCATCAGAGGTTGCAGGCCAATTTCAAAAAAAAAGAAAATTCTTTCTCCCATTGCTCCATCTTACATAAAGTACATGGCCAGAGTCCAGGTCTGATTTGCATTATTCTTTTCCAAAAATTCAAAATTCAAATTTATTATGTATTGCCTGTTTCTATATTTGATGGGTTTCTGTAGAAAAATCTTTTTCCAGACCCTCACTGTTTATGTTCTTAGCGAATTTTACATATATATACACGTATATATAAAATATATTATATGATATATATGTTATGTATTATATATATTATATACATATATATTCCTTTTTGGTTGTTTTTCATTCACATGTATTCAGACAGCCTATATAATTTAGTTGCAGGACTAAATTTGAATATATCTTTAAATATAAACTTACAAACTTGCAGAATGTTCTCTTTTAGAGTATTTTCCATACTACACTAAGTCAACTACCATATGGAAACTAATTTGCGCTTGAAAGTCCACTTAGGAACACTACGTAGAATTTGTGTCTAGGGAGAATCCAAAAAGAAAGCTTGGGGTAGCCAGTCCTATCACTCGTGAGGCTTTTTTTGGAGGGAGGGGGATGCAGTGTTTCCTTAGACTTTTTTTTAATGTATGTAATTCACATACTATCCAATTCACCCATTTAAAGTGTACCATTTAGGGAACGGGTTTTAGTGTATTAAAAAATTGTGCATCTATCACCACTATCTAATTCCAGAATATTTTCATCACTCCCCAAGGAGACCCTGGACCCATGAAGCAGTTACTTCACGTCCTCCTCTCCCCAGAGTCCTCACAACCACTCATTTGCTTTCTGACTCTGTGGATATTTCATCTAAATGGACACATACTATGTGGCCTTGGTGACTGGCTTCTTCCACTAAAGCGTAGTGTTTTCAAGGATCATCAGTGTTGCAGCACATAGTAGTACTTTGTTCCTTTTAATGATGGACTCACTTTGCAGGTATTATTACCTCTTGCATATTCATTCATCTATCCATGGACACTTGGGTTCCGATTTCTCCAAGTTTTCTGGTTCTCACCGTAGCCACCCCAAAGCCGGCAAAGCGGTATCTGACTGTGGTTTTCATTTATATTTCCCCATCTGGCTATTTAAAAATTATATGGTAAATATTTTCCTAGAGGTCATTTGCCTAACAACCTTAACCCTCTAGGACATGAGCCTGTATGGAGCATATTGCAAAAGGTCCCCAAACCAGAAAACCTTGCACTTTGCCCCCCCCACCCCACCCCGAGGCCCATCATTCAGTGAGTAACTCTTATTCAACATTCACGATTGGCTCTTATGTTTTCCAGAAGGGAGATGGACACCTAGGGCAGGTGCTGTGCCAGGAAGACAAGTGACAGTAGAAGTGGCCGTTAACAATCTACCACCAAAGGAAGGAAACTAATACTTTTCTATGACGTTTATGACCCCAAGTCTTCCACTAGAGGTCAAATGATATTCAGTATTTTGTAAGAAGGCAAAGCGAACTATAATACATTTTAGAAAGGGTTCCATGAAGGATGACTCAGAGAAATATGTATTTTCCCTTGGATGGATAAGCTTGACTGAATTTTCTAGATATTTTTAATTTCCCGATGATATTAGGTGGTATTGAGTTTCATCCTGACTGCAGAAAGACAAATGGAAGATTCAGATTCTGTAGAGTTGTAAAAGATCCTATTCAGAAATTTAAATGAAATGGGGCACCTGGGTGGCTCAGATGGTTCGGTGTCTGTCTGCCTTCTGCTCAGGTCATGGTCTCCAGGTTCTGCGACCAAGCCCCACGTCAGGCTCCCAGCTCACTGGGGAGTCTGCTTCTCCTTCTCTCTGCCTCTCCCCCTGTGTTCTCTCTCTGTCTCAAATGAACAGCTAAATCTTCAAAAAAAAATTTAATGAAATGGTTCTAAGAACTTGACTTCTACTTTTTTGATGACATTGACCACCGGTTGATTTGACTGATACTCAGAGCTTACTTTTATTTTAGAAAATTCCTGTTATTTTGGTACACGTTGTGGCATGATGCCAATAAATTAACCTTTTATCCATTCTCTCAGCTGAGTCGCTAAAGATTATTGCCGGTTGATGCTGGGTTAAACTGCAAACCTTAAAGCTGCCTAGTATTTAATGTATAACTGAAGACTGCTTTCTGTCTCGCTTACTTGTATATGCTAAAACTTCCTCCTGTGTTAAGTTGCAGTATCCCTCTACAGAGACTAGGAACTAATGGGGCATACACAGAAAAAAAAAAAAAAACCAGGGGCATCTGGGTGGCACACTCTGTTAAGTGTCTGCCTTCAGCTCAGGTCATGATCTTGGGGTCCTGGGATCGAGTCCCGAGTCGGGCTCCCTGTGAGGCAGGGATTCTGTTTCTCCCTCTCCTTCCTGCTCATACTCTTCTCTCACTATCCCTCTCTCAAATAAATAAAATATTTAACCCACTGAGCCAGCCAGGCACCCCTAAATAAAATACTAGAAAAAAAAAAAACACCTAGCATCTTCTCAGAGAATTTTTTTTCTTTATCTGAAGCCCATTTTACATACTCTCCCCACCTCATCTGAGGTTGGAGTCTGGCGAGTTACCTCCTGACCATTTGCTGTGATCCTCAACAACTACATTTCAAAATGTAAGAGCAACTTACATTTTCTCAGCAATTCCTGTGCTGGATTTTGAGAGCAGATCAGCAAGCCTTCGATCAGACCATAGCGAAGCCAGGTTAATGACAGGTCTTCTCTAGCCTCTAGAAACTGAGGGGCTGTTCTGTCCTGTTCTGGCATTTCCTGTGCGGTGAACCCCCAAATGAATTTCTGTCCCCAAACAAAATGAAAACATCTTTTCTCCTTTTTAATTGGGCTTGTATTTCTTTCTCTTTTTAAAGATTTGTTTACTTATTATATAGAGAGAGAGAGAACATGTGAGCCAACAAGCAAGGGGAGGGGCAGAGGGAGAGAGAGAACCCTTGAGCAGACCCCACTGCTGAGCGCAGAGACCCACACAGGGCTGGAGGCGGGGCTCCCTCCCAGGACCCTCAGACCATCACCTGAGCTGATGCCAAGAGTCTGCCGCTTAGCCAACTGAGCCTCCCAGGTGCCCCAACTGGGCTTGTATTTCAACAGTAAATTTATGTGGCTGCCTCCTTTTACTCTACACTGGGAAGGGCTCTTTTTATTCACAAGGGTTGGCTGCACTGTTTTGCACTGTCAATATCTAGACGCTTCCTGTTTTAAACAGGATAGGGTACTTCGTTTCCAAATCTGGAGTTTAAAACTGAAATATTGCATTCTATTAGCTAATTTTATTTTTTTTTTCTTGCAGGTTTCTGAAAAGTGCCTCTTCTGAACGCTGCTGCTTCGATTCCCCTCTAGAGCTGTTTGCTTATAAACCCCTCTCCCTCCCCAGCCCCCAAACTTGGTTTGCTTGTAGTTCAGTCTCAACAACTTGTCCATTCTCTTTTCCCTTTGATTCCCAGTTTCCCTAGTCATTTTCTTTCCTCCTGACTTTGCGGCACGTTGTATTTGTACAGTTGTCCCATCCTTACCAATCTTAATCATTAAATCCAAGGAATAGGGGAGAAAAACATTTCTCCCCTTGATCTGAAACCATTCCACAAACTGAAGGGCAACCAGCAGTGTATGCTTTTTGCAAGAATAATTGAAAACATCAGCTAAAGAGCACAGAATTCTTTTGAAAGCCTGCCAGTTATTATTGGAAGTAACTTTGGCAGAGGAACAAATTAAACACTCAATATCTTAACCTTTCTGGTTGCCTTCTTAGGAGTTGGTCTCCCATTTAATTTTTAGCTGTTCTGATACAATTTTTATTTTGCGATTGGCTTTTTGTTTGATCAGACCAAATTTTGGCTGGGACGAAAACCTAAGTGCTAACAAAGAAGCATTTCAGCAAAGCAACCTCACCGCTTCGCATCTAGCTTGAATTCACTTTTAACCTTTTAACAGCACTGAAACTGTCCTAAAGAGGGTGCACTTGATTCTAACTTCGCTTTCAATATGACGGCGGTCAATGTCACCCTGGTTCGAGACACCCAGTGGCTGACTTTAGAAGTCTGCAGAGAATTTCAGAGAGGAACCTGCTCTCGAGCCGATGCAGACTGCAAGTTCGCCCATCCGCCGAGAGTCTGCCATGTGGAAAATGGCCGAGTGGTGGCGTGTTTTGATTCCTTAAAGGTGAGTCCCATCTACACACATATGCTTCATTTAAATTTGTTGATGTCTGGGTGTTTTGAAATATGATGTGCCTTGATGTTAGTAATAGCACAGAAGTGGTAAGTTTTGTTTGTTTGTTTGTTTGTTTGTTTTAAGACAGGATATAGACTCTGTGCTTGTAGAACTGATTAAGATAGACTTGAAGGAAAAAAAAATGAAAGAATTTTTGTAGAAATGAGAAATTGCAGCCTCGCCATACTTTACTTTTTTGTATAGGATTTAAATGTTGAATACAGTGATCATAGTTCTTGTAGAGCCTAAAGAAGCCATTTACTGAATTATAGCCCTATTAACTACATTATCAAAATAAAACTTGGCAGGGACCAAGCAGCTTTCAGAGGACAAGTGAAGTCAAACTCAAAGAGTATAAGGTGAAAATCTCACCATCCAGGAGGAGTTTATTTTAGTAATCTCTACACCCAATGCAGGGCTCGAACTTACAACCCTGAGATCAAGAGTCACACAGTCTACTGGATGAGCCAGCCAAGGGCCCCCGGAATACTTAACGTGAACATGGGTACCAAACTAGGTTCACTTAATTTTCTTCCTGAATAGATTAACTAATTTCAGATTTCTGAGTACTTTTATAAGGCAAGTCTCACTGCCAAGGTCATCAAACCCAAATAGTATGTACTAGACTATAACCAAAATACGAGGGCAAATGAGATATTATGTAGAATAGAACATATGTGATTGCAGAACAAGAAAATACACTGACTTTCATGTTTTATTCATAGTTATCTTTAAATTAAGGATAAAGATGTATAAATTAAAGCATAGAAGTAAGAAAAATGGTAATTGATTCCTAGTTTAATAAGATTTGCTACGATGCATTTGAGAATTTTTTTTTCAAAATACGTGAAAGTGAATTAAGCCTAATAAGAACCTGTTTAATTTCTTGATATTGTTTTAGCCTCATCATGACCAATTTTACCTCATTAACATTTTTATTTATGGCTGCATTGGCTGACAGAGATGTATTCCTTTATGTGATCATTTCTTCAGAAAACATTTCATCAAATGACATTCTCCATAGCTAGTTAATTTAACTTATTTTGTGGTTACTACTTTTCATTTGGGATCCTCCCAAGTTAAGAATGGAAACTTGTTATTGTAAAAAAAAAAACAGTAGTTTTTGCCATTGAGAATGTCTGAATTGCCCTTATTTGCAGAAGATATGATTGTAGGGCTTATTCTCTACATCTCACTATCATTCGAGTTTCATCTGTAATTATTTTGTGTATTATGGAAATCTCCTGCTGCATTACCTGGCAATGCCTTGAAGCAGAAAAAGGCACTGGGCTAGTTGGGGTGGGGGAAACAAGAGATAAGAGATGTCTTTCATTCAGTCCAATGATCCCAAGGGTCTGGGATAGCACGAGGCACTGTACATATGTTGTTTCAGGAGATCTGGGGGACAGTCCCAGCCTTGCTACTGTGTCTGGCCTTAGCTACTTTTTCTGATAAGGCTTGCGTTCCTTTATCTCTACCTACTTTCCAGGATTATTATGGAGATACCATGGGGAGGAGTATCTTCAAAACAGCTCTATTTAGTTAGGATTTTTTGTTGAACTCTACAAACTCATGTTCCAAATGGACATACCCAAATCCAGTTGCCATGAGTGTTCTCATATTAGTTCTTCAAGCTAAGTGTCACTGTTTTTATAGTTTACTCTTGGTTGTTTTTTTTTTTAAAAGATTTTATTTATTTATTTGACCGAGAAAGAAACAGCGAGAGAAAGAACACAAGCAGGGGGAGTGGGAGAGGCAAAAACAGGCTTCCCATTGAGCAAGGAGCCATCCCTGGACCCTGGGATCATGACCTGAGCCAATAGCAGTTGCCTAACGACTGAGCCACACAGGCGCCCCTATAGTTTACTCTTTGATGGAGAGTTCCTTGCAGGCTTTGTAAATTCTTTCTTTGCAGACATCCGGTGAAAGCAGATAGGCAATCCTCCCAATCAGTGGTATATTTTAGGTCACTTCTTGTACTTAAAGTGCCATAAAGGAAACATTTTGAAGAAAAACAAAGGAATTGTTAACAAAACACATGCGGCACTACCACTTTGAAGGCTGTAAAATGTTTAATTCAGAGACTACATAGATAATGGCAATGAATATTAATAAGCCACTTAATTATTTAAATATACTGTCTACTCACTGCATCCAGTGTTTTTAAAATAATTTTTGCATTATGTTGATATCTTGATGACCAGTCATACAGGATAAAGACAATTTATATAATCCTCACATTTTCAAATTTTAATGAAAACTTGAATATTTCAAATACACAAAGCCTTTCAAACAATTAATTAATTTGCCAGTTAGACAGCACATTCATCCCAGTTCCATGTCTGCCCAAAAGCTTTGTGGTTCTCTGCTTTAATATTATTCCTTATCCACAATATGCATGAATGCCGTACTAAGTTGAGGGTAATTGACCTGTGTGGATTGTAGGAGGACCCTGTCTAAAATACACAAATAACATACCTCAATGTTTATTGCCGTATTTGCTACTCTCCTTGAGGTTGTATCATTGAAACACCTTTGAAATCCATCTGTGCACTCTTTCTATTTCCGTGAGTGGTTAAATAATTGAAGCAATCATTTGATGAGTTTTGGGCTGCTGCTTTTGGTGTTCCATGTTTTGTTTTTCTGAAGATTCCATTAGCACAGGGTACGTTACCAGATGATGATGGTTCTTTGCCTTCATAATAGGCACAATACACACAGTGTTCTATACTCACCTTGTAATGAGGAATTGTTGTAAAAATAAGGAGGGCGAGCTTGATGGCTAATCGTGCATTGTGCTGAAGTGAATGTTGAGTGTTCACTGACGAAGGCTGCACCATCTTCAGATAGAGCTCTAGACAGTGCGGCCCGCAGACTGATTTCCAGCTACATAAAAGGGTCTCATGTCATGCTGATAAGCAGCTGCTTTTTACTCAATTGCTTAGCCTGCTTGGCATGTTTATTTAAAAATCCTCTCCAAAATATTGCTTAACCTGTTCTTTGCCAATTTCTCAATATGACAGTTTGCCACTGACATATCCTGATACTTTCAGGGCACGTCCCTTACCTTTAACAAAAGATCGTCCCTAAAAATACCACACTAGAATCTTTGTGATCCTTTCCGTAGCCAAGATTGTTATTGTCATATATTCTGCTTCAACGATGTCATGATGTCTTGCTCTGTCCCCTCCGTACTTGAAGCAGGGTGACATCAGCCACGTGTTATCCACATGATCATTTCATTATGGCTTATCGACGTCCATTACATCTGCCCCCTCTACTCCCCACGCTGGGTAGTTTTGTAACAAAAATTTCCCGGCAAAGGTCTTGGCAGCGGACATTGTCGGAGGACAGCCATGTCAACCCGACTACATTCCTAAAAGATGGAAACTGGGTCCAGAATGCACATAAACTAGCTCCGCGTGATGTCTTCAAACATCACACATGATCACAAGCGTAATCACATTTTGACAAGTGGAACCTGTCGTGTCAGCGCACGGATGTGAATCCACTCTCGTAGGTCAGATTGTCCTGAGTCACCTGTATATTCTGTACTATGTCTCACTAGTCACAGTCATTGCCAGTTTAAAATTTGACTGAATATTTATGTCATCCCTGTTTGCTAAGGGAAAACTTGCTGGGAGCAGAAGACCTAGCAACCTAATCCCAAGGGTCACTGGATTATGCAAGACTCAGAACCATTTCTAAGCTTTATCAGAGAGGTCCGCTTGCACTATAAAGATACATAAATAGCACCTGTCATCCTCAGATTCCAGGAAAATCATATTTTACCTGACGATCTCTATCTTCAGGAATACTGACCTTGAAAAGGAAATATCTTTGGTAAAAGTCAGTGTAATTTTGGACATTTCAAAACCTTTTTTTTAAAGAAAAATGGAATTACAATTAGAACCAAAACAAATACACATTGATAGCTCAACCTAACTTTTTAAATATTTTATTTTGGAAAAATTTGAGGCTTACGGAAAAGTTGCAAAAGTAGTACAAGGATTGGGGCACCTGGGTGGCTCAGTGGTTAGGCAGCTGACTTTTGATTTCATCTCAGGTCATGATATCCGGGTCCTGGGATTGAGTTCCCCACTGGGCTCCATGCTCGGTAGGGAGTCTGCTTGAGATTCTCTCGTTCTTCCTCTGTCCCTCCCCCGGCTCACTCACTCTCTCCCTAAAATAAATAAATCTAAAATAAGATAAGATAAGATAAAATAAAATAAAATCTTTAAAAATAGTACAAGGAGTTCCTGCATACCCTTCATCCAGCTTCCGGTAATGTCAACGACTTATCTTATGTAGCCCAGTTATCAAAACCAGGAAATTAACTCTAGTACAATATTATTAACTAAACTAGAGACCTTATTTGAATTTAACCAGTTTTCCCCCAATGTCCTTTCTCCATTTCAGGATCCAATCCAGGATCCCACGTTGTACTTATTTGTCCTATCTCCTTAGACCCCTCCAATATGTGACAGTTCCTCAGTCTTTCCTTTTCTTTCCTGACCTTGACACTTTGGATGTGTACCAGTCAGTTATTTTGTAGAACGCCTCTCAATTTGGGTTTGTCAAATGCTTTCTTATGATTGGATTAGGGTTGTGCATTTTTGGCAAAAAAAAAAAAAAGAAAGGCACAGGAAAGATGTGCATGATATCTAAGAGTACCTGATGTTGGTGTATCTTATCACTTGTTATATTAACCTTAATCACTTGATTGAGATGGTGTCTTCTGGGTTTCTCTGCTGTAAAGTGATCGGTTTTCCTTTTGTGCAAATTGATAAATATCTTCCTCATTTATTCATCATCTCCTACAATATGCCATTGATTTTAAGGGGCATCCTAATATCTAAGCTGTTAAAATGTAAATGAGTGTCTGTCTTAGAAGAGATTACGGTCAATCAAGAAGGGGAGGGAAGAGAAAATGGACCAAGAGCATGACAGGAAGGAAGGAGTGATGGGCCCCCAGAATGGCAGAACCCTGGAGGATGAGAAGCCCCAGAAGTTTGGGGATGTGTGTGTCCCCATCATGTGCTACTGCGGGGTGGAACTTGTGTGGAATAAAATCAGTGCTCCTGGCCCCCTTACCTTGGGATCCTCCTACATTGGGAAGCAGGTGTTCTGCCTTTGTTTCCAAGATAATATTTCCCCCGATAGTAAAAGTTATCCATCTCTATGAAGAGAAAGGAAAAGACAAAAAGCAATCTTAAAAATCATATGCAAGATGATAAGAATAAAATGTAATGAAAGGTCGGTAAAGTGTAAGCATCATCCCTGCTGTGCCAATATCACCATTAACGTTTCTGTGTGTTTCCGCCCTTTATATGACTGTCCATTTGTATCATAAACCTTGCCTTACCTCCTGTGTCCTCACAGACCTATCTCCCTCACTCCCTCCCCCCCCCACCCTGGACAGCCAACCTCTCCCTCCATTTACACTTCCTGTTAGTCTCATGTTCCTCCCAGGGTACAAAAAAAGGAAAAGAAAGAAAAGAAAAGAAAAAAGAACAGAGAAGAAAAGGGAAGGGAAGGAAAAAGGAAAGGAAAAGAAAAAACGAAAGAAAGAAAACAAAATCTAGATACTGCCCGATCTCTCATTCAGAGACTTTTAAAAAATATGCCATTTTTTGGTGGCAATTTTTCTGGTTAGAAAATAAAAATATCATTTCTAGAAAACTATAATAGAGAGACAAAGATTTCAAAAAGACCAAATCTGTAAGTCTGTTACCTGACCAACATTTTCAATACATATGTCCTTTCAAAATTTCATTTAATGACAACTGTTTCCTCAAAAAAAAAAAAGGTTTCAGTCATTCCATGGAATTCCAAAAGCTTTTCCTACTCGTGCAAGAATAGTATTTTAGAAACAGACTTAATGTAAAAGATTCTATTTTTCAAATAATATGCAGCCATCAGAAATTATGTTTGTGAGGACTATGCAATCATAATAATAAATTTTATCTTCTAGTGAATGCCTATGATATTCCAGAAACTTCACACATGCTGACTGTAATCCTCACCACAACCCAGTATAAGCTTTACCACTGGATGGGCCAGGTTTGCCAGCTGTGTGGTCTTGAATAAGTACCCAACCTCCCTGTCCCTACCTTGCCTCATTTGTAGGTGAGCACTTTTATAATCTGGGCGGTGGGCAAGACCTTCTAAGCGCATTATCAGAGGCAGAGGTAATCAAAGCAAAGGATTATTAGGACTGAATACATAATGCAAATCATGGCTGAGAGACAGAAAACACCAAAAAGCTAGAAGATAAGCAATAATTAGGGAGAAATTTTTAACTAATTTGACAGATTAAAAAGGTCTTTAATATCCAACGAGCTTTACAGTAAAAAAAATAAAATAAAATAAAATGATATTTTCCCGGAAAAGTAGGTAAAGGATAGAAATAGTCAAGACAGTCTCATGTGGCCAGTTTATGCCTGAGGACATTTTGAGGATCCCTCCTGGCACGGCTGCCCTGACATCTGACACAGCCACCGGTTTCCACTGCCCCCGTTGCGGCGCACCCCTCACCCTCCCTCTCTCCCCAACTCCGGTCCAGAGAACTCTCACCCTGTAATCTAATTCTTTCTGCATTATTTATGTGTTCTTCAACAAAACTGTTACTTCTAATAAAAAAAAATTTTTAGAGAGAGCTAACCTCCCGGGGGAAATTAAAATCATCTTTATAAGAGAAGTTTCATGATATTAAATATAGTGTTTGCATACTCAAATCCCGAGAAAAAAAGTTGAGAATTTCATTGAGCATTTCCTCTACATTCTGGCATTCTGGAGCTGAGAATAAGGAATCTTACATGTTCCAAATACCTTCCTTCTTCCCCTCCACTCAGTGTCCATAGATAGACAGATAGATAGATAGACAGATGGATGCGATTTATTCATCCGTTCACGGGACAGGTACTTCAGGAGCACCTGTTGGGTTGCAGGCGTTGTGCTAAGCAGAGGAATCCAACAGTGAACTACAAACAGTCCCTGCCCCATGAAGCAGACCGTCTAGTTGGGGGAGGGGCAAACCAAAAGGAAGTCGGTATGCGGGTGAATGACATCTTCCGGTATGAAGAAAAAGGAGGCAGGGCAAGGACAGAGAATGCCAGGGGCTGCTGTTGTATGTAGAGTGGTCAGGTGGTGGTATTTGAGGAGAGGCATGAAGGAGGTGAGTGGGCGAGTTATGAGGATTTCTGAGAACATTCCAGGCAAAGAGAACAGCCATAGCAAAGACCCCAAAGCAGGAGTGAGCCTGGTGTGTGTGTGATGAATCTTGAGATCATCAGATATCAGGATGGCTGAAGCAGAGGGGTGAAGGGGGAGAGGTAAGCGGGGGTGAGCAGATCAGGCGAGGCTGTGTCTATCATGGGAAAGGCTCAGAGCGTGTCCCGGATGAGGAAGGACCCTGGAAGCCTGTCCCAGGTGTCACTGAACTCTCCTGATGTAGATCTTTTCCCTGCTGCTTCTGCTCTCTATTTTCTGGTGTAATAAATCTTAGCCAGCGAGTCTTAGAAGTCCTCTCTTGTGAATCGCCAAGCAAAGCTCTTCTATACATTGTTCTTTTTCATACATTATTTACTTGATGATTTTTTTCTTTTACTTTTGACGTTTTAGAAAAATGTGAAGTGTTTTCTTTCCCTTTTGATTTTTTTAAATTTAATTTTTGAATGGATAATGTATTTTGATCTTTCAAAAATTTGAACAATTGGCCATCAACTGATGAAGAGATAAAATGTTTTCTACATGCCATGGAATAGTATTAAGCTATAAAAGGGAATGAAGTACTCAGTACTTCAGTACTAAGGGAATGAAGTATTAAGCTATAAAAGGGAATGAATGGATGACCTTGAAAACATTATGTTAAGGGCAAAAAGGCAGTTCAGAAAGATTCCATATTGTATGATTCCATTTATATGAAGTATCCAGAGTGGTCAAATCCGGAGACGGAAAGCATATCAGTATTGCCAGGGGCATTGGTGGCAAGGAGAGAAGAGGTTGAAGGAGCAGTAGGAAGCGGCTGCTAATGGATAGAATGTTCTGGAAGTAGACAATGGTAACTGTTGCACTACTTTGTGAATAACCTAAAAACCACTGACGTGTACACATTACAAGGGGGAGCTTTATGATATATGAATATCTAAAAAAAAAGTTAAAAATTAAGTATAAGAGGTTTGCATTAAAAAACCAATAAAGGGTATGCAATGAGGTTTCCCTCTCATTTTTTTTCCTGCAGCTAACCTGTTGACCTCACCACCAATGTATTGAGTTTTCTCTCTCCCGTGAATATTTTATGAACAGACATGCAAATATATATGTACATATTCTCACTTTTTTACACAAATAGTAGCATACAGTTCTTCTCTTTGCTTTTTTTATTTACAAGTGTTAAAAGGAGAAGAGAAGATATACCATGCCGACATTAATCAAAAGAAACGTGGAGGTGCTGTATTTGTATTACCAATATATAGACTTATATTAAGGATAAACAGAATTGCACACAAGTACTGGGCTCTAGTGAGTAAATCAGCTACTCACAGGCACATGGAAGTACTTTATATGGATGCTGGTGTTGAACAAGTAGGTGAATAGAGAATAGATTGAGATAGCCGGCTTCCTCACCATCAGAGAAAAGGGTTAAAAATAAGGAAAAGGGGAGGGCTAGAACAAATCCTGTGATGTGGATTAGAATAGAAGCATCAGTATGTTCATTTTCATATGTCCATGGATAGATGCAGAAATAGACTTGGAGCTGTGAATGCTTATGTCTCTCAGCTCTGTCCTAGGAGGGCTTACCAGCAAGGGCACCCCAATAGTAATAAACACACCTAGCACCCGGATTTGGGGCTCTATCATTCTTCCAGAAAATATCGAAGGCTCCTCGGAGTAATGGCTGATGCTGGACTGAGGCAGGGAAAGTAAAAGTGAGCCTGTAATGTCTTGTGGTGCCAGAAAGTAAGTACTTACAAAAGAGGGGGCCTAAGAGGTCACGGGAGCCAGTCTGAAGGAGCCCCCACTGGCCGAAGTGTCAAGGTCATGAAAGGCAAGGAAAGACCAAGGAACTGTCACAGATTGGAGGAGACTAAGGAGACATTGACAAGTTGATGCCATGTGAGGTCGTGGATTGTGTCCCGGAACAGAGAAAGGACACTTGGGGGAAAATTGGTGAAAATAAAAAAGTCTCTAGTTTCGTTAATATCATACTAGAGTTAATTTCCTGGTTTTGCTAACCCTGCTACGTGTGGTATGGAAGTTGCTGACATCATGCGAATCTGAGTGTACCAGTTTTGCAATTTCTCTGCAAGTATAGAGCTATTTCCAAATAAAATGTTTCTAAAAGTTAACTTTTATGTTCTTACATGAGCACTTCCTGTCCTCTG
This sequence comes from Mustela erminea, assembly GCF_009829155.1. Taxonomy (NCBI): domain Eukaryota; kingdom Metazoa; phylum Chordata; class Mammalia; order Carnivora; family Mustelidae; genus Mustela; species Mustela erminea. The sequence continues at coordinate 111,437,224 of NC_045635.1, read as the reverse complement.
ATGCTCAGAAATACAGTGCGATATTGTTTCTTTTCATTTTGCCTTCTTTGACCTTGGGTATGGTAATGAGAAAATGCTGATGTCCGTCCAGTGGCTCATCCTAGACCCAACCAGCTGGATGAGTCAGAGAGTGAACTCCTTAAGAAAGCATTCCTACCCAGACTAGCGCTTCACAAATGGAGAGGAAAATCAAGAATTTGGGCTGGAGAAGGAAGACCACTGAGTTTAGACTGTTAGCATTTCCAGATAAGGAAACTGGAGACTCAGTAAGGGAGAGCTGCCGGCTCAAGATCCCATAAGCAGTTGTCAGAGGGCCCACAGACTCCAGGGTTCTTCTAATCATTTCCGTTTTTCCCCTGTGGAGAAGAAGGAAATAGCGGTAGCATCAATTGGGCTATTATTTTCCTAGACCAGCCCTTACCTTGGTCAGATTGTGTCACGTGACACTGGAGGTGAGGTTGTGGTTCCCTTTCACTTTTTGAACTTCAAAAGGCGGGCGGGGTGGGGGGAAAGCCAAGGTTGCCTTTCCTAATGCCTCCCTCATTTATTGTTTCATGACATTGTATTTAGAGTAAGACTTTTTTGGGAGAGAGGGAGAGAGGGAGCCTGAGCTGGGGAGAGGAACAGAAGGAGAGAGAGAATCGTAAGCAGGCTCTGCACCGAGGTGAGGCTCGATCTCACAACCCTGAGATGACAACCTGAGCCAAAATCAAGAGTCCGACGCTCAACTGATTGAGGCACCCAGGCTCCCCACATTTAGATTAAGACTTTTTATGTTAAGGCTCACATTTAGTTCTTTGACAAGAGTCGGAACATCGAACTGTCTGGACTCCCTTGTCCTTCTCTCTCCCCAGAAGCCTGTGTTGCTAAGTTAGTTAGCTAGAGTGGGGGACTATAACCGGCTGCGGGTCATGGACATCTCGGCTGCATGAAACTCTGGCATCTGATTCTCTTGATTCTATCAATTGCAGTGACAGTTCAGCTTTATTGTGAGTCAAATATTCTTCCGTCAAATCACTTGGGGTCTAACCCAAACCCATTTAAAATGTTTTATGGGAGCATAGCTCAAGATCATTTCTCTCCACCTCAAAGCCACGGTTGCCATTGGGTTGTATTTTTCAACCACATTTCGTGCCGTGACGACTGACCCCTTGACACAGGACCCCCCAGATGAGCGTGTGAGATCTGAAAATCAGAAGTTGGAGAACTACTACTATATGCCAACTCTTTTGTTCAGAAGAGACTCACGTGTTAGAGTATATACCTGATCCTACCCTATCATTAAATAATTCTTTTCATGTCCTGGGGCTGTCTGGAGTCATTACAAATATTGTCTTTTTCTCTATTTCAAGTATTTGTGAAATGTTGATGCTTCTGTGTGTCTGTACTTCTGTGCATCTGGAAATAGCAATTAGTTTTTTTTGAGAAACCGGACTTTATTCACAGAACATCGCTTACCTACTGCTCTCTTTTGCCCGTAGAAATTAGCTTTCTGTTTTTAACGTCCCTGAGCTTACCCTCTTTTCCCCTGTCTCAATCTGCTGCTGGATTTTTAACTTACAGGGTAAGACATTCCAGAGGATTCTTAATGGTCCGTTCTTTTCTTCTGTCTCAATCTGCTGCTTGGGTTAGATATTCCAGAGGAATCTTAGCATCCGTTCTTTCCTCATTATCTCTGAGTAATCTTTTCATTTTCTTCCATATTTTCTCCTCTCTGTAATCAGTCTTCAGTTTCTTAAATTAATGTTTTGGGGGCATTTTTGTTTGTTTTGTTTTGTTTTGCTTTGCTTTTTCTGTAGTTGATGCTGTAGAATCCATATTCTCCAACCTGCTTGGGTTTTTGAAACAATGCTTTTATTTCTGTGCCTTTGGTTCCCAACTACAGGTACTGCTAGATGTAATTTGAATTTGATCGGCTCATTTTCCTGTCTTTTCGTAATATTGCTTTCTTAAAAGTCAGTAAACGATTCCATTTATTCTTCTACCTTTTATTCTCTAAACAATCTCCACTATTTGGACTTGGCCATCTTGTCTCCAGAGTCAGAGTAAATCATTTCTTTTAATATCTTGTTCATAATGATTTTGTCTAATATTGCTTAATCTAATCCACTGTTTAGTTAAGTACAGTGGGTCCATCAGTTTTGTGGCTATAGGATCCATCGATTTGGGCAGGTATAACTTGGCCACGGACATTTAAAGGTTGGCTGGAAATTGGATTTGTTTTCTGTCCTACGTGGGCGTATGTTTTTTGCTGGAATTCAAATTTTTATTTACCCACCGGAGATTGGTAGAAAAGAAATTTGCCCCTACCCATGTTCTCTTGGGTATGCGGTGGACAGTGACGGCAGTTTCCACACTGTGAAAACCATCCATACGTTTGAAAATGTCGGCTCCACAGTGCTATAACTGTTAAATTCCTTCAGCTAAGACAGATTCTACGTGTCAGCCATGATTTGCTAGCTAACTACAGAGTAGTAAGGTTCTAATTTCTGTCTTTAGCACACGGCAAGGCAAACAAGAAACCTTTCTCTCTGGGACTTGAGACACTTACCCATTTTTATACCCATCTAGGTACGCTGTGTAAACAGCAATGTAGTTAGGACCAATCAGCTCTTACTCAGTTCCAAATGCTTTTTGGAGACTCCATTTTTAAAGATGATGGTCTTTTTAGACCAGCCACCTTGCCGCATTGCTTAACATTTTTGTTCATTGTATTTGAGAAAGGGTAACACTAAAGTAACACTTTGAGAATGTTTAATATCTCAAGAACTCTGTGTTCTTGCTTTAAACATTTTGTTAACGTTCATGCTTATCACGCACTCCATGAAACAAACAAACGAAAGTTTTGCAGCTTTTGTAGGAACATGACCTCTAGAATTTTTGCAATTTCTTGGTTATTTCACTTTTTTATTACCTAGCAAAGCATTCTATGTGGAAACAAATGAAATCTTAAAATACAAGTAACTGCAACATTTTAAAACTTTGTGTCTATTTTGCCAGTCCTCCCATGGAGGAAGGATTTATATTTTTTCCAGCTTTATTAAGGGATCATTGACATACCACGTGATGATTGGCTGCAGGTATATAGTGTGACATCATTAGCAACAGAGTTTAGTTAACCACTGTCACTTCCATAAATACTGCTTAGTGGGGAAAATATTTAAAATTGACTCTCTTAGCTAACTGAATCAGTTCACTAAAGTCACCAAGTGGCACATTACACGCCCAGAACTTATTTGTCTTATAACTGAAAGTTTGTACCCTTTGACTAGTATCTCCCCGTTACGCCCTAACCCCTGGCCCCTGGTAACCACTACTCGGTTCTCTGTTTTTGTGAATCCATCTTTTTTAGATTCCTTGTATAAGTGAGATCATATAATATTTGTCTTTCGCTGTCTGTTATTTCATTTATCATAAGGACCTCCAGCTCCATCCATGTTGTTGCCAAGGGCAGGATTTCCTTCTTCCTTGTGGCTGAATAGTATTCCATTGTGTGTGTGTGTGTGTGTGTGTGTGTGTGTGTGTGTGTGTGTGTGTGTGTGTATCCTTTTTTTTCTTTCAAAGAAGCCTTAGAAGTTGTCTTGATAAATGCCTATTTCTTGGGTGAACTACAGATGTAACCATGGAAATATCCGAAACAAAGCATGGTGGCAGCAAGTAGCATAAATAAAGACAACGCCACCTTTTAATAACATCTCAAACAAGGGCTCCTTGTGTGGCCTTGAGCAGGACACAGGAATCCTCCTACCTCTGTTTCTCTTCATACAAGAACAAGCAGCCCCACTCAATTTGTAGGGCTATTGGTTGTGGTTTACTACAAGCATTTTATAAATGTCAGGAGTCGTTTAATGCTGAAAGTTCTGTTAAATCCATTAAGAATTCTACATACGTTCAATTCCCCAAAGAAATGAGTCATTCAACAAACATTTATGGAAACCTATTACTTGCTAGGCTCAGGGCTCTGTACTGTGCCGGCTACAGTCATGGAAGACTTGATCCCTGCCTGACCCCTTCCGATGAAGCCGCCTGTGTTCTTCTGTACCATAAGCCAGGTACACACTAACCACTAGGAGTCCAGGGGGAGAGGCAGGGGCTAGGATTACATCCAGCTGGGGCGCCGAGAAACGCCGTCATGGGAGACGTGCTGTCTGATGTATTCTTCCAAGGAAGGATAGCAAGATATTTCGGGCGGATGGCATAATCTGAGCAAAGACAGAGATGGAAAGGTGGGATGTGTAGGGAGGGAGTTACGTGGGAAGTCAGCCTGGCTGAAGCTAGAGCTGTGTTGGCCGAGGAGTAGCCTTAAAAGCCACGGAGGAGTCTGAACTTGATTTCATAGGTCTGAGGAGGCTGACCGGTTTTGGGTAGGGAAAGGACATCATCAGCCTATTCGAGAGGAGTTGGGAGAGCAGGAGAGACTGGCAATTTGATGGGGGGGGGGGGTTGGATCCTCTTAGAAAGTGGTGAAGTATTGAAGGTACGAAATGGTAACCATCTGAGCCAGGTGTGGCAGGGGGAAGGGAAAGCCAGGGATGCGCGTGAGGCGTTGCTGAAGTCAACATGGTTAATTATGGAAGAGGGGGTTGATGTTCTTCTCCAGCCCATGGCCACTGTGTACCCTTGAATATCTGATCTCATTGAATTTTAAGTGAACATCTGCCAGATTTTTCTGTTTCACATCAGATGCCATCTTGTTTACCACGTAGCTTCTGTGCCTAGCACATGTATAGCCTGTATCACAAGCTTGGAAAGTATTTGTTGAATGAAACGCGAGCATGTCGAATCACTTGACAAAGGCAGAATAAATACGGGCTCACCTGCCTGGTGCCCTGTCAGCTCTCTTTCTGCATCTGTACTTGACCCCGCCATTCGGTTTTTACTTAAATATGAATGAAAATTGTATACACCCATGTGCTGACTCTCCTCTCTCAACTACGTTTTAACCTACATTTGATGGCTTACACATTAGTGATTTTTGGAAATTTAATTTCATCCCTTAGCATTTTAGAAATGTTCTTGGCCGCATGCTGTTGGATGGTCTCCAAATGTTGCATTTTGAATGCTTTTACCCTGTATATGGATTTTTAAAAATTTTGCTGAGTGGCCCCTGTTAAATATTATTTTAAAATAATTACTGTAATAATCTAGTAATATTCAAGCATTATTTTTTTTTGGCCTTAGAATGTTTGAAATAGAATTTTACAGCAGATGGCTAGCTTGCAAATCAAAGTATTCTTGGAAACATGATTAGTGCTCATAAGGTCATTCTGAGTCAAGTACAAGGTCATAATGTGCAGAAAGGGGTTCTGTGTAAAAAGTGGCTGCCTAGTCCAATAAAAAAAATTTGAAGATTAATTAATAACTTACTCTGAATGTACAGTGATCTTTTAAAGGTCCAAAGAGTTTGAGCATAGAAGGGCAAAGAAAAATTCTCGGACAGGGAGCCCATGCACTGACATTTTTAAATAAACTTAAGTAGAGCCCTCAATAGCTAGAACTGAGTCCAAGTAATCGGTTTTTAAAAGAAATGGGAAAAATGATTTCAAGATGTGTTTTTAAAACGGTTCTCTAGACTTACGAGCTGTACCTTGGAGTTTGTGTAGTCAAGCTCAATCTCTTACACCTTCTCCATCTTGGGCTTCTTTCTGCATGGTGATACCTCTTTTTCAGGACAGAAAATGCTGTGGGTGTAATCCTCAGTAATCAAGATATAATTCACGTTTGGGCACCTCACTCTACTTTCAAGCACAGGAAAGATGCCTGGAATATTTTAGAAAAATGTCTCAACGAAGAGGGACACTTTAATAATTTTCAGGATTTAGCCGCTGACATCCTTGATCTGTTGCTATAATATCCGTCACTGTGACTTGCAGAGGTTATTAGGCAACTGATGGCTAAACCAAAACTGAGACTCTCTCCTTTCTCCCCAGTTCTTAAGGTCTCACTCTGGGGGCACAGGACGTCTAGTCCGTCTTTGAAGTATTAGCGATGAAACATATTTAATTGTGTTTCACCTGTTGCTCCCCCTAACTTCCTCTTCTCCTTCCAGATAAATGCATGAGAAAAAATGACATTGCTTCCCAGTCAGAGATTGTAGAGAAGAATGAAAGCGAGGAAGGAAGGAAGGAAGGAAAGGGGAGCAGGAGGGGAGGGCGGGAAGAAGGAAGAAAATTCTGAGACGCTTCTTGGGAAAGGTTTTTCATTCTGCAGTACTTCAGCTCAATAATAATGTTTTTGAAACAAAACCAGAAGGAAGGTGTAATGAATAAAATAACACACTAATGACCAGGGGGTTATAGGGAAAGTAAGACTCCCCCAGAGAGAGAATTATTTGTGCCATTTTTCATCACACATTTTCCATTATAAACTCCTTGGCTTTCCTTGAAGCCCAAATGAAGAGCTGTGATGAAGTCCAGCTGGGAGAAGTGTCCTTCTGCCTCTCAGACCCGCTCCTCCTTCTCCAGGGGGCGCCACTACACGGAGCACCTCAGTGACCTTTGATTTTTACCCTGTGGTTTTTCTGTGGTTTCTACCGCCATCGTGTCCCAGGCGACAGCCCCTCATGCCTCTGCAGTCCCAGGAGAGATAAGATTTGCAAACTCCTCATGGGCAGGTTCTATGTCCTATTCTTCTGTGCCTTCCACGGTATCCAGCATTCTTTTTCTTTTTTTTTTTTTTTACAAAGAGATGCTCACTAACCAGTATATTTTCTTTTATCAGGCAGGGAGAACAATGCAGTTCAATCCATTCTCCTATTTATTGCGGTTGCCAGAAAGCCCCAAGCTACATTTAGGGCCCCACGGAAGTAATTAGCCCAAGTCTAGAGTTTTGAAGTTTTTTGATGTGATTATTCCTATCGCCCCACCTCCCCCATTACATTGTATCTCTCTTACTCTTTAGGCTTATGATAATGATCTTGCTGGCAACGTATCTTTCTTGTAAGTGCTTTCCAAGTCTTTGGGGGGAAGGACGTAGTTGTATAACTAGTGAGAAAGCGAGGGGGCAAGGGAAGGGGCTAATTCCAGCTCTGAATCTAGTATTTGCGGCTTATTAAGCTATCTGGTTTTCATTTACATGTGTCCTTGTATCGCAGTCAGTCCAGTATTGCAAACTGAGGGCCCCGGTTGGAAATTGACTTGCCATGATACTCAGAAATAAACCGAGTGCGGTTGAGACTACGCATCCTACAGAAAGGGAAAAATTACAAATACTCGACAGCCGTTAGACTGGTGTTTATTTTCTTCCCGTGAAGAGGATGAGAAGTATTGTCTGAGACGGACGGTTTCCTTACTGTGTGCTGCACGTACCATGGATGAACTTTGTGTTCGGTGCTTGCTTTGAGCTTTGGGAATCTATCAATACCTCAGCTTTTGGTTATTCATGCTGAAACACCGCGGTCAGCATTGGGCTGTTTGCTTATTTAACGCGAAAAGTAGTAAGCTTTCTTTTTCCAGATGTCTTTTCGGGGGGTGAGGAGAAGGGGTAATGCTTCCAGATGAGTGCGCTTTCTGCAGTAAGTAAAGATGCTTATTTATTGAAGAGCTGAGAAGAATTCACTAAAAAACAACTCTGTGGCTTAAACTTGGGTACATAGCAAACATTTAGGGAAACACTCTGGGGAGGCTTTAGAGCAAACTCAAGCAACATGGAATAAATACACAGCTCTCAGGATACTCACCTTTAGAACTAATACCACTGCTTTGCCAATACAAGATGAATGTGTTTTCTAAGAGTAATAGAATAGAATTTCAAGAAGCCCAATCCTTCTTCTCCATGACCTGGGCTGGCCTTCTTTTAAATCTTTTTTGGGGGGAGGAGGGGGCGGTTTAAGCCATCTCTACAGCCAACGTGGGGCTTGCAGTCACAACGTGGAACTTAAGAGTCACATGTCCCACCAACTGAGCCAGCCGGGCACCCCAGGGCTGGCCTTTTGTTTATATGATGGTTAACATCATTACTGGGGTCAGAGAGGTGGAATTTCCCATATCCAAATCCCTTCAGTCTGACCTTTTAGAAACTGAATTATCAGTAACATAAGACAATGCTTAATAAATAGCTAAATCCATGGTCAGATAGGACAATGTTCCCACAGAGCAGAACTTCTCAAGGCTCTTGCTGGCACACTGGCAGCCCCGGCTTCACCTGGGAACTTGTTAGAAATGTGAATTCTCAGGCTGGGTCAGCAACTCTAGGAGTGGGTCTGACGGTATTGGAAGAAGCCCTCCCGGTGATTCTGATGAATGCTGGGTTTGAGAACCGCTGGCTTAGAGAATTCTCAGTGCTCTGTGTTGTGCCCTTCATGCTTCTGCCTTCCTTTCTGACCGCTTTTTTTCCCAACGACCTCAGACTTGGGTTATTTGTTTATATTCCAATCCTGCGGAAAGAAAGCGGCGTCTGTTCTGGAAGCCCCCCGTATCTCTGGGAAACTTACTCTATTTCTCCCCTCAAGGAGCACCACGATGCTTATTAGCAAAGATCAGGCTCTGAGTCATACTGCCCCGAAGACGGCGGTTTAGTTCTGTCGAACTCAACGTGTCTCAAAATTCTTTGACCACAGAACCCTCTTTTTGTGGAGTGTCTAGAACCTTCTCATTGGTGTCCGAGTGTATGAGACCAAAAAAAGAAAAATAAATGATTTTAATAATGTATCTATTGTAACCCTTTGGAAAGATTAGTGACTTTTTTTATGCCCCCAAACCTCTATGGTAGGTGTTGCTAGCACGAGTGGGGACTTGCTTATCTGGAGAAAGAGGACATGTATAGTAAGGGTGGGCAAGTTTGCCCTTCTGCCCTTCTGGGTTCTCTGGCTCAGGTGGGCACATAAAACAAGCAGGAGACCAATAAAACACAGATGAATAATGTGTGTTCCTCCTGTATACGTGGGAGAGACCCGGGAAAACTGTCATTGCTGCACGTGGCCCCAGCCATCACCTGACCTACCATATTTAGCTAAAGACAAAAGGCGACCAGGAAAAGCACAATAAACGAGAGTCTGATCCTTATGCAGACTTAAGATTCTACAGATTTAGAGTTACCTCCCTCTTCTTGGACCATCCAGCAAGACATCCCCACAAATAGGGTGAAGCTCTGAAAACCTGTGTCTGCTCTTTCTTCAAAACAGCCAGTTTAAAATAATCAGTATTCCAAAAAGGCATAGTTCAGGGTGGCAAAATCTGCTTCCCTCCCATATGTGCCTCTATATATGCCTATAAGTAATATACATTATATATTCACTAGTTCTTTACAATAGCAATAGATCTATCACATATTCACGTATTTCCCATTTCTATGAGTCAATCTTGGCTTCTAAGAGGTCGACTTACTGAGATGAAAAATAATAAAAATGAGAAACGAGCTCAAACCTGGATAAAGGGTTTTAGAACAAGATTCAGTTTTGTTATTTATCAATTTATGTAAATAACATTCAAAACCCCTTTGATTGGGGCACTTGGGTGGCTCAGTCAATTAAGCATCTTCTTTCAGCTAATGGTCATGATCCTGGGGTCCTGGGATGGAGCCCCCCACCTCGGGCTCAATTACTTGCTAGTGTTTTAGGCACGGTTACCATCTTCCCTATAGTCTGTTATATATATATAACCCTTTATCCTCCTAACTTACCAGGAGAAAATGACTTGCCAGATTTCTTTTGATCATCTTAATATATGTTATAAATAAAATGCAGCAGCAGTCGTGGCAATGTAAAAACTAAAGAAGTACTAACCAAAAGTGCAATGCTCCAAATTTTCCATCTGATCGAAATGACTTTGAATGTTTTATTCATTAGGATTCTAAAATGAATTTGTATTCCGTGAGATCTTCAGGTAAGAAGCCTGTGATGGTAGGAAGGGGTCTTTTGAATGGATAAACTGGTCTCCCAAGTAGGCCCTGACTTATTGTCAGTTGAAAAGGGAGCAATAACTTTTCTTGTTTCAGTTTTTTACAAGGATAAGATTAAAGCCCGGATCTTGTCTTTTACCTCCGGTCTTTCACTTGCCTTATCACTGAGCGGTGGGAACAGCAACTGTTTAAAGATGTCCAGTTCTGAAAAAAAGAAGTATCCTTGGCTTTTTAACATTGTATATAAGTTTGGACCCGGAGCACATGATAATTTCTATTACTCACAAAAGCAAGGATTCCACATAAGATAATGCAACATCTTTTGTGGGGGAGCGAAATGCTAAAGCATAGCTTGTAATCTGTAGTTTATTTAATATTGAATTCACAGTAACAATTTTAGTTCTACAATAAACAACTAATAAAGAAAAATAACCGTAATTTTTTTTTATACTTTGTCATGATTTTATTTCCAAGGTATACTAAATTACATTTTCTTCCTTTATTCTCTCCAAGTACCTATGAGGTATACAGGGACAGGAATTATTCCTAGCCAACCTGATTACTGTAACTGGAAAATAATTTAGCCATGATCTAAAGATAATCAGAATTCAGAGCACTTAGATCCCGGTCTAGAATTCTTTCTGCTAAAATACTGGTTTAGTCTTAAAATTTAGATGTATTACTACCTTGTCTAGTAACAGATGCATTCGAAGTCAAAAGTAGGAATAGCCTATGGCCTGATTCCAAACAGCTGATTCGTGTCAACAGTGGATTTGTTATCCTTACTATTTTCCCTATTATAGTCTTTTTATTTATTTTTTATTTTTTTAAAGATTTTATTTATTTATTTGACAGAGAGAGAAATCACAAGCAGGCAGAGAGGCAGGCAGGGGTGGCGGGGCGGGGTGGGGGCAGGCTCCCCGCTGAGCAGAGAGCCCGATGCAGGGCTCGATCCCAGGACCCTGAGATCATGACCTGAGCTGAAGGCCACGGCTTAACCCACTGAGCCACCCAGGCGCCCCCATGCAGTCTTTTTAAAAAGATTTATTCATTTGAGAGAAAGGGAGTGCAAGAGCAGGGGAAGGGGCAGAGGGGGGCAAGAGAGAATCCCCAAGCAGTGTCCCCACTGAGTGCAGAGCCCGACTCGGGGCTCGATCACACGACCCTGAGATCACAACCCATGAGATCATGACCTGAGCCAAAACCAGGAGTAGGATGCTTAACTGATTGAGGCACCCAGGCATCCCCCTATCATACTGTCTTTAAAAGTATTCCCTAGTGTCATCAGCAAATACCTGTAATACATTGTCTTCTAAAAGCTGTGGAAAAGTCTAAATACTAAGTTATATTGAATAGAATGGGCATGTTCATATTAATGACGTGTTTACCTGATGCACCTAAATATTGATGTGCAGTTTGAAGTCTTTAGTATTGTGAATAATGTGGTTAACCCAAAATGAATGGGCAATGTAGAGAAGAAATAAACCTATTCATGTTCAAAGGCTGCAGCTGGAGTGGAAAAAGTCAAGGCCTCGTTCCCAGGTCTACACTTCATCACACCGCCTGCACGGTCAGCGTATAGACACACCCTAATCATTTAAGTCAACTGAGCTTTACGGTGGCACAGACTTTCGACAGACTTTTTTGAGGTGGTGTGTGTTGCATCTGTGGAATGAAATGCTCCCAAAGAACACTTGGGGACCGCCTTGCCATAAGGCTGATCTTTTGTCATTGTTTGGAGATTTTCTCCGCTTTGTGATAGTGGGAAACCTCTGACACTCAGACCTTTGTGGTCTGAGGAAACCCACTTCAGAACAGCAGTAGTGTGCCCTTCCAAGATTCTTCTCTTAAGGTGGTAACGGTAGTCACAAAATGCCCACCAGACCCTCTCCAGCTGAGCACACTTCCATCCGTTGGGGGTCCCTGGGGTTTCTGCTGGACTATTGCTTAAACACACTTGATTGTGGCTTCAACTCCCTTACGCCAACCCCTGATAAAAGGACACTTCTCTCTTTTGATGGCTGCAGCCATCAAAAGCAATGAAATCTTGCCATTTGCAACAACATGGATGGAACTAGAGAGTATCATGCTCAGCGAAATAAGTCAAGCGGAGAAAGACAACTATCATATGATCTCCCTGATATGAGGAAGTGGTGATGCAACATGGGGGCTTAAGTGGATAGGAGAAGAATCAATGAAACGAGATGGGATCGGGAGGGAGACAAACCATAAGTGACTCTTAATCTCACAAAACAAACTGAGGGTTGCTGGGGGGAGGGGGGTTGGGAGAAGGGGGATGGGGTTATGGACATTGGGGAGGGTATGTGCCATGGTGAATGCTGTGAATTGTGTAAACCTGGGGATTCACAGACCTGTACCCCTGGGGATAAAAATATATGTTTATAAAAAATTAAAAATTTAAAATTAAAAAAAAAAAGGACACTTCTCTCCCTTAAACCAACTGGCAAAAATTATACCGTGCAAGCATTTACTAAAAAGCTGTGCTAAGAGAGGATGTGTTTGTATTAATTGTTCTGCTTCGGTAAGGATGAAAGGCTTAATAATGCATATAAAGCACTCAGTACAGTGCCTGGTGCCGGGCAAATACACAATAAAGTTAACTGTGATTATTCACGTGGATGTTCGGTGACCTTCTCTTACTCGTTTCCACGTCCCTCGAGATCCCTCCCTAGGTGCTTAACAGAACATCGCACCGCCGTACGTTTATCTGTTAAATCATTTCAGGGCATGCCTAACAGCCAGTCGATGTGCAATCTCTGGTACAATCTTAGAGGGAAAATAGTGGCCCGGGCAGCAGAAGTATTTGAACTAGCTCATTCCTCCGTTTAACACATGCCAAAGGATTGCAAAGCGATATCGTCCTGATCAAGAATGTGAGCTCCCGACCCAGCGCCCCCTCAGTTCATATCCTTGTTCTGCTTCATTTGGTCTGTCAGTTGGTGGGTGTTTCTTCACCTTGCTGTGCCTCAAGTCCTCAGTAAAACACTGACCCAGGGTTATTGTGAAAATTACACGAGGCGACGCACGTAAAGCGCTTTGAATGGTGTCCAGCACCTGGTAAATACACAGTCCAAGCAGCTGTGACTCAGGGGCAAGCACTGGGGGAAAAAAATGCAAACCAGACCGCACTGTGTTCCATAAATCTCCCAAACGGGTTTTGTCGTTATGACTGCTTTCAAGATATTAATGGCAAATATAACTTTACAGATCCTCAACCTGGTCTCCAAATGTGTGTCAACAATTATCACACGCTGAGTAATATGTGCTAAAACCAGAGATACAATTATTCCCCCAGCACCCTCGTAAATGGTCAGAATCCTTTCACATCTGAAGGATCATTTGACCCTGTGGTCTCGAGTCTAGTATATAAAGTCGATGTAAAACATAAAACAAAATAAAGCTAATTACACGCGCCACTTATCTTTAGTGGAAAAACAAGTGTAAAAGAATGGCAGGCTGATGTTTTGTGCTATCTACTTTATTTCACTGTATCACTTTTTTCTGAAATATTTTTTCTAGAATGGAATTTGATTTACCCGATAAGAGAGACACAAACTGAACTTTTTTGTTTGTTTGTTTAGAAAGCCACATTTTCTGAAGTTTTCTAATTTTATTCTGATCTTCAGATTTTCAGAGAAGGCACAATGAAGGTAGAGTAGATTTCTTTACTTTTATAAGAATTCCAGGAATTAAAAGGCACCAGCTGGACTCTCAGCATGATTCTAAAAACCATGTTGTGCTTAATACAGACGGTACACATAGTTAAAGAACATGACACCCTTACAAGTGTACTATTCCCCAATAACTCTTGTTCCAGCTGTTTAAACTGACTTGGGGAGTACAATTAATAGATTTTAAAACTAATTAATTTGTGCTGTACTTTGCTTTGTTTTATTTTTTTTTTCCTGTTTTAGATCTGGAGATAGGCATTCTTTGGCTGAGGTCTTATTTCAGCTTCTCCTCTGTAAGGATTATGGGACATTTATTGTTGAGGGATTGATTTATTTGAAAACATAAAACCTCCACTTATCATTTTATCTTCTTTAAACTAACCCCATTTCTAGTTACATTGTTTGTGGATGGCCTTGTTTGGTTCTTTAAATACTAGGAACAGTTTCATCATCATCAAATATTAACTGGTTGCTGTATTTACTAAGAGTTTCATCTGGAACTTTCTCAATTCTGTTCACATCTCTGAAACACATTTCAGATGAAGCTCAATGCTTGGTAGATATTCAGGCCACGCAGAATAGATCTTTATTTTGAAAAGAGAAACATTTGTATCAATAAAATTGCTTGTTTTTATGTCTGCAGAGCAAAAACAGGAAGTTGGCCTAGTTTTCAGATACTCTTAAAAAATTACTTGCTTTAAAAAGGCCACTATCTTTAAATACACCATGCATTTGGAGTTTGGAGGTTTCTTTGGGGATTTGTCTGATACTGTAAAATGCCTACACTTTTAATACCAAGTTAGCACAGAGTTTGCATTAAGACTCTTGTTGATAAAAATATATTACCGTTAACAAAATGTAAACTTCGTCCCTGCCTCAAAATATTTGAAATATTCAAAATATTTTTAAAATATTTTCAAAATATTTGACGAAGTTTACATTTACAGTAGACACCATGGAGACTTCCTATTTGGAAATAGCATATTTGGTATTAGTCTGGTGGTTGGGTAGGTGTGTGAGGAAAATGCTTATTTCAGGTAGACACATTTGGCCTCCATTTGGGATTTGAAAGGGGATTTCACTTTTGTGAAGTTAGTAAGACCCTGCAAACAGCCATTCTGACATCATGCTTTTAAATTTCTTTATCTGAAAAAGGCCTTAGGTTTTAGCAAAAGAGGGACTGATTGTCATCTTTTTGCTTCTAATTTCAAAATGCAAAAGGTAAATCAATAACGATACCTGCCCTTTGCGTAACCTCTGGGTGGAAGGAAGGATTCCTGGCTGGAATGATGTAATGATTTAATTAAATTAATTAATTAATTAAAAATTAAAAAATTAATTAAATGTAATGATTTAATGTATTCTCAGCGGCATACTGAGCTCTGCAAAGATAAATTGTTTAAATCTGAACAATAATCAGTGCTGTTTGAAAATACTTATACTCTTATACTCTTATCTCCTTATACTCTTGGTCCATGTTTGCGAGCTGTTTGAAACTTGATTTCTTTGAAACCTTCTTTTTACTCAGAGACAGGAAACTTAATTTTGCCAAGTGGAGACCCCACGGTTTAAGTCAAGTGCAAAACTAAGACCCTTAGGAATCGAGGGATTGCCAACCACCTCCTTACTTCCCAAGTTTTAGTGCCGTTTAAACTCACTTGAGACCCTTACGTTTTAAGTCACGGAACACCTAAAGCGCATGGTTTCATGGGGCAGGAGTCACAGTGTAGGGAAAGCCCATTAGAGAAGTCCCAAAGTTGTTACTCCGGACATTCTCTGGCTGAAGCATTCAAAGAAAGGAAAAAAGCAGGGGAGATGAGCTCCGGATCTTTCTTCGTAGCGATCGTAGGGAAAAATCTCCATCTTGTTAGCTGTTGGCACATCTGGTATAGACAAAAATGTTCAATGTCATTTCAACGGACCACCCGGTTCTTGGGACTTCACTGTATTTTTCTAGTTAGGAGAAGAGAAATAGAACTGAAAAGTATGAAGGAAAAACTAACTTGACCCATCAGATGCCATGGTTTAGCTTTAGTAGGAGGGAGCATTCGTTCAGCCTCTTAAGAACATTCTAAAGAAAAACTGTTTGTAAAAGGTGTTTCATGACGAAAAGAGGGAGGTTCTGCAATTCAGCTGTGTTGGGATAGCAGATTTCCTGACTGTGGGGTGTATAGGACAGAGATCCTTTGATACACTCTGTCAGGCTCTAAAGAGGAATGTAGTATGCCATTCTTAACAAGAATTCCTCCAGGAAACTGGGCTTTTGAGGCTCCTCTCTTGGGAGCACTGGTCTGTGGTACACACTCTGGCAAATGCTTTTCCAGCTTTACTTTTGTGTTCCCATTCTTTGTTCTCTACAGACATGTAAACTTCCCCAGTGTAGTGTGATTTCATTCCTTCTGAACTGGCCTGTTCTGAATCTTTGATAATTCCAACAAAGGCATCTGCATCTTTTCTTTGAACATTTAAGACGGATTTGCTTTTATCCTTTTAATCTCTCCATTTAAAAATGCAGAAGTCATCTATTACATTCTTACTTCTGTTGCACTCATAAGATATGAATGTTTTGGAGTGCACCGTGCAATTAAAAGCATTTTTGTTTCACAACAGCGTGTAAACAAAGTTACAGGAAAAATATGGAAAAACTTAAATGAAGTTTATGAGGTACTGAAATTTGGGGGTCGAAAATCAGTCGGACGAGCAATCACTTGCCAAGCTTTGTTCTGGGCCAAGCACTAAGTTCTGCGCTGGGACTAGAACATGCCTAGAACACGTCTTCTGCCCTCAAGACAGTTTACAGACAAGAGAACGCTCCTTACACCAGGGAGCGTTGGGTACTTCAAGGGACGGCAGTACTCAAAGTGTGGTCCAAGGACTCTAGAGCATCACTAAATCTGTTTCTGGGGTCTGAGAGATCGAACCCGTTTTCATGATCGTATTAAGATCTCATTTGCTGTTTTCATGGTCATTCTCTCGAGAGTGGAGTTTTCCAGAGACCACATGATAGGTGATGTTGCAACAACTGAATGCAAAAACAGGCAAGAGGGGAGGCTGCGTGCCTACTAACTTAAAAAGAAAATTCAGGACCATGTCTAGTAATGGATTCCTAAATGTTCACAATTACCACTTTTGTGATATGCATTTTCTGCCATGTGGGGCTATCATTTTCCTCGGCTTTAATGGATGACTTTTGCTTGAATGTGAGGATTCCACAGACGAGGCTGAAGAAAAAAAAAAAAAAAGCTTACCCCCTCCCCCGTCCTCACCCCTCCTACCCCCAAATAAAACCTTCAAAACACAAAAGCCTCATCTTCCTGTAGTAATTACTATGTTCCAAAAATGTGTATAAATTCAGAGTCAGGAGTTAGGAGTGGTGGTCACTGACCATGGCCCTCTTTGTCCCCACCTCAAGGAGGAGCCCCGGGCAAGCACAAAGTCATTTGAATAGATGATTGCGCCACTGTGGGTGGGAAAAGTAGAGTGGCTGACGGGTAGGGAGCTGTGGGAAGCTTTTGGTGGGAGGAGCCATGGATTAAAAAATTGCTTTCTCCAACAGCCAACTTCCTTAAATTCCTTGCAGCTGGTCAGGTAAGCTAGGTCTGGGAGCGTCTTCTGCTTTGCTTGGGGCAGTCGAAGGCCTAGTAGAACCTGGGTGGATTCCATGGAGAGAAATCCTTTTGTCCTTAAGGTAAAGGGAGTAAAATGGGTTTTGGAGGATTTGACTCAATTTAGCTCAACTCAGCATGGTAGAAGAATGGATAGGGAGAGGGTTGCCAGATGATACAGAAAGTGGGGCGCGTACTTATCCTAAAACATTGTTCATCGCCTGTGTGCAATTCCTGTTCAGTTGGGGGTTCTGTATTCCCACTTGATAGATCTGGCAACCCTGGATGGGGTTCCGCTAGGGCAGAAGCCCTAGCCAGGAAGAAAGGCAGCAAGCAGCTGGTGCCCTCTTTGTCCTGGGTCTGTATCACTACAGTAGGTCCCTAGGTGGGGTGTCTTAACAAAGGAAGGTGAAGGAACCCTAAGAACCCAACATTTGACTGTGGGCTGAGAGCGGGCCATCTCTCTTATGTTGTTTCCTGACGAGCCTATGTCGCGTGATTTTGTGGGGATTTTATTTGTTGGAGTCACACATTGAATGCCGTTATGTTCTCTTTCCTGTTTTCTGTATTTTAATGACATTTTATGCTGGCAGCCATCAGGCTGCTTTAAAAACAGCCTCCATGAATGCTTTTGGTGACTTGGTACGGACATGCTTGCCTTGTCTTTGGTTTTCATTTGATTCTGATCAGCTGCTTTGTAAACACAGGGGGTGCGTTCTTGAGCAGCTTACTATTGAACAGATAACTCAGTTAATATTTTTCCAGCACGATTGAAGGTATTCGATGAGACTGGGGCAGGCAGACAGGGTGCGGGGTGCGGGCAGTGGGGACTTAGAGGTGGGGGCAGGAAGCAGATCTGAGCCACGGGTGAGGCAGGCAAGGTTTTTCTGTGACCAGCCTCTGACTTTTAGTGTTATTTGCTCTTCAGAAAATTTCACGGAAAAATTTAAGCTCGTGATTATTTGAAAACAAGTGTTTAATGTGAATACAGTTGAATGGGGGGGGGGGGTGAGCTGTGGCGGCGGGGCGGGTGTTGAAGTATAGCGGGGACAGGTTTCTTATAAGAAGCCAGTGCGTGCCATAGAGATCCGCAAGAAAGTCCCACCCGATGTGACTGCCTTAAAGCCACATATTCTACCTCTAAGTAGGTAGTTTCAGGGATTTTGACTTGCAGCCTGTGCACAGAATGTGGGGTTGGGGTAGAGTGGGGGTGGTGGGGAGGTGGGGGTGAAAGTAGCGTGCTGGAAGCTGGCTTGGGAATGCAGTGTTCGCCTTGGGCGACTCAGGTACCGATTGCCCATGGATCTGCTGCAGGTTCCTTTATTCGGCTCTGTGGGGCCCTGTGGCGTGGGGGCTTCTTGTGGCTGTAGACCCCTGGAATTAGACCAGGGTTTGTGGCTTTGTGCCTCGTGGATTCCTGACGTTTCTGGCTTCGTTATACTGAACTACCAGGAGTTTTCAGCCATCGTGATCACATACAACCCAGAATATATATTCACAGCAAAAAAAAAAAAAAAAAAGAAAAGAAAAGTATGAATTCACCGTGTTCTAGACCTGAATAGAATAACCAGTCATTTGGGACAGACTATCAGAACAGCCTTATTTATAAGTTGGCTATGTTCTCTTGTTGGAGGAAAAAGAAAGAACTTAATGGAAGGAAACAGCAAGAGAAGCAAGTAGGCTTCTTGAAAAAAAAAAAAAAAGATTATTTGAGAGACAGAGCACAAGCTGGGGGAGGGACAGAAGGAGAGGGAGAAGCAAACTCTCCCGATCCTGGGACGCTGGGGTCATGACCTGAGCCGAAGGCAGATGCTTCACCCACTGAGCCACCCAGGCGCCCCAGCAAGTAGGCTTCTAAGGCAGACTTAGTGTTGCTCCCTATAAAATCATTCTCACAAACTTTATTCATTCACTCAGCAAACTTATGGAGTGACCGCTCTTCTCCAGACACAGAAACATCCCTGGAGGTTCAAAGATGAGGAAGATAGAGTCCTGCCTTTGGATAAGCTCAAAGTCTAGTGGGGAGATAGGCATGCAAACAATTTATCGATGTGCACAGTGATAAGTGCTGGGATAAAACTGCAAGATGCAAGGGGAGGCTCAGAAGAGGGGGAGATAAATGAGAGGCAGCGCGGGGAGAGGAGTCTAGGCAGATCTTTACAGGGGAAGAGTCATTTGAACTGAAAATCCATGTTGGGGAGTTCGAGCCTGGGAACTTGGCTTCTGCCCCTAACTGAGCTGCGTCTGAAGTAGGACGAGTCCTCTCATTTCTTTGCTCTTTGCTTTCTCAGGAAGATAAAGGCACACGGGATGTTCCTTAAAGTCCGGTTCAGCCCTAAATGTTACAAGCTGGTAATCAGGCCATCTCGTTGGACTGTTTCAGAACAAGTTGTCATCGCGGAGCCCTACTCCCTTCATCTTTTTGGAGGTCACCATTTGGAAGCTTTCTTGAGGCAGATAGGCAAGAAAGTTCTTCTGCCCTCTTCCCAGCTTCTTATCTGAATTCAGACTTGGTGTCTGGTTTGTGCCAAAGTCATTGCCCAGTGTGTGCGTAAATGGGACCTCAAGAAAGCAGAGTTCAGTAGTGTAAGGAAATGAGATGCTGAGCTGACTGCAGGGGAGGGGGGGGTGCTTGGCTGGCCTTCTCCATGGGGGTCTGTGTTCAGCCTCATTAATCTTGCCTTCAATATTTTCAGGAAATGGTTTATTAAAGACTTTTAAAAAAAAGCTTTCTTGTCTGCATCGCAAATTTAAATTACAAGTTATATGTAAGATTTAAGGATGCTCTTTATGCATATTTGTCAATGTTCATAGATGCTATAATGTTGGAGGAGAAATTGATGCAGATTTTATCCATTTTTTAGAAAGACAGAACCCTAAGAGGAAGAAAGTGGGAAATTAGCCATTAGTATGCTGAGATCTGGCTAATACGTTTATGTTGATGTCCCCTCACTTTTAGCTCCTTTAGATCGTTCTAGCCTTTAAATAGGTCTTGATGGTGGTAAGAACCAGGCAACCTCAGACGTGTGATTTGTAATTCTTGAATCACTGTTACTTCCTCTGAGCAGCTGTGTCTACGCATGTAAGTGTGTGTCAGTGGGCTGCTGTGATCTACAGGATTTTTCATTTAACACACGATGATTAAAAGGAAATAACATAATTTGTTTCATAGAACAAATCATCTGTTCTTTGCCTGTATTTAGCATTTCACTTTCATTCTTGGTCGCCTAGCAGAGCTGTGAGGTGTCTTTGAAAAGGTAACCCAGTAATCATTGTATCTGAGGGGAGGGGTTCCCCCCACAACCCCCCCTCCCTGTAATTCCACATGTATTTGAAGAAGCCAGTCATTCTGCAAACAGCTGTTCCTGTTAAGATACTGTGACTGACAAAAGGTAATTTTCAGCTTCCTAGGGTCCTTTTCTTATTCTGATGGATGGTAGAGCTTTCTCTTAGGAACGTTAAAAAGTACATTTCACAGGCTTTTTCTACCACCAAGTGCATGGGAAATCTTGGATCTGACAGACTCACCCTCATAACTCCCAAGACTTAGGTGGGATTTGAATCTCTACAATGCTACTTTTCTCTCTCCGTCAAAGGCTTTGTACTCATTTGTCAAAAGCCTGAAGGTAGGAAAAAGGAAAGAGATTGAATTGTGGAGGTTTTACAAATGCTCGGCAACTTTTTCCTTTGTCTGTCATCAACTTTTTGATGCAGATGTATTTCAGAAGTTTCATTGACCATTTTCTCCCCCTGCTGCTTTTTGGGTGCAATTTCAAAGCAAGTAGATGGGGAAGGGGGAAGTGGAAGGTTCATGGGTGTAGTGTGGCTCTTATTCTGGCTAAGAACCACTTTCCTATTGAATCACTTTGCTATTTTCTTAACTCAGGAACATAGTGAAAGGCCAGATGAGAATGGTTTGTTTTTAAGGCCAAAGGAAATGGAAAGGAAGTGACATTCAGGCGAGCATACATGAACTGGCATGCTAATCTCTGTCATTCTTCTTTAATTCTCCGGGGAAGCAGAGAGAGAGTTCTTTATCTTTATCTTTATCTTTATCTTTTTTTTTCCCTTAAGATTTATTTATTTATTTCTTTTAGAGAGAGTGAGAGAGAGCGCATGGGGCAGGGGAGGGAAGAGAGACAGAGAGAGAGAATCCAAGCAGACTCCCTGCTGAGCTTGGAGCCCCATATGAGGCTCAACCCCATGAGCCCAGGAGCCAGAGACTACGACCAAAGCTAAAACCAAGAGTCGGCAGGGGAAGCCTAACCGACGGTGCCCTCACCCTCCCAGCCCCCACACCCCCTCCCACCCTAACCCAGGCACCCCATAGAGAGTTCTTTGTCTTGACTAACCTTAGCTGCTGTTTTCTGGGTAGAGCCAGCTCTGCTGGTGGTTGGCAACTGTCAAAGGTAAAGACTTGTAGAGTCTTTTTGACATGGTCCACTGGGCACATGGCAACTCTGAACCTGTGGTTCTAGAAGGAGGACTTGGGACACCTTTGACGTGGCTTGGGAAACCTGAGGGGTATTTTTTTTTTTTCAGACCAAGATAGTTTCTGGGCTGTTATAGACCCAGTGTGGTAAGATATCTTGTGACCCATTCAAAGTGCTTAGCTGGTCGAAAGAAAACGCTGGAAACTTTCTAGTCTTTAGTTTTCCAAAGGCCAAGAACAATGGGTGATTAGATACTGTGCTGGGCAGTCCCTCCCCTGCCTCCACCCCAACCCATCCCTACCTGTTTACCAAAGAAGGACCAAAAGCAGATGTTAGTAAATGTCAGAAACCAAGTTTATTCCCCTACGACTCCAAACTCATAGTTTAAGTATTTTGGCCTATAATTAAGTTTGGGCCTCTTGAAGAATGAGGACTGTGCAGAAGAGATTTGTTAGCATGGAGTGTTGTGCCTATCAGTATGTTAGCCTGAGTTCCAAAGTCATCTTGAAAAAACGTAAGAGGCTTGGTTTTCTTGGGAAATATTGTGTTCCCCAGATAACACTGATATTACATTATTTGGTCTGGTCATCTATTGTTTGGATAGAAAATGCAGATTTTTTTTGTCTTTTATAAGCTTTCTTTAGCATAAGCAGCAGTCTCTGGTAAGGTAGTATTGCTATGCATTTGCATTGTTATAGAATTAAATTATGGATTCTGTCATTCAAAAGAGAATGCTTTATAAATCAAGTAAAAATCTCATAACTAAGACAAATAAGTTGTGTTTAAATCTTCTGGGGCCTCCTATTCCATACTTTCCGTTTTACAGCTCAACTTGATGTAATTATTAAAGTGTAATTCTCTTTTCTTTTTCTGTGTACTGTTTTTGCTTTGTACGAATGTCATTAGTTTTCTGAGACAAAGCTTAAGAAAAGTTATTATATGTAAAGGACAGTAATATAAAAGTACAAAGGCAGGAAGTAATCCTTTATCTGTAGATTGGCAGAAGATGCGCCAAATACGCGGCATTCTCTCCCTCTCTTCCTCACTGATAGCACTCAATGTAAATGATGTTAAAACTTGAAATCGTAACAATGGTAAAAAAAAATCCTAGTGTATTTCTTTTCTTTTCATTGTTTAAACTGATCCATTGTTTGGAACTCCTGACTTTAAGAGACAGCCCTCATTACAAAGCTTCTTCGGAAGGGGTTACAGACTGCGTTCTGTGCAAGCATCTATGGTTGTGTTTGCCACAGGAAGAGGAAAGATCATTCACAGAGAAGGAAGGTCGGGAGTAAGTTATTGAGACCTGGTGAGGTTGGGGGGCAGGACCTCCAAATGCAGCTGCAGTTAGTGACGGAAAGCCCCGAAATTCCAAAGAGGGAGCAGAAGTAGAGACAGAGATTTACGATGTGAGCCGGTGCGGTGATAGGTGAAACTTTACAAGAACTTTGTTTCTCCAGGGAAGGGAGATTAGAGAGAAGAGCAGAGGATTAGGACTGAAGCTTGGGGAAATCTTAATGGTAGGGCGTGGGAGGAAGAAGAGGAACCCCCAAGTATAAACTGGCATGCTTGGCCAGCAAGCATCAGCGCTCCCTGCAGGGTTGTTAACTCTGAGCCAGAGAACCTCGGTCACACTGGGTGGAGGGTGGAAAATCTAGGGACTAAAATCCTTGCGATTTCGCTTCGGTGCAGGTTGCGGTAGGCGTAAAATGAAGCTTATGTTTTCTCATAGGAGGCACATTAGTGGGGCGGGGGGGAACCCTCCACTGTTGTGTTTTTGAGCCCATAGAAGGATTTCCTGCCAGTCCTGGTATGTGCTGAAATGATGTAGCCGTTCTTAAGCTACTTTTACAAAATCAGAACGATTGGGTTAATAACATTCTCAACTCTTCCTACCAATAAATGCTTCCTTTACCAGGATATGCAGAGGAATGTAAAGGTACGTGGAAAGTAAGATATGATTTGATTTTCTAAATTATTTGACTTGGTTAAAATGAAATTTGTCATCGGGAGAAATGAAAGGACGAAACTGACAAAAAATCATGGCTCCTTTTATTTCTCAAGCTCTGTTCTAAGTTATATTCAGCTTCTTATCATGCACGCATCCGGGTTTGTGTTCAATGTAGCTCTAGAAAGTTTTGAAGGCCACACCTTGATTCGCAGTGAAATTATAGGAATGCTTTAATGACAAGATAACTCAGTGTAGAGGCGTGATTGTGGAAAGGTTTAGCCATCTGAAGTAAGGGAGGTTCCTATCATGTGTCAGAAACGCTTGATGAACTAACCCGTTTCTCCTGTGGATTCAGGTGGCCTGGGAGCTTATATTACACTCCTGGGTACCTCCCCAAAAAAGCTGCTCTTTTTCTGCACCCCTCTCTCCAGTGTAAAGAATTTTAGCATTGGTGGAGAGAAGAATTGCTTGAAGTTGCGCTTATCTGGAAAAGATTATGGGAGACCTGGTCATGTGAATGAGAGGTTCTGTAGCCTCTTTGGAGAGTGCTGGCCAGTTAAACGAACGCAACAGGTCACATTTGACATTGTGATAGATCTCTATCCATTGATGTCCTTTGGTACCACATAGTAGACACCATAATTAGCAGCCATGTCAGCATTTAAGCAACACCAAAGGCATATTTGGTTGCCCAGGACTGACATACTAGCCTGTCTGGAAGTTCGTAAAGAATCAATTAAAAAAAAAAAACATTGAAAGAGCTGAGACTCCAAAATACACTTTGGTCTCAATTATCCAAGTGATCTAGGGCCATTGCCTCTGGAACCTAAGGAACAACATGACTGTCAGGTATAAAGAGGTATGCTCTGATGAACAGAATGCCAGGGGATTTCAAGATGTTTCTCATGTTGTATGGATTCAGGAAAAAGAACTTTAAAACTGCCCAGAAAAATGGATCTAAAATTTATCAGGTATATTTATGTGTATATAGTTATCTAACATTTTCCCTTAATTTTCTTGATGGTTTCTGTATGCAGATCCAAATCCTAAATCTTATTTAACACACATGATTTTACATGTCAGGAAATTTTTATTTAATCTGTAACGTTATGAGAGTATCATAGTATTCCTAATATTTTATGTTTAAAAGATTTATTTATTGAGAGAGAGAGAGAGAGAGAGAGAGTGGCCGTGGGGGGTGCAGAGAGAGAGAGAGAGAGAAAAAGAGTTTCATGCAGACTCCCTGCAGAGCGAGGAGCCCGCCCTGGGGCTCGACCCCACAACCCTGAGATCACGACCTGAGCGGAAACCGAAAGTTTGGCCCTAAACTGACTGTGCTACCCAAGTGCCTCCTAATATTTTATGTTTTAAATATAATTTGATGCATATTAAAGTAGGGCAGAGCAGAGTGGCTAAGAGAATGGGTTCTGGAATCAGACCAACCAGGTTTTAGTTCGAGTTTTGTCACTTTCTAGCTGCGCCAGTTTCTCTAAGTGTCAGTTTCCTCACCTGGAAGGTGGAGCTTAAAAGGTTATCGATCCCAGGGGGTTGGTACGAAGACTGTTCATTCGTGCGTGCAAAGTGCTTATTACAGGAATCCACACATGCTTGGGACTGCATAAACTTTGTTACTTTGTTGCCGGATTTTGAGAAATACCAGTGCGCATTCATCTAATTCTTCATTTTCAGGGTCGCTGTGCCAGAGAGAACTGCAAGTACCTTCACCCTCCTCCACACTTAAAAACTCAGCTGGAAATTAATGGACGCAACAATCTGATCCAACAAAAGACCGCCGCGGCCATGTTCGCCCAGCAAATGCAGTTTATGCTCCAGAATGCTCACATGTCATCACTTGTAAGTCACGGCTATGTCTTTGAGAAACTGCGTATGTGTCTTTTTTTTTTTTTTTTTTTTTTTAAGAATATAGATCTATGCCGAAATCGCCTTGCTGGGCTTTTGGGTGTATTGGGTTTAACACCTGGGTTGCATTTACCGTGAATTCAGTTTCTAGAAGAATAGCAATAAAGGAGCAGGGGCATTTTAAGATGAGGAGGAGGTCTGATTGTTATTACAGGTAAACCGTTGAATTCTCACGTATTAAGCCAAAGAAATTTCCTTGCTCTTTCATGGCGGTTTTGTTACTTCTTAATGGCTTCTTATTTTGAAATAATTATAGGTTGAAGGAAAAGTTGGCAAAGACAGTACAGAGTTCCCATATTACCCCTCGCCCAGCTTCTACCTCTGTTAATTTCTTGTGGCATATTTGTCAAGGTGAAGAAACCGACATTTTACGCATTGCTATTAATTAAACTCCAGATTTTATTCAGACTTCATTAGCTGTTTTTTTAGGGTCGTCTTGCTGTTCCCATGTCGAATCCAGGGTACCACGGACATTTATTTGACTCCTGTGTCCCCTCTCTCTTCTGGTCTGCGACCGATTCTCGGTCTTTCCCTGTTTCCCATGATCCTGACATTCTTGAGGAATCCTGGCCAGGTATTTGATGGTGGTTTAGCTTAGCGCAGCCACAGAGTTTCCCTCTGCAGGAATTAAAAAGATGATGTCGCCATTCTAGCCCAGCATCTGGTATTTTTATAGATCAATGAGTTGAAATGGATCCTTGACAAAGTAATTTTGTCCTATTGAAAATTCATTTTGTCCTGATACCTTACAATATAAAGTTGCAGTTTAGTCTTAGACCTTCCATTATTGAGATACTAATTGGAAAGGAGTATGTTGTCTTCATCTGTTACCCATTTGGTCAGTGACTATGTAGTAAACTCACTGAAAGCTAAAGACCATGTAGCTTTTCTGCTCTGTCGTATTTAGATGAATACAATGAAAATGTGGTCTCAGCAAAGCCTATTTCATTATAAAATCGATTCTCAGAATTCGAGGAAATCCGTGTGGACAGGGCAACCCCTTCACTGGTACATCTTTATAGGTAGTCGGGGCATTGATGAGTCGCTGAAATTTTGCACCATGATCCTGTTTTTCCAGAAGGGCCAGACAGCATTAAGTAAAATGAATAGATTTCATTCCCCATACTAGAAGTTTGCCAAAAACATTTGCCTTAGAACTCAGTGCTGATTAATTACATTGATAAATTAGTTCCCAGAAGGTCATCAGTGAGCTCTGAGCTCTTCTTTGACCTTTCATAATGCTTCATACAGTTAAACTCCTTCTTCCAACCCTTTTGTTAGCTTTCACACAGTGAGCTGTTTTCGCTCCTCCGTGTTTCTAAAGGGGTAGGGAAAAGAAGGTGTTCTAGATTCTGGGAATAGTATGAACAAAACCACAGAGAAATGAATGTTTGTGGTGAGTCCAGAAAGGCGTGAGCAGTAAGGGAATAAAGCAAGGGAGCTTTTCACCCACCGCCATTACCACTCGTGGCCTCTCGTGGATGTCCCAATTTCAGAAGGAGCGAAGAATAGAGGCCAGACTGTATTACACACCTGAGCCCAGCATGGTTTTTTTTTTTTTTTTCCTTAGTCAAGAGATAGCACCGGGGCATCAATCAAATACCCGGTTTCAGGGAATCAGAGAGCGAGGCCTGGGATAAAGTAGGGGTAAAAGCAGAAGGCAGACTAGTCATCTTCTATTCAGCCTCCAGGAGAGTGTTTCCATTCCCCATCTCAACCATTCATGCATTATTGATCATGCTGGCTCACCCTGGAGATGAGGGAGTGGCTTTTTTTAGAGTCCAATAAGAGATCCGTTGAGTTCTCTAGCCTCTTGTGCTTTCTAATTGAATTCTCCATGCTTTCTATAATAGAATACATTTCCCTTTTTTTCTTCCATGAGGGTAATTTCCGATTTCAGACTGCAGAATATGACTGATATGACTCACAGGAGTACAATTTATTTTATAGCATGTCGTAAGATACAAGACATTACTTAGAAGACCCCAGGGAACAATTGGAAATTGCTTTTCTACCTTGTAGATTATTTAACAATAGCTGTTGTGATGTGATAAACTGATAAAAGATTAATTTCTGCCGTTATTATGTATACAAAAAACTAACCCCAAGATGATTGATATGATCCTATTTTGTGGTCTAGAAAGCTTTGTAGGCGTGTTGTAATTGCACTAGTGTGAGCAATTTTAAGTGACATTTACCAGTCTGATTTGAAAGAAATGTTCTTTATTATGGATCTTGATATTACTGTAGAAGTAACATATGATTTTACTTGACTTTTCTGGTACCTTCGCTCCCCAAACAACTCTCTATCCCTTTTAAGCCCCCACCACCCTGATAATCTGATTCTTCTCCCTAGAATAGTCAAGGCTTTGTTTAAATTTCCAGTCCTGATATTTAGATGGTTGCATATTAAGACCCATTTGGTATCACTGGCTTGAACTTCACGTCTTTCCACAAAGCATACTTTGATCTGTTTCTAGGATACCAAGAGAGCACATCTGCTTTCGGAAAATTGAGTATGGTTTGCTTATTATGAGCCCCAGATAAAGGGAATGTCAACCTAAATGGGATGTTCAATGTGACTGAACAATGAATAAAAGCCACACCTAGTCAATTTCGGGGAATGCTTGCTGTAGCAGGCAAGTTTGTTCACTGTATTTAACAGGTCTGAATTGACATTTGCTGGTATAAAATTCTACCCCTGAAAGCTTTTGTTAGCTTTATTAAGGAACTTTAGCGAGTGAGACAAGGAGCGTGACTCCCCAGTGTTTTTCGATGCCATTAAGAGATAGTTTCTCATGTTCACAGAAAAAAAAAAGTCATGTATAAGAACTCCCCCTGGCATAATTAGGAGGCAAACAGGAGCCCTGTTGAAGAATTTTAAGGAAATCAGACACACTGGATTGCTCTCAGGCAAACTGATGCTTTTAAATTTCAGTTTCACAACCGGAAATTTTCATTACGGGAGGAAGGGTTCTCACGGATGGATGTAATGTTTGCATATGTGAAGTGCATATGGTGTTGTCAGCCGATTAGAAACACTTCTGATTTAGACGTTTTGCATAGTCTAGATCTATCCATGTCTAGTAAACCCCTTTGGTTTCTCTCTTTGAATGCGGTAATGCACGTGGAAACAGTTCTTTACACGCAGGTGAACTTGACCGACCCAGTCAAGTGTATTCACCTGATGATTTATAATAGAGGTCATGGGTTCAGCCTTTGGGGTGTGCCAAGTCCCCTGGTCTGCTGTTTTTCGTGACTTGCAGTCCTGCGGCCAAGTTAGAGTGTTTCAAACCACAGAGCCTATCAAAAAACTGGTTCCACTCCAGACCTGTCCTTCCTTGCAAATAGTATCATCTAGTGTATGTCTGAACCCTCCCCACCGTTTTACATCATTTCTATAATTCTCTGTACCAGATACATTTCCCATAAACAAGCTCATATGTTTATCTGACATTAATAGAGCAAGGAATGAAGGTTGAGGTAGCACCTCAGAATATAAAGTTTTGTATCATTCCACAGGACTTTGGACTGCAACAGCGTTAAGCAAATAGAAGCTGAGTTGCAAAATAATTTATTTACTTTTTCATTTTAGAAAATGTTAAGTACTTCAGTGTTTCAGTCATTAAAGACAAAGAATAGCATCCCTCCTTAACCGTGGTACCTTCTACATTTTGCTGATTCCCATCAGAGTTACAGGTTTTCTAGTACATAGAGCTCACATATGGTTCATACACAAAACTAACTTCATTGGCTGAAGCATCTGCCATCTCCCTATTGTCATGGCTCTTTTATTAAAGGTTATGATAAGGGGCGCCTGGGTGGCTCAGCTGGTTAAGCATCTGCCTTTGGCTCAGGTCATGATCTCACAGTCCTGGGATCGAGCCTGCTTCTCCCTCTCCCTCTGCCTGCCCCTCCCCTTCACACATGCCCGCACACTCTCTCAAAATAAATAAAATCTTCTAAAAAAATAAATAAAAGTTATCATGACAAAAGGTGGGCAAGCCATTTTGTAGACTTAGTGGAAAAGGAAACCATGTCCACATTCCAGATGACCAGTCTCATGATCACTACAGAAATTCCAGTGCCCTTTAATGAAGGTTCTCAAGAGGAATTTTCAGCTTATCTACTCTCTAAAGGATAAATGGCGACATTTTGTTCTTTCATCTCGATGTGCTTACATCTCCATGTTTTGTAAAGAGATTTTTGCAGAACGTTCAAGTTGGTGATGACAGGCATTATGTAATTATTAGGTGAATGTGCTCCTAATATAATTATGACCGTCGTTATCACGTGACGTTCCACACAGACCGAGGTTGACTACATCACACACCACAGGAGTGTGCGGAGTGCATCTAGCCCCAAATTCCTGTGGATTTTACCATGTTTGCTAAAAGGTTAGCCAAGATTTCACTTTCAGATACTGCAACTGAAGCCTAACATCATTTATTTGTTCAGCAAATTGTTCCCACGGGTAGGCTTACCTGGAGGTTAGTGAAGGCTCAGGGCCCATCATTTGCATGGTCTCCATCCGAGGCCCTGGGAGGAGCCCCACCGGTGTATTTACAATGTGTTTGTAAAGTTTGCAAAATACATTTGTGTACTCTTTGTTCTTAAGGCTCCCCTCACGCACCCAGCCGCCTAAACTTGAGGCCCTACAGATCCTAGATTCACTCCTGATTGCAATTACTGGTGCAAAGTGGAGTCATTATTCCGGTCCTCTCCCTAGGCTGTGTATGTCACACAGCTTGAAGCTCCTTTTATAGTCAAGCAGAGTAAGTCCCACCAGCAGTAAGTTCGTGGCCTTGCCCCAGCTCTGTTAATACACAATGTGAAACCTTGTTTGTTCAAAGGTGAAATGGAAATGCTACAGTTTTGCAGCTAAACAGGGATCATTTGTACATGATATCTTTTATGACGCCCCATTGCTCCAATAGTAACAAATCTCAACATTCTCCCGTTAGCCTCCCCCATATATTCTCATGGGATAAACGCAACATAATCTCCTCTCCGCCCATTCCGTGTCCTCCTCCTGGGGCTGCTGAGCTCCAGTGGCTACAGCCTGGAACTAATGAGACCATGTGGGCCTGTTAGCGTCTCTGTTCTTGATCACAGTCTAAGGCACAGCAAACTATCCCAGAACTGCTTGTTGATCACAGTGAGTTGAAGGCAGGAAGTTTGGAGGGCTCTGTGAAAAGCTTTTTTTCTGACGGAAGATAAAGCAACAGCAGTGGCCAACAAAATCAATGCCTGACAATCTCACCCTATTGGGGATAGTTTTTTCCTTATCAAAAGCATCTCATCTCATGAGAGAAGGCCATGATCATGATCATGATCTTAAACTGGTTCCTCCAAAACGGTCCTATTTTGCTTTAGTATACTTTATGCATCGACTAAATATTTTTCTAAAGACTTCTTTATTAGAGAGAGAGAGCACACAAGAGCGAGGGGGGGCGAGAGGGGCAGAGGGAGAGGGTGAGAGAGAACCTCAAGCTGACTCCCCACTAAGTGTGCAGCCCGGTGCAGGGCTCAGTCCCACAACCCTGAGATCATGATCTGAGCCGAAATCAAGATTTGGACATGTAACCGACGGAGCCACTCAGGCACCCTACATCTACTAAACCTTTTAAACTCTTCTTTAGCTGGTCTCTACTCTTAAACCATTCTGTGGATGCCAGTCACATTAACAATTTGCTGTCCCCTGGTACCACACATTTTGTAGTAAGAAGTTGCATCTTTTGGTCTGTAGTATCAATCACTAAGACATTTTTCCCAGAACTCTGCATTGGATACCTTCTGCTACTCATGATTTAGCCACTCCAGTTTAAAAATGCACACGTGGGGGCACCTGGGTTGCTCAGTGGGTTGAGCCTCTGCCTTCGGCTCAGGTCATGATCCCAGGGTCCTGGGATTGAGCCCCACATCAGGCTCTCTGCTCGGAGGGGAGCCTGCTTCCTCCCCTCTCTCTGTTTCTCTGCCTACTTGCGATCTCTCTCTGCCAAATAAATGAATAAAATCCTTTAAAAAAATAAAAATGCACACAAACGGGCACCTGGGTAGCTAAGTGGGTTAAGCATCTGCCTTCTGCTCAGGTTAGGATCCCGGGGTCCTGGGATCAAGTCCCACATTGGGCTCCCTGCTCAGCAGGGAGCCTGTTTCTCCCTCTCCCTCTGCCCCTCAACGCTCCCCCCCCCCCGCCGCCGGCTTGTACTCACTCTCTCTCTCAAATAAATAAATCAAAAATCAATCAATCAATCAAAATGCACGCACACATATATTTGTGTTTGTTTGCACGGGAAGCCATGTGTGTATAAAGTATCCCGTGCTTCTCACCCTGTTTGACCCAGCATTTCCCATCTATGTGAAAAGACAGTTTGGGGGCAGCCTTCTGCTTAAAATCTCCCTCAGCAAAACTGATGGATTTATTCAATTTCTGTCCTGCCATTTCTGATCCCTGAGTGTTTCTTTTGTACGGTGACGTTTGAACTGGATTTTTCTAACTGGTAAACCTAAAAGTAATCAACAGCTTAGGAATCGGTTTTCATTCCACTCAGTAAATATTTATTGAGCATCTACTCCGTGCCAGGTATTTCAGAGGGTCCGAGGTAGATAAAAAGATAACCTAGAAACAGTCTCTACCCTCTAGGAATATATGATCTAACAATAGTAAGATGGTGAATTCATGTTCTTGTGATTCTCTTAATTTCTGATTTCTACCTGATGTTCTGTATTTTTTTTTTTTACAGCTTTGGCCTTTTCTTCTTCTTCTTTTTTTTTTTCCCCCTCTGTAGAGTTCTCTTTCTATTAGCCATGCAAGGTTTTGCTTTAATTTGTGTTGGTGGTGGTGGCGGTTTGATGAACTGTTGATAATCCCAACCCTTAGCATCCATTTATCCTGGACTCACATGGAAATGTTTATAGTCTTCAGGCTTCTTGCACCTTCTTTGCTTTTCTCAGCTTTTGTCATCGCCCCGCCCCCATCCATATTTCCTTCAATACCCTTTGTTAAAATTGGGCAACACTTGATTTCTTTATACTTTTCCTTTCCTAGTGGAGTACTGATCAATTGTCGCTATTATTACACGGTGGTTCGTCAACAAATAATTTTTAGGTCAGCCCTTGTTCACTTTTCAGGAACAGTCAAAATTGCCTTGCCCGTCTAAAGAAGAGGTCATTTGTCCTCTCTCCAGATTCGTACTTGCAGTAAGCACGTGGTGTTATGCAGATCTGTATCTAGGCGCTCCATTCTAAGTGCTGGCTGACTTGGCAGCTTCTTCCACCAAACACAGGCAGATCCAGACCACGACGTGTCCTCCCTTGCACTCTACATTTTACACCTTTCACACTCACACTCCTTTGCCTGCCTGCCTACCTGCAGTGCTTCCTCTTACTTGGACACTTTTGCGATTAAGATCAGAAAAGCCAGACCTAGATGAGAGCAACTCTTCACTTTTGACCCTTGAATTTTTTTTTTCCTAGCTCTCTCTTGGGCCACAGTGACTTATTCATTAACAAGTGTGATTAGAACATAAACACCACTATCAGCTTGCGTCTGTTTGCAAAGTCAAGTCTCTATTATTAAGGGACCAATTAACTAGTCTGGAGGTTCCACGGGCCTCCTGCAGTGTGCCTTTTGGCCATCTCAGTCCCCACAGAACAATATTCGGAGAGTGTAGAGACGACCCAGCAAAAATCTGAAACCAAGATTATTCAGTTGTGCTCCACGTGAAGTTAGTCAAGTCTGAGGGAAATGAAAATTGTACATTTCAGTGTGCTTGCGGACTATGTAAGGACAGAAATTCATATGGTGACAGTAAACAGGGCTTCCTTTTATACTATATAAATGCTTGCCAATGAGCAATAAAATTTAGGCATTATGAATGCTAGTCAAAGTTAAGAGTGTTATTTTTCTGGTATTAAAATCAAGTCAACAAATCATTACCAAATTTTTGCCATCCTTTAAGAGAAAATGTTTGGTTGTCTACCTCTAGACAGGAGCTCACAGAGAGAATGCCTCAGTTACATTGACTTCAGGCCAGGATTAGCCTCAGTGAGTTAAAGTATTTTACATTCATCCAACGATAATTATAATTGACCTTGGATATTATTGAAGTAGCTACAAACAGATCTAAGTAAGCTATTGGGCAGACACAAAGATTGCTTTAGCATAGCATTTCACTTCTATTTCCTTGTACTAGATTGAGGGATAACCCAATTTAAATAATAAGTTAACATTCCTTGAATGTATTTCAAGCATAGTCTTTTATTAAATCCTATTACAATGCAGAGATTTTTCAGAATCCTTTAAGACCCAACACGTGGAGCAACGCTCCTAAAATTTTACCTTTACAAGGTTCCATCTATGTTCCCATTCTTTTTTAAAGATTTTTTTTTAAGATTTTATTTATCTACTTGAGAGAGAGACAGTGAGAGAGAGCATGAACGAGGAGAAGGTCAGAGAGAGAAGCAGACTCCCCATGGAGCTGGGAGCCCGATGCGGGACTCGATCCCGGGACTCCAGGATCATGACCTGAGCCGAAGGCAGTCGTCCAACCAACTGAGCCACCCAGGCGTCCCTATGTTCCCATTCTTAGTCACCGAGTAGTTATCATTGTATAAAGAAATAGTTAAGAATCCTAATTTAGTAACAATTAAAAAATATTTTAGTGAATCCTGTAGTATTAGTTTCAACTTGCAGAATCTTGCCAAAAGTATGAAATTTCTATACATGCACATACAAAATTAGTGCTTTACTCCAGAGACTGACAGAATGCTTTACTCTTTGGAATCCTCTAGAATGAGGGTCAGCGATGGTTTCTGTAAATGACAAAATTATAAATATTTTTTTAAAGCTTTTACTTATTTATTTGACACAGAGAGAGAAATCACAAGTAGGCAGAGAGACAGGCAGAGAGAGAGGGGGAAACAGGCTCCCCGCTGAGCAGAGAGCCTGATGTGGGGCTCGATCCCAGGACCCTGAGATCATGACCCAAGCCGAAGGCAGAGGCTTAACCTTCTGAGCCACCCAGGCGCCCCGACAAAATTGTAAATATTTTAGGCTTCATGGGACAAGAGGCAAAGTTGAGGATCTTATCTACAACTTTTTGTTAATACAGGTCTCCTAATGACAGTGGAATTTATTTAGGGATGCTGAAATATGAATTTCATATACATATACATATACTTTTTATGTGTTACAAAATATTATTCCTCTTTACTTTTTTTCAACCACTTAAAAATGTAGAAAGCATTCTCACCATCTGGCCATACAAAAGCAAGCAGGCCAGATTTGGCTCAGGAGCTGCGATTTGCCAATCCTTACCCTAGAACATAAGCTCTTAGATAGTGGGTAGTCCAGAGCCAGCACCAATGGTGAATTCTGCGAGGGCTTTAAATTTCCTGAGGAATTTCATAGACTAGTCCACAGCTTTCCAGGAAGTCCAGGATTAAGGCAGACTAGGGCCCACCATTCTAGAGACAATCAGTGACTTTTAAGAGGCATTTCCTTAGGCTCTGGTCATTCCTAGGTACTGTGCCTTCGCTCTTGGGAATTCCTACCCTAGTAGCTAATACTGTTAGAGACACTGAGGGTAAATAAGTGTCTAGATGATCTTGTTATTCATGAATCAGTTGTGTCCACCATTCTTGTTGGCTTTTTAAGACTCAGAGGAAGCTGAAATTCCACATCTCTGGTTCTCAGAGGGAAAACCTGATATTTTCAAATATTTAGGAAATAATTTAGGTTCGAGTGAATATCTGAAACATATTTAAGTGTCCAGACCATTTCAGGTTATAAATAGAAATGAGATTCAACCCACTAGGAATTTTTTTCTTTAAAACCCCATGGATGGGCTCTTATTAGCTCTCCTGATTGGGAAGAGCTATAGTAGAGGTATAGGCAGGATGAAAGTTGCTTATTAAAACTGAACGTGTGGGCCAGCTGGGTGGCTCAGTAGGTTAAAGCCTCTGCCTTTGGTTCAGGTCATGATCTCAGGGTCCTGGAATCAAGCCCCGCATCGGGCTCTCTGCTTGGTGGGGAGCCTGCTTCCTCCTCTCTCTCTGCCTGCTTCTCTGCCTACTTGTGATCTCTGTCTGTCAAATAAATAAATAAAATCTTAAAAACAAAACAAAAACTGAATGTGTGAGCTTGCAGGCTGCTTAACAGGTAGCTGTTAGCCAAAGCTAAGCTATTCAAATTCATGAAATGGAGTAGTTACTCTGGGGCAGGGGT
Organism: Mustela erminea; assembly: GCF_009829155.1. NCBI lineage: Eukaryota > Metazoa > Chordata > Mammalia > Carnivora > Mustelidae > Mustela > Mustela erminea. The sequence goes on along the minus strand of NC_045635.1, from coordinate 111,401,555 downwards.
GGTGGTAGGAAAACCAAAAATGTCTATTTGAAAGTAAATAAGGGCTATTTGAAAGTAAAAAGAGCGCAGGTGGCTCAGTTAAGCGTCTGCCTTCAGCTCAGGTCGTGATCCTGGGGTCCTGGGTTCCAGCCCTGGGGCGCCCCGTGCTCAATGGGGAGTCTGCTTGAGGATTCTTTCTCTGTCTCCCTCTGCCCCTTTCCCTACTCAAGTTGCTCTCTCCCTCTCAAATATGTAAATAAATCTTTTTTTTAAAAATTCAGTAGTTTTTAAAGAGAATTGTAATAATGGTTCTCACATTTATAAAATGCAAAAAAGCAAAAAAGTATCCAGGAGAAAGAGTGCGGTGACTTCAGTGGGAAATTTACTGTGAACGTCCGAGAGAAAAGAGACTTAAAACAGAGTACTCTTGTGTGGTTCAAATACAGAGTTTTTACTCTGGGAAAGAGGAGAACCTGAAGCCGGCCTGCAAGGCACATTGCCTGCATGTATGGTATCATTGGTGGCATGGTTTTTAGGTTAAAAGCAGAAGCACAAGAGAAGATACCTTTCAAAGACATTCCATCAAGAAGACGTAATGTGGCTAAAAATTGTGTGCCTGGTTTGACCAGTTTACCAATAAATTTGCTACTCAATGAGATTGGTCGGTCTAAAGCAACTCCTATGTGGGAATTTATATGAGACGAAAAAGAAACCAGAAGAAACAACGGTAAATTTGGGTATGACTTAGGCTTTTCGAAAGAATGTGTCCTTGTGTAAATAACAGAAAGAAACTACTTACCTCTAATACCTTTTTTCTCTTTTAAACATACAGACTTCTTTTCCTATGAATCCATCACTTGCGGCTAATCCTGGAATGGCTTTCAATCCTTACTTACCTCATCCTGGGATGGGCCTGGTTCCTGCTGAGCTCATACCGAATGCCCCCATTCTGATTTCTGGAAACCCGCCTCTCGCATTGCCCGCAGCTGCTGGTCCCAAACTGATGCGTTCGGATAAACTGGAGGTATTGGAGAAATATACAAATACCTATAGGGTAGATACTAACCTCATGCACAAAACAACATACTCAGAGCCCGGGGTTGTGAATGCCTAAAATAAGTGCACCTGGGTTTCTAGCTTAGGGAATACAGCCTCGGGAAAACGGTAAAGGTGCTCCTATGCAGTTGTCCCCTGCTGTGAAGGACCTTGATCTGCTTGTACAACAGGTCAAACAATGTTTTAGCATGCCCAGCCGCGGATTTGCTGTGGAACAGGAAGCCTGGTGGGAACGCTCCTTTTCCCCAGGCTCCTGCTTTAGAGACTGCAATGAACTGTATTTTTAATGAGTCTCTACTTGCTAGAATAATCAAACGGGGGGGATAAAAAAAAATATAGACTAACTCTCTATGAATGCAGAATGTGAAACGAGTATCATAGTGTCTAAAACTTTTTCTCCGTCTTAAGAAAGACACCACCCCAGCCCACCCCCTGCCTACGAAAAGGCAATGTAAAAGAAACTTCAAAGAGCATTTTGATTTACGGAAGTCCTTCAGTCTTGTCATTCTTCATAGATTGAAAGAAATAGCTAGTCCATTTCCTACAGAGTCAACGCCATCAGCTGAACTTGAATGCCTGGCAGTGTATCGTAGTACAATCTGATTGGACACGTAGCTCAGTTGTGATCCACGATTTTGCTGGGAAAGTTTGCGTGCTTGTGTGATAAAGACTCATCTCGGACTTGAGCCAACAGCCCCCTCTTGCAAATTTGGCTAATTACACTTCAGGCTGTGAATTAACTGGAAGATTATAAAGTGGTCTTCCACAGTCCTTTTAAGCACTTCTGTTTCAACGTAAGGAAAACAGACAACTTTCCTTGGGAGGGAGCAGAGTGTTTTCTTCCCTAGGACTAGAAATGTCTAGGTTTACACCTCACAGTGACTATGGCTTTACCTTATCCTTCAGCTTTGTAGATCATTCCTAAATGGAAGACAAAATCACGTAGACTACTGCCCTCACTCGCTGGCAAGTAAAAGCTAATCACCTTCCAGGCATCAGTGTGATGTGTGTTTTGTTTTGTTGTAATTTCAGGTTTGCCGAGAATTCCAGCGTGGAAATTGTACCCGTGGTGAGAACGATTGTCGCTATGCTCACCCTACGGATGTTTCCATGATTGAGGCAAGTGATAATACCGTGACAATCTGCATGGATTACATCAAGGGGCGATGCACCCGGGAGAAGTGCAGGTACTTTCATCCTCCTGCACACCTGCAAGCCAAACTCAGGGCAGCTCATCACCAGATGAACCACTCAGCTGCCTCTGCTATGGTGAGTAGGAAGGAGGCAGGTGTTGGGGGCCGTTGCGGGGTAATGATAGTATGTTCCCCAGCGTGTCAAATACCCTTGTAGCCATGATCTTGGATGGTCATGAATAGATATCACTCTGAATAGCCAGGGTTATGAGCTGGAGAAGAGAGAACCTGTTTATTCTGCTTCATTCACTGAAATTTTCTCAAAATAATCATTTCAAAGCTTTGCTAATGATTTTTCATCGACTGTGCTTTTTTCCCATCTTTAGAGAAAGGCTAAATTATATAATTTAAACGGGAAATTATTTTTGAGTGGTTTTTGATAGCCTGACTCATTCTAATAACCTACAAAGGCAATAAGTTACCTCTTGGCCCCATGAGGGATGCTCTGCTAGTAAGGATGCTTTGCTAGTAACACACAACACTCCAGTGTGATGGGTTGAGAAACAGGAATTGGAGTTATTTAAGGTGGTCATAGCTGTCTGTGACTTTGATAAGCAACTTGCAGTTTCTTTTTTGATGTGAGCCTTTCCTCGTGTTATAGGGTATAATAATCCCAATAAGGGACCAAACCCTGATGAAATCTCATGTTTCTGGGCTGTAGAGAGGAGGAGGAAAATACTCACCCACATGATCCTGAAGGCCACGACAGGAACTTGCCTCTTCCTAAAAGAGATATATTTATTTTCAAACATCTCTATTTGTGAAGAAGGTTTTCCTCACATTGAGTCAAAATCTACCTTGCCATCACCAGAACTTAACACTGATTTCATTACACAAAATAAGTCAGTCCCTACTCTGTAGGAGTGGGACTCTCGTGTCTTTTTTCTAAGGCAAATACTCCAAATATCTCTCAGTTTTTCCCAGGGAGGGTAGATGGACGGACACAGCACCAGTTCTCTCCCTTGATCTGGAAATCAATCTGTTGATGAATTTTGAAAAAAACTTTACCAAGTGGTTTTTGTCTTAAATTCTTTCAAATGAAGGGGTTTTAAGCTACGAAAATAGCAAGGTCTCCAGAATATTCAGTGCAGGTGTGGGTCTGTAATAGAGAGGAGGAATGCAGTATGCCCCCAAGAGGAAAGGTTCTCATATGCCTGGGATGTACAAGGAATTTCTTGCTTACACCATTGAGCACGTGTTTCATGCTCAGTCATAGGGTCTCCCTATGTATGTGTCTATTTCTCCTGACTTGGGTGTATTTGGTAGAAGACATAGAAGTCAGCCCCAAATTTCCATGTAGAGAGTTAACTATTTATTACCTGATAGGCCTTCATTTAGTAGTCGTGAATACCAATATAAAATTCCTTTCTGAGTAACTGATCAGAGCACAATCTTAGCAGTAAGGTCAGATTGGCCAGCAGAATTGGTTTGAGGTAAGATCAAGTAAAGGAGGCTCCTTGAAGTAATATAAGCTTTCTGGAATGCTACTCAGTCAGCAAAAAAGAAAAGAAAGCAGTCTTGCCATTTGCAATGATGTGGATGGAACTAGAGGGTATTATACTAAGCAAAATAAGTCAAAGAAAGACAATTATCATGTGATCGCACTGATATGTGGAATTGGGGAAACAGGACAGAGGATCATAGGGAGGAGAGGAAAAAATAAAACAGGATGAAACCAGAGAGGGAGACAAACCGTAAGAGACTCTTAATCATAGGAAACAGACTGAGGGCTGCTGGAAGGGAGCGTGTGGAGGGCTGGAGTGGCTGGGGGTTGGGCATGAGGGAGCGAGCACCATATAATGAGCACTGGGGGTTATAGAAGACTGAGGAACCACTGACCTCTACCTCTGAAACTAGTAATACACTATATATTAATTAATTGAATTTAATTTAAAAAAATTTAAAAGATAAATAAAAGAAGCCAAGCATTAAAAAAATGTAAGCTTTCTATATTTTTAAAGATTCAGAGCTGAAATGCTTCGTAAAGTTGTGGTTTTTTTACCTGCTTCATGTTCACGTACGTAGCTCAGCTTGACTTCACCAAAAGCAGTTTGCACGCATTTAAAAGCAAAAGAGAGGAAGGGTAAATATTTAGTTCCCAAAGGAAAATAGAGATAGCTTTAGACTTTGAGATCCAGAGGAAAAAGGAGGTCATGGCTTGCCCCCTTTTTGGCGTATAGAATGCTAGTCACTCAACATAAGGGTTCCTGTCTCCTTAAGAATTTGGAGCATACCCGAGTTTTATCGCCGGGACATATTTTTAAGTCACGTGTAATTTGCTGACAAAAAAAAAAAAAATGTAAAAAGTCATGTCAAACTTCTCCAGTGAATCTGATCAGGGGCAAATTTGACTGAGTATTATAAGCACAGTGGGATTTTGAAAGAAGTGTAGACATGAAAGAAGGATTTTAAATTCTAATTTAATTAATTAAATTAAACCTGACAAGGACTTAATGAAGCCAGTGATACATCTTGAAATGAACAGCAAGCATCTATAAATGAGAATTGCATGCATTTTGCTAACTGTGTCACCTGGGTGAGGCGGGTAGTGGGGAAGAAAAGAATTTATTTGCTTTTCCCTTATATGTTAGTTGAGACAAGCACAGTTCTGGATTTGGACCCGAAGCTCTTCCATAATTTGGATTTTGTTTTATGGAACTACAGTATCAGACTCTGACCACCCGACATCTGTTTTATCACCTATATGCCCTTGATCTCCTAGATCCATGTTGGAATTTGAGCTGGCAAAAATCCCTTTCCTGCTCTATCTGTTGCTTCTGCTCATCTCATTGTAATGGATTCAGGAATGAACATCCCCAAGGTGTTAATTTCAAATGATTATTTGCTGTTAAGCTTCAGGTCACATCTTGCTCAAATGAGGAGGCCCCTTTTTATTTGCCTAAATGAGTGAAGTTGAAAATGAGGGTTTTTCCCCTGTATGTTTATTTCCCATTTGGAACTAAGTACTCATCCAGTCCGTTGCTCAGTGGATAGGCTACCGTGGCAAAGGGTTCCCGGGCCATGCCTTATCTAACTGCTGCTTGCTCGCTTTGAGTACATTTTTTACCTTCTCTGGTGCTATGTATTAATCACTCCCTCCCTCACAGGCCCTCCAGCCTGGTATGCTTCAACTGATACCAAAGAGATCGGCACTTGAAAAGACCAATGGTGCCACTCCGGTCTTTAACCCCAGTGTTTTCCACTGCCAGCAGGCTCTGGCTAACCTGCAGCTCCCGCAGCCGGCATTTATCCCTGCAGGTGAGAACAGGGCTCTGGGCCGCGCGAGTCTAGAGATGTTGTGAATGTGTACAGCGCACGCCAGCTGCCAAAGAGCTTTAGAGCGAGCACTGTCTGCGGGAGTTTGGGTTGGAAATAAAATAAGGCTTTTAGACTTGATCTGCCAGTCTATAGCACCAAATGTTTCTGTGATTCCTTAAGAGTAATGGTTCGAAATCAAATGAGAAAAAAACTGACTGTCAACATTTTTCCTTTTAGCATTTCTTAGTTTTTGCTTCTGATGATTGTTTCACTTGGTTCGGTCTCAAACTAATTCCTTGACTCTTAGGTATCACTTGAAAAGACACTGGTCATCCCTCAAAAAAAAAAAAAAAAAGTGTTTCCCAGCTTCAGCATTGCAATGATACATAATCTGTGTATCTTCGATATGCCAAAGATAGTGATAATAAAACTACCCTTGAACTTATAATGTAGTTATAAGACAGTATAGCGTGTGTGGGGGGTTATGTGTATATATTTCTCACATACTTTTATCCTTTAACTCTTATATCAATTAATATAAAAAATAGAGCAGTTTACCATATTTTCCTGATACTATGCAGGAAATTTTGTTACCTTCTACATTCAAATGTATGTAATAGCATAACAGTTTTGTACCAAATTGAACAGAAAATTTTGTTCAAATAAATATCATATATAAGGGGAAATACTGTTCTTCCTGTGGTTCAGTACTTAAGAATGATCATATAGTCTCTTCGGAATAAATTGAAAATACTAACCACTGGGAGTACAGTAGATTTTTTTTTACAAGAATCATAAATGCCCCAGTTGGGAAACTATTATTAAATGAAGCTGACATACTTTCAAATTAGGTTAGAAAGCCTTATTAATTGCATAAACATGCTAAGCACATGGCATTGTATACCTACACTTGAAAACACCCATTGGTTAATTGATAAATTAATCAGCTAATTAATTTAGAAGGAAACCATAGAAACCCAGTCTTTAGTTACTAACCACAGTAGTTCTTTATTTTAAAAACAGAAGTTTTATAATTTTTAGACTTTTTTTTGCTGGATATGGCTAAGGTATAATCTAGACTTAGGAACGAAATATCAGAAGAATCCTTTTCCCCTCAATTAATAACAAAATTAAAATCTGTCAGGCTCAGTGCCCCCTCTTGATTAAAAGCCTATTTGGCCTATGTACGTAGTCATGTTCTCGGTTGTGAGGTGGATGAGGCTGTGGTAATTTAAATGCAATTTAAGCGAGGTAATTCCTTTAAGGAAAAAAATTAATGTTCATTTTTGTACCTAAGAATCCAAGAATTACTTTGATTACCTGGGTTGGGGAGCTTAAAACTAAGCTGTAATTGTAAGCATGGGGTTTACTGGATTTGCATGTGCTCATTAATTAATATTGCAAAGAATATCTTTCTAGTTAAAAATGATTTCTCTCTGTAAAGATTTAATAATGAAATCTCTCTCCTTTACTTTTCACGCTTTTCTGCATGGTGTACAGGGCCAATACTGTGCATGGCACCCGCTTCAAGTGTTGGTAGGTTTTGTACAAACATTCTCACCTTTTTTTAAACCAAAAAAGTGTTTTTCTGTCATGACTGTGAAAGAGATGAGTGACTGGGTGATGTGGTTCATCGGCCACTGGCTTGGGAGGAAGGGGCATTTGGAAAGCGTCAGGGCACAAAGAACAGAGAAAACAATGTCAAGAAGCTTGGAAATGGTATTGTGTTCTGCCTTTGCTCTATGGAAGGCCGAGCGTATTAACCACGAAAGTTGCGAGAAGGTACTTGCTTCTCACTCTAGTTTCAACGCTGTGGCTAGGGACCTTTCCCTCTCCCGCTATTATAATGCAGATAGACCATCATTGGAATCATTTATATGTATATACATCCTAGAAAACCAGTTGCACGCTAAGCTATAAGCAGGTTAGGGTACTTCGTCCCAAATAGGAAGAAAGTAAGAGAATTCTGCACTTTTGTATTTTAAAGCTGGTAGTTTAGCACCATTTGAACATTTTCTGGAGAGTGAAGATTTCATAGGGTGCTGTCTGTCTCACATCTCTGTAGAAGGACAACAGTGCTACACTCTTGAGTCCTCGGTGATCTCCACTAGAGCCCAATGTGGACCCTGCTATTTCTCTCCTTTCTTCCTAAAAACTGCAGCTGAAATATTTGGAAGCATTTCCTTAGCCAGCCAGAATGGGAAGTTTCATTCTTAGCTTTACATTTGTTGCTTTCAACATGTAATTTGTAAAGTCTAACAAAACAGTTCTTCCGCTCCTACTCCCACCAGAGTTCTCCAGAAGATCTTAATCATTCAGTACTCTACGTTGACAAGGGATGAGTTAGGCTAAGCCAGAGCCTTCTCTGGTGTTCTGGGATGAATTCCATGGTGTTCTGGGAGGAGGTGCCAGGTGCATGGGAACCAGGCACAACAGAATCATTTCAGAATGACTCTTTGGGGATATTTGATTCTTAACAATCTACCCACGGATCCTTTAATCAGTCACCAATACATCTGGTAGCCGTCTCAAGACCATTTTTACCATCACTAACACTGAAGAAGAGACGAAAGAGACTTGTTTGCATTGTAGGAGTTCGCAGTCCCTCCAGCCCATGGGCACAGACACAGGGAGGAACTGTCCCACCGCACCCCCCACCCCACCATGTCCTAGCCATCCAAGACTTTTCATACTTTTTGAGAGTTTGCCACAGCCTGACGTCTGTCCTGTTGCTTGATCAGAGCAGATGCAGAACCCCAAAGGGCCAAACAGGCTTACTGAAACAAAAAGATCAAAATGACACACAGTAGTAGGACTCACGAACCTCCAAGGCAAGGATTGACCCCTGGCCTTGGAGGTGGGGCCTCCATTACGGAGCGGTCGGCTGTTCCCTGTAGAAAGTAAACCATGTCCACTGATACTAACAGGAGCAACACGCATGTATGATTAGAACAGACTTCTGCAAGTTGGTAAACTGCTTCTTTGTCTTCACATTTTGTGACTCTGCCCCCTATCTTTCCACCTAAGAGCTCTGTGTAGGAATGTAAACTGCATGCTTTAGTGGCACTGCTTCTGGTATAGTTGGTGTGCTCCGAAAGGGAAAATGAGGGTGGTTTTAGAATCAGCAGGTGATACACTAAGGGATGTCTGTAGGTAATGGGTAACTGGAGATACGCTTAAGGGGTGACTACCGGATTTCTGTTAATCACCGCTTGGGGTACATTTGTGGCTTCTGTGACATTGTTATATATTGATTTTCCTCTCTCCAGGCCATTTGCTTACTCTGTAGACGTTCAGAAAATCTGAATTCAATAGATGTAGACATAAATTATTATATATGCACACTCGCCATTCGCGCCGTGCCATTCACACGTTAATTCCTTAGTTTGCTTTCCAGAATGAGCTAGAAACGAGAAAAGCATCCCAAAACCTTTTAAAATGAGATACAAACTAGAAAAAGTTGGGGGGGGGGAATCCTGAAAGAGACGTGACAGCTGCTAGCCCTACAGTCCTTGCTTTAATAATTGTGATGAAGACAAGGTTTTGTCGGATATTTACGAGGAAGGACCCCATGTGTGTGTTTGACAAACAGCCTAGGTTTCCAAGGGATTTGCCAGAGGTGTACTTTAAAAACCTGCGTGCATAGCCCACTGTATTCTTCATATACTTGCCCACCACATACCACCGGTCAAACTGCCATTTGTGTGTGTGTGTGTGTGTGTGTGTGTGTGTGTGTGTAGATCAGGTAAGTCTACCTGTAACTGTCTCTTTGCACTGCCAATCTAGTGATGATACTCAAGTCTCTAAGTTAGTGAACCCAAGCACCAATTCACACTTTCCCACTCACATTTCAGATGTGCCTTCCAGTCACTTGTCTGCCTGACTAGGTATTCTGATAGCTAGCCTTGGTAAAATCAGCTTTTGTCATACGCACTCATCATAACCCCTTCCCACAATGTGGCCTTTTAAGTCAACTATCTAATGGGATTCTGCTAAACAACGAGCTGTTGAGAATGATTCCATTTTCCTCAATGGTGACTATAATTGGCTTTCCCCTTTTCTCTTTTTAAATTTTTCCCCCTTCCACGCTGTGTTGCTTTGCACTGACTGTGATTGCATGTTGCACCCCGGTGTGTCCATTACGATGATGTCACATGGCTTGTTGCTGGGGTACCTACCATGCCCCATCCCATCGTTTCTGTCCTGGTTGCATAAACCCTCCACCCTCCCGTGTGTTGCTTCCATGGTTTCCTACTGAAAGTGCCCATGATGCACGGCGCGCCTCCTACCACTGTGTCTGCGGCAACAACACCTGCCACCAACCTTCCGTTCGCTGCGGCGGCTACAGGCAATCAGGTTTGGCTATTTCTTTTACCTGTTCAGACCTAGACAACGACCGTGTGTTGGTAAGGCCCCGTATATGCCTTTGGGATTGGCGAGAGACATTGATCTGTCCTCCTGTGTGTTTCTTAAGGAGTCGTTACATTTTGTGTATCTTCCTGCAACGAACCAGCAGTTTTCTCATTTTGAATTAGTTACCAGAGCTCGCTCTTCCTATACTGTGCTCACGATCGCTGCTGTCACACCAATCCTCAAACACATATACGAAGTACTCCTTGAATGCTTCCTCATTGGTCAAGAGAAGAATTGATTTTATTTTATTACCATTGTTTCGGTTATTGTGTTTGAACCTGCACTTAGTACTATCATCGCCTTTTACCTTAACACCTGCTGGAAAGAAAGCCAAATAATGCACTTCTTTCCAGGGCTCAGATACCCTTACCATTACCCCGTGATGACATCAGAGATGTCCCACTGACACTCTGACGCTCGGTGACACTCAGTGATGACACCAGAGATCTCACACGGGCATTAGATGTGCCTGTGTTGTTGTGATTTTCATTTGCTTTAGGTATTTACAGGCAGAGTCCCAAAACAAATTTTAAACTGGGGGAGAGTCTCCAAATTGTCATGAGATACATATAACAATCATCATGTAACATGAGGGCCGTTTTGCCTTATTAAGGTGGTAACCGCGCTTTAAGACTACACGTTCCACCGCTGCTTCAATTACAAGTGTGATAACTACACAGCACACAGAGCATTAATCCACTGGGGTAATAAGCCACATTCTAATCCACGCTTTGCAAAATTAACTATTAGTGGATATGGTTAATATGTTTCAATTTTTCTGCAAAATTGATTATGCTTTTTAATTGCCATGTCCAGTGAACAAAATAAATGGGATTCTTTCAAGAAACTATTTTAATCTACAATCTTTTTTACTACTATAGATACCCCCATTATCAATAGATGAACTGAATAGCAGCATGTTTGTTTCACAGATGTAGAAGTTACCAGTAGAACAGTAAGTTTCTTTAAGTATTAATATGAATATTATTTATAGATGATATCTTTTATTTACACAATTGCATTTGCTAAAGGCTTTGGTAAATATTTTCATTAATAGGCATTGCTTATAACTTAGAGCTTGAGTTTAGCACTCCAAAATTTCCAAATTGAAATGTGGAGAACAAATACGCAATTTTTTTCTGTGAAAAAAAATGACAGCCAGTACTGTTTTCCCAATGAGCTTACAAATTCTGAGATGTTTTCCTGTTATTAAAGGAGTGTGAGTTGTCAGCCCAAGGCACAGATCACTTTTGAATATTAATTCCTTAACACTTTTCTACCTTCGTTGGTTGCTGTTGTTGAAGCAAAGTAATTTTGTTACAGTCTGACTACAATGAATATCTTAAGAGACAGCAATATGCTTCTCCCATGATGTCGTAAAAGATCGTGCTTTTTATGCTCTGCCATTTTGTGTTGCTTTCCATGTGAGTCTATCAGAATTGCTCCAGCTGTTTTGAATTTTGAGTGACATAATTTAGTAATGTAATCATTATTTTCATCAAATTGTGGCTTTTTTTTTAATTGTTGTTGTTGTTGGATTCCCTCCCCCCAACCCCCCACCCCTTTGATCTCCCATTTACCTGGTCCAGAGCCAGGCAAAGCACACACTTAATTTAAGCAGTCCTTCACTTGGAAATGTGACTTTTCAAGCCAATTAGGACTCCTCGGTATCTTAACTAATGACTGATAGGGACTTATTAAGCAAGTGTATGGATTCTAAATTGCGTATATTAGTCATTGAAAGTTTGGGGTTCTCGGGGCTGGAGTGTTTCATTTAATTGACAGAGGTGATGGTTCTGTTCTCTTGGTAAACTAGTTCCCCAGAACCTGGCTCAGAACATGAACTCCTGGACAGAGCCTATGGCTGACCGCCCATTAGACCATTAGACAAACAAGTCCTTTCAAGCATAAGGAATGTTTTTAAAAGATCCCTTTGAATACATGGAATAATGGAATTAGCTATAAATCGTAGTTGTTTTCAGAGGAGTCATCTGGGACGGTGGCAACTTGGGATCAGCATCCAACATGAGCATACAGGTTTTACAAACATCTGCCTGATTCTCATGGACTGCTCTACAATAAAGTAAACAAAAGTTGTCAAACATAATGACGAGCTTTCCAACAGCTCCTGTTTGAGAATTGTGATTCCTTTTCACTAGATTCCATTGGAAACTTTAGATGTATTTGGCATACCATAATCACTTCCGTGTGTAACAGATCTTGAAAATTTCTCCAGAGTTCAAAAACGTAGTTTTGTAAAATGCTATACACCTAGATCTCACACCTTGGCTATTTCTGCATGGCTCCAAACCATTCAGATAAAAAAAAAGTTTCAAGTATATTTAATATTTGCATGTTTCAAAATGGTGAGTATCAAACGTGTTTTCCCAATGTACATTTGAAGGAAGTTGAAGGAAGTGGAGAGATGTGTGGCTGTTCATCCACACATTCAGGCATTGTGTGGATGACGCCTTAAATGCCTGAGCACGTGCCTGTCACCTTCGGGCGATTCTGAACACTAGCGCTCAGTGAGGCCATGAACTGTTATGCCGTATGACTCTCTGTGACCCTTTCCAACAGCCCCATTTTCACAGATGTAGGATATGAAACTCGAAGTGGGGGATATATTGGCAGTTCACATACAGAACTGGCTCAAGAACCAAGTATCCCGACTCCTACTTCAATAACCCCTTAATATTTCTCACTCTTTCTCTCTTTTTGTTTTGTTTTGTTTTCCATTTCAGTTGAAATTCTGAACAACAGAGTTACGGAGTATCAAGATCTCTCCATGAGAACCTCCATATGGCCTTTCCATGTATATTCTCGTAGGTCCTCTTCTACCAATGCAACAATAAGTGTGGTGCGGTCAATATATTAAACAAAACGCATAGACCAACCAACAGATTCAATTGACAAAACCAGTAAAGCGTTAAACAGTCAGTGGAGATGTTAAAACAGCATAGAAAATGAGTAACTACCATTTATCTTATTTGAATTAGTAGGTAGAACGTGACCGTAAAGTTTTGTAGTTTGTTGCATTATTCATTGTGATTTTCCAATAACCATTATGCTGAGTGAATCTCCACAGTGGGTAAATGTTCGTCTGTTTTGAAGTGTTACCTTACTGTTTTGTTTACACAGTAGTCTATTGGGTTGATTTAGAATGTAACAAAGGTATCCAGTACCATTTTCCTCACTGTTGTATTGTATTGTATTGTGGTGTGTTGTGTTAGATTTTTACATACTATAGTGTTTTCCTCTAGGTGTTTGGTGTTTGATTTCAACTAAAATATTATTAACGGGAAACAGAAATATGTGTGTTTGAAAAACATAACAGATTAATGTTAATATGCTTTCTCTCTCTTCAGAACATTTCTGTAAGTTTCTTGAGGCAGACATTCATTACAAACATGCATGTGTATAATTTGTACCTGCCGATCTGACCTTGCATAATACAATCACATGACTAGGGTTTTTGGAGGGAGAGAGAAATAATTATCTGCAGAAAAAAAAAACAGGGAACTTCTGAAAATATGAACCCCTAATGTCACTCCTCAAAAAGCTTACAGAATTACAGTTCACCCTTAAAGGAATTTCTCAGCATTTATGTGAATTGCCCATTACGTTTCTTGTGGTTAAAGGATCCTATCTCCTAGGTTAAGCATCTAAAGCTGAACTATTTGTCAATTTCAGCTGAATATTGGTATTTGGAGCTTTAAAAGTATGCTTGATTGTAGGTTATAAATTAAACAGGAAGGTGAGGGCGTGGAGATAGTTTTCACATTTTAGAGGAAAGTGCTGGAAAACCATTGCAACGTGACCTTTTATACAAGTGCCATTCTCTGGCTGAAAATGGTGCATTCTCTTTAGACTACTCTGAATAATAAGAGGCAATCTTGCAAAAGTCAGGGTGAAAGGGAATTGGTTCCAAGTGAGGCCTTTCCTTCCCAAATGGATAGCCTTCCCCGCTGATCACAGCTGGAGCGTGAATATAGGTCTGGAGAATCAGTGGGGGTGAGGAGGAGGGTAGGAAGGCATTTCAAGTGAGTCTTTGGTTTACTCACAACTGCTAGAAAGGCCGTCCACAGTTGACTTTAGCTTCTGTTCACACGAATTTCCAGTTCTGTTGAACACTTCAACGAGGGAACCAGCCTCTGTGTCAAGTTGCCTTTCCCAGACTTTATTGACAACAGAGCCATATCGTAACCAAGCCTTTTTTTGTTTCTTCATTTAGATTTGTTTGTTTTTATATGTATTTGAAAACTGTAATAGAGAGGTTCTCAGCACCCTTTGGTTGAGACAGACCAGCTGTGCTCCGTGGAGCTGAGCTGAATTCACATTACTAATCCTCCTGAAATAATTGTGTGACCAAGTAAAATGGTTCCCTAAGATACTTCACATCAACCTAGGTTTAATATTTTCTACTAAATACATATTCTTTCACTAGAAAGCATACAGTCAGCAAATTTAATACATATCGCGGGTTTGTTTTCCTTCGTGAAAATGACAAGCCAAGAGAAAATTGGATTTAGGATTCCTTAAGCTGGCTAGCAGCATTTGAATCACAGAACAACGGAGTTGGCACAACCTTCTCAAGAGGGATGAAACTAGGGCCCGGGGCACATGACCTGCCCATGGCTACTTACCTAATCGGTGGCAGTGAGACCCAGAAAAATCTCCCAACTTTTGATTGTTCCTCTGTTTCGTGCTGTTGGTGCTTCAGAACATTTGAAACTCTAATCCCAAAGCAGATCCATTCTGCTCAGAATACAAATGAGCAAAATTAGCCGCACGTAGCTGATAACCTGTTGTTCTTGATGCTCCGTCCCGAATCACGGTCATCAGTCATTTCTAAATGGTCTTGCTTGTGTCAAGACACTGTTGTCTGTTAACAGTATTGCCTGGCTTTAGAGAACCAGAGGGGTCCAGACTTTGACCTGTTGATTCTTTGAACCACTTCATTTCTGTTTCCCAAAATCTTAACCTTGTGAAATAACTTGTGTATAGATCCTGTGCCAGTGCCTCTCCAGAAAGGCAGAGCTAATCCCACAAACCCAGGAAGGAAGCACCCAAGCTAGTCTGGGCTTCTTCCTTAAGGGGGATAGAGATGTCTTCAGTGCGAAACGAACTCTTTTTGTGTAGTTTTGATGTTTTGATACAATGTACTGTCTCATTTAACCCTTTAAACTTCTGTCGAAGATGTACGTAGACCAGAAGTGTAGTGTACTGTGGTTTTTATGATGCTGTGAGCACTGGAAGACATCAGTGATGACTTATTTTTCAGTAAGAGTTCAGTGAAGGATATTCAGGTAGTTGGAGTTTTGGGTGCCACAATATTTGAAAGAGTTGGCATTGTAAAAGTTAACTTTGTAAGTGAATTTAAAGAAAGAAGATTCAAGGCTCTAAAGTTTTGATCAGATGCAAAAGAACGTTGACAAAAATGTAATTGTAAGATAGCACTCTTTAAACTAGTTGTGCAATGATAGCACTCTTTAAACTAGTTGTGCAATGACTTAATGCAGAGTCTCTTTATTCAAGAAAAGAAACAAAGAAACGAGAGTCATTAGACTATAAATTTCCAGTTAAAAAGTCAAGTCACAAAACTAATCAGTGACTCTAAACAATAATTTACTGGATGAATTGTATATATAAAATTCTAACCACTTGTGATTCTTAGTTGACATTTTATAAGCTTTGTATTGTACAAGGGCCTCTTATTTATCCACAATTATTGTTTTTGTCTGTTTCTCTCAGCCTTTTGCAAAAATAGGCAAGAGTACTGAAACTTGGATAAAACAGGTCAGGTATACAGAGAAAACAATCTAATCTAGTTATCTGTTAAGAAGTTTTTAGTAGTTCAAAAAAATTTTTGAAGGCACTATGTGAACAGAAGTATATTTTAAAGAGGGATTAAGATGAAATTAAAACCAAATGGATTCATAAAATTGCTATTTAAATACAGTATTTACTTTTGCAATTGGAGCATGAATCTCTAACCAGCTGTTGCATTTCATCTCACTTGTCTAGACTAGAGTCTAATTTGTAGTTCATTGTCAAGTGAAAAGCCATCTTCTCCCTCCTCCATCAACCTTTGCCATCCGTTTTTGAACATGCGAAAGCACTTTGATCTTGCCATTAAGTGTTGTCCTGTACCACGGGGCTGTGTTCACTAAGGTTCCAACTTACTTTAGTCTGTAGGGTAGGCTGTGATGCACAGTGTGATTAGAAACTGGAATCCTCTTTCTTTTTGTCCTTTCTCCATTTCTACACACATTGAAATAGAAGTAGAAAAATGGGCTCTCTCCCAGTTGTGTTGACTAGATGTAGGAAGATAGTGACCTCATTGTTAATTTTACCAGTGCCTGTCGAAGGCACCAGAATGAATAGTATCTAAAAGAGTATCACAAATTTGTTTGCAAACTTAGTTGATAGCATCCTCAAACTGTAGATAATGATTGCAAAGATAGGTTCTGAGCACCAAGTCACTAACCGGTGCCAGGTTTTCATTTTTCTTTTGAGTTTTTAAGGTTTTTATTAGACTACATTTTTATATCTCTAAGTCACTAACAAATTTAACTTTGCAGGAGAGTTAGAGAGGAGTTTAAGATTTACTACATGTACTCAACCCACCTAGATAGCTTCTAAACTGACACCGAAACATGACAAAATGTAGATTATAGTCCGTAACTATTCTTTACAGTTCACAGTTTAAGGCAAACTTAACTTTATATACAAATAATAATTTTAACTAATTATATTTAGTTGTTGCGTTAGCAACAAAACTACAACATGGCTACCTTTAGACACGTGGTTTTTGTGATAATTTTACTTGTTAACTATACATGGTTTTTGACAGTATGAGCATGTAGAAGGTACAGCTCAAAACTCAGAGAACAGATCTGGCTGAATTTTTCTTTAATCCCACCTTGCCACGCAAAAGCTGAATTTGTGTCCTTGTTTGACTTTCTCATCAAAAAGTTTACAACACATGGATTCTAGAGTCAGGCTTTATAGCTAATAGAATTTGTTGTGTGGATAGGGTTATTCCACAGTATTTCAACTTCAAAACGTGATCATTGCACTTCTAATCTATTACCTGACCTTTTTTCATAACGTTACTTACTCTAAATTATTCTATGCAGGAGGCATAGCTGTCCCTACAAAAATTCTCTTTTCTGGAATTACATACCCACCCCAACACATCCAGATGAGGATTAGAGAAAGATGGATGTGTATTTTGAAATGAATTCATTCATATTTGTAAAACCTTGTGTAAAAATACTGTGGAATGACCCCTTAACAGTGTTTGAGAGACATATGCTGCAGTTAACTGATGGTCTCAGTTAGGGTGCGACTGTGTGAGACACACCTTTTTTGCACTTATGTACATAGTCCATGAACGCTATGCTTGGAGCTTTTGTTTTTTAAATATAAGAGATCTGTGATAATAGCGAAAAAGTTAGTAAGATAGTTATTTCTAAGGCCTTGAGAAGGAGGGGGGGTTGCTAGAAGACTTAGCTAAAGCACGATGTTGCTTTGCTGTTGAGGAGGCTTTCTGGTTTGCTACGGTTCACCAATAGAAAAGACTTGTAACAGGTTAGGGTCACCTTCAGCTAGCTAACAGCACTGACCAAGAACGAAGATCCCTCTTTTTTTTTTGCAAAACCAGTAGGAAAGATTGTTGACTTTTTAGATTAATCTCCACTGTAAACATACACACACACACACACACACACACACACACACACACACACCCCAGGCAGGTTTCTGAAAGGTTTTCTTTTTTCAATGGTTGCAAGCACTGAATTACCCTCTCATTTTGATCAACTTAGATTTCATGTTTCACAGAAAAGTACCAATTGAGAGGTATTCCTTACATCAGTTAATATCCACTTAAGTGACCATTAAAAGTGTTAATGTTCATCACTACTTCTTTAAAACGCAGATCCCAAAACCCAACTGGCAACCATTGAAAGACTTAATTTCACAGTTGTGTATGGCCAGCTCAGGGCATTTCATTCCCTCCAACAGAAGAAGAAAGAAATGCTCCTGGCTCAACTTTATAAATGTTTTTACTTACCTTATGCCTGTTCAGTGGAAGCTGTCCTCTGACTTGCCTTTACCGGATTAGAAAGTGCTTCACGGTGCCATACAGCCTCCTACTGTTTTAACTAAACATAAGAGAACCAGCCCAAATCTCACATATTTAGGAGTTGGAAAAGGATGTTTCAATCAGACCATTTCTGTCAATTTCAGCTCCCCGATCACCTACCATTCCCCCATCTAACTTTTTGTTGCCTCCAGGCAATGAGGTCAGAAAGGTATGAGGATAGGTCACAGGAGGAAGTGAGAAGGAACATAGGTTCCTTCCTTGGAGAAGGAACCCACCCTGGGAACAGGGGAGCTGGTATCAGTATCGCTACCCATCTTGCTGGTTCTCCCTTACAGAGAGAGGAAAACGAGCCAAAGCCAGAAAGCAGTCCAAGCCTTACAGTTGTCCAATAGCTCAGGGCCAGTTGGTTAGAAATTTCTGTCTTTTTTTTCCCCCCTTCAGCCCTTAATCACTCAAGAGTCAGCTCTGCAACTAACAGCCTGACCATCTGACCAGCATCTGCGCTGGTCCACTTGTAAGCATTCACACATTCTATAGTTAGGGACTCCCAACTTCCACCTCACCACCAGCATAATTTCCCTACTTACCCTGTGTTCTTGTTTTGATAGTCCTCTGTGAACCTATAAGCCACAACAATATATTTTCATAAAGCCAAGAGAAATATACAATTTTAAGTGAAGAATCATCTATAATATAGTAAGTATGAACCGAAAAGCATCACAAAGGAGAACCAGTTAATTGATGACACATTATCCATGCTGACCACCATTGGGTCACACTCTTTGGAGCTGAAACACAGGGGCTGTGTTTTGGTGAGTCAGATTAGAGAAGGAAACATAACAAAAGATGAGATGACTTGAGGCCCAAAAAGGATCTCTGCTATTAAACCCAGGAAAGGGCTTCACTGGACTAGTCCATACAGTTTCCAGCCCCTCCACTTGGCTTTGCCTAGGAAAGAACTACCCAGTAATACTCCAAAGCAGCCTGATTCCACAGAAATTTTATCTTTAATTAGAACCCATCCTCAATAGCAGTAGACCAAAAAGAAAAAAAAAATGTACCACTTTAAGTCCCAACTATTTGAAGTTATTGCAAAAATTCTCACTAGTCACCTTCTACATCATAATCCTTTAATTTCTTTCTTAAAGTACCTCTGTAACAAGACCTAAAAGTAACCCCACTTTAGGCCATGCTTTTTCTCCCAAAACACACAACCTACAGATTTATCTGTCATAGAACTGCATGGTTGCAAAGCTTTATTTCTGTATACAGATGCTGTCTGTTCGTGATGGAAACCAAATTACTCTGTGTTGCTGTCTTTTGTGTCTAGCAGTTGAGAGAATGAGACGACCATCCTATTGTTGGGTTCTGGGGTTGCCCTTTTCAAAATAAATTTCCTTTTATTATTGTTGTTTCTGCTTCAGTTATTAGCAAATGAACCATTTGTTATCATACCCCCAAATTACAATCATTTAAATTTTAATAAAAGATGTTTCCCAATGTATTCTTTTTTTTTTAAGGGCTAACATTGTGCATTTATGTAACAACAATCCAGTACAATGTAGAAAATGAAGCACAAATTTGGGACAAAAGAATGTCAATTTAAAAATATCTGTAGGTAGGACAATTATTAGCCATGTGCAACAACTATGGATTTAAATAATGACCACTATATTTTACAGATGAAAACTCTTCCCAACATATTTTGCCTCCAAAATGCCATAGTTCATTCCCTCAACTGCTGTCAATAGGGTAGATGCTTTGATTTTTTTTTTCCATCCACCACCCCCAAGTTATAGTGCTGTACTGCTCATTTGTGTTTAGAAGTGTGCATTATGCAAATCATTTTAGTATGCTACTTGTGTTGTTTATTTTTTGGTTCTTTTAATAAAATGCATAAATTTCATGGTTCTGTCTTTTTTTATGAATCCGTACTCATACATTAGGAGTTTACTTAAAAGCTATTCCTGTTCTAGTAGATTAATCCTAATATTTAGTAATTCTAGCATAAAATTTAAATTTATGACTTGGTCCCAAGTTCTATTTCATACAGAGAAGAAATTTATTTCCAAATATACCTGAAGTATTATGAATTACATAGATAATACACTCATTGTATTAGATGTATTATTTCTCTGATATTGAAGTTACTAACACAAAAAAGGTACATTTGTATTTTAGTAAAAGAAAACTAAACATTTTGAGATAATGCTTGCTGGCTTCTATTGTGCTTCAGAAATTCTGAGGCATTTCCTAAGATACGTTATTCTAAGTTCATATTTTCCAGTTATTCGTTTCTATCTTGCATCTTCAGTGGAACATATGAAACCCGAGTTGTTTGTTCCATTTCCCGCCCCCCAAGATGGGCATCAGTGGTTTTGTAACAATGAAATACGTGAATTTTTCCATCACAATGTTTTCTCTCATTTAAAATTACTTTTCACTAACAAATGGCACTGGAAGAAAAGATAATCATTTTTGTTCTTTAAGAAAGCAAAATATAACTCGGTAATACTTTATTCTGTCAGATTTCTGAATACTTAAAAACAGTGGCCACTATTTAGTAGTCAGGCTGATAGAAAACAGAGGTGAAGAGTCTTTGGAATACTCAAATCTTTCTTCACGTGTCTAGAACTGTGCTGGGGGCCAAGGAGGAGGTCCATTGTCAGCTGAATCCTACAGAGCTAAGCACTCCCTTGTCCCCCGTGCCCTACTTTACTCTTTCTGAGCGTGGTTCCCACGGTGGCATTTCCCAATAAGCCAACTTGGAGCCCTCGGGTGTGTTGTCCATGTTTCTGTGAGTCTGTGATAATCCCAAAGTGAAGACCAGTTTAGCATATAGACATTAACAAAAGGTCTTTGGCCCCTTCGGAATTCAGTTTATGTCTTCTTGGAAACTGGCGCGTGATAGGTAAGAATTCAGGGAGGCATTCCCAAGCCCCATCAAAATGGAGTTTCTATCAGGCCGGAGGGAGGTTGACCCTCAGGCAAAACTGGCTGTACGCTGTTGACCTTGGCACTTTTCAACCTCTATTCAGCAGCCTTCTAGGAGCCTCCTTTTCTCATCCCCCATGGTGGTCTCTGGCTCTCTAGAAGGTCCATGGTAACAACTTATCAGACCTGCTCACCCAGACAGATCTGGACTTCATTCCTTCAGAACTTCCCCGTTGGGCATCTCAGGCTATGGAGAGCAGCTCAGAGCTGAGATCTAGGACACCAGTCACACCACAGTGTTAGACTGGCAGTATTTATGGGCTGCCCCCTGGGAGTATTTGTATTTAAAAAGTCATGACTCAGGGCATCTGGCTGGCTCAGCCAGCAGAGCTACATGATGCTTGATCTCGGGGCCCTGAGTTCGAGTCCCACATGGGGTGTAACATTTACTTAATAAATCAAAAAAAAAAAAAAAGACATGACTTTCCGGTGGCCAAATACCAGAAGGTCGCATGTCTAGATGAGGGGTAGATGTTTTTTACCAGAACAAACAGCATTTAGCCACTATCACATGTCCTGTGGATTAGTGGCACAGTCATTCACCACCTCAAGAAGGCCCAAAAGGAAGATTCTTGTAATTTGGCTATTGTCAGGAAAGTTCTGATAGACTAATGAACCTAAAATACTGACCAGATAGTAAACATTCCAAAATTCCACAGGCCAGAATCTGCTCCCGTGGTCAGTGTCTATGATAAAGAATGACACAGGATAGGCCGAATCCATGACCCCGTTTCTTGAGGAGTCTAATGCTGACACTTAGCTGATATTCAACAGAGAGACACACAGATTCTGATGTTTTTCTTTACTCTTTCTTGTATGGGCCATGCTCATTTAACTGAGTCCGTCCAGATTTTCCTTTCAGTGCTCAGACTTAGCTTTTTCCCTTAGGCAGGAGGACCGTGGTCTGTGGGAACTAGGAGCTGAGAGCTCCAATGAGAGCACCCGGATGGAAGGGTGACGTTTGTGAGAGGAGCAGTGGCTCCGATTCCTGTCCTCACAAACAGATGCCCAACGCAAAGGGACAGCATTCCAAAATGGAACTCAGAAGAAGAAATCCGTGTGAGAAGGGAGTTCTGGTCAGTGTAGCCAGCATTTTGGTGCCGTGCGTGGAAATGGGGTGTAGTACGTAGGGAAGGCAGAGCACCTGGGGCAAAGCGGAACACATGCAAGAAAAACTGTAGGTTTCCCTGATGAGAATGAAGGAGGTTGCCCCCCCTACCCCATGAATGATTCAGCACATTGCATGTATGTATAGGTACAAAGAGGGAGAAGGGTGAATGATCACAGGGTAACAGTGTGCCCACAGCACAAAGCAGTGGTGACCAACACTGGCTGAAGCAGACACCTCGGCCATTACCAACAGGACCCGAGAGAGTGCCGAAGGAATCTGGAGAGTCTCTGCAGTCAGCCTGCTTCTAGAGATGCTATGGCTACAGAAGGTGATGGTCAACTCATTGAGGGTCAATGTCGGTCTTAAGGAGAGGGTAGAGAAGAATGGGATTGAGACGGAAACGTTGCCTTTAGCCTTCATGAACTGAAGAGTTGAACATTTCTTTTCTTGGGGGAAATTGGCAGTTAAGAGAGAAACACATCTGTGTTAATTACATATATATATACATATATATATACACATATATTTATGTATATGTAGTGAGTGGTTATTGATGTGCCTTTGTCAACGATTTAATAAACATATGTGTAACTCATTCAACGTGTTTTGGCTCTTGTCAATGTCTATTTACAAAGCCCCATGTTAAAGAAATCTTTTGATGTGTTGTTAGAGTAGGAAAAGCTAAATTCACATGAATCCAGGCATTGAATGGTCAAAATTTGGGGCCCCAAGTAGGGGCTGCTAATAAATGAGACTTTGGTTCCTCACTGAACCTCACCATAAACTGAGCACTAGCCAAGGGTAGAGACAACTGTAGTAAGCAACTCCCTTCTCCTGAAGGACACCATCAGAGATCTTATAGATCTTGAAGACGCTTGGGATTCCAGAGTCACTGGGATGAGATTGTGGGGCCAGAGGGGCACATGAACCATTCGGGAAAAATGGCGGAGGGGCAGACATGTGGCTACAACCACAACTTTAGCCCTCTACTCTCCACATCCAGGAGAGAAGCCCTTCTGGTAGACATAGACATACACAGGTCCAGATAATGTTATGGAGCTTAGGGAAAGTTCAATGCAAGAATAATCTTTTAGTAATAACAGACTAAGAAAAACCTTAAATAGTATTTTAAGATTATTATCTTGCCCACAGTTAGTGCTATGCCACTTGACCCTTCTCCCTCCCAATCCACCCTCCGCATTACCACTGGGGTCATTTTTCTAAGATGGAAATTCATTATTTCTCTTCCCTGACTATAAATCTCCCAGATCTCTTCACTGCCTCGTGGGATAAAGCCTACACTCTTAACACAGCAATATTCTGTGCTCAGGCTTTGGGCTTGCCCTCTGTACAACTCCAGACAAACCAAACCACTGTTGGGGAAATAAAACGAAGAACAAAACCTTCCAACCCAAAAATCCTCTCCACCAAGGGGACATGAGGACATGGGGACACTGGAAACCTTAAGCCAACGGTAGTAGTGAAAGAAAACACTTTTGTTATTGGATGAACGTTGAGCCAAAAGGGGATGCACACCATGGGCAATCCACTAAGGAAATTGCAAAGGCAGAAAGGAATCACCCCCTTATATAGCCAAGTGGATGGAACCCAATACATCCATGTTTACAAGGTCAATAATTACTGGTCCTCGGGTAAGAAGACTTGACAGCACCTTTTGCCATTCTTAGTTGGTTCTAACTGTATCCTGTAACTGGGGAGACCACCGGTGTTGACTTGATCCATAGAAGAAACAAACTTTTCATATCTTTACCCCTGAGAGATAGTTTTACGAATTGAAGCAAGGAAAGTTAAGCTGTGACCCTCCTACAGGAACAAAGGTCTGGGGTTCCACAGCCCTTGATGTTTGCATTTCAAAGAGGGGGCTCCCAGGTCCTTGAGAAAAAGTGGGGGATTGTGAGGCTAGGGAAAGACTTGTTTAGCCATTACTAAGATTTATGTACACTTGACAAGGACAGAGGAAGAAATTTAGTCAGAAAAGGGAGGGGTGAGGAGAAGTCCCTTCTCTTATTTCCAGCAAGGAAAGCTAAGCCTCTTCTTTTTAATTTGTATTTGCCCTCTCACCACTCATGTTTCCCAGATACTTACTACAGTTTCCCATACCTTTGTGCAAATTTCTCTCTGCTTGAAACACCTTCCCTCTCCTTCCTCTCTTTTGAAACTCATTATTCAAGGTATAGATCAACTCTCAAGTCTTCCTTGAAGTCTTCTCTGCCCTTGTCAGATATCACTGAGATGCAGATAATATTTACTTAGTGCTTCTCAAGAAAACTCAAAGCTCAGGAACCACCTCTCACATTGTCTATATCCTCCGTTAAACTGGGCTTCTCAAGGGCAAGAACCAAGCCTCGTTGATCATGGTATCCTCTATGATGCCTTGAAAAGTAGCCATGCAGTAGATGCCTAATAGATTTTTGGAGAAATTATCAACTAGGGAATCAGAGCACTTTTACTGTAAAACAAAACAAAACAAAAAACAAGCCCCCAAAACCCTCATTCAAATAAAAGGGATTTGTGTAATGATACAGGGAAATTTTACAAATTCCTGTAACAGGAAGAACAACAGGACCTCACAGAACTGGAAAGTCATCACGTAGCTTGTTTCTTCTCTCTCTGTCTCTATACATCTGTACCTGTCTCTCTCTTCTCTTCCACTCTCTCTTTCTCTCTCTCTCTCCCCCCAACTCCTCCAGTCCCCTGCTTCTCTGAAAACCAGCTTTCTCTGCTGACTTATCACACTCGGGTGACCGATCAGGGCTTCTTCCAGAATCATAGTCTTATCCTAAGTGTCCGTATCAGTGATAGCCTGCACCAGAAGCACCTGTAAGGCTTGTAAAACATAGATTGCTGGGACCCACTCAGGAGTCTCTGATTTGGTAGCTATGAGATGGGGTATGCAAATTTGCATTTCTAACAAGCTCCCAAATGGTCCTGATAATCTGGGGACACAGCGTGAGAATGATTGATCTACGGGAACTTCAGACTTGGTTCTGCACAGTTGACTCAGTCACCGGGTCCCAATGCCTGATTCTCATGAGAGAGAATATGATTGATGGGTCGGGTATTCATGCCAGTAATGTTCTGAAGTTGTGTCCAAAAGGCTGCAGTCACATGGTACATATGAAAGGCTGCCTGCTTGAAGCTGGGGGCTGGGAAGCGTTTCGAAGGAGGTGGCTCTCTAGCACAATCACTCCCATGGTTCCTTTCAAAGCTATAAGAATTTCCACACTGAACTAACTCCTGGGTCTATATGGTTCTCGTTGCTGTAGCTAATAGAGCCAACAAGGACATGATGACCATCTGTTGCATCTCCAGCCACTCGTCTCAAAGTAAATCTGTACCTCATCCCTAAATGCATAATCTCCCTAAACATGCTGCTCTTCCACCCAGTTGTGCAAGCAAGAACCTGGGAATCTCCCGTTTGACTCCCTGCCCCCACATCTTCTCTATCAAGTCCTACCAATTCCACCACTGAGGTATCTTCTCTCTCCCCAATATACCTGGTTAGTTGAAATCGACACCCTGCCTCCGGTGGTGTTTTCCTGCAATGCATCCTTCTGCGGACTGTCACAGTGATCTCTCTAAAACCGCTTCACAATCTCAGCCCTCAGGCCAGCTGTGTTGGGTCGGAGGCAGCAAATCCTGGGCCTGTCATTTCCAGCAACATGCAGCTGCAGGTCTGCTTACCTCCATGCCCTACAAGAATTCTCATGCTGTATGTACTTTGATGGAATAAGAAAAAGGATTGGGAAGCTCTGATCTAAAATCCAAGTTTGACGATATTAACTCCTCTCCTTAAAACCTTTCAATCACTCCCCACGGGTCTCAGGATAAAGCCTAAACACACCTTACAATAGCCTCTAACATCTGGCATAATCCAGTCCCCATCTACCTCTCCAGCCTCATCTCTTGCCACTGCCTGCCTTGGACTTGCTTCTTCAACTGCAGGTAGACGCTTGTAGTTTCCAGAACACGCCCTGCTATTTCATGCTTGCAAGCCATTGCTCATGGTTTCCTTTCTGGCTGAAATGTCCACCCTCCCTCTTTTTACCTGCCCTGCATCCTTTGAGACCAGGATGGTGTTAAAGCACCATATCCCTCAGGAAAACTTCCCTGTTTGCTGTCCACTAGCACTAGTGTGCCCCTCTTTGAAATTCTCATAATACCTTCACTATATAACTGTCATTGGATTTACCACACTGCATTAGAATATGGTCCACCTCTCCCACTAGCCTGCAAGTGTCTATTTCCAGCACCTAACACAGTGATGAAAAAGTATTATCATACAACTCAACAACGACGACAACAACAAATAAATGACTGGATTCAAAAAGGGACAAAGGATGGATGACCTTGAACAGATATTTCTCCAAAGAAGATACATAAATGGCCAGTAAACACATAAAAAGATGCTCGATATAGTTGGTCATTAGGGAAATGCAAATCAAAACTACAATGGGTGACCACTTCACACTCATTAAGATCGGTATCATTTAAAATTGGAAAGTACCTAGTGTTGGTGATGATATGGAGAAATTAGAACACTTGTGCATTGTTGTAGGTGAGTAAAATGGCACCTCCATTATGGAAAACAGTTTACCAGTTCCTCAGAAAGTTAAACATAAAATCCTATGAATCAGCAATGGGAATAGACCCTGAAGAATTGAAAGCAGGGACTTGAACAGATACTTGGACACCCATGTTCATAGCAGCATTATTTACAATAGCCAAACTGTGGAAACAATCCAAGTGTCCATCAACAGATGAATGGAAAAATAACATGTCATATATATATAATTTATAAAATTATATAATATACAAAACATATAAAATGTGTATATATACACATATATATGTGTATATATGTATGTGTGTGTATATATATATATATATATATATATAATGAGATATATTCAGTGTTTAATAGGACTGAAATTTTGACACATAATACAACATGGATGAACCCTGAGAACACGATGCTGAGTGAAAGAAGCCAGGCACAAAAGGGCATATACTGCATGATTCCACTTATAGTCAGCATTAGAACTGGCAAAGGCATAGAGACAGAAAATGCCATAGAGGTTGTCAGGGGCTTGGGGGATTTGGGAGTTACTGTTTAATGGGTAGAGAGTTTCCATTTGGGATGGTAAAAGAGGTCTGGAGCTGGATTGTGGTGACAATTGCACAACATTATGAATATATTTCACTGAATTGTTAAAATGGCTAAAATGGTAAATTATATATACATGTATACAGCCAATTTTTTTTAATGTAGTATGTGTTGAATGAACAGATCGTAGAAATGCCCTTTTGTCCTCTCTGGCTGCTTTAGACTTGAGATTTGTCACAGATCCCTCTTTCTCTCTCTCTCTCTCTCTCTCTCTCTCTCTCTCTGTCATGGATCTCTTAATGGTGTTTCATACAATTAACCTTTTTTGAATAATTCTATAGAGAATAAAAAGAAATTATTCAGACTTAGATTCTGTTATAAAGGAAGTTAAAAACCAAGAGAGGAGGAAATATGTTACTATTAAGTCTCATTTTGTGGCAATGATAGAAATTTGGTTAAATCAGTGCAGATGCTATGAAGATACTCCACAAAATGGGTCTATTATTTCTCTAATTTAAATTTATTTTTCTCTGAGTGTCCACCTGATGGACTGACTTGTAGAGAATTTGAAGCCCTTTCCTCTATCTCTCACCAGATGCTCATTCAAGGAGGTTGAGGGTTTTACACATTCGTGAACAGTCTAAGAGAGGTATTCTGGTTTTATGTTCATACTACTCAATATGCTCATTGTCCAAACTTGCCTGTTCCTTTACCTTTTTAAAGGTTTTATTTATTTATTTGAGAAAGAGAATTGTGTGAGGGAGAGAGAGAGAGGGAAGGAGAGAAAGTGTGCCCGAGTGCACACGAGCCAGGGTAGGGGCAGAGAAGCAGACTTCCTGCTGAGCAGTGAGCCCGAGATGGGACTGGATCCCAGGACTCTGGGGTCATGACCTGACCTGAAGGCAGATGCCTAACCGACTGAACCACCTAGGTGCCTCGAATGTTTCTTTAAAAGCAGATGACTCACTTGAAAGCAGGGGCTCAAACAGATATTTGTACACCCATATTTATGGGATGACAACAGCCAAAAGGTACAAGCAACCCAAGTTTCCATTGATGGATAAATGGATAGACAAAATGTGGTCTACCCATACAATGGAATATTATTCAATCTTAAAAAGGAAGGAAATTCTGACACCTGGTATGACATGGATGAACTTTGGGGACATTGTGCTAAGTGAAATAAGTCATTCACAAAAGGACAAATACTGTATGAGTCTACAAATATGAGGTATCTAGAGTTGTCAAATTCATAGACACAGATAGGAGATGGTGGGGACAATTGGCTGCCACAGTCAGTCAACCATCCAACTCTTGGTTTGGGCTCACATTGTGATCTCATGGTCATGAGATTGAGCCCCCTGTTGGGCTCCATGCTTGGCGCAGATTCTGCTTGAGATTCCCTCTCCCTCTTCCTTTCCCACTCATTCTCTCTCTCTCTCTCTCTCTTTCACATACATAAATAAATCTTAAAAAAATAAATAGATGGTGACTTCCAGGGGTTGGGACCTGGGGACAGGAGGAATGGGGAGTTAGTGTTTAATTGGAAGAGAGTTTCAGTTTTGAAAGATGAAAAGAGTTCTGGGGATGGATGGTGGTGACAGCTGCATGATGTGAATGTACTTCATACCACCGAATTATACAATTAAAATTGATTAAAATGGCCAAATTTTTCCAGCTTTATTGAGGCATGATTGACATATAACACGTGTAAGTTTAAGGTGTACAATTTGATGATTTGACACATACATATTGCTAAATATTTACCACAGTAAGATTAGTTAATGTGTCCTTCCCCTTCCATAATTGCCATTTTGTTGTCACTGTTGTTATCGTGAGAACATTAAAGCACAACTGTCATAGCAACTTTCAAGCAGATGACTCAATACTATATACAATATAGTATTGCTAACTATAGTCACCGTGCTATACATTACATCCCCAGAACTCATTCATCCTGTAACTGAAAGTTTGTACTCTTTGACCAACATCTCCCCATTTCCCCTACTCCTCAGCCCCTGGCAACCAACATTTTACTCTGTTTCTGTGACCTTGATATATTTTGATTCTATGCAGGAGTGGTATTATACAGTGCCTTTGTTTTGCTCACCACAGTGCCCTCAGGGTCCATTCATGTTGTAGCAAATAGCAACATTTCCTTCTTTTTTGTGACTGAATGATATTCTTTTCTTTTCTTTACCCATTCCTTTTATGATGGCGACCTGTATGTCATGTGTCTTTTTCCACAATTTAAAAAAAAAAAGAGAGAGAAGAAGCAGGTGACACTGCCCCTACAATACAAAGTATGAACATGAGAATCCCACTTGCAAGACCAGGAGCTACAGGTCCGAGGGATCAGCCTCCCTAATTGTACTCCCCAGTCATTTCTCCCTGAGGTTCTGTCATCTCCCTCAGAGCACTGAAAGGCACACAGTAAAATAGCAACAGCCTCCTGATGGAATGCTCTGCCTTCTGTTCAGTCTTCTAGGTCTGCCAGGGAGTTTCCCAAACCTCTTTTTCATTTTGCCTTTTCTGTCTTTTCCATCCCCAAACCTTCACCTCTACTCCTTCCCCTTATGGGACTTTCTGGAATAATTCCTTAATAATACCTTCATAGGACAATGCTTTAAAAAATAAAAAGTATCAACAAACAGAATGGGAATTGGCTTCTCATGTGTGGCTCAAAAGCAGATCAGACAAGGCAGAATACATACAGGAGGGAAAAAAATACCTAGAGCACTGAGGATAAAAACTCACAAGCTACTATCAGTAAGTGATCCTTAGCAGAAGTCAAATAGGAACAGTGGTACATTATAAGGATACAGGTGTCTCTTTGTCAGACTTCTTCTGGTTATAACAGAATTCAAAACAAAAATGGTTTTAGAGGACATAATAGTATCAGGTCACATAGCTGAAAGATAGTGGATGGGTTGGTTTCAAACACAACTTTACACTGGCATTCAGTCTGCAAGGTTAGAGGTAACCCTCTCCTTTTCTCAGCCCCAATTCCCTCAGTTTGTCATTGGAAGGTCCACATGACATCTAACTAGAAGGTCCACTAGACATCTAACTAGGCATCTAACTAGATTAGCATTCTAAAAGAAAGGGCCGCATGGTTTTTAATTTTTTAAGGAAACTCCATATTGTCTCTTCCACAGTGGCTGTACCAACTGACATTCTGACCAACAGGGCACAAGCTTCCCTTTTCTCCACATCCTTGCCAGCATTTGTTATCTCTAGGTGGTATTTTTTTTTTGTTTTTTGTTTTTGTAATCACCATTCTAACCAGTGCGAGGTGAAACCCCACTGTGGATTTTTAAAAATTTAAGTATAGTTGACACACAATGTTACCTTCATTTCAGGTGTACAACATAGCGATTCAATTTCTCTATCCGTTATGCTGTGCTCACCACAAGTGTGGCTACCACCGGTCACCATACAGCACTATTGCAATGTCATTGACTATATACCCTATGCTGTGCCTTTTATCTCTGTGACATATTCATTCCCTAACTGGAAGCCTGTATCTCCTAATCCCCTTCACCCATTTCGCTCATCCTCCACTCCCTTTTCTCTGGCAACCATCAGTTTGTTCTCTGTATCTGATTCATTTTTTGTTTGTTCACTTGTTTTGTTTTTAGATTCCACATATGAGTGAAATCGTATGGTATTTGTCTTCCTCAGTC
Organism: Mustela erminea; assembly: GCF_009829155.1. Classification (NCBI taxonomy): domain Eukaryota; kingdom Metazoa; phylum Chordata; class Mammalia; order Carnivora; family Mustelidae; genus Mustela; species Mustela erminea. The sequence continues at coordinate 111,370,624 of NC_045635.1, read as the reverse complement.
TGACATATTTCACTTAGCATAATACCCTCTGGATCCATCTATGCTGTCACAAATGGATGGCAAGATCTCATCCATGTTTATGCCTGAGTAATATTCCATTGTGTTTATATATGTGTACATGTAAGCAATATGACCATAATATATTATGGTCACATCTTCTTTATCCATTTATGTATTGATGGATACTTAGGTTGCTTTACTATCTTGGCTATCATAAATAATGCTTCAGTAAACATAGGAATGTATATATCTTTAAAACTAGTGCTTTCATTTTCTTTGGGTAAACACCCACTAGTAGAATTATGGGCTTATATGGTATTAATATATTATTCACACTGTAAAGGACATGAAAAAAAACCTAAGTGTAGATGAATGGATAAAGAAGATGGTGTGTGTGTGTGTACAATGGAATATTAATCAGCCATGAGAAAGAAGGAAAATGTGCCATTTGAAACAAAATTGAGGGGCCTTGATGACACTACGCTAAGTGAAATAAGTCACAGAGAAAGACAAAGGCTGTTAGATCTCAGTTATATGTAAAATCTAAAAACACCAAACTTACAGAAACAGAAAGCAGAATGGTGATTGCCAATGGCTGAGGGGTGAGGGAAATGGGGAGATGTTGGTCAAAAGGTACAAACTGTCAGTTCTAAGATACATTCTGAGCATCTAAGGTAGAACATAATGACTATAGTTAATAATACTTGTATACTTCAAAGTTGCTGAGAGAGTAGACCTTTAATGTTCTCACCATAACAATAAAAACAAAATGGTAATTTTGTGAGGTGGAGGATGTGCTAACTCACTCATCGTGGTAAATAATTTATAGTGTATACACACATCAGATTGTAACACTTAAAATTACACAATGTTATGTGTCAATTACATCTCAGTAAATTTGGGGGAAAATAAAAGAAGAGAATGGGGGTGCCTGGGTGCTTCAGTCGGTTATGTGATTGTCTTCAGCTCAGATCATGATCCCAGGGTCCTGGGATCAAACCCTGAGTCGGGCTCCTTGCTCAGCAGAGAGTCTCTTTCTCCCTCTCCCTCTGCCTGCTGCCCCTCCCTGCTTGTGCTCTCTCTCTCTCTCTCTCTCTCTCTCTCTCACTCTGTCAAATAAATAAAACTTTTTTTTTAAAAGAAGAGAGAATGCATTGTTCTCAGCAGTGCCAGCATCATTCCAATGGCTGATTTGTTGGCCTAGTTTGGGGCTCATGATTATACTTGCTTAGATCACATACCCATGCCTGAAGCCAGGAGATAAGACATTCTAATGGGTCAGGTTAGAGTTTATGTACCTACTCTTTGAACCAGGGAATGCTACATCTCTGCTTGGAAGTTGTAGATTGAAAGAGAAAGAAAGAGGGTGTATGAGATCAAGAGAGAGCTGGTCCCTCGAAGGCAAGCCAAAGTACCATTGCCAGAACAATTGGGAATGTATGCTGGATGGACAAAAACAACATATGAACTTGATAGCTCATTTGATTTACAAAAGGTCTTCAACTAAAATAATGCTACTATACCATACATAAATGAAAACGTACTCATGCCTTCTATATAGAAAGACAATCCAAATTCACATATCCCAAGTGCACCCAACATTAAGCCCAAGATCCTTCAGTGACTGAGTCATCTTGGGCAGGTCTTGATGTAGTTCCCCATGATTTCACATCTATGGGTAAATGGTACATTTGAGCACATCCTGAACACCCAATGTCTAATATTAGAGGGAAAAGAAGGATGAATTAAATAAAACCTCCCATTTGGAAATGGAAAAAATGGGTACAATATGTGAAGATAGCCAATCAACAATATATTGATTTATGTATCATATAGGCAAATAGCAAGAACTCTTTGGCAGTAGAGTGAGTTCTTGGTCAGCCCAGCCTGATGTCTCAGATTCTCTTTTCTCAGATTATCTCCCTTGGCCTACTTGGCTACTCCTGAAAGGGGAAATTAGGGAGGTTTACCCTTCTGGAGACTGCACCTTCAGCAACCCTCTTCCTATGGGTGTGAGTTCAGTGTCTTGGGGATTACCTTAGGGGTTGAAAATCATAAGCCTTCATTTTCTTTGCCACTCTTGGATTTTCTCTAGCAATGCACTTCCTTGGGTATGGTTATCATCCTCAAGGCCCAGGATGGCTGACAAAACTCCAGCTATCATATCTTCATTCCAGGAAGTAGGATGGGGAAACGTGCAGAAGGGCTTGCCTCCTTTTTTTCTAAAGAAAATCCTCAGATGGCCCATGAAACACTGTTGTCTATGTCTCATTGACCAGAACTTAAAGAAATGGTCATGTCAAATAGTAAGGGAAGTTGGGAAATGTAATCTAGTCTTTTATTCCAAGTGGTAATATGCCCAAATAAAAATTGGGTATCTGTTACTAAAGGAAGAGAAAAGAGATAATGGGGTAGGCAACTGGCATTCTACGTTCTACCACAATAAGTTTGATTTAGATTCTACTTCATGGGTGGTAATCAAAGAAGAAGATGTGAACTCGTGTCCTTGATTCTTCACACTAGCCTAGATCATTATTTCCTTTGATAATAGGCTTTAACACTGCCTGGGCCCCCTAGTCCCTCAGTTCAATGACTTCTATCTTGGCTTTTGCTTTGGGGGTCACAAAAAGTCACCTTAGGTTAGAGGGAGCACAGCTAATCTTCTTCTTTCTTTTAAGATGCATCTGAGTTATCAGCCCTTTTTTTAAAAATTTATTTTCAACAAAACAGTATTCATTGTTTTTGCACCACACCCAGTGCTCTATGCAATCCGTGTCCTCTCCAATACCCACCACCTGGTTCCCCCAACCTCACATCCTCTACCCCTTCAAAACCCTCAGGTTGTTTTTCAGAGACCATAGTCTCTCATGGTTTACCTCCCCTTCCAGTTTCCCTCAACTCCCTTCTCCTCTCCATCTCCCCTTGTCCTCCATGCTATTTGTTATGCTCCACAAATAAGTGAAACCATATGATAATTGACTCTCTGCTTGACTTATTTCACTCAGCATAATCTCTTCCAGTCCCATCCATGTTGCTACAAAAGTTGGGTATTCATCCTTTCTGATAGAGGTCTAATACTCCATAGTGTATGTGGACCACATCTTCCTTACCCATTCATCCGTTGAAGGGCATCTTAGTTCTTTCCACAGTTTGCCGACCGTGGCCATTGTTGCTATAAGCATTGGGGTACAGATGGCCCTTCTTTTCACTCCATCTGTATCTTTGGGGGAAATACCCAGTAGTGCAATTGCAGGGTCATAGGGAAGCTCTATTTTTAATTTCTTGAGGAATCTCCACACTGTTCTCCAAAGTGGCTGCACCAACTTGCATTCCCACCAACAGTGGAAGAGGGTTTCCCTTTCTCCACATCCCCTCCAACACATGTTTTTTCCTGTCTTGCTCATTTTGGCCATTATAAGTGGTGTAAGGTGGTATCTCAATGTGGTTTTAATTTGAATCTCCCTGATGGCTACTGATGATGAACATTTTTTCATGTGTCTGATAGCCATTTGTATGCCTTCATTGGAGAAGTGTCTGTTCATATCTTCCACCCATTTTTTGATATGATTATCTGTTTTGTGTGTGTTGAGTTTGAGGAGTTCTTTATAGATCCTGGATATCAACCTTTTGTCTGTACTGTCATTTGCAAATATCTTCTCCCATTCCGTGGGTTGCCTCTTTGTTTTGTTCACTGTTTCCTTTGCTGTGCAGAAGCTTTTGATTTTGATGAAGTCCCAGAAGTTTATTTTGGCTTTTGTTTCCTTTGCCTTTGGAGACATATCTTTAAAGAAGTTGCTGTCGCTGATGTCAAAGAGGTTACTGCATATGTTCTCCTCTAGGATTCTGATGGATTCCTGTCTCACATTGAGGTCTTTTATCCATTTTGAGTTTATCTTTGTGTACGGTGTAAGAGAATGGTCGAGTTTCATTCTTCTACATATAGCTGTCCAGCTTTCCCAGCACCATTTATTGAAGAGACTATCTTTTTTCCACTGTATATTTTTTCCTGTTTTGTCAAAGATTATTTGACCATAGAGTTGAGGGTCCATATCTGGGCTCTCTACTCTGTTCCACTGGTCTATGTGTCTGTTTTTATGCCAGTACCGTGATCAGCCCTTCTTTTAATAGGAGTAAGACCCTGGGGAGTACCTGGGGGGAATCTGGATTTTCCCAGGCTCTATTCTTATGTTCCACTGTGTTTCTGTTTTTACATATTTTTTTAAGTTTTCTTATCCTTTTTTTATGTACTCCTCTCTGCATCCTACCCATTTCCCTAGCCCTAAAATAACCTTAGTTAATGAAACATCACTCATAATTAGATCACTTTCAGTGGTTTTTCTGTTGGTACTGACAGAGAGTTGTGAACAGAACCTACTTGAGAAAGACATAGACGACAAATTGTGTCTTCAGTTATGGATGCTAATTCTTTGCCACTGACTGTACCAGCTTCACTTTTGAGATACAGAAGCCATTGGCTTTTTTCAATCCTGTAAGTCTCCAAATTATGGAATAGTAAGTCAATTTAGACTATAGTCCATGGGCAGAAAGCACTTACCATAGACATGCTGTATTGCTTTTTATGTTTCCTTGCAGACTTGAGTCAATTCCTCTCTTGTGATAAAGCAACAGGAAGTAAGTAGTAAATGTCAACCTCCTGATTTTAACCTACAATCTCTCCTAACACTACAGCCATCCTCCTTTACACATCTGCTTCATTCTTCTTTGGTCAGAACAACTTTTTTTGTTCTTCTGTGCTTTCTGCTGGCCCTATCACCTCCTGGATTAACATATCCTCAGTTTAGTCAAAAGCACCATGACTTGGCAGAATCCTGGAGTTCCAAATGCAGATTTCCTAGGGAGATAATCTTACTGATTCCATGTGGTCAGTTGCCCAGCCATCATTAAATCAGGTATGAAAGGGAGCAATGATTGGGTACTAAGAATGTGGCAGAAAGAACTCTCCCCTGCTGCTTTGGACTGTTATTCCCAAGGTAGAGATTTGGTTGCCTGGGCAGACAACTGAAAAGCCGTCTACTACAGATGCAATCATGAAAAACTGTGATGCAAGATAAATACCAAAGAAAGATAAGAATTAGATGCCATACCAGCATAAAAGAAGAAGAGATTTCTTACAGGGAAGAAGCCTCACGGAAGTAAAGATGGAGGCAGAGATTGGAATGATGGATTGACACGGCAAGGAATGCATAGGATTACCAGCAAATACCAGAAGCTAGAAGAGGGAAAAAAGAATTCTCCACTACAGTTTTCAGAGGGGGCATGATCTCACTGAAACTTTGATTTTAGACTTCCAGCTTCCAGAACTGTGAAAGAATAAATTGCTTTTGTCTTCAACAATTCAGTTCATGATACTTTGTTACTGCAGCCCTAGGAAACTAATATAAACCCTGAAGTGACAGATACCATGTGCCCCAAAGCCTTACCTTACCTCTCAAGGACATCGTAATTAATAACTTCACCATTACAAACAATGAATGACTTCACATGGGGAAATCCTCTCTGCTACCCACTCAACCCCTCTGGCCTCTCATTCCCTTTAAGGATCTTTTCCTCATAACTTCTTTCTTAGCACAAAATTATACATAATTTCATCTTTCTAATATTATAAAGGAAAGACCCTACCAAAAAAAACCCTGAATTACTTTTGGGAATGCTGGTTTCTTGTGTAATTGGTATGAACAGTACTCCACAAACTTGGGTATGCGAGAACTATCACATTTCTTCATTTCCTTTAAGTTGAATTTATTTCAACTCCACATCTCTGTGCTGCGAGACTGGCAAAAAGAAAAAGAAGTTCCAATCACTTTCTGGAGTTTTCTACGATCCTTAGGATCATACAAATACCCAGGATCTCTGTGTGGCAAGTGTCGAATAGAGAGAACAGCTCTAATCATCAGGCCATCATGCTTTCTAGTACAAACTTGCATGCTCCTGTAAAAAGCAAGCACTTCTCCCATGCCTAGGGGAAGGCTGCAGCTCCTAGAATCTAGCTCCTAAAATTGACCACAGGTACATTACCCTCCAGGGGTTCTGCCAGGAAGTGGTCCCAGATCTTCCTATTCCCCAGCTGGCAGCTGGCAGTCCTTCCCAAGCCTTGGAGAGCTCTCACTCCCTCTTCTGTCTACTCTAGAGTCAACTACTTCCTTCCCTTCCTTGGAGTGTAATTCTTACAATATGCTCAAGATTCCAGGTAAACCAAAGCTAGGAAGACAGACTTTGGGCCCTGCAATACAACTCACTCTTTCACCCAGGAAAGAAAGCACAGAGGGTTTCAATTCCTCTTTGGAATACAAGAAAGGACAAGTAGAAGGAGAATGAACACAGTATCTCGTCAAATTACTCCACCTCACTTAAGTACCAGGACAAAACAATGCTAAGCATTTATATTTTTTGAGCACTTCCTATGTGCCAGACATTGTTCTAAGTGCTTGGCATGTATTAAGCCATTTCAGGCTCACAATTGACTTGGTAGGTGCTGCTAGTATTCCTGGTTTCTAGATAGACACCTAAGACACAGAGAGTTGAAGTCGCTGGTATAAAGTCACAGAGCTTCTAAGTGACAGGGCTAGTTTCAAAACATAGGCAATCTGGTTTCAGAGACTACACCCAATTTTATGCTCTACTGCCTCTCAGTGGAACATATCATCTGCTTATCCACATAAATATTTTGGACCCCAATAATTCCTAGATTTGGATGATCATCAGGTTTTATTCAGAACCTCAAAGTTACCTCCTTCTTCCTTACCTCCTCTACATCCCCTACATTGTAGGGCCTCTAAGAGCTGCGTTTCTCAATAAGCCACGAAGACACATAACCTTCTTCGTGCCCATAGTATGGATGTTAGCCCTTTTCATCTAGAACTCTATTATAAGTCAGTGTCTCAGGTCAAACATCTTAGATAACGGTTGGTTATGATCACGTGCAGATCTCTGGTTCATCCTATCATAGCTGGAGTTAACTATATGCCTAGCGTTAGTTGCTTTCTATGCATATGGTGTAGGCTCTAGCAACTTCACACGGAAAGAATCTTGGGGCTGATTTCTTCATAAAAGGGCTGTGGGAATGGTGGTCACTAAGACCGTCAAGGACTACAGGCCAGGATCATGCTAAATAATGAAGATGTAATAAATTGGCTGGAGCTTATCAAGTATTCTAATGTCACAAGGCAGGCCACATAGTAGGTCAGGCCCTACTTTTTTTTGCTAGTGAACTGCTATCTTTTCCAGAAGGAGCCCTGAACCAAATAGTAGGCTCCAATGGTGAGTAAGCGCCTTTTGCCATTCTCACTCCTTCAAGTGGTGACTATGGCCACATCTAAGAGTTCCTTGTCATCAGGAAATCGATAATAAAAACACTAAAGATGAATGTGAAATATGTCTCTGAGTATATACTCGTACAAGCCAGAAGCATTCTCATTAGGAAGTTGAAGCTTTTGCCTGAGAATATGAAGACATGATGAGACATGATCAACCCATTCACAGCCTTTCCAATGTGTGTGATCTGCCCAGATAGGTCTATCAGAGCTCTTAGGTGCAGGATTTGAGGAAATAAGCAAGACAGATGAGCCAAGGTCATATTATGTATACCTATATTATATATACATATATTTTGCATCTAAAATATCTTTTATTCTGTTTTCTTTTCATTGCCCCATGATAATCTTGACATGTTAGATCTGGAATCAGAATCAAAGATAGGACAAGGTCAGAGAAGCCAGAAAGAATCTGTGATCAACTCATGAATTGGACCTGAAGGAGAAAAAAGCTGCTGAGTTCATTGGACAAGGAGTCCAGTCAAGAAAAGACATCACAGGTGGTTAGTTCATGGTCCCATTCCTTTGTTATTCTTTAAAATATGAATTATAGAGATTTAAATATATATCTTTAGTGATTTTTTTCTTCCTGCTTAGAAGCTTTATGAAGATTGGACCAGCTATAAGATCAGTAGAGGATTTTTCAAGTCATGCATCAGTGAAACTCCTCCTACCTGTGATTATATCAAATCCTCTATATACTTTTATGTACATAAACTTAAGTGGTTGTCAAGGTAAATCAGCCCACAAATGACTGGGTTGGAAAATTGCTCCGACTCTTTCTATTCTTCATATTTACCATGTTAACTCTTTTTTTGATGCTTTATCCCTGTGAGCCTCTCCCTAACTCTTCTCTTACTTCTTGTTAAAAATCATGTATTTCCTTCAAGGATAAATCCACTGCTCAATGATAATCATGACATGTTAGATCCTTAGGGCCTTGAAAGCCCACTCACTTGTTTTGTAAATGAGGAAATTGAATCCCAGAGTAAGGAAGTGACCTATCTACTAGTCCTGAAACCTAGGGAATTTCATTCCCAACTTGGTACCCTTTGTACCCTTGTCCACCAACTCAGGAGGCATTAGTCATGCTCTTTTGCACAGCTACACTTAGAAACATTTGGGAAAAATAGATATGGAATCAGAGAAAAAAATATCAGCTTTATCACTGATATGGCTTGGAGAACATGGCCTGGATCCATGGCCGCAAATGGACTTCCAATACCTGTTACTTCAACCGTCCTTTACATCAAACTGGCCCAACCTGGCACCAAGACAAAGAGCCAAGATGCCAGGACTCGGGGCATTCACCACATAGCAACATCACGGTGAGGGGAAGCAGGTTTGATCCCCCACATACTCAAACTTTCTTCCCAATCTCACCAAATGTAAAAGTCACCCCTCCTCTTGGATAAAAACAGTGAGTGAAAAGTAGAAAAAAAAAAGCATAGGCTCTATTCAATATTTATGAAGGGATCCAAATCCTTCTTTTATAGATCAAGTTTGGAAGGAAGACATGAGAAGGAAAATGGCTCCCTCTAACAATCTTCTATTTACAGCGACATTGTAAGAGACTCAAATCTGGGACTATGTTTTGTCAATAGATACTGTGAATGAACAACTACCATTTCAAAATACCCAACATTATGGACACTGGGGAGGGTATGTGCTGTGGTAAGCACTGTGAAATGTATAAGCCTGATGATTCACAGACCTGTACCTCTGGGGCAAATAATACATTATATGTTATTTTTTTAAAAGATCATAAAATAAAAATTAAAAAGAATAAAAATGCCCAACATCTTCTACTTCCTGATTTCCTTTGGAGAAACCACAACTCCTCTTAAGTTGTTAATGGAGTTGTAGTAGAGCTGATACCCCTACCCCATGTTCACCCAGATCTAGGGCTGGATATGTGACCTAGGCCAGACCAAACAGGCACAGCAGTGGATTGAGAAATGGGCTGGTAAGACAAACTGTACCAGTATGAATCAAATCAAACCGAGACTTTGCTGGAATTATTAGGAAAGAAATGGCACTCTCTCCTTGCTGGGCTTGTTAAGCCTAGAGAATGTAAGCCTAGGGTTGCCGATTATCATCTTTGTCATCATGCAGGAAGAGTCTGCCTAATAATGGTGCAAACATAGGGGAAGGTGAGCTGACACACTGTCAATGAGAGGGAGAAAAGTGGGGAGATCCTGATGATATCACTGAGCCCCAGGACCCGGTTGTTCCTTAAGCCAGATTGACCTCCAGACTTTTTAACTAGGTGAGCAAATGAAAGACTTTTTCTACAAAATATTTTAGTAATCTGGAGTAGGGTTTCTATCATAACTAAAAGGCTACTGATGAAAATACCTTCTCTTTTGATAAAGCTAGAATGACTCCTCTCACTTTCATGGTTTTCAGATCCACAGTCTTTGCCTATCTCAAAATCCATTAACTTAACATAAGGATGACACAAATGAGTTGTTTCTTTTTACTCTTTCTTTATGATTATTTTTTAAAGATTTTATTTATTTATTTGAGAGAGAGAGAGAGAGAGAGAGAGAGCATGAGCAAGGGTAGGGGCAGAAGGAGAAGCAGATTCCCTGCCGAGCAGGGAACCCAACGTGGGGCTCAATTCCAGAACCCCAGGACCATGACCTGAGCTGAAGGCAGATGCTTAACTAACTGAACCACCCAGAAGCCCCTCTTTATTATTATTATTTTTTATTAACATATAATATATTATTTGTTTCAGAGGTACAGGTCTGTGAGTCATCAGTCTTACACAACTCACAGTGATCACCATGACACATACCCATAGCACATACCCTCCCCAATATCCATAACCCAGCCAGCTTATCCCTCCTCCCACTCCCCAGCAACCCTCAGTTTGTTTCCTGAAATTAAGAATCTCTTATGGTTTGTCTACTTCTCTTGCTGTGTCTTGTTTCATTTTTCCCTCCCTTCCCCTATGATCCTCTGTCTTGTTTCTCAAATTCCTCATATCAGTGAGATCATATGATAATTGTCTTTCTCTGATTGACTTATTTTACTTACCATAATACCCTCTAGTTCCATCCACATTGTTGCAAATGGCAAGATTTCACTTTTTGATGGCTGCATAATATTCCATGGTACGTATATACCACTTCTTCTTTATCCATTCATCTGTTGATGGACATCTAGGCCAGGAGCCCCCCTTTGTGATTATTCTTAATGCATGCATTTCCCCCTTCCCTATTACTTTGTAAGTATTCACATGCCAGGAAAATGTTTTATTTCTCTTTTTCTTTCCTTTTCTTTTTTTAATTCCCCAAATTTATATTTGACATATTTGACATATAACATTATATAAGTTTAAGGTGTAAAACTTGATATACGTATATGTTGTGAAATGATCACCAAAATAAGTTTAGTTAACACAAATTTCTCTGTGTCTATGAGTTCAATTTCTTTTACATTCCACGTGTAGGTTAGATTATACAGTATCTGTCTAGACAAAATTAAAAAAGCAACATGTAGAATGGGAGAAAATATTTTCAAATCATATATCTGATGAGGGATTAATATCCAAATATATAACAAACCCATACAACTCAATAGCCAAAAACAAAAACGTGATTACTTTTCTTTAATCTTTACATCGATGGTAACTCAATAGATCCATTGAGTCAACCTAGTAAGAGCCTTGTAAAGGCCTGACCGTGCAAATAAAGTATTGGGACTACATCAAAATAAAAAGTGTCTGCATAGTGAAGGAATCAATCAACAAAACTGAAAGACAACCTACTGAATGGGAGAAGTTCTTTGCAAATGACATCTCTGATAAAGGTTTAGTATCCGAAATATATGAAGAATTTACATAACTCAACATCAAAAAAAACCTCCAAATAATCCAATTTAAAAATGGGCAGAAGATATGAGCATACATTTCTCCAAAGAAGACATCCACGTGGCCAACAGACACATGAAAAGATGGTCCACATCACTCATCATCTAAACCACAATGAAAAGGGGCACCTGGGTGGCTCAGTCAGTTAAGTGTCTGCCATTGGCTCAGGTCATGATCCCAGGGTCCTGGGATGGAGCCCCGCATCGGGATCCCTGCTCTGCAAGGAGGCTGCTTCTCCCTCCTTGGCCCCTCCCCCATCTCTCCCCTTCTTGTGTTTTTTCTCCCTCCCTCTCTTTATTTATGTCAAATAAATGAGTAAAATATTTTCTAAAAAAAAACTAACCCAAAATGTGTAAGCCTGATGATTCACAGACCCGTACCCCTGGGGCATATAATACCTTATATGTTAATAAAAAAAAAAAACCACTAAACCACAATGAGATATCACTTCACACCTGTCAACATAGCTAAAATGAAGAACACAAGAAAGAAGTGTTGGCGAGGATGTGGAGAAAAAGGAACCCTTGTGCACTGTTGGTAGGAATGCAAACTAATGCAGCCACTCTAGAAAACAGTATGGAGGTTCTTCAAAAAATTAAAAATAGAACGACATATAATCCAGTAATTCCACTACTGGGTCTTTATGCAAAGAATACACAAACACTAATTTGAAAAAATATATGCATGCCTACGTTTATAGCAGCATTATTTACAATAGCCGAATTATGGAAGCAACCCAAATGCCCATCGATAGATGAATGGATAAAGAAGATATGGTAGCTATATACAATGGAATGTTACTCAACCATGGAAAAGAATGAAATCTTGCCATTTGCAACAATGTAGGTAGAACTAGAGGGTATAATGCTAAGTGAAATAAGTCAGAGAAAGATACAATACGATTACACTCACATGTAGAATCTAAGAAACAAAACAAAGAGAAAAAGAGACAAAGCAAAACAACAGACTCTTAACTATAGAGAACAAGCTGATGGTTACCAGAGGGGAGATGAGTAGAGGGGCGGGGGGAAGGCATGATGGAGAGTAAAGAGCGCACTTGTCGTGATGAGCGCTGGGTGAGGTACGGAAGTATAGAATCACTATAATAAACACCAGAAACTCATATAAAACTGCATAGTAATTATACTGTAATTTAAAAAAATTTTAAGCAACTAAAAAAATAAACAAGGAAAAAGATAAATAAAGAGCCCAAAACAACAAAACAACCTAGAATTATAGACACAAAAGAAAGCTGAAAAATTATTGTAAACATAGTAAAAAAAAATATTGAAAAAAGTTCTTGAAAGCCAAAAGGAAATTATCCCAGATATAAACATAGAAGTGAAAGAAAGAATGAAGAGGACTGGAAAGGGTCCATATCTTGGTAATTATAAAAGATGACTGACTATCTGAAACAACAACAATAGTGGTGTTTTGCGGCGTTAAATGTAAAATACGCTGTGTAATAACCAGAAGGGTGGGAGGGAGAAATAGAGCCCAGCTGCTTGGAGGTGTTGGCAATTGCTCTGGATGAGGTAAAAGTACACATTTAAGGTAGACTGTCGAAAGCTACAGATGCATTTTTGAAATTTTTAGGGTGACTTCTGAAAGCATAATACAGAAAAGGATAACAAAAAGGCTAATGGAAGAGACAAAATAGAACAACAGAAGAAAACACTTCTTTAAAACAAGAGGGGGGGAAAAAACGGAAGAAAAGGGAAGAATAAAGAAACAAAGACTGAGTGACACCTAAAGAGTGTAGGTAGCAAATGGCAAGCTTAGGGTCAACTGTATCAGTAATTATATTACATATAAATACACAAAACCCTCTAACCCAAATAAACTAAATTATCAGACTGGACTTTTCAAAGTAGACCTCCTCGACTATGGATATTTACAAGAAACAAGCAACACACATAGCATTTATAAATGTACGCATGTATGCCTTTAGACTGCTGCTAGAAAACATGTAATTTGAATCAACTGGCTAGGCACCAAAACAAGAGATAATAGGGAATCATGGTCCTCAACTCTGGGCCAACTCCCATTTAAGGATTTCCATCTTTTTGAAACAAGACTCTCCATCTCTGACAAATGGGCTTGGTTAGAGACAGGGGTAATTTATTCCTTGTTCTTAGGCTATATTCCAATGAATGTGTCTTCACAATAGACACCTTATTAAATTGTTTCAGAAAGGGAATATAGGCCAGTGTCTGCGATGGAGCTAAGGAATCAGGTATGTCTCAATTCGAGGCCCACCTCTTCCTAGTCTGATTTACCAGTATTTCCAGACTCCCTATTTTTTCTCCTCTCTCCAACTTTAACATAGAACATGGACTTACACATTTACAAGGATTCTCAACCATCTAAAATTTTTGGCAGGGGGAAGACATGGCCTTATTGAAGAAAATTTTGTTTTCTATCAAAGCTTTGTAGATACTTACTGAAAGCTACAAAAAGTAGCAACCACCTCAGCATCTTGATCTCGTCCAAGATTCAGACCAATAGTTACATGGACTGATCTACAACATGCAATAGACCAGCTTTACCAGATGGTTTTCAAATTTATAATAAAATTGACCATCTTCCCAGCTGGAGATGAAGGATCTTCCTGCCCACCTTCCCATTTCAAAGCAGCAAATTTCATATTGTAGGTCTATCACTTTCCATAGACCAGTTCTGTTTCCAATTTTGGTTTAGACAGAGCTCTTTCAGATAAAGACAACAGAAACCAATTTCAAAATAGTTTAAGCAACAAAGAGATGTATTGACTCTTATAACTGGGAAGTCCAAGGGCAGATCTGGCAGAGCTAGATCCAGGGGCTCAACAATGCCATCTGGGTTCTTTTGTCTTCTGTGCCTCTCTTCGTGTTGCTCAATTCTTTCCTGGGAAATTCTTTTCAATTTGGCAGGAGAGATGGTGGCTGGCGGTTCTCAGGATGGATTTTTACGACCCCAAATTACAAAGGTAAATAGACCTTTTTTCCTCTGCCTCAGAATACTCCCAGAAAATCTCACGAAAGAACTCTCATTGGCTTGTCTTGCTTCATGAAATATTCTCTGTACAAATCGCTGTGTCTAGAGGAGATCTGGTATAAAGATTGGCCTGGTCTGGGTACCATAACCCATTTCTGTGTCCCTGGGAGAAATGTGTCATTTGTGAAAACAACCCATCTAAGGCATATAAGGCATCGAGGGAGGAACAGTTCCTAATGCAAACTGTTGCTGGGCCATCAGAGAAGTGTCCCGTTCACTACAGAGCTTGATCCTTTTTCTATTTACAGAAACAATACAAGTTCGCTGTAAAAAAAAAAAATCACAGTTTACAGAAACAGCATAAGATTTTGGTGAAAAGCTCATCTCTGATCAGATAGATCTGGGCTTGAAATATGACTCAAACACATATTATTTTGTGACCTTATGTAAAATACTTCCCTTTTCCAAACCTTAATTTCTTCATTTGTAAATTGGGGCAAACAATAATACTGACTTCATAGGTTATTTTTGAGAATTTACCATGACAATGCATGAAAGTGTTAAGAACATTGTGTTTTTATTTAGGAAAAAAAGACATATATAGTCTGAGGGTGCCTGGGTGGTGCAGTGGGTTCGGCATCTGACTCTTGGTTTTGGCTTATAATCTCAGGGTTGTGGGACTGAGCCCTGCGACCAGCCTCTGCTCAGCAGGGAGTCTGTTTGAGCTTTTCTCTCTCCATCTCCCTCTGCCCCTCTTCCACATCTCTCTCTCCTTCCCCCCTAAAATAAATAAGTCATTTATTTTAAAAAGACATATAGTAAATATAGACATGTAAAAATAAAAGCCCTTAATCAATGTTGGTTAAAGTTTTTTATAACATAGAATATCCAGATCATCGATAGTTCCATCCTCTGCTCCCAACTTCAGCCCGCCAAATTCTTTGCAATCTGGAGCATATTTTCTGCATTTTTATTTAATATTTAAGTTGACACACACTTCTTTCACTTCAGAAGTAATCATAGGATAGTATCATATATGCTGTCTTGAACACTGATTTTTTTTTTTTAATCTGCAACTCCCCATTCTTTTGTATAACAGTAGAGAATATGTCCCAGCTCCCGTGTGAGGCAATCTCTCTTCTTGTCTTTATATTCGCACCAGGCTAACAAAACAGCCCTTCCGAAAGTCATCAGGGACCTCTATGTCACCAGCTCCAAGGGACACTCTACCATTCTCCTCCTATTTCATGTCTGGGCAGCAGACATGAAATAATTCATCATTTCTCCTTCTTAAAAAACGCTCCTTTGGCTTCCATAATACCACATTCTAGTGTTTTCCCTTCTATCACTCACTTTGCTCCATTCTTCCCAGACTGCTCTTCGGGTCCATGCTCCTATTTCTAGGCATTCAATGTTGGAGTTCCTTAAGGTTCTGTCCCAGTATCTCTGCCCTTATACTCTCCGTACTCCCTCCCTAAGTGACCTAATCCACATCCATAGCTTGAATTATACCTAAGTACCAATGACTCCTAAATTCAATCTCTAGCCTAGATCTTGCTTTTAAGATCCACTTGATAAATCCCCAATTTGATATCCTGAAGACCCTTTAACTAAACACCCCCAGATCTAATCCTCCTTCGGGGTTAACTCTCCTCTGTCCAGTCCCTAGAACCAAAACGCTAAGCATCATCCTTGACTCTTCCTTGTCCTTCATCCTCTGACATTGACTACATGATGAATTCCAGGTAATCTTACCCCCTAAATATTACTAAAACCCATAGAATTCTCCCCATGCTGTCTGCCACAAGCCGACTTCAGCTGAAGTACTGTAGAAAACCTCCTATCTTGTCTTCCTGAAAATTCTCTGGCTCCCTTGTCATACATCTGAACTGTAGCCAGAGCCCTCTTTCAAAAAGCAAATCTGATCAAATCACTCATTTCTAAAATAACACTTGAGTGGCTTTACATTGCTTCTAAGATAGAAATCAGAGTCTGTGATGTGGTTGCATAGCTTCTCCTAGGCCACCCTCCCCAGGCTCGTTGCTTGTCATTTCCCATCTTATCAGAGCCTATTCCTACCCAGGAGTTCCTCCTACAGTAGGGCTTGGGATGATTCCCAGTGTTCTTCCCTGCTACTCTTTTATCTATTTAACCCTTTCTCAGCATTCAGACCACAGAGCAAGCGCCCACTACCTGGTCCACTCAACTTTCCTCTAGGCTACATAAAGGGTTTTTTGGTATATGATCTTAAGGAACCTTCATGAAATTTTTAGTTGAGTTGATTATTCTATTGAGTATCTCATTGGATCAACTCTTATAACTTACTGGTTTTGGGGGGGTCTTTGGGGGGGGGGTTGTCCATCTACATCTTTTGGTTTTGTATATCAGATTCAAGGTATATTTTCATGTATCTCAAAGCTTTCTCGAGGATATATTTTGGAGTATTGCTTTTAATTTTATTTAACTTTGTGGCCTTTTTTTTTTTGGAGGTAATTTTCACCACTTGTTTTCTGAATGGTTTTACAGTCATTTTGTATGTGTGTGGTCTGCTTTTTGGATGTTCTATTAATTTCATGGACAGGATTCCTAGTTAGAAAATGCTTTTCTCTCTGCCCTCCCCTCTTCTGTGAAGATTCTTCTCTGGATGGCATTATTGGGGCAAGGGAGAGACAGGGGTGGAGGGGGTGGTTGATGTGTCTTGTCCTCCTTTCTTGACTGCAGCAGCCTTAATTTTCCCTCTGCTTTTCCTCTCTCCCTGCACAGCTTTATCTCTAGAGAGTACCAACACCTCTCTCTCTCTCTCTCATTCTCCCACAGAAGGGTACGAGGTTGCCCTTGCTGGCTTCCCACTCTCGCAAGCAAGTTACTTCTTGCAGTCAGGGCTGTGAACTGCCCAGTCCCAACCTGTGTTCAACATTTTGTCATTTTAATGTCAAATGTTTGCATTCAAGGATGATTTTATCTGTGCCTTGTCTAACTCCTCTGGTCACGTCAACTCTTTTTCGAGGAACTTCTTAAACTTTCCCTCTCCTGTTTTCTGCACCCACAGGCTTTTGCAGCCAGTGGGCAGAGATAGCTATGCTGGAATTGATGATTTTGTCTCTGCTTAAGGGTAATTTTACAGGGACAGTGTTCTCTGTCTCCTAGACATGCTGCAGGCAATGGGTTATGTATACTTTCATATGTTTTCCTTGTGGCTTTTATGCCTTTTTGAGAGGACGGTATGGAGGGGAGTCAAACAAGGGAGTCATCATTGTTGTCTAAATCTGTTTTCTTTGCTTTTAAAAAATGGTTTAATCAGAAAAATAGTTGAATTGCAGATGTTTGCTTCCCTATAAATTACTTTCCTATCTTTTGCTTATATTGAGTTTTATAAAGATATAGTCATACTATATATTCTTTTAGGAATTGCGCCTTCACTCATCACTGCTAATATCCATCCACGTGGTTGTAGGACTATAGGTCATTCATTTTTTACCACCATCTAGTATTCCATTATATGACTATTATTCATACTGTCATTGATGGCCGTACAGATTATTTCTTTCTTTTGTTACTACAGTCAGGGCTCCTATAAACATTCCTGTATATATCTCTAGGGTAGGCAGTAACTACATTTCACTACGGAGCATCTGAAATGGGTGTGTAAGAAATGTGATACATGGGGCACCCAGGTGGCTCAGCCAGTTAAGTATCTGACTCTCGATTTTGGCTCAGGTCATGATCTCAGGCTCGTGAGATCGAGCCCTGCTTCAGACTCCACACTCAGCACAGAGCCTGCTTAAGATTCTCCCCCTCTGTCCCTTCCTCCCCACTCTCTCTCTCTCAAAAATAAAAAAAAATACAAATAGTACAAATAAAATAAAAATGCTTTTAAAAAAGAATTATAATATGGTCTAAGTATAAAATATGCCCTGGATTTCAATTATTGAAAAACAAAGGATGTAAAATATCTCACTGGTAATTTTTATGTTGATTACATATTGAAATGCACGGGCTACATTGTGTAAGTTAAATATATTATTAAATTACGGGGTGTGTGTGTGTGTGTGTGTGTGTGTGTGTGTGTATACATCTACATACTTTTTAATGCAGCTCCAAGAATATTAAAAATCACATTTTTGCCTGAACCTGAGTATCATGTTAGATTTCTATCGCAATGTGCTGCTTTAGGGTAAAAACTAAGGAATAGAATTTCTGGGTAGATGATTGTGTGAATCTTCACTGTCAATGATAAAGCCAAATTATTTTTCAGTGCGATTATACCAATTTATAACATGAGCAGTACTGCACAAGGGTTCCCAATGCTCCTCATACTCTCCAGTACTTGTGATTGTCAGACAGTTTAATCACTGCCAATCAGATAATTATAAAATGACACCTTATTGAGATCTTGATTTTCATTTTTTAGACTGCTAATGAGAGAGGACAAATTCTCATATTTTTAAATTGCCACTTGTGTTTCTGCTAATACAAAGTGCCTCTTTTGTCTTTTTCCTTTCTCCCTCCCTGATTCTGTCCACTACCTTTTTTGTTCATTTTTCTTTCTGATTTGTGGAAATTCTCTCCCTATTAAAGACACCAAAACTTTGTTATACATGTCGTACATATCCTCTCCCTATTTATGGTTTGTATTTTTATTTGCTTTATGGTATATTTCTATAAACAAAAAGTCTCCATTTTAGTGTCATTGAATTTATCACACTTTGTTTTTAGGATTGGTAGTTTATTTGGGTCCTGAGTCTAGCCTAGCCTGAGATCATAAAGATATTCGTCCATAGTTTTCTTCTACAAGTGATGGAACATAAACATGAAATTCATAGACATGTAATGTATCTCCATTTATTTAAGCCTTCCTTAGTATCTTTAAATGTAGGTTCAGAAATTTCACCATGTATATCTTGCACATCTTTTGTTATATGTATTCCTAAGGACCTTGGTAGTATTTTTAACTATTATAAAAGGTGTCTTTAAAAAAATATGCTTTCTGTTTGTTGCTAGACTATATACAGTTACATTTGTATGTTGATCATATTGTGAGCCATGTTGCCAAACTCTTATTATTATTATTTGTAATAATTTGCACATTGATTCATTCTGGTTTTCTGTATTAAAAAAAAAAATCCCATGGATTGCAAATGAAAATGGTTTTGTTTCATCCGTTTCACTTTGTTTCACATCTCAATCCTTAATCCATATGGAAATTATTTAACTGTAGGGTGCAAAGTAACAGCTTTATTTCATTTTCCATATGGATAACCAATTTATTTATTAAACAGTGAAATCTTCCTTATCCAATGATTTCAATACCTCTGTCAGATACCGAGATCCCATTTATACATGATTCTGTTTGTGGACTCTTTTTTTTTTAAGATTTTATTTATTTATTTGACAGACAGAGATCACAAGTAGGCAGAGAGGCAGGCAGAGAGAGGGGGTGAGAAGCAGGCTTCCTGCTAAGCAGAAAGCCTGATGGGGGCTCGATCCCAGGACCCTGGGATCATGACCTGAGCCGAAGGCAGAGGCTTTAACCCACTGAGCCACCCAGGTGCCCCAGGACTCTTTTATTATTTTATATCGATTATATTATTTCCTTTCTCTAAAACACTTATGGTATTTCTTGCAAGGTAGATCTGCTGGCAATAGATTCCCTCAATTTTTGTTTATCCAAGAGAGTATTTATTTCTCCTTCACTTTAAAAGTACAGTGTCACAGGACACAGAATTCTAGGTTGGTGGGGCTTTTTCGCCCAACACTTTATTATTTTTTTAATTTTTAAAATACTTTACTTATATACTTATTTGTCAGAGAGAGAGAGAGGACAAGCACAGGGAGCAGCAGAGAGAGAGAGAGAGAAGCAGGCTCCCCCTGATCGGGGGGCCCAATGTGGGGCTCAATCCCAGGACTCTGGGATCACAATCTGAGCTGAAGGCAGATGTTTACCTGACTGAGCCACCCAGGCATCCCCTTCCAACACTTTAAATGCTGCAGTCCCCTCTTCTTGCTTGCATGATTTCTGAGAAGTCAGGTATAATTTGTATCCTTGCTCTCCTATACATGAGACATTTTTCCCCCCTCTAGATTCTTTCTGGATTTTTTTTTCTTTCTCTTTGGATTTCTAGAGTTTGAAAATAAGATCCCTAAGTGTCTTTTTTCAAGCATCTATCCTGCTTAGTGTTCTCTAAGCTTCTGGAATCTGTAGTGGTGTCTGACATTAATTCGATGAAATCTGCAGTCATTACGTTTCAAATATTTCTTCTATCCCTTCTCTTTCTTTTCCTTCCAGTATTGCCATTCTGCATGTTACACCTTTTTAAAAAAGATTTATTTGCTTATTGGAGAGAGAGATAGCAAGAGAGAGAGAGTGAGTGCAAAGGGGGAGAGGCAGAAGGAAAGGGAGAGAGAGAATCCCAAGCAGCCTCCACATTCAGTGTGCATCCTGTCAAGGGGCTTGATCTCATGACTCGGATCATGACCGGAGTGGAAATCAAGAGTCAGACGCCTAACCAGCTGAGCCACCCAGGTGCCCCTACCTGTTTCACCTTTCGTAGCTGTCCTTAAGCCCTGGGATATTCTGTTCTTTTTTTTTTTTTTTAAGTCTTCATTCTCTTTTATTTTTAATTTTAGAAGTTTCTTCTGAGATACCCTCAAGCTCAAAGATTCTTTCCTGAGTCATGTCCAGTCTACTCATAAGCCCATCAAAGGCTTTCTTGACTTCTGTTCTCATTTTTTTATCTTTACTATTTCCTTTTGGTTCTTGCTTAGAATTTCCATCTCTTTGTTTACATTGCCATCTGTTTTTGTATGCTGCCTACCTTATCTATTAGCATATTATTCATTTTTTTTTAATTCCTCATCCGATAATTCCAGTATTGCAGCCAAGTCTGGTTCTGTCACTTGAAATTGTGTGTTTTGCCTTATGGTAAGCCTTATAATTTCTTTCTATTCAGACATGATGTACCAGGTAAAGAGAACTGTAGCCAGTAGGTCTTTAGTAACACTGTGGGGAGGCATGAGGGGCAGATAAACATTCTATAGCCTTATGATTAATTCTGTCTTCCAGGGAGCCCATACCCTATGACCATGAACTCCACAAGTTCTCCTCAGTACCTTGCCCCATTTAGGTGGAACAGGTTCCCTAGATGGGGCTGTGACTTCCATTCACCCAGATCAGTTAGGCTCTGATCATATGCAAGCAGGTTAGGCTCTTGTTAACTAGCTCCCCTGAGAGCAGGCCTTGTTAAGAAAAACAGAATGTTTGACATATTTCAGTATGGCTCCTTTTCCTCTGTCCCTGCCAGAAGCTCATAGAAATTTTTCTCCAGTATTGTCTGTGAGAACCTGGCTGAGATCCTGGATGCAAAACTCACAAAAGTATGGGGCCTCTTCTAGGACTGGGTTCCCTTGGACTTTTTAACTCTCAGACTCATCTACACTGAGCCTCCGGCAAATTGTCCAGGACAATTCCAGTTTTCTTACTCAGGGACGGCTTCCCGCAGCAGTGTCACTCAGGAATTTGCTCTAGTTAGCCATCATTCCTTAGTTTTGCCTTTTTGTCTCTTCAGTTGTGGGGAGAGTGGTTTGCCCTGTGTCCTTACATCTCTTCTGTATCTAAGAAGAGCTGACTTTCTCGGGGGCCTGGGTGGCTCAGTTGGTTGAGCATCTTTTGGTTTTGGCTCAGGCCCTGGTCATGTGATCAAGTCCTTTATCTGGCTCTGTGCTCAGCAGGGAGTCTGCTTGGGATTCTCTCTCTTCCTCTCCCTCTGCCCCTCCCTCTACCTCTGTGCTGGCTCTCTCTCTAAAATAAATAAATATTTCCTGGCTTGTTAATTTTTGCCATTCTAACTGGTGTGAGGTGGTATCTCAATGTGGTTTTGACTTGAATTTCCCTGATGGCTAATGATATTGAACATTTTTTCTTGTGTCTGTTAGCCATTCATATGTCTTCTTTGGAGAATTGTCTATTCATGTCTTTTGCCCATTTTTTGACTGGATTATTTGGTTTTTGGGTGTTGAGTTTGAGAAGTTCTTTGTAGATCTTGGATACAAGCCCTTTATCTATAGTGTCATTTGCAAATATCTTCTCCCATTCCTTGGGTTGCCTCTTTGTTTTGTTGACTATTTCCTTCACTGTGCAAAAGATTTTTACCTTGACGCAGTCTCAAAAGTTCAGGAATCAACAAATGTTGGTGAGGATATAGACAAAGGGGATTCCCCCTTACACTGTGGGTGGGAATGCAGGTTGGTCCAGCCACTTTGGAAAACAGTGCAGAGGTTCCTCAAAAAATTAAAAATAGAGCTACCTTATGACCCAGCAATTGCTATACTGGGTATTTACCCCAAAGGTACAGATGTAGTGAAAAGAAGGGGCACATGCACGCCAATGTTCATAGCAGCAATGTCCACAACAGCCAAACTATAGGAAGAGCCGAGATGGCCTTCATCAGACAAAGAGATAAAGAAGATATGGTCCATATATACAATGAAATATTACTCAGCCATCAGAAAGGACAAATACCTACCACCATTTGGGTATCGACATGGATGGAACTGGAGGGGATAATGTTAAGTGAAATAAGTCAAGAAGAGAGAGACAATTATCATATGGTTTTGCTTATATGTGGAACATAAGGAATAGCATGGAGGACATTCGAAGGAAGGGAAAAATGAAAGGGTGGGGGAATCAGAGGGGAAGAAGAACCATGAGAATCCTATGAACTCCAGGACATAAACTGAGGGTTTCAGAGGGAGGGGGTTGTGGGGTTAGGTGAGTCTGGTGATGAGAATTAAGGAGGGCATGTATTGCAATGAGCACTGGGTGTTATATGCAAACAGTGAATCATGGAACACTATGTCAAAAACTAATGAAGTACTGTATGGTGACTAACCTAACATAATTTAAAAAATGAAAATAAAATAAATAAATGAATTTAAAAATTTAAAAAAAAAAAAAAGAGTTGGCATTTTCACCTGTTTAATTATTTATCTGTTGTTTGGGTGGAGTAGTAACTTCCAGATTCCCTACACAGGAAACCAGAATCCAAAAGTTTAGTACCGATTTATTTGTTTTTAATATTGAGTTGTGAGAATTGTTTATATATTTAGGATACAAGTCTTACCAGGTATATAATTTGCAAATATTTTCTCTCATTCTGTGGGTTTACTTTCACTTTATTGCTAGTGTCATTTGAAGCTGACATGTTTTTAATTTTGATGAAGTCCAATTTAGCTACTTCTTTCTCTTGACATTGTGCTTGTGGTGTCATCTCCAAGAAATTACTGCTTATCACAAGGTCACAAAGATTTATTCCTATATCTTCATTGAAGCGTTTTATAATTTTAGCTCTTCCATTTAGGTCATTGAGCTATCCTTCTATTTTTGACCTATTTGTATCTTTGAGTTTAATGTGTGTTTTTTGTAGATAACAAATCACTGAATTGTTTTTAATCCATTCTGTTAATTTCTACTTTTTGTTTGGTATACTTGGCTAATTACATTTAATATAATTACTAATAAAGTAAACATTAAGTCTGTCATTTTTCTATTTGTTTTCTTTTTAAAAGATTTATTTATTTGTTTATTTATTTATTTATTTATCTGTCTATTAGGGAGAGCACAGGCAGGGTGAGTGGCAGACAGAGAGATAAGCAGGCTCCCTGCTGAGCAAGAAGCCTGATGCAGGACTTGATCCCAGGACCTTGGGATCATGACCTAACCCGAAGGCAGATGCTTAACCAACCGAGTCACCCAGGATTCTTGCTATTTGTTTTCTATTGTTTTTTCTTTCTCTAGCCTTCCATTACAGCTTTTTCAGGGCCATATATATATGAAAACAAGTGAAGAATTACTATAAAAGAATTACTATAAAAGTTAGCCTTTTATTCTGCAGTTACCCTTTCTATCCATAATAATGCTTTCTGTCTTAGTCTTATTTATTTTTTAGTAATATTGCTATTCTAGCTTTCTTTTTGTTCGCTGTTTTGCCTGGTGCATCTTTATTTTTCCTCGTGCACTTTTTGGTAATCTATTATTTCAACCTTCCTGGAGGTGTTTACTTATTGAGATTATTGATATATTTGGACTTGTCTCTGTCATGTTACTGCTTTATCTCTGTTCAAACTTCTTTTTCTATACCTCCTTCTAATTCTCTCTCAGTCCCTCTCCCCTCCAATTAAGTTACAACCCAATTCTTGTATTTTTTTTAAAGATTTTATTTATTTATTTGACAGAGAGAGATCACAAGTAGGCAGAGAGGCAGGCAGAGAGAGAGAGAGGAGGAAGCAGGCTCCCTGCTGAGCACAGAGCCCGATGCGGGACTTGATCCCAGGACCCTGAGATCATGACCTGAGCCGAAGGCAGCGGCTTAACCCACTGAGCCACCCAGGCGCCCCCAATTCTTGTATTTTGTCTTTTTCATATTCCATTCTCTTTTCCAGTAACAGTTTGCAATTTATACAACAGATAATATTCTCTAAGTGGTCATCATTAAAATTTTATTTCATAACACAGCCTAAAGTTAAAAATAATACTTCATGGGGCGCCTGAATGGCTCTTCATCTCAAGGTTGTAAGTTCAAGTCCCAAGTTGGGTGGAGACTATTTTTTAAAAATCTTAAAAACCATAGTTATACTTTACTCTTTCTTCCTAACAAAACACGGATGTTAGTACATTCTAATACCAAGCAACCCTCTTCCCATCCCTGCCAACCACAATAACCACTTACAAGCCATTTGATCCAACATTTTATTTTTGTCCTTTTTATAGGCCAATAAATTACACATGATTGATATTTCGTACATAAAATGTTTCCTTAGATTGACAGACATGCTTACCATCTACTCTGCTCAACATTCTGTCCTTTTCCAAAACAATTCTTTCAAGTATAACTTAGAAACAATAATGTGTACACATTGAAAATACATAGTTTAATAAGTTTTGACAAATCTGTCCACACAATGTTGAAGATGCAGCCATGTGCACATCCCCCACAGTCCGCTCCCTGCCACCAGCTGTGGGCAAGTTGGTTAGTAGCCAGTGGGCCATGCTGAAGAGGGCTGGGGACTGGGCTAATCTGGAGAGCACATGTTCCCTTCTAAATGGAGAGGCTGCTACTTATTCAGCTGTTGCCATGAGGGCCCAGTGCCGTCAGTTCTTTGGATTTTTCATGAGATGCTGGAAATCCATATATTATGAAAAATAACTGATTTATAATTGATGGCAGTGGATTCAAATGTCTTAAAACAATGAGCAGGACAACACAAACTTCTTCTACAGGCAGTACCTTCTCCTTTGGATCACTCTGTTTCTACTTTTTGCCAGAGATAATGGAAGTCCATATATTAGGATGGTGTTAGCTTCCCCTCAACTTCAAGGTGAGCTCCATCTATGGAGTGAAAATACGTGCCTCTCAACCTCTTTCAATTAAAACCAAAACTAGATATGGAAGAAGAGGAATGAAAAGAGGGGC
The DNA here is from genome assembly GCF_009829155.1 of Mustela erminea. Taxonomy (NCBI): domain Eukaryota; kingdom Metazoa; phylum Chordata; class Mammalia; order Carnivora; family Mustelidae; genus Mustela; species Mustela erminea. The sequence continues at coordinate 111,344,969 of NC_045635.1, read as the reverse complement.
AATCACAGTAACCGAGACAGTCATGGAAATACTCAACGGGGCCTTCTCTACAGGGGAGAGAAGATGAGAACTTTGAGTGGCAGAAATGTGCCCTGACAAGGGCCCCTTGGCCTTCAGAGTTAGAGACAGATACCACTTAAGGGTGTTTGGCTGTAGTAATGGTTTTCTCCTTCTCCCCTTACAAGGAGTTTGGTGGTTGTCAGCCCGGGGTTGGTTTAGTTGCTCAAGATGCCATTCCTGCTATTTGTCTGATTTTCCCTCTGGGTTTAAGATAGCTCTTGTAGCTCCAGGCACTGCATTCATTTTCCCTGACAAGGAAAAGGGGGAAAGAGCAAAGGCAAAAATGTGTATGATAGTGGAGAAGGAAAATAGCTTTCTCGGAAGGCTTATCTATTAACCTTCTGGTTCCATTTAACAGACTGGAACTCTAAGACATGCCCCCCTAAGCTGCAGGGGGAGGGACTGGGGCTGTCCTAAATAAAGAGTTCTGTTAAGAAAAAAAGAGGAGGGGCACCTGAGTGGCTCAGTGGGTTAAAGCCTCTCAGGTCATGGTCTCAGGGTCCTGGGATCAAGCCCCGAGTTGGGCTCTCTGCTCAGTGGGGAGCCTGCTTCCCCCTCTCTCTGCCTGCCTCTCTGCCTACTTGTGATCTCTGTCTGTTAAATAAAATTTAAAAATCTTAAGAAAAAAAAAAAGGAAGAAAAAAGGAAGAAATGAATACTGAGCAGACATGACCCAAACATACAGGCCAAGTAATTCCCGGGCAGACACGCTATTATGCTCTTATGATAATGCTGGTTATCTACTGCCTGACTGCATCAGCAATCTGAATTTACCCCTGGTGTTTCAGAAGCTATGATGTGTCTGGATGAATTCAAAAGAGAAGAAAAGCACGAGGTCCACATCTCCCTGGCCCTCAGGAACTTGGCTGAGATGATAAATATCCCTTTGCTTCTCTTTAGCCTGAACTCAGTGGCTTCTATAAAGAGCTGGTAAAATAATCAAGGTACGGGATCAGTACATAGAATGACACTGACCTTGCCATAATTGTCCTTTGCCATATTTCTAAACTAGGATTTTAGTCTCTCAGGCCTGGCACTGTAAACCAGGAGTGGAACATCTGAGTCACATTATGTGGCTTTTTTAAATTCAGGGAGTGATTATGGCCTCAAATTCAAGACTGCCAGAATGGCTAATAATTTGGATCAAGAAAACTTTTTTTAAAGATTTTATTTTGTGTTTTATTTGAGAGAGAGAGAGAGAGAGAGTGAGCACAAACAGGGTGGAGGGGCAGAGGCAGAGGGATAAGACTTCCCACTGAGCAGGAAGTCCAAGGCAGGGCTCAATCTCCAGACCCCAGAATCAGGACCCGAGTCGAAGGCAGATGCTTAAATGACTGAGTCATCTAGGCACCTCTCAAGAAAACTTTTTAATTTACCAGAAACGCTGTTAACTTTGAAATAGCAACTGCCTCTTAGGCAGGATAGAGCATACCTGTTAACTAGGAGTTAAACAGTAGGCTATCTGTACCATCCTTTAAAAAAGAAAACACAGAAACATAAGGAAGGATGAACCCCAAAGTGAGCCATTGTCCTGGTTCACTTCTTCTGCCTGTTCAGTACTGTTTGGCACTTAGAAATCTGTTTCAATTGTTATTTCCTTCCATCATTTTTTCATTGATTGATTCATACAACAAATATTTAAGTAGCTACTTATGCCAAAGAGCTGGGTTCACAGTGGATGTTGAGATTAAAAGAGTGCTCTCAAGGTCATCATTTAAATGTAAGATCTTGGGGCACCTGTGTGGCTCAGTGGGTTAAAGCCTCTGCCTTCAGCTCAGGTCATGATTCCAGGGTCTTTGGATCGAGCCCCAGGTCGGGCTCTCTACTCAGCAGGGACCCTGCTTCCTCCTCTCTCTCTCTCTCTCTCTCTCTCTGCCTGCCTCTCCACCTACTTGTGATCTCTCTCTTTCTCTCTCTGTCAAATAAATAAATAAAATCTTTTAAAAAAATAAAAATAAATAATTGTAGGATCTTGGGTAAATGTGAAAACTTCATGGGGACTGTAGAAGAGGCACAGTGGGGAGTCTACAGCAAGGCTTGTGTGTGTGCCTGATTTGAGAAACTACATTAGTAACTTGAGGATACTAGGGACAGCCCAATGGACTCTGATTTACAATCTATTCCCAAGAACAGAGAGAACAGGATTTAAACATTGAAGAGCAATTCACAAAAAGACTTTTCACCAAGACCTCTGGAAGGAAGATGGAATGGTGTCCTTAGAGCCCTCGCCATGAGGTCAGAAAGTAAAAAACAGCCTGTATTATGGTTCCAGATCAGAGAGAATGGAAGGAATATTCCCAAGGCAGTATGACCAGGTGCCACCAAAATGTCCCAAAGCAGTTCATGATGAACTGCTCCAGTGTTCCTCAAAGAAGACCCCAGAGTTGAGAGGTGCTCGGGGTTGAAAGGGGGACAGAAGGGGCTTGAAGTTGTAGTTTCTCAGATGCTAGACAATCCCTTTTGGCCAGGAAATCCAAAATCACCGAGGGACAATAATGGGTGAGAGTGTTTAGTTAGTGGTTCTAACCTTAGAAGTAGAACCTCAAAGTGGTGGCCAGTGGAGCAAGAGAAAAATTATGGAGAGTAAGTGTTCATGCCAAGAAAGAGCCCCATGGGTTATAAGGGGAAATGAGAGTACTGTGAGGGTAGTAGTTTATGTGGAGCTCAAAGCCAAATATCACTGAGCTTGTGTTAAAGACTTTAGTCAAAGTCCTAAATCTCAACCACCATGGAGAAGCCTGTCTTACTTACACTGATTGACTTAACCTGAGTGTGTATTTAAAGCTTCTATATTCACCTCTCTACACGAAGTCACATCATTCACACAACTACAGATTATTTTCTTGGCATACAACATTTGGAAATTGTTTAATGCTCTAATCCATTCCCCCCTTTTGGTTTCAGTATTTGTGAGCCAGGTTTAATAAAAACTTTATCTAGAGCCAACTCTGCGAAAGCTCTGTGGCAAGGTTTCTAAGTCCATTTTTCAGGGGTCTCCAACAGGATAGAAGGGAAATGGGTTTTCATTCTTCCTGGCTTTATGACTGCTTAGCTCTTTTTGATCCATTTTTTTTTTCTCTGAGGAGAATATGAAGTAGAGATAAATATTTTATAAGCCTCCAAGAGTTTAAAGGTAAAGGAGCCTTTCAAAATAAAGGGCCATTCCACAAAAAAAAGTTATTATTTTAGCTACTGAAACTGAAACAAGTTTGGGGATGGAGAGAAAAATGGACAAGTTGAGAGCTAAGGTATTGATTCCTAGGCTTGACTCTTGAAAGAAAACAGTGAAAAGGATTTCATTGAAAATGAGCCTCTTTTTTGCCTTCCCAAAGTCTTTGTGTTGTGTTTGGTGAGTGGACACATGCCAGGCAGTAGTTATACAGAATTGAAATAAAAAGGCTTTTAGATGCTCAGGGACTGTGGCCAACCCAGGGAACCCACACACCATGCATCTACTACCTGCAGGGCTATGACCAAAGACCTTAGTTAGGAGCCACTGACTTGTTTTCCACTGGCTGTCTCCCACTGATACTTAACCTCAACTCTCACGTTGTCACTGGCCTTCTGGACTTTTGTATTGCATTGACCAACTTCCTTGTCAAATGTCCCCTGTGCGGAATAACCCAATTCTTGTTTGGATTACCCAAAAATCAACTCCCCAAACTAGCCATCTCCATACAGATTGATCCCTGCTCCACTGCAGGTGTATAGGAAGGAGAACCAGGGGATGTTGAGACCCTCAGCTGCTCAGGAACCTCGGGAACTAAGACTAGCAAGGACATAAAACAAGCATATAGACTTTTGGGCCAATTGACTATCCCATTAAACTTCCATCCCAAAGGATCATTTTGTAAAAGGAAAGATTAATTAGGAGTGGGCAAGATTCCATCACACACTTGCTGCCATAGTAAACTGTAGTCTGGGTCACTTGATCTTGGGAAGTTAAGAGAAGTCAGGCCACTGATCATGGTCACGTGTCCAGATCACTGGTCACGTGTCCAGAGGGTGCTGGTACAGAATGCACAAAGGTAGGCCTTCTCACCCTTCCCTACCATCTTTGTCATCAATTATCCTATCAAGGGACGTAGGTTTCACCATGATAGAAACAAAAGCCCACACTTTGCAAGAAGAGCTTTTATGTGTTCAGAGGCAATCTGTTGTCATATGTATCACTGGGAGTGGGTTTTAAGGATAGAAAAAAAATGCAGTGGTGTTGATGGTAAAAATTTTATTTACTTCTTTGCTTCCTTGGCTTCACAACATGAAACAAATATACCCTCTAATAAGGGAAAATTGTAATAATGCTGTTGAGTGCAAATTTTACTGTTATAGTAACTGTAAAAGCACACTGATAATAGATTCTTTTGTAAAAACAGTGGTATATTGGGATTGGATTTTAGTGCAATGACTAAAGCCCCAGAAACCAAATTTAATAAAAATGTTGTCAGGAGTATTATATGTCATGACATAGGATCTCATAAACAGGAGAGATCAAAGGATTCTGACTTGAACTGATGGTGGAACACCAAGATTAAGCAATAACATTTCCAGATGACTGGGGGCCTGGGGAGGGGGCAAAGACATAGAGAATAATCTCTTAGAGGTATGGCATGGAGGTCCCCCCACTGCTGAGCAATGCAGCTTTACTGTCTGTTTCCTGTGGCTGCTTGGTTTTGTTTGTTTGTTTTTATATTGTTGCTATTGGTACCAACTGCCACCAAACCTTCCAATGTTTATTGTCACCATCAAAATTCCCAGCAGTCTTTCTTTCTGAGAAGTGGTATTTCTGGGAATGCTGTCACAGGGACTGACTCTAGCTGGCCCTCTCAATGCTCCTCAGAACAGTGACACTAGATTATTCAGATCTGTGTGGGGAAACCTCCAGCCAAACTTTGCCCATTATTTTGGTGATGGCCCTAATGTAGGGCAAGTGTGGACGTAAGTATTCCTATTCTCCATCTTGGATATTGTGTCCTACTTTTCTAGAGAAATAAAATCGAGCTTCCAAGCCTAATGTTCAGAGTGACCCCTTTCTCCTCCCTAGACAGGTCTGTCTTGTCATTCTTAGCTGGATCTTTAGGTTTAGTCCTATGTGCCCTGACCTCCCACTTTCCATTCTTCTTTCTGGAGCCTTAGGTTATCATGTAAAGGCTAAAACTTTGGACCTCAACATCTGAATGTTCCACCTAGACATCCAAAAATGGTGGATTTCAACTAGGCCACTTTAGTGTCCCAACAGCAAGCAGTATGTATGCTACAGACAAGAGCATTTCAGTTACGGTACCCAGAAATGGCCCAATGTAGACGTGGAGAAACTAAGGCTCAAAGGAAAAAAATTACTGGCTCCAGGTTACAAAGCTAATTTCTACAAAGCCACAAACAGAAGGCTACTAATTTTTCCACCACACTATGGTGTCTCTACTAATACCTTAAAAATTAAAATGTATTATATAAAATATATAAAAATACATATCTTTATTATTAAAATAATAATTTATCATCATATATCATTAATATGAGACACTAATATATTATACATGATTACATATTATGTATACTATGCTATATATTATATGTTGTATTATTATAAATATTATTTTATATAATTAATCAATGGGTAATTATATTATTAATTAATATGTGATAAGTATAGGGGCGCCTGGGTGGCTCAGTGGGTTAAGCCGCTGCCTTCGGCTCAGGTCATGATCTCAGGGTCCTGGGATCGAGTCCCACATCGGGCTCTCTGCTCAGGGGGGAGCCTGCTTCCTCCTCCTCTCTCTCTCTGCCTGCCTCTCTGCCTACTTGTGATCTCTGTCTGTCAAATAAAATAAATAAAATCTTAAAAAAAAAAAAATATGTGATAAGTATATAATAAGTAATAGAATAAATTATATATATTTATAATAATTTAATGCACATATCATATATCATATATAACATTTAATGATGTATTTAACATGATATATAATAATATATAATAATCTATTATATGTAATAATATAATGTATTATAATATATTATAATGTATTATAATTATGTTATTACATGTATGTAATAATATATGTCTATTATATATCTATTTTATACACATATGTTATATAATATATAGTATGAAATATATAGTGTGTAATAATATAATACATTATATTATGTATTATATAATAATACATTATATTATGTATTAGATAATATATGTATATAATACATATAATACATGTAATCATTAATACATTATATTATGACATACTATATATTTCATACTATATATTATATAACATATGTGTATATAATAGATATATAATAGACATATATTATTATATACATGTAATAACATAATTATAATTTAATAATACATACGATAATGCAATTATTACATGTATATAATAATATATGTCTATTATATGGCTATTATATACTACATGTTATATAATATATAGTATGAAATATATTATATATTATATATCTTATATGTCTTATATTATATATTATATATAATTATATACTATATATTATATATTATTATATACTATATATAAATATTGTATGTATATATATGTATATTGCATGTATATTATATGTATATATACTATATAATATATAATATAAGGTATACAATATGTACTATATATAATGTATATTTTACACACTACATATAAATCAATATATATGCTATATGTAATTTATACTATATATAATAATATCTAATTATAATATATGATATATGAAATATATCATATATATAACTAATATAAAACTATTATATACTATATGTACTATACAATAGTATAATTATTATGTACTATACACAATCATAATCATATACTATATCAGTATATGTAATATACTATGTATGATTCTATATGTAGTATATAATACATAATATATAAAATACATATTATATATAACTATATATACTACTAATACAAATATATACTATATATAATACACATAAAATATATATTATGTATACACATAAAATATATATTATGTATAAGTTTATAATATATATTATTACCTACTATATATAACATATTACATACTATATATACAATAATTTATATACAATTATATAACTATATATACTATATTTTATACCATATACAAAATAACATATAATTATATATAATAAAATATATTCTAAATAATAGTATGATCATCATATATTATATATATAACATATATTATTGTATGCTATATAACATATATAATATGTTATATATAACATATATATAACATATATAGCATATAATAATATATGTTATATATATTCTTTGCTATTACATACCATAATATATATAATATATATAATATATATAATATATATAACATAAAACTATATTCTAATAATATATAAATATATATTCTAATAATATATAAATATATACTATATAATATATAACTGTATATAAATAATATATACTACATATAATATAATATATACTAAGTAATATGTAATTATATATACTATATATAATATCATATATAAAAATATATTATATAATACAACATACATGAAATAAATATAAATTATATATAATATAATTAATTATATGCCATAAATACTATATATAGTCATATATAGTATACTATATATGATTATATACATAATATATATACTCTATGTATAACTATATATTATTATATACTATGTATAATATAACATATATAATACTTATATATATACTATATATAATATTTATATTTAACTACATATATAATATGATATGACTATATAATTATATGACTATATATAAGAAACTATATATACTATATAATAATTATATATAATATATACACTAATTATGTATACTATGTATAATTAAATATATACAATATATAATATGATATATTAAATACACTATATAATAGGTAATTTATGATATATTTATAAACTATAAATTTAGTTTTATATTAAGTTATTTAAGATTAAGTTATGCAATTTAAGTATATTATATGTTAATATACTATAGTATAAGTATTATATTATTATAAATATTATAGTATATTAGTATAGTATAAGTATATATAGTATCAAGTATATAATAATTACTATATATATTTTAAAATTAAGTTTATAGTTTATAATATATAACACATATATTTATTATATGTATATTATGTATGTATATGCAAGTATATAAATATGTATATATGATATACAAAAAACACATATCAAAATAACATCATATATAGTATATACTATAACATTATATCTACATACTAGAATTATATAATATATTATGGTATATCTTATACAATATAATGATATAATAATCATATATTAAAATATAATATATAATACATGTGTAAAATATATAATATATAATAACATATTGTACTTATAATATATAATAGTATATGTTATATATTAATATACATCATCAATTATGTATATATGTATATATACATAATCAATCTTCAAGCATATTGAAGCACTTTATATGATTTAGAGACTGTTTCACATAAAATATGAGGCATGAACTTAACTAATGAGCTTTGAAGTATTATCTTCACTCTGAACGAGACTCAGAGGTGTTGTGACTTGCAGAGCTGAAAACAGAACCCAGATACACAGCCCACTTTCTACTGCAACACACTAATCAGAATGTTGGTTGCCACCCAGGAGCCAACAAGCACAAATATTACACATGCACTGAAGTCATGTCAGGAGCCAAGCAAAGGATTCAGACAATCGCATGGATAATTAGGACAGAAACACAGGAACCAATCAGTCCTCCACCAGATTCATTTTGACCTAGGCCAATATGCCTGCTTGAGAGCTTCCTGCAAACCTGATTTTCAGATGTCTACAGAGAATTTCTGGAGCCATTGCAAATTCTGCAGTAGCCAAGTCGTGGATACCGTTTTTCTGCTGAGTATAGGAGATGCTTCTTCCTGTCTACACAGGACATCCCTTCATGTCCTAGGGATCTGTGAGCCTCAGTGGAGCAGTATATCTCTCCCTGGAACTCAGTGGTATACCCTATGTGAGAGCATTTGGCTTTTCCAAATCATTTTCCTTTTTTTTTTTTTTAAGATTTTATTTATTTGACAGAGGGAGAGACAGCTCACAAGTAGGCAGAGAAGCAGGCAGAGACAGAGAGGGAAGCAGGCCCCCGGCCAAGCAGAAAGCCGCATGCGGGACTCCATCCCAGGACCCTGAGATCATGACCTGAGCCGAAGGCAGAGGCTTCACCCACTGAGCCACCCAAGTGCCCCTCCAAGTCATTTTCTGATTATAGTTTTGACATAGTGAAATAAGTTATTCCAGTTTCGTACCTCAGATATTTACTAAATAGTTACTATGTGCTGCATGCTATGAACTGTGTGTGTCCTGGGGAGGGGAAGGTGATAAACAAAACACAATCCCTGGGCTCCAGTAGCTTATCGGACAATGGAGACTGGAAGTAATGGTGTGAGTCAGATTTGCACAGACGTTGAGAATACAAAGCAAGAATTGCTAGGAGTACATGCTATTCCTTCTATCTGGAACAGTCTTCCCTTCTGCCTCTCCCAGCTATTATCCGTTCTACCAAGAAACGCTGTGTATCTTGATTCCCCAGTGGACTTGGCGTCCGTCCACAATATTATTACAATATGCCCTTCCACTCTTGATGAAATGTGAGTTTTTAAAGAAGACAGACTTTGTATTTCTGATCCTCAGAGGTTATCACAGTGCCTCGAACCCAGAAAGTGCTCATTATACGACTGTTTAGTTTTGTGCTGAGGAAATGAAGGAATAACCGAACGCACACTGGTGAACCAGAGAGAGATTGCTTCTGAGAGGTATATGAAAGGCCGCATCAAGGAGATAGCATTCCCTGAGTCTTGAAGAACAGATACGATTTGAACATAAGAAAATAACAGAGACCAGAAAAAAAAAAAAAAAACAGGTTAGGAACGCACTCTAAAAATAATACTTTGAGGGGCACCTGGGTGGCTCAGTCAAACAGCTAGCTCTTGATTTTGGCTCAAGTCATGATCTCAGAGTCCTGGGATGGAGTCCCATGTCTGGCTCTGCGCTCAGCGGGGAGTGTGCATCAGGATTTTCTCTTCTCATTCTCTGTCTGCCCCTCCCCCTGTTCTCTCTCTCTCCTCTTTCCCTCTTTCAAATCAATAAATAAATCTTTTTAAAAAAAAAGAAAAAAGAGGGACGCCTGGGTGGCTCAGTTGTTGAGCTTCTGATCCCAGGGTCCTGGGATCGAGTCCCACATCAGGCTCCTTGCTCAACAGGGAGCCTGCTTCTCTCTCTTCCTCTGCCTGCCACTCTGCCTGCTTCTGCTCTCTCTATCAAATAAGTAAATAAAATCTTTTAAAAAAAATGAAAAGAAAAAAGAAAAATAATAACACTTGGAGAGGGTTTCTGCTTTTACCACGGTGAAGTAATTGGTATCGAACTTTCTGCCCCACCATAAACAACTAGAAAACTGGATAAAATACCTGAAAAAAATGTTTCTAGGCACAGGAGTGTGAGCCATAAGAGAATCAAACCATCAAACCGAGCCCTATTTCTTGTCTACAGTGTAAGCAGAAGGGACTCAAGTTTTATTGAGATATAATTCATAAAGCATAGAGTTCACCCACTTAAAGTGTACAAGTCAATGGTTTTTAGTATACCCACAGAATCAGGCAACCATCACCACGGTTGATTTTAGAACATTTCCATCACCAAGAAGAAGCCCTGAACCCTTTTGCTGTCACACCCGCATTCCCCCCCCCAACCCCTCCCCTGGCCGGAAGCAACCACTTAATCTACTCGCGGTCTCTATAGATTTCTCTACTCTGGATGTTTCATATAAACGGAGTCACACAATATGTGAACTTTTGTGTCTGGCTTCTTTCACTTAGCATCAGGTTTTCAAGGCGGCAGCTATCCGCACTTTATTCCTCCATATGTTGTTTATCCATTCATCAGTGGTTGGACATTTCAGTTCTTTCTACCTTTTGGCTACTATTAATAATGCCTATACAGAAGCTACTTAGAATAAATCCTGGGGCGCCTGGGTGGCTCAGTGGGTTAAGCCGCTGCCTTCGGCTCAGGTCATGATCTCAGGGTCCTGGGATCGAGCCCCGCATTGGGCTCTCTGCTCAGCAGGGAGCCTGGTTCCTCCTCTCTCTCTGCCTGCCTCTCTGCCTACTTGTGATCTCTCTCTGTCAAATAAATAAATAAAATCTTTTAAAAAAAAAAGAATAAATCCCAAACTTCTTACACTCTTCTCCTACAACCACTACTGCTCACTGCCCTTCGGTCTCATGGGCTTGCTTCGTATTCCACAAACATGCCAAGACATGTTCCCACCTCAAGATCTTTACATTTGTTGTTTCCTCCATGAGGACTGGTCTTCCTCAGGTCACCCCACAGCTGTCGGCTTTGGATGATTCTGATACTGCTCAAATACCTTCTCACCAGAAAAGTCTTTGCTAACCCTCATTACTACACCATCCCTCTCCTCTTGCCGCTCTCCGTTCTAGAAGTGGGGCTCATTCTCTGCATAGCAATTATTATAATTAGTATTAGGGGTTGATTCACGCTCCTATTTATTGTCTGTTTTTACCCATTTGAAGGGCAAATTCCATGAAAGTACCGACTTTATGTGTCTTATCTCCTCTTGCATCCCCAGGAACGTTATCTGGCTCATGATAAGTCCTCAGTAAACAGCTGGTAAACGAAGACTTCCAGTGCATGGTTAAGATACATACTTCAAGAGAAGGGTCAGAGGTGCAGATAAAACTTCAAGAGCATCAGTCAAAGAAAGACAAATGCCATATGATTTCACTTATATGTGGAATTTAAGAAATGGAACAAATGAGCAAAGAGAAAGAGAGAGAGAGAAACCAAGAAATAGACTCTTCACTCTAGAGAACAAACGGATGGTTACCAGAGGGGAAGTGGGTGGGGGGGGGGATAGGAGAAAGGGGGGATGGGGAAGAAGGAGGGCACTTGTGATGAGTGCCAGGCGACGCATGGAAATGCTGGCTCACTCTGTTGTGTACCGGAAATGCACACAACACTGTGTTAACTAAATGGAATTAAAATAAAAACTTTTTGAGACCATTGGGTGGCTGTCGGTTAGGCATCTGCCTTCAGCTCAGGTCATGATCCCAGGGTCCTGGGATCAAGTCCCACATCAAGCTACCTGCTCAGTGGGGAGCTGGCTTCTCCCTCTGCCTGCCCCTCCCCCTGCTTGTGCTCACTCGCACATGCTCTCTCTCTCTCTCTCTGACAAGTGGATAAACAACATCTTTAAAATAAAAACTATAAAAAGTTCAGGAGTATCAGTGGAAGGGTGATACCATATCTTCTTGACATTAAGGGAATGTTTTTCTCTTTTTAGTATTTCTGAAATGAGAGTGCACCTTACAATGAAGTTTTGTAAATCTCTTATCAACGCGATGCCTTACCATGCATGATGTCTTAGGGAATGACAGTACATGAGACACAAAGGGTGACAAGAAAAGGGGGCCAGCGATGGAACCTTGATGGATACATATACAGGGATTAGGTGGAAAGTTACCTGGAGACTTGAGCCGTGCTCTTGAAGACCCTAAACTTTTCTTTTGCATTGAAACCAGCCTAATGAGAATCTATTAAAAGTATTGTGCAGTTTCTGCCTTCTGGAAACATCATGGAATGTTTTCCTGATGAGTGAAGGGACTGGAGGGGGAAATTTGGAGAGAGTGCAGCAGGGCTAGAAGGTAGAGGTGAGTGCCAATCACCACGGACAAACTTTCTAGACTTCCAGGTGTTTCTCTAGGCCTGCTGTGCTGGGGGATAGTCATGCTTTCTTCTGCCCTATCCAGGAAAAAGACAAGAATGTGCCAATGGAATAGAGTAGTCAGGGGCTGCCCACGTGGTCATGAAGTTTGAGGTTCTGATGCCATTACCAACTTCCCTGTGAGCAGCCCCAGGCTCACTTTTCCCCACCCCGATGGACCTGCCTCTCCAGAGCAGGAGGCAAGTTACAGCTCTGCTTGGGAAGCAGGACAAGCTGAATAACGTACTGTTGATCTCCTGTCAAGTCTCTCCAGGCTGATTTGGAGGGAACTTGGAGGTGGAGAGCTAGAAAAACAGGTTCAGCATTTCAGTGAGTGGAGAACTGAAAGGAAACTTTTTGCACATGACCCAAAAGGGTTCTCTTCACTCCAAAGAAAATTTGACCTTTAGTTCCACAAGGCATTTCCAGAGACTTCTTTCTAATCTCGGAGAAATTAAGTAGAAGTTCAAGTGATACCAAACATGGAACAATCTTTCAATGTTCTTCATCCTCCTCTCTCCGGGGCCAAAGGCCAGACCTGGGAAACGCTTCTGCAACCAGGGTCATGGCCGGTTGTTCTCTTTCCCAGCTGGGACTGGCTTTGCGAGAAGCTACCCGAGCCTCTGGGCCACAGTTACCCACAATGGGGAGTTCCATGTCCATGCCCGGAAGGGTACAGATTCACACCCTCTGGATGGACTGAGGCAGGGTAAGCAGGTTAATTCTAGATCGAAAATCCTTCGGGGAACTTGGGAAGGCATTGGAACCAATTAGGTGTCTTTTAACCTTTCAGGTCCTACCTTGTACCCTATTTCTAGGCTCAACTGTCCAAGTAACAAACTCCCAGCCAAAGAAGAGCTACAAAGTGAGGAGCAGAAACCTGGATCTGCATAAATTACTGACATTAAAGTACCCTGGGGCACAGTTAACAGTGCGCTGTAATACAAAAGGGAATGGTGAAGATTATGGCTCACAGGTGAAACATTTCTCTGCTTAAAGGTATTCAGATTCAAATCTTCTTTAAAGCTGTGCAACCAACTATACTGTTGGCAGGCTGCAGCCAGCCTCCAGGCAACAACAATTTTGGCAACCTGAGAGAAATCTGCAAACACTGAATGAATGTATTTTAAATGGGAGCGCTAGAGGCATGGTGACAAGCACTGGAGGAGGCACATTGCAAGTCCTCCTCCATGACTCCTCAGGGCATACCTGAGGAGGTACTCACCTGGTCACAGGGCTGATTTTCCTGCCAGGGGGTCACCAGCTCCTGGGAAACATCCCTCGGAACCTAGCTCCCAATGTAAATGTATTTCCTTCTTGGGGGAGAACTAGAATCCCTAGTATCTCTAGCTGCTTGTTTAATTACACTCACAGAATGGATTGCATACTTGTCCCAACAAGAAATCAAACAAGCAAAAATGCAACTCTTAGAAAATTGGACCCACCCAGTGAGTTATGCCGAACATGTGAGCACATGTGCTTAGAAGTCAGAGACAACCTTCTGCTCTCAAAATGCCTGATGAGGATTTTCCTTGTCACAGACAGTCAGCACCTGCTCTGGCCTTGGGAAATGTTGCATTGAAGGTCAGGATTGGTAGGGCTCTTAGTGACAACAGAGTCGAGCTTCCGCTGTTATATAGATGGAGAAACTAAGTTCAAAAAGGATAAGTGATTTGAAACACAAATGGTAGAGCAAATGTGTGAGCTTTGGTTTGACTCTTGGGATGTCAGATTCTTTAAGGTCCTTAGAAATATAGCCTACTCTTCCTCTTATTTTGCAAAAAGAGAAACCAAGGCCCAGGAATTGAAAGGGAATTGTTCAAAGTCACACTAGTATGTAATGGCTCAACCAGACATTAGAACCCCAGTGTTCTGAACCCAAGACATATGCTCTTTCCTCTGTACAGTGCCACTTCTTGGGTTCTGCAAACAAACAAGATTCAAAGCAAAGAAATGAAGTTTTGGGATCATGGCTGTTTAATCTCTGAAACTATCCCTAGCCAGGCTCCGAGTCCCTAACCCAGAAGAAAGCTTTGAGTTAGGTGAGCTGGAGTCAGCAAGGCTAAACAATGGGTCTCTGAAGGCATTTCTCTATCTTTCATTTGTCTCTCTCTGGTTCCACCGTTTTGCAATTGGTCAACTTCTACCTGGTTGCAATCACTTAGTAATTTTGACCAATGAGAGTCTTATCTAATAATGTAACTCTGTCCCAGAACCCTTAGACCGAGATTGATGTGATTGAGAGTGGAAAGAAGAAGAAACTTGGGTAGGGTATCTCAGGTTCACTTGCTGGTTCCTTGTGAGTTGCTCCCTACACTCTGCTGAGCTTCCTTTGCCCATGGGTAGTGCAGAAGGGCATTTAGGCAGAGAACACCCCAGAGAAGCCACTGGAGATACAACCCTGAAGATAAAGAGAAAAGAGAGACTTGTGTGTGGGACTGGACAAGCATTAATGTTCTAGGAAATTCTGATGGGAAAATATGAATAAAGCTCATTCTAGAAGCACCAAAAGCAGCCCCCCACTGCCAGCATTCAGCCCACTATTCCTGGCAGACACGGAGTGCTACTCTGGCTGTGTAGGTATCTTCTGCATGTCACAGCCACACTTTTTGTGAGTAACTGACTTTATCCAGAGACCTGTTCCTTTAAACACACAAAATGAAGATCTTGTGCCAGTTAAAATAGCAGGATCTATCACCCAAGGAATGAGATTTACTTTCAACTAAGCCAAAGCCTGAACATCAATCTCCTTTGTACAGAATCTAGCATAGAGCAATTCAGTTGCATTCTATTTTCACATGAATTCTGCCTCATATTCAGGGAATTCTGAAGAGCAAAGACCACAGCAGAAGAAGTAAATAGTGAGATCTCTATAAATGATAAAAAGCAGAGCCTTTTGCCTTTTCAAATGAGAACAAAGAAGCACATCTTCTATCTTACTGCTAGTCCCATCTGTTATTCCATCAGCTTTTTAAGACTAAGGAGACTTATTCTCACAAATAGATAATATGGAAAGAAAGAAATGTACAAGACAAATATTTTAGGTATTGGTGGTAGAATTTCAGGTTCTGAGCTTTTGGTGGAGAGATATTTGAGGGATTGGAAATCATGCTTGTTACCTCTCTGATCACACTCATGTGGAACCTTCATGTCATTTGGCCACTCTTAAAACACTTGATGTATTTTGCTTTGGGTAATGTCTTGGCATGATTTGCAAGGAAAGCCCATTTCCAAGTAGTAGCTCATCATAAATACACTCAGATTCCAGAGGATGGTACCCACGGGGTTTCATTTCAGTCCAGTCAAAGCCCATTATTGATGATAGCCCCTGATCTGCCTCTTATTCCCCCAACTGGTCCCAGCTTTTCAAATGATCTGGAACTTTCAGTGTGGCCAAGGCTGGGGATTCTTCCTTATGAGGGGAGGAGTGATGGTAGATCCTCCTATCCAATGGCTCCTTACAGTCTCTTTTGGGAATGGGCTTGTGTCTTTCAAAGCCTTTAGCATAAGGCAATCATAAGACCTTTTTTTTTCTTGCTAATATTGAAGTATACTTAATGGAAAGTCTTTGATGCATCATTATGCTAAAACTCTCTCCCCACTAGAAATAAGGAGAAGAAGAAATGAAGAGATCTAAAAAGACAAAGAACCCTGTCCCACTATACTTATATTAAAGCTATCTGTCTTTCCTCCTAGACATGGTCTCCTAGAGGGTAGGGACCATGTCTACAGTAGTGAAAACATTAGTAGCTAAACAATATTGTTCAGGGAGTGAATAAGTACACAAATGAATATTCCATGAGCCCACTTCTTTGTGAAGACTGGCTATAAGGAAATTCATCTTTGTAATGGATTGAGAAAACTCCCACAAAGAAAGAGTGAAGTAAAGTAGTTATTCTTGCCCTCAGTGAAATATCTGGACATAGAAGCACTGGTCTGTGTGCCTGCATCTTAAGTCTGTCAGAGCCAGTGTTTACCTTGGCATGTCTTTTGAGGATCAGTTCTATGTTTTTGTTTCCAGTTGTCCGGAAGTCTTCCATTTGAGTTGTCAGCCGTGGCTGTGATATCCCCATAGAACTTCATCAAATATCTCCAATTCTTGCATCAGCCCAAATTCCTTTATAGGCCTATACAAATTCAACCCAGCCCTCTGTCCAACCCCATTAGTTTCCTATTGCTGTTGTAACAAATTATGATAAACTTGGTGACTTCAGAAAATACCAATTTATTATCTTACAGTTCTGAATGTCTGAAGTACCAAATGGGCCTCACTGGGCCAAAGTCAATATGTTAACAAGATTGCATTCTTTCTGGAGGCTCTAGGAAGAGAGGCCATTTTCCTGCTTTTTACCACTTCAGGAGGCGTCCCCTTCTCAAAATCTTTGGCTAATGTCAACTTTACTCTATCTTCCATGACAGCAATGGTGGATCAAATCTTTCTCACACTGCATGGCCTTGAATTTATTTTTCTTTCCATCATATCTCCTTCTATGATTCTTATGAACCCTTGTGATTGCCTTGGGCCTACCTCAGTAATCCAGAATAATGTCATCACTTCAAGGCCCTTAACCTAATCATACCTGCTAAGTCCTTTTTGCCATGTAAGGAATATATTCATAGTCTAAAGATTAGGACATGGACATCTTTTGTGGGGGCATCATTCTATGTACTACACCAATTCATTTCATTTCCAAAGCTTTGCTTGGCTTTCTTAATGCTCCATGATCTCTTTTTATTCAATTTTTCTTGCATTAGAATATCACTGTTTAGCACTTGGTTGGGCTTTAATTAGCTCATATACAAATACTTACTCATTAATTCACTTATTTAACTGGTATTTATTGCCCTGCGTGTCTGCTCCATGCTGGTTACTCCTCTGGGAACTGGGGAAAAGACATGACTCTTGTCTTAGAGGATCTCACTGTTTAAATGAGAGAAACAAATATATAAACAAATACAAGATGGTGTTTAAAGAATAAAGATAGAATAGGTATAGGCTATGGGTAGTTTCAAAGGAGAGCCTCATTGGTTCTACCCAAGAATAGCCTCATGTAGGAAGTAGTATTTGAGCTAGATTAAGGAAGATCAAAGAGAACATTTTGAGTAAATGGAACAGTGACTTCATACCTGTTCTCCTTTCAGCTGATTTGTAAGTTCCTTGAAGCCAGGAATGCTGTTCTATTTCTTCTCTGTATATCATTTGGGATTTAGCACAGGATGAATCTATAGGAGCTATTGAATAAAAATTTATGGATCAGTGAATTCTGAAGGTGACTGAAGTCCTTCTGACCATGACAATACAAATGGCAGCAGATTTGAACTTCCACATAAATAATTATAAAACAGGACAAAGTATATGAAACAACAGTTGTCGAACATTGGGCAACAAAAAATACAGGATTGTAATTCCTTAGATACAGGAAATAAATAAGGTGGGCCTGTGATTGCCTCAGGCATCTAACTGCATCTACTTGCCAGACCACTGGCTCAGGGAGAGGAATCTCAAGTGTGGTAGTCTTACTGAGTCAAGAAGACAGATTAAAGCTCAAAGAAACTGAAACATGTGGAATCATGGGACAAAGTACCACAGAAGAGGGGGCTCTTCAGAGAAGAAGCCCCAGAAAACTGCTTGGGATCATCTTGCATCTTTTGCTGAATACAAAGCTGCCCATCCATATGGTGCAATTTCACAGGCCAAGGCAAGGTAAAACTACTAAGGAGCTGTAATCTGGTAAGAGACATGCCAGTTCTAACCAGTCAAAGTGGAGAGACACACTGAGCAACTGAAATGTTCAGTAAAGAACAGAAAGAGACTTGCGTTTCTAGTAAGTTAAATTATCACTAATCTAGAGGTTATACTAGAGCTACCCAAACAAAACTTAAAAACAAAACTTGAAGGGATCAAGATGATCCACAAGTAACTTAACTTCCTGCCAGAGTAAACTTCAACACTCTGAAGGAATATAACAAAATCCAGACCCTCAACAAGGTAATATTCTTCATGTCCAGCATTTAATAAAAAATTACTAACACAAAAGGGCAGGAAAATGTGACCTGTAGCCAGGAGAAAAACCAGTCCATATACACAGACTTAGAAATTACAGGGGTGATAGAATTAGCAAACAATGCCTTTTTAAAAAATATTATAAATATAAATATAAGTATATATCTGTATATATATATATATATATTTAAATGCTGAAAGAAAAAGATGAACATAAAAAGGAAAGAAATGGAAGATACAGGAAAAAACAAATGGAGCTATCTCTAAACGGAAAATTACAATATCTAAATGAAAAACTCACTGAATGAGCTTAATATCCTACTAGATGTACAAAAGAAAAGATCAGTGAACTTGAAGAAGGTGACAACAGCTGAGTGTAAAATGGGTTCCACTCCCTTTTGAGTCCCTGAGCTCTGGTGGGGAAATTCTGGTTCAGGTCATATCATTCTTCCTCCTATTATTTAAATCAACCTTAGCTTTCTCCTTCTCAAGAGGCAGGAGAAACATCTTTAGGTTAGATTCTTGGCAGAGTGTTAAACTCTGCCACCAGTGTTGCTTGATGTGATTCACAAAACATTGCACTGCACTTCCAAGGTTTTCCATTTACCCAGAAACCATTTATTAAGAAACCATCTATCAAGAATACATGAAGTTCCAGGCATAGTGCTAGACACTGGGAATAGAAAAATAAATAAGAATGGTCCCTGTGTAGTGGGAAAGATAAGAGAGTGCATAGATCAGTATAATACAGAGTAATAAATTTTATTCAGCATGTATTCTCTAAACCTTAACTCTGTACTAGTCATTGCTAGCTGCTGATGAAATAAGTTTCTGTCTTTAACTTGCTTAAAGTTCATGTTTTTGTAAATGTGGTTAAAAGCTAGAACCAAAGAGTACTAATTTTCAACTGTCATGGAAAGGGGGAGATTTGGAATTTTGGAGAATTTGAGGGGAAGAGTGTCAGTTTATCAAATTCTTTATATTAATGGGTTTATTTAGTTCATGGGGCTACCACACATCTATCAGTCCCTAAAAATGAACTTTGAACACCCACTGGAGTCACAGAAAGTTTGCTTGTTTTTTTTTTAAGGTTTTATTTATTTATTTGACAGAGCAAGAGAGGGAACACAAGTAGGGGGAATGGGAGAGGGAGAAGCAGGCTTCCCACTGAGAAGGGAGCCTGATGCAGGGCTTGAACCCAGGACCCTGGGATCATGACTTGAGCCGAAGGCAGACACTTTAACAACTGAGCAACCCAGGCGCCCAAAGTTTGCTTGTTCTTAACATGCTTCTACTGAGATTCAGTTTCTTCCTGGTACCTGACTCTGGACTCTATCCTGTGTTTATCACTCTTATCATGCAATTCACATTGGTCTATCCTGCTTTTTACTCTTGTATTCATTCCCAAGACTTTTTGTTTGAATTTATGCTGCTGTACCTTGAAGAGCCAAGCTCCGTGCTTGTCTACCGTATTTATTTTAAGGATAGGTGGTTAAGGAAAAAAATTCCATAAACATATATCATTGTCTCCTTGAAAATTATCTTAGGTCATCTTGAACTTGTACATGTTGTATTTCATATACGCACAAAGTTGAGTACAGATATAAAAATATTTTAAAAGAGCCACATTGAACCTCTGGGGATGAAAACTACAATGTCTAAAATAAAAAACACACTGGATTGGGATTAATGGCAGAGTACACATTCAGAAGTGAAGATTAGTGAATGTGAGTGTATCCATAGAAACTAAAATAAAATGCAAGGAAAAAATGGTTTTTTTGAACACAGAATTTGTGAACTTGAGGCTACAAGTGGCCTAACACATGTAATCAGAGCCTCAGAGGGGCAGGGGCAGAAAAAAATATTTGAAAAACTAATAGCTGGAAAATCTCCAAATTCAAAGAAAACTAGAAACTCACAGATCTAGGAAGATCAATAAAGTCCTCACACATGAAATATGAAGAAAACGAGAGCAAGGCACATCATAGTTGAATTGCTCAAAACCAGTGGTAGAAAAATCTTAAAAACAGCCAGAGGAAAAAAAGACATGCTATGTTTAGAGGAACAATGTTACAGATAATAACAGATTGTAAATTATGTAACTGGGTAAGCAATGGAGCAATATCTTGTTAGAGGGTGGGAAATAAATCCAACAAAAATCTGGGGATCTTCTATCTCAGTGAAATTTCTAGGCTTCCAGTGGTTTGGGGTATGTCAAGATATCCCTTCTACAGTGAAGGATAAGTTCTTGCAACTGGTCCCTCTCACAACCAAAAAAAAAAAAGACATGCAACACCTGGTGGTCCTCCTTCTTTGGATATTGGAGGCAATATATTCCTCATTTGTACTCTGACCCATCTACTGGGTGACCTGAAAAACTGCTAGTTTTGAGTGGAATCCAGAACAAGGAAAGGATCTGCAACAGGTCCAGGCTGATATACATGGTCCACCACTTGGGCCATATGACCTAGCAGATCCAGTGGTTCTTGAAGTGTCCGTGCCTATAGGGATGCTACTTGGAGCCACTGACAGGTCTCTTTGGTGAATTACAACACAGCCCCTTAGTATTCTGGAGCAAAGCCCTGCTATCCTCTGTAGATAACCACTCTCCCTTTGAGAAACAGCTCTTGACCTGCTACTGGGCCTTAGTAGACATTGAACACTTAAGTAAGGGTCACCAAATTACCATACGACCTGAGCTGCTGGTCATGAACTGAGTGTTTTCTGACACACCAAACCATAAAGTCAGGCATGCACAGAAGCCCTCGATCATCAAATGGAAGTGATATATACGTGACTGGGACCCTGAAAGGACAAGTAAGCTACATAAAGAAGTGGCCCGAATGCCCTTGACCCCCACTCCTGCTATACTACCTTCCCTCTCCTGGTCTGCACCTATGACCTTATGGGTAAAATTCCCTATGATCACTTGACAACGAAGGAAAAGATTTGTGCCTGCTTTACATGCTTCTGCATGACATGCAGGCACTATCCAGAAGTGGGCAGCTGAAGCCACTTCAGGCTCCTCGGACCTCTGAGTCAAAAAGCAAAGAGAGTTACTGTACTGGTTGGGGCACTTGATCCTGAGTACCAAAGGAAAATTGGACTATGACCGCAACCATACTTGCTGAATACAATGGTCATATGGAATAAATAGAAGATTGTTATAAATACCAGCTACGGCTGCATGACCAATTTCTGTCCTCCTTATTTTGCGATCATGTTTTGTATATATATTTGTACACACACACACACACACATAGTGAGGACTTTTTGATAAAGAGAGAGAGAAAATGGAAATTGGTGATTCTATTCCTGATGCCAGCTCTCGAGCATTCCCCAGGCAGGGCACCTCTCTAGGCAGTATCCTCTTCTCCCGCTGCTGAGGCAGCACCCAGTGCCCAGCTCTATGATAAACTCATTCATGATACAATGTTGATAGCTCGTGGATGGCATAATTAGGAATTTCACTCTAGGGGATACGATGGGTCAGAAGCAGGGAACCCTTCTCAGCCAATCAAGTCACATCAACATATCAACTTTAATACAAAGCAGAGGGGCAACACATGGACCATAGCAGTAACTACTACTTGCAGAGCCTTTAAAAGTTCCCTTAGCTCTTTTTGTGTGTGTGTGGGTTTCCTTTTTATTTAAATTCCATTAATTAACATATAGTGTATTATTAGTTTCAGAGGTAGAGTTCGGTGATTCATCAGTTGCATAGAACACGCAGTGCTCATTCCATCGAGTGCCCCCCTTAATGCCCATCCCCCAAGTACCCCACCCTCCCACGCACCTCCCCTTCAGCAACCCACAGTTTGTTTCCTATCATTAAGAGTCTCTTACGGTTTGTCCCCCTCTCTGATTTCGTCCTATTTGATTTCTCCTGGGTTTGTTTCTTTTAGTAATTAACCTCATGTTGCATGTATTGTTCTTTAGTGTGCTTATTGGAGATGTTCTCAGCCAACCACACTCCTTTTATCCATGATATATTTTACAGAATTAGTGCCATTGTTTGGGACGCTTCATTCTGCTGTTATAATTATGCCCACTTTTGAGCACAAACTTGAGGACAGGGGCTGGAATTTGAGGGGAAGACTGTTAGTTTGAGTCCTCGTCAGTCTGTGGTGAAGGCGTGTTGACTTGGCACTGAGCAGGTGGCAGGCTGTGGCATGCCCACTCTGGCAGAGGTCCGCGGCTGGACTGTGAATTTGGGATCCACAGGCCGATGGCATCCTGGGTGACAGGGACATGGCTGGTTTTGCTTTCAACTTTTGTTTTTCTGGGAAACTCTACCTCTCCCTCTATTCTAAATAGAAGGCTTGCAGGATAGAGTATTTTGGGCTCCATATTTTTTTCCTTTTAGTGGTTGGAATTTATCATACTGCTTTCTTCTGGCCTGCAGAGTGTCCGCTGAAAAAGCCACTGAGAGCCGTATGGGGTTTCTCTCCCATGCCACTGCTTTCCTTTCTCTTGCTGCTTTTAAAATTCTTTCTTATCTTTACTTTTTGCCATCTTATTTACTTTGTGTCTTGGGGCAGACCTCTTTGGGTTGGTTTTGTTGGGGGCTCTCTGTACCTCCTGGATCTGGATTTCTTTTTCCTTCCCCAGATTCAGGAAGTTTTTAGCTATTCTTTCTTCAGAAAAATCTGCCCCCTTTTCTTGCTCTTCTCCTTCTGGGATCCGTATCATGTGACTGTTACGCTTGACAGTGTTGTTGAGTTCCCTAGGTCTATTCTCATTTTGTGTATTTTTTAACCCTCTCTTCTGCTCGGCTTGAATACTTTCCAAGACCCTGTCCTCCAGGTGACTGATCCATGCTACTTCCTCTTATTTGCTATTTATTTCAGGTGGTCTATTTTTATTCCCATTCAGTAAGTCCAGTAGCTCTAATTCATTCTTTAAGGCTGCCATCTCTTGGTGGAGGGTCTCATAGAGTTTCTGCACTCCTTTCTCAATTCCAGTGAGGATCTTTATGAATGTTTATTTATTTTTTTTAATAGATTTTATTTATTTGCCAGAGATAGAGAGAGAGTACACACAAGCAGGCAGAGAGGCAGGCAGAGGCAATGAGAGAAGCAGGCTCCCCGCCGAGGAAGGAGCCCGATTCAGGACTCGATCCCAAGACCCTGCGATCACGATCTGAGCCGAAGGCAGCGGCTTAACCAACTGAGCCACCCAGGCGTCCCTGAACATTACTTTAAATTCAGTATCAGACATGTTTCTTATCTCCATTTCACTTAGGTCTCTTGCTGTGATTTGTTTCTGTTCTTTCATATGGGACATATTCCTCTGTCCCCTCATTCTGTCTATTGCTGTGTCTGTTTCTCTGTGTTAGGAAAGTCAGTGATGTCTCCTATACGTGGAAGTAGTGGCGTTATGACAAAGAGGTCCCACAGTGCAATGTCGCTGTTCCCTAGAACCTGGCACTTCAGGGGTGTCTCTTATGTATGTTGCCCCAGGGGTGTCCTGCCATTGTGGTGGAGCTGTGTTTGCTTTCAGTCAGCTCTCTGCCTGTTGTGGGCACAGTCTCGCCCCCGTGGCATTAGTGGGTCAGTCAGGGGCCGCCTTGGGCTTGAGTTGAGTCAGACCAGGCATCTACCAGAGATGAAGTAGCCCCAAACTGCAGGCACTTTCCCTGTGTTTTCCCCTGAGAAGCTTTTGGAGGTGGGCAGGGCCTGCAGGCAGACTGGTGTGTGGTTGTCCTCCACTCTCCAGGAGCAGGACTCTCTCTGGAGTGGTGCTGGCCCTCCTCTGGGTGCTCACAAACTGTCAGGCTTGTGGCAATGCTTTGATGGATCTTGCCCAGAGCGATTGGAGAGGGTGGATCTGTTTCGCTGCAGCCTCTTGTCTTTGTCGGGCTGTGGAAAGTCCTTTCTCCCAGATATCTGGTTGCTTTCCGAGTTATTTGTGCCGATGGGGGTGCTCTCTAGATGACCACGCAGCAAGAGCTGAGCCCAGGGTCCTCCTACTCCGCCATCTTCCAAGCAGCCTTTGCCTCCCTTAGCTTTTACATTTAGTGTCTCACTCAGCCTCGCTCAATATCTGTAAGCCAAACAGAATAGGAATTTTTTATTATCAGTTGAAAATGAGCAAGATGATGACTGGAAGGGTTGAGCAGTACCAAGGATGCGGAAAGCAGGAATTTTAATGGCAGTTTCCTGCTACTCGTGCCCCTATCCATGACAGCCTTGGCTTGATTATTTTCAGACACAAGGAACCCAGATTCGCACATGTCCCAAGAATATAATTCTCAACTGAATCAACATCACTGCACCTGTATCTTTGGCTTCCCCATTTTGATTGTACCCTTTTTGCTTCACGAGGTAAAGCCATAGCAGCAACACAATGTCTTCATTTGTAGGTACTTTACCTTTTCCCTACTAACCCAGATGTATCTGGCTGGCTTATCAGTCTCAGAAATCATCTCTGAGGTGGCTCCTTGCAGCCTGATCCCTGTTTTGGAAATTCCCTTTCCATTTTGATGTGTAGATATTTGTCCTTCTGCTAGTTAGGGCCAAGCTGATCCATGGTAGGAGGCAATCAATGCTTAGAGGTGGAACCCTTTGTTTAAATGGACTCGATGCAGAACTGCCATGTAATTTTTACAAAGTAAAAGGAGAGTTGCCATTTGCAACAACATGGCTGGAACTGAAGGGTCTTATGCTCAGTGAAATAAGCCTATCAGAGAAAGACTGTTATCATATGATCCTACTCACATGGAATTTAAGAAACAAAGCAAAGGATCATAGGGGAAGAGAGGACAAAATAAAACAAGATGAAATCAGAGCGGGAGACAAATTTTAAGAGACTCAATCATAGGAAACAAACTGAGGGCTGTTGGAGGGGTGAGGGGTAGAGGGATGAGGGGTAAAGGGGACGGACATTGGGAGGGTGCATGATGTAATGAGTACTGGGGGTTATATAAAACTGATGAGGGTGCGTGGGTCACTCAGTCAGTTAAGTGTCTTCCTTCAGCTCAGGTTATTATCTTAGGGTCCTGCGATCGAGCCCCACATCGGGCTCCCCGCTCAGCAGAGACTCTGCTTCTCCCTCTCCCCCTCCCCCACTCATGCTTGCTCTCTCTCTCCCTCTCTGAAATAAATACATAAAATCTTAAAAAAAAATAAAACTGATGAATCACAGACTTGTGCCTCTGAAGCTAATAATACATTATATGTGAATTAATCGAATCTAAATAAAAATAAAGAAATAAAATTTAAAATAAAGAAACTTTTTCTCTCTGTTATCTTCCAGGAGTTTTACATTTTCAGGTCCTACAGATAAATCTTTAATCCATTTTGAGCTTATTGTTATGTATGATGTAAGTTAAGGGTCTAATTTCATTTTTTTGCATATGGATATCCAGTTTCCCGAACACCATTTATTAAAGACACTCTCCTTTCCCCACTGTGTATTCTTGGCACGTTTGTTGGAGATCAGTTGACCATAAATATGTGAATGTATTTCTGGGTTCTCTGTTCTGTTCCCTTGATCTATGTGTCTGTTTTTATGCCAGCACTGTACTGTCTTGATTACTGTAGTATTGTAATGTGTTTTGAAATGAAGACATGTGATGCCCCAGCTTTGTCCTCTTTGCTCAGGATGCTTTGGTTATTCAGAGTCTTTCTGTTCCCATATGAATTTTAGGACTTTTCCCTTATTTGTTTAAAAAATGCCATTGAAATGTTGATAAGGGTTGCATTAAATTTGTGGATCACTTAAGGTAGTATGGACATTTTAACAATATAAAGCCATCTAATCCATGAACACGTGGGATGTCTTTCCACTTATCTGTGTCTTCGTTAATTTCTTTTCTCAATGTTTTATAGTTCTTGGTGTACATGTCTTTCACTTTCCCAGTTAAATTTATTCCTATGTATTTTATTATTTGTATTGCTATTGTAAGTAGGATTGTTTTCTTGATTCTACTTAAAGTGGCTCTGAGCCTCACTGAGTTCGTCTAGAAAATGTAGATATTGGATCAGTGAGAACATTCTTTTCTTGCTCCAAAATAAAATCTGATCCTGAAGTCCAAACTATAAATTAACATACACAAATAGAGTTCTTTTTGTTAAATCAGGCATGAGGGCCTGCAGCTTGCCTGTTCCCCAGTGACTCGTACCCCCAGTGGCCCCTGAAGTGACTCCATGGGACCTAATACCTAAATAATCTCTAAGGCTCTTCTGAAGGAAAAGAATGTCATTTGTGGAGCACCTACTATGTGCTAGGCCCTGGGCCAAGCAGAAGCCAAGATCTAAGGCAAAAGGTTCTCACGGCAGGAGTAGACCTGGTTGGAAGATTCCTGGTAGAAAAACAGACCTCAAGCCATTTGGGGATATGAAGCAGGAGTTCAAAAGGGGAAAGAGCACACCAGCTTTGCAATGTTGCTCTTCAGACTGCATGGGCACAGATGTGTTCTTGGCAATTGGAAAGGGCTCTCAGATTACCTCCATGTTCCAGCTGCTTTTAAAGTGTTCTTCTTTTGGAGTTTGCATGAAGTCATGCTTACCTCCTGTAGGGGCTGCTCAGCTGTCAAGAGCTCTCCAACCCTCCCGGAAGTCCTCTTGAGACAAAGGGACCTGTGGGAGGCAGAGGTGCCCAGACTCCTGTGAGTGGGTGGGAGATGGAAACAAAGAAATGGGATTTAGAGCAGGAGTATGTTCAAGTTATTCTTGGTGACGTCACTAGGAAACAGAAACACCAGCCTAATTTTGTAGTTCAACTTCATTTCTGAGAGGCTGAGACTAATGGGCGAAATGGGGCAAAGTGAAGAGACAATGTCTTGGGGAATCAAAGTTAGTGGAAAGTTTCCACTGAAAATAGAAGATCTAAAGAGCAAAAGTATGTGAATGTTCCTCTTCGGTATTAGTAGAAAATGAGCCTGGCTTTTCAGAGTCAAACAGTCCGGTGCCAGCCCACCAGTCTAGCCTTATCTCTACTTCTCTTTGACCATCACCCTCTACTCAACTAGTAGGCTTTGATTCCTGAATAATTGTAATTGTTGGATTTCCCGTCTCCAAGCTTCACCTGATTCTCTCACCCTCAACCTCCACCCATGACCCTCTTCTTTATAGTATGGAAGTCTGTCTTCCCAACTAGATTCGAAGGGCCTGGAGAACAGGTATCTTGTTATGTCCCTTGCCTCCCTCCCCAGAAATCCAGCCAGGATGGCACAATTGGTGGAGCAAAATGATCTTCTGGTTGTTTTGTTGATTAATACAAACATATCAAGAGCCTCTGACCCATATACTCTGCCCTAAATTCTTTATATAACCATGAAAACATTTCTGCTCCTTTATGTGTTTCAGTTGCCCCATCTGCAAATGATGGGGTTAGACTCCATGAAGCCTAAGAACCTTTAGGCTTGGACAGCATGTGATCCTACAAGCCCATGCTCAAAGCAACGAAAGAGGATCAACCCAGCTTGCTAACCAGGCTGGGAAGGGAGGGAGAAACGGATTTACCTTAAAAGCAGAACCAAACAGCGGCTGAAGAGGGACTAAGAGGACAACTAGGGGAAGGTTTTGTGGCTAGGAACTTGTGTGAGAATTGAGGTGGGGGGACAAGACCTGCTTAGAGAACAGGCTTTTCCAGCTGTCAGTGTTTTACAAACACAAATTGCCTTGTCCTTGGTGGGAGGCAAAGGGATCTTGCGAGGTCTAGTGACCTTGGTTAACAACTGGTTGCAACACAGTAAAGGCAGAATAACCAAGTTGAAATTCCCACCTCTCAGCCCTGGGGCACTCCTGAAAGGCTAGGACAGATTAACAAGGTTCCCAGACACTGCCATCTAGTGGCAGCCCAGAGCTACTTGGGGGTAAGTGGCCCTTGCATTCTCAGATGGAGTGGCCAACCTTTTGGAGGAATGTGGGTCAGCCCATAGATGAAATATTGAGCTGATGAAGAATGAAAAAGTCCCCTGAGGGAACGAATGATGAACAAACGAAGAGAGACTAAGACAGAAAAAGACAAAGACAATGCTAAATAAGTGAGACACAGACAGATAAAGGTGTTTATGAAGCTAAGTGAACCATTCACAGAAAATTGGGGAGCAGTGGATGGGAAGAATGAACACAGTCACTTACTCGGGGCCAACACCCCCATCACAGCTTTAGGAGGCTGGTGATGGAAGAAACTTCATGTAGGCCTTATGTGCTTTCTTTCCTGTGTGATCTCAATTTCTTCCCTGTCTCTTACTTTCACCTAATCTTTGTATGTCCCTTTCCTTAAGGCCATTCTCTACCCAACTCCCTCCGAGCAAAAACAAAAAAATACCAAACAGCAACAAAAACTCTTGTTGGGGTTGTAGATAAGTATTAGAGCCTACAAAGGACCATTATTTTTGAAAATGGTAACACCAAAGATGTCTCCAGAGTTCTGAACACATCTACATCCAAGTATTAATGTGAAAAGTCTTTTGTCTTGTTACATTTGTAGCCCTTCCTTGCTCCTGGGTTGCAGATCTAAATCTCCCCCTGCCTAGTGGGCATTTTTGTTTGGATGTCTTCATGGTTTTTCAAAACTTAATTCTTCCAGAGTGTTCTTCCTTCTCCTTTATCCCCACTCTCTGTTCCCATTTGTTGGTCCTTCTGTGTCAGCTGCTTTCATCCAACCAGTAATCCAGACCCTAACTGTCCTCTCCCTCCCTCTCCACACACTCCAGTTCTCCCATTAGGCACCAAGTCTTTGCAGCTCCCTCCAAAGCAATATCTCTTTAAAATACTATTTTCCCTTTCTATTCAGACTATCCTAGATCTGATCTTATAACCACCCAACTGAACCATGGAAATGACCTTGATATAGATGTCCAATTCATCCACCTTTATTTATTTTCATTCATATCTTTTTCATTTTCATTCCATCGTCTTTCACTTGTGTTACTTCAATAGCCTTTTAACTAATCTATCTACTTTCAGACTTGTCCTACAAAGGCCTTCCTCCACACAATAGCTAGATTGATGTTTTTACCCTGAAAAACCTCGCATTTCACTTCCCTGTTTTACATTCTTCCATAGGGCTATGGCTGAATGACCTCGGGTTGGGTAGGGTTCCCATATGTAATACCCAAAGCACTCTCTAAAATATAAAAGAGATTAACTGGTCTTCACCCAAATAAGAACTTTTGTGCTTCAAAGGATTCCATCAAAAAACTGAAAAGACAACCCAAGAGTGGGAGATAATTTTTGGAAATCATATATCTGTAAGGGTTTGTATCAGAACAAAAAAATGTTACAATTCAATAATAAAAAAGACAGTCCAGTGAAAATCTGGGCAAGGATCTGAATAGACAATTCTCCAAAAAAGATGTACAAATGGCTGCTAAGGACATGAAAAAATGTTCAATATCATTAGTCATCAGAGAGATGTAAAGGAAAATGACAAGATATCATGTCACATTCACTAGGATGGCTATAATCAAAAAGAAAGATAGTATGTGTTGGCAAAGATGCAAAGAAATTGGACCCCTCCTACACTGCTGGTGGGAATGTAGAAGGGTGTAGCCTCTTTGGAAAACAGTCTAGCAGTGCCTCAAAAGTTAAACATGGAGTTATCTTATCACCCAGATATCCCACCCAGAGGTACAGACCCAAAGGAACTGAAAACATATATCTATACAAAAACTAGCACTCAGATGTTCACAGAAGTATTACTTATAAGAGCCAAAAACTATAAACAACTCAAATGTTCATCAACTGATGAATGGATAAATAAAATAGGGTACACCCATACAATGGAATGTTCTTTGGCCATGAAAAGGAAGCTGTCACAGCAGAGATGAACCTCAAAAACATGATGCTAAGTGGAAGGAGCCAGTCACAAAAGACCACGTATTGTATGAGGCCATTTATAGGAAATATCTCGAATAGGCAAAGATAGATGCAAAAAGTAGACTAGCGATCGCCAGTGGGTGGAAAATGGGGAGTGACTCCTAATGAGTACAGGGCTTCTTGTTAGGGTGATGAAAATGTTCTGGAATTAGGTAGTGGTAATAGTTGCACAACCTCGTGAATTTGCTACAAACCACAGATTGTACACTCAAAATGTGTGAATTGCATGGTATATGCGTTATATTTTAATGATGCTATTATCAGGAAACAAAAAAAAATGTCCATAGCTCCCTGTTTCTCTTAGCATTACACCCAAGGTTTGTCTCCTGAAACATCGGAGGCTTCACTTCTACATACACTTCTAGTCCCTGGCCTGCAACTGCATCACATCTGGTCACCCTAAAGCCACTTATCTCCAGGCTCCCAGCAGGCTGCGTATGATGACTCAACTGTGTCTTTGCTCCTGCTCTTCCCTCTCCTTGGAAAGTCTCCTCTCCCTTGTTTACTTGGTGAGCTGCTCCTTATTTTTGTGGAAACAACTCAACCCTCTTCTCTCCCTGATCTCCATTTCCCTAGGCCAAGATGGGTTACTCTTTCCCTCTCTCTGTCACAACTGTTCACAGCACATATCCCATCACTGTGTGTCTTAACACAGTGTGGCAATTATGCATATTAATCTGTTGTCCTTAACTGGATGTTGAATTCCTTGCAGGCAGGAAACATGTCAGATCTGCCTCTCTATACCCAGCACCTAGCACAGGGCCTGGTACACGGTAGGTTCTAGATACATATTTGTTGGTTGAATGAATGAATTTAAGGAGACTACCAGTTATTCATTCCACTTTATGTGACAATATGTTGTCATTGAACTTTATCAGAGTGATAGCCGATGACCGGAGAGCTGGCAACAAAGTCTGAATGCATGGAAGAGTGGGGTGGACCTATTTTAGGAGCAAGGAGAAGGCGGTACGCCTTGCAGGAACACTGCGGGGCAGGACCCTGGGAGACCAGAAGGCCCACAGAGGTTTGTGGCTGGAAGGGAGGAAGTGAGGTTCACTGGGTTTGGAAGGAGAGGGAACATCAGCGCACAGGGAGGAAGGTGGGTCTCCTCTTAATCCCCTTGCCTGAAATCATTGGCCCATTGGGCGGTGAGCTCCTCAAGGGCATGGATCATGTCTGATTCTTTTCTGGAGCCCTGCGCCTAGCTCAGTGCGGCACAATATAGCTGGGAGATGAGTGGAAAAGTTTCAGTTGCCTGTCAGGGTCATGGCAAGGGAGCAGCCAAGAACAATCAGATCTTGTCTTGGGCTTCCTAGAGCTGTGAGCTCTAACTCCCTGACCAGTTAACTTAACCCTAACCAGTGAGTACTCTTCTCCTTCAGAGGAGCTGGCCAGCCTCGCTGGGCAGAGCGATACAAAACGGGGACAGCCAAACTACTGTGGCTTCAAAGGCAAAGGCAGACATTAGAATAGCTCTTGAGTCACTGCTACCACAGGCCTCTCCTGAGAGAGGCGACAACCTAGGAATCTGGCTCTCTCCACACTGCCCCAGGGATTCCCACTATGCATGGCTGGTGGCATCACACAAATACCCCACTTCCTGACTTCCTAATCCTACAAAGAACCCCACCAGATTTCCAGACCAACAACCTTGAATAACCAGATAAGGCCAGCTGGCCCTTGCCCAGTCTCGCAATTTGCTCTTTTTGTGGGGGTTGGGGGGGGTGGGGATAGGGATAAACCATGAACCGAAAGGTGGCCTATGCTAGATGAAGCTGAAATGCCAAACTGCCTTAGTATACTATAGAAGAAGGAAATCTGCCTCAAATCTGTAACATAGAAATCCTGCCTGAGTTTCCAGCCAGCTGGCCTGTCCTACATATTTCGAACTCGCCAGCCCCCACAAACACATGAGCCAATTCCCTAAAATATCTCCCGAGATGTTTTATATATATAAAATACAAAATACCTTGAAAGAGAGAGAGAGATTGAGTATCTACATATATTCTGTTGAAAGAGAGAGAGATTGAATATCTACATATATTCTGTTTATCTGGAGAACCTTGAATGATACTCCCAGCAAAAGAAGAAACTCTCAACGAGAAAAACGTGAAATGCATCTATTTCACAATTTTGTCCCAGGGCAACTTTCTCAGACAAAGGACAGCCTCCACTGATGGCCTGTTTGTCATCTGTCAGTTTCTGATTCAAAAAAGTTGTTTCTTTGCTGAGCATAGCTCTATACGACAACAGCCACTTTGGATTACGTGCACAGTCAGGGGCCTGTGAGCACAGGGGCCGGCAAACCCTGCTCTTTCTGTCCTCTCAGTGGCAGAAGCGACAATTTTCCCTTTCTTTCCCGGTGTCAGCCAGAAGCTGGTCTGGAGACTCTCCCGGACCCGTCTGGGTGTGGCTCTGATTGCAAGCCAAGTGGCTCAAAGGAGAGTGAGGAGCTTTTAGGGACAGTCACTGAGCAGCCAATACACGCCCGAGGCAGACAGCGGGTTTTGCCACTTCCCCACTTGAGCTGCTTTGCCCGAACTTGAGGGCCTTGCCAATTACCAGGTTGCTGGGCAGCACACGGCAGAGAAGTGAGACAATACACTCCACAGGACTGATCAGCATCAGCGGACAAGGTGGGCGCCGAATGTAACACTTGAGCTGTGGTGATAATTAAGTAAGGCCTAGGGAAGATGAGAAGGCTATTCTTGTTCAATCTGGGGAAAGAAAGTTCAGGAAACAAAGTTCCTTTTTTTTTCTTTTCTTTCTTTCTTTTTTTTTTTTGAAAGATTTTATTTATTTGAGAGAGAGAGAGTGCAAGAGCGAGCACAGAGGGAGAGGGAGAAGCAGGTTTCCTGCTGAGCAGAGCCCCCCCCCCAGCAATGCGGGGCTCAAGCCCAGGACCCTGAGATCGTGACCTGAGCCGAAGGCAGCCGCTTCACCGACTGAGCCGTCCAGGTACCCTGGAAACAAAGTTCTTTTAACGGAGTCGTGACCTCTTTTCTAAAACCTAAGACGCTGAAGCATCACCAAGTTGTTTGCCTCTTTAGATCAAATACAAATACATTTTGTACGAGGCGCTTAAAACCATGATTAATTCAAATTGTTCAATTGTTCCCCTCATCCGTATTCACAGTCACGATCCTCTGCCGGCTCCAGATGTTTCTAGGAGTGGTTTGCTCTAAAGCTCACTTGACAGCGCTCCGTGGCATTCCTTTCACTGATGATTAACAGAGGACACAGGCCTGACTCACAGCTTGGCCAGAGACCGGCCTGATGAAGGCAAGCTGCACACAATCACAGCTTCCCTCCCCGACTGGGGCCAGTTTTGTGCATTCACAGCCCTCTAAAGGGAGAGAGGGTTTCCCTTATTTCGGAGCGGGTTCCTAATCAGCTTCTCGGAGAAGGGGAGGGTCCCAAACTCAGAGCCAGACGAAATTGCACTGGTAATGCCCAAGCAGAGACTGTAAATGGGTAGTAGGTCGGAGAGCACGGAATTACAAGCCGTGCTGTTTGTCTTTCTTTGCAGATGCCTGCTCCCTTGAGGAATAAAAAGGCGCTCTACTTCTTAAATTTTAATGTGCGTGTCGATCAACTGGGGATCTTGTGAAAATGCAGATTCTCATTTGGTAAGTGGTGGACCTGAAATTGTGAATTACTACCAAGCCCCTGACGACACCTTCCGCAGCTCGTCCTTGGCCCACACTTCAAGTCCAAGGTTATGAAACAAGCGTATTTCAGCAAATGGGCCCCACACCTCTAGCGTCAACCGAGACCTGTCAACGACACACAGAAATGCCTGGTCCTTCCCTCCTGCGGTTCTCAGTCAAGTAGAGAATGAGCCCGTGTGCGTGTAATGGGCTGCAAGGGAGGCAAAGAGGGCGGGGCTGTTCACAGGAGCAAATGGTCACTTCCGGCTGGGGGTGAGGGGATACAGCAAAAGCTTCAGAGAGGACACACGGCACGAAGGAGAGCTATGACTCGGGCAGACATGTAGTAAGCGCCTGCCCGATGGATGGATCTCCAAAATCAAAGACACGGAGGCCAGAGAGCAAAAGGTGCGGGCAAGAAAGAGCATGCGACTTCACTGCACTGCAAGATAGACTTTGCGAAGTAGAAAGTAAAGCAGACAAATAAGGTTGGCCACGGAGTTTAGGACCACGTTGCAGAAGATCTGGATGTCATATCATACAAAAGCATCGGGGCTTCATTCTGTAAGCAAGGGGGAAACTGATTTTTTTTTTTTTTTAAGCTCAAATGTGACTTGAACAAAGCTGTGCCTTAGGTCCCAGTCTTGAGAAATCACTGTGGTAGTGGCAGAAAGGACAGTTTGGGAGGGCAGAGACCCTGGAAGAAGGGAGAGCAGAAAGTGTTTCTTGAGCGGCCCTTCTGTTCCAACCGCTGTGCTAACCGCTCGAGCAGGGAACAGGTGCACATGCATCCTACTCCCTTGTGGCACCCACAGTAGGAGGAGATCTACAGAGAAGCACAGGGGTTAGGAGAGGAGAGCTTGGACCCTGACAAAGGCCCCGAGCCTAGAGAACCTGGTATGTCATGAGATTGAGGAAAAGAGAGCACCTTGGTGCAGGGCCTTCGTAGAGGAGGCAAGGAGTTTAAACTTGACCCTAAAGGCGGTGGGAAACCATTAAGCCCAGGAGGGATTTAGTGAGATATGTCTATTAGAACAACTCTTCTGTGTCTTCGCTCTGTGGAGGATGGATGGGGGTGGGGAGCAAGATTCCATGCAAGGAAGCCAGTTACGGGAATGTTTGAGCAGATCAGACGAGAGGGGGTGGAGACGTGGTCTGGGTGGAGAGAGGTAAGTGGACAGAAGTGACAACTGAGGTAAAAGCAAGAACTGGAGAAGGCGGGGAAGGACAAAGAAGAGTAGAGAGTGGAGAGTGGTACCTGCCACTGATGTAAGGAACGTAGGAGCAGTTGACTTGGAAGGGAATGAGGAAGAGAAGTTCAGGTGAAGTTCCTGTGGGACATTCAGGGAGAAATAAATAGGCAGCTCTGCACGGTACAAGATTTTGAGAGGGATGAAAATTTAGGAGTAATCAGGATAAAGATGCCTCCCACCTGGCCCCCAAATCCATCAGGGATGGACACTGCAATGGATGGGTTAATACAGCAGTCTAGATGCTTCCATGACCGCAGAAAAGGAGAGCAGAGTTCGGGGAGGTGAGTCACAAAGAGAGATTTTTGAGAGTGTCAGAAATGATGGCGTCCTCGCAGTTGGTATGCAGCCCGTCAAGTGAGGAACAGCTCGTGTTTCATCTGGGAAGTCTAACAGATAAGTTACGAAAAGAGGATTCAACACTTGGCAGGCAAATTGTGCAGCAGACAGCTTCTTAACAGTCTTGGGTCAGCTCTCCCTGCTCAGCTACCCGACACATTCTGGCAATGTATAAGCTCAGAGCGTGCACACTAATTCTAGTATTAGCCTAAGCAAAATCATAATTAGGAACACCTGCTGTGGCTGGGAAAAATCTATAATACATTCCCTAAACAAATAAAAAATGACCTTTTCTCCTACGTGTTGGATTACTTACACCACTTGGCCCTTTCAGGGGCCTGGATAATTGAGTTGGCTCAATTAGATGTATGACATAAAGATGTGCATTCTAAAAAAAGACAACACAAGGTAGGTCGCCTTATACAAGCGGTGGTCTGGGATGATACGCCAATCAGCTACATCCAAAATGTACTTTGACATTATTATGGCAGCAAATGAATGTTCTCACAGGACCTGTTGAAGTGGAACTCTCAACAAGATGAAAATAAGGAAATAAAGCCCGCGACAATATGTCTTCTCAGTCAGCACTGGAATGTTGCCTTGGGTGGCGGGGAATGCCCTCTGAACTCGATCTGATGCAGACCTTGGGATGACATCAGGCACTCGTATGGGAGAATATTTGAGTGAAACCAGGACTTGTAAAGGTATGTGGCGGTGGGCGAGTGGAAAAGCAATGCCATGGAGCATTGAACAGGTTTCCAACAAGAAAATCTAACCTTGTGTGCCCAGGGATCGTCAGATAATCAGATCTCTATCACCCTACCTCCTTGTGTGGGCTATGAAGCAGTTATGAAAAACGGTGTTTCTATTATCTATCTTCACCTAACAAACTTACCCGGAAACACGATGACTAAAACATCAAGCTATTTTCTCTCACTGTTCTGTGGATTGGCTGGCAGCTCTTCTGCTGGTCTTACTCGGGGTCTGTTCATGCAGCTGTAGTCAGATAGCTACTGGAATCATCCAGAGGCTCAGCTGAGTCTCTGAGATGATTGGCCCTTCCTTCCTGTACCTAAAATCTCAGGGCCTCTCCACTCCACATACTCTGTCCAGCAGGGGAGCCAGACTTCTTACAGGGCTCCCTCCAAATGAGTGTTCTAACAGAGAGAGAGAGTAAAAACTCCCAGTGCTCTTAAAAATATGCTTGGAATAGGCAAAACTTCATTTCTGCTGGATTCTATTGATATTGTTAATCATGTGCCAAGTGTCCATTTGATTCTTTATAGATTCTAATGATTGGATTGAATTTTTCTGTTTACATACTTTTCCACCTTTTCCTTTATTTTTCGAACATACAGTTATTAGAAATTCCTTGTCTACTAACTTATATATCTGGATCACCTGTGGGTTTGTATCTATTGTCTGGTTTGGGGTTTTGTTCTTTTTTAGGTTTTCCATCATAAGGCCTTCTGTCTTATAATTCCTAAAAAGTTTTGAATGAATGTCAACCAATTGTGTAAAAATAATTATATAGGTTCCAGATGATGTTATCTTCTCTCAGAAAGAATCCACTCTTTTCTCTGTTAAGTAGATCAAGTAATAGCAGATCACTTTTACTGAATCAGTGACTAAGCTGAATCAATCCAGTTTCAATGCTGGTAAAGCCCTTCTACTTTTCTTTTGCCCCTACTTCCAAGAAATTACTGTCCAGAACTTTCAGCTGATAATCTTTTGTGTTTAATGAAGCCCTTACCATTGGTAGATTTTAAACAGTAATTCTTATCTACTCAGAACAAAGAGACTGCCCAAAACACTACTTCACTTTTTGAGGCTTTCTATTTAGCTTCTTAATCTCTAGATGCAATCAACACATGCAAATCAATAAATGTGATACATCACATTAGTAGAATGAAAGATACACATTGTATGATCATGTCAATAGTTGCAAAATTCAACACACTTTGATGAAAAAAAAAACTCTGAACAAACTAGGCAAAGAAGAAATTTACCTTAATGTAATAAATACAATATATGACAAACCCACCAAAAACATCATACTCAATGGT
The DNA here is from genome assembly GCF_009829155.1 of Mustela erminea. Classification (NCBI taxonomy): domain Eukaryota; kingdom Metazoa; phylum Chordata; class Mammalia; order Carnivora; family Mustelidae; genus Mustela; species Mustela erminea. Next base: position 111,307,014 of record NC_045635.1, on the reverse strand, counting down.
GAAAAACTGAAGACTTTCCTCTAAGATCAGAACAAGGGAAGGATGTCCACTCTTGTCACTTCTATTCAACATGGTACTGGAAGTCTTGGCCAGAACAATTAGACAAGAAAAAGAAACAGAAGTCATCTAAATCAGAAAAGAAGAAAGGAAAATATCTCTGTTTTTAGATGACATGTTCTTTTACATATAAAACTTTAAAGTCACCACCAAAAAAAAAAAAAAAAAACATTTGCATGGAACACTAGGTGTGGTGCAAAAACAATGAATACTGTTATGCTGAAAAGAAATTTTAAAAAATTTTTAAAAACCACTTAGAACTAATAAACTATTTCAGTAAAGTACAAAGTCCATACATGAAAATAAGTTGAATTTCTATACACTAACAAGGAACTATCCAAAAAGGAAATTAAGGAAGCAATCCCACTTAAGATAGCATAAAAAGGAATAAAATACTTAGGAATAAGCTTAACCAAGGGAGTGAAAAACATGTACACTGAAAACTACAAAACATTTATGGAAGAAATTAAAGAAGACACAAATAAATGGAAAGACATTCCATGTTCAAGTATCACATGATTTAATATTATTAAAATGTTCATATTGCCTGACGTTATTTACAGATTCAGTGCAATTCCTATCAAAATCCTAATGACATTTTTTTACAGAAATAGAGAGAGCAATCCTAAAATTCATATGGAAACACAAAACACCATCAATAGCCAAAGCAATCTTGAGCAAGAAGAATAAAGCTAGAGACATCACATTACCTAATTTCAAAACATATTACCCCCAGGTATGCAGTAAATTGATCTCCAACAAAGGTGTCAAGAATAGACAATGGGAAGGAGAGTGTCTTCAATAAATGGTGCTGGGAAAATGGGATATTCACATGCAAAAAAATAAAATTGGACCCTTATACGTAACAATCAACTCAAAATGGATTTGATATTTAAATGTAAGACCTGAAATTGTAAAACTAGAAGAAAACCGAGGAAAAGCTTCTTGACATTGGTCTTGGCAATGATTTCTTGACTATGATATCGAAAGCATAAGCAGCAAAAGCCAAAATAGACAAATGGGACTACATTCAGCCAAAAAGCTTCTGGACAACAAAGGAAACAACAGAGTGAAAGGCAACCTACAGAATAGGAGAAAGTATTTGCAAGCCATATATCTGATAAGAAGTTAACATCCCAAATATATAAGGAACTCCTACAGCTAATTACCAAAAGAAAACAAAACCAAAACAAATAACCTGATTAAAAATGGGCAAAGGACCTGAATAGACGTTTCTCTGAAGAAGACATGCAAATGGCCAACAGTTACATGAAAAATGTTCATCGCTAATAATTAGAAAAATACTAATCAAAGCATCAATGAGATATCACCTCACAACTGTTAAAATGGTTATTATAAAAAAGATGAGAACAATGTTGGTGAGGGTGTAGAAAAATCAGAACACTTGTACACTGTTGGTGGGAATGTAAATTGGTGCAGATGCTATGGGAGACTATATATAGGTTCCTCAAAAAGCTAAAAATAGAACTACCATATGACCCAGCAATCCCACTTCTGGGCATTTATTAAAAAGAATCAAAATCAAGATCTCAAAGTGATATCTGCATCCCCATGTTTATTGCAGTATTATTCACAATGGCCGTGATTTGGAAACTAACCTAAATATCCATTGATAGATGAATGGATAATGAAGATATGGTATACACATATAATGGAATATTATTCCACCTTAAACGAAGAAGGAAATCCTGATGTGTGATACTAAATAGATAAACCTAGAGGACCTCATGCTAAATGATAGGTACTGTTTCAAAATTAATCAAATTTCTAGAGGAAAACACTGGATATGTGTCAGGTTCATTTCTTTCCTTTTCTCTTTTTACTGGGTCTTGGTCCCTCAAATCTTCCCCTAACACCACAAAAGCTGTTTTTCCTATGTCCTCCAGCAGTGACCCTCTGCCAAGCCAAAGCCCAGATTCTCAATCTCTTGCTCTGTGCCCAGAATTTGCAAATATCCCCTGGGGGGCGGGGGACTCTTCTTTCAGTGGCTCAACCCTCTTTGAAATCTTGGCCCCTCCGATGATGATTGCTTTAGCAGCTTCCAGTGTTTTTACACACACACATACCCAGATTTTTTAGCTGTTCTTGGCAAGACTGAAAGCAGGAGCTCGCTGAGAGATTTAAATGGAGAACTAACATGACCAACCTTGCACTTCATAAAGGTCGCTCTGGGGACAGTGTGGAGGATGGTGGACTAGTTTGGTAGGACTGCCATAACAAAGTGTCAGTCTGACTGGGTGGCTGAAACAACAAAAATTAATTTTCTCCCAGTGGAGGAGGATAGAAGTCCAAAATCAAAACGTGCTTTCTTCCGAAACCTCTCTCCTGGGTTTGTAGATGACCATCTTCTCCTTTTGTCTTCAAGTTGTCTTCCCTCTGTATTACCTGTGTCCAAATTTCCTCTTCTTATGAGGACACCAGTTACAAATTAGATTAGGGTTCACCCTAATGACCTTATTTTAACTGAATTACTTCTTTAAAGAACCTATATCCAAATAACAGTCACATTCTGAGTTACTGGGGTTTAGGACTTCAACCTACAAATTTTCTTTGGTGAGGGGATACAATTCAGTGAATAGCAGATGGCTTGTAGGGCAGCAAAAGTGGAACCAGGGAGGCCGGTGAGAAAGCTATTCCAATAATCCAGGAGAGAGAGAGAGAGAGAAAGAGAGAGAGAGAGAGAGAGAGGGATTTTGTTACGCTAGACCAAGTAATGGCAGAGGGACTGGAGCTTTAGGAGAGAGTCAGAAGATGGACTAGATAGGATCTGGTCATTAAGAATAGGATATGTTAAGATATGGAGGGAAGAGTCAGGGATGATACCCAATTTTTTTTATTATGTTTAGTTAGCCAGCATATAGTATATCATACCATACATTATAGTGTTTAATGACCCATCAGATGTGTCTAACACTCAGTGCTCATCCCAACACACACTCTCGTTAATACCCATCACCTGGTCACCACAGACCCCACACCCTTCCCTTCTGTAATTCTCGGTTTGTTTCCTGGAGCCCAGAGTCTCTCATGGTTTGTCTCCCTCTCTGATTTCTCCCCCTTCAGATTTCCCTCCCTTTCCCTGTGGTGCTCCACGCTATTCCTTATCTTCCACATATGAGTGAAAGCATGTGATAATCATCTTTCTCTGCTTGACTTATTTCACTTTTCTAATTCAAGTATGGAGTAGAGAATATAGACATAACACAGATCAGGAAGAGTTGTCCTCTGAGATGCAGGCATAACCTCATTTCCCTCCTGCATTCTGTGATAAAGCTTAAAGCCTAGGACACTGCTCCTCGAGTGAGCTCCCCTCTGCCCATATCTGAACACCATAGCTCATAATACTCTGGGTCTGTTCTGGTCCCCATCCTGACTCCTCATCGCCTGCAATCCTGGAATGCTCAGACCTGTGCCACTGTGAGGGGGCTAGAGAGCTAGCCTCAGTTCGTAGTAGCCTAGGCTCTTCTCTCCATGGCCAGTTGGTTGCCGCCTTCTTTATTTCATGGCACCAGTCTGCTCCTTGTTCTCCTCTATTCCAAGGATCCCTCGTGGGAGACCTCTTGGTGCTGATCACTTGCCTGAACACATGCCTGTGTTTGCTTTACACCTCATCTCGATGGACGGATCCAGCTCTGCCATCTGCCACCGTCCAGTTGTGAGAATATTGCAAAACCTTGTTATTGACTCGCAGTGGTTGGCATGCCAACCTCAGAGAATGATAGCAGTGACCTGAACTAGTCCAGAAATGCTCAGGTCCCCCTGCTCAGGCTCCTCTGTCCATGTGGAGAAGATGCTCTTCTTAAAGAATGTGAGACAGGGAGACTAAGCTAACATCTCAGGTCAGGCAAAGAGCAACTAAGTAATGAGGCCGGAGTGACACAGCTTAAAGAGAGCAGGGACTCTACTGGGAGCATTCTAACCAGGACTGCATTTCTTTATCTTGTCCTGCTACATTTTTTTGGTAGCTAATCTAGAGGTCATAAACATACTTGTGGCTTGCCCATTACTCAAGCCGGCAACCTTCCTACACTATCACTCTTTAGCTGGTTTTGTCAGCTAAAGACCCTCCCTAGTCTAGCATCAAACTACTTCGCAACTCAAAACACCTTTCCCCTACATGGGAAACCAAATCAGCATGTGTTAGAAACTGCCACTTTCCTACCACTGCCTGGTCTCTTGCTTTATTTCTTTTAGTAACATACATCCCTGAAAACATTTTTTTAAAGATTTTATTTGTTAATTTGACCCAGAGTTTGAGAGAGAGCATAAGTAAGCAGAGCGGCAGGCAGAGGGAGAGGGAGAAGCAGACTCCCCGCTGAGTAGGGACCACATGTGAAGCTTGATCCCAGGACCCTGGGATCATGATCTGAGCCCAAGGCAGATGCTTAACCTCCCAGTCGTCTCCCTGAAAACATTTTTTAAGATTTTATTTTTAAGAAATCTTTACACCCAACATGGACTTTGAACTTAAAACCCTGAGATCAAGAGTCACATGCTCCACCGACTAAGCCAGCCAGGCACCCCTTTGGATCCCTGAGATCTAGCAGTAAACCTGGATCCTCAAAATAAAAACTCAACCTCCATTGCAGCTATGTGTGGCCATATAACTAAATATGCATTTTGAAATAATGCCTGCAACCTTTGAACCTTTTCTTAAAAGGAAATGGCTTACAGCAACTTCTTTCAAGACATGTCTCCAAAGGCAAAGGAAACCAAAGCGAAAATGAACTTTTGGGACTTCATCAAGACCAAAAGCTTCTGCACAGCCAAGGAAACAGTGAACAAAACAAAGGGGCAACCCACAGAATGGAAGAAGATATTTCCAAATGACAGTACAGACAAAGGGCTGATATCCAAGATCTATAAAGAACTCCTCAAATCAACACACACAAAACAAATAATTATGTCCAAAAGTGGGCAGAAGACATGAACAGACACTTCTCCTATGAAGACATACAAATGACTATCAGACACATGAAAAAAATGTTCATCATCATTAGCCATCAGGGAAATTCAAATCAAAACCACATTGAGATATCACCTTACACCAGTTAGAATGGCCAAAATGAACAAGACAGTAAACAACATGTGTTGGAGGGGATGTGGAGAAACAATTCCTACACTGTTGGTAGGAATGCAAGTTGGTGCAGCCACTTTGGAAAACCGTGTGGAGATTCCTTAAGAAATTAAAAATAGAAGTTCCCTATGACTCCGAAATTGCACTACTGGGTATTTACCCCAAAGATACAGATGGAGTGAAAAGAAGGGCCATCTGTACCCCAATGTTTATAGCAGCAATGGCCACGGTCGCCAAACTGTGGAAAGAACCAAGATGCCCTTCAACGGACGAATGGATAAGGAAGATGTGGTCCACATACACTATGGAATAAAGCCTCCATCAGAAAGGATGAATACCCAACTTTTGTAGCAACATGGACGGGACTGGAAGAGATTATGCTGAGTGAAATAAGTCAAGCAGAGAGAGTCAATTATCATATGGTTTCACTTATTTGTGGAGCATAACAAATAGCATGGAGGCCATGGGGAGATGGAGAGGAGAAGGGAGTTGGGGGAAATTGGAAGAGCAGGTGAACCATAAGAGACTATGGACTCTGAAAAACAATCTGAGGGGTTTGAAGTGGCGGGGGGGGGGGGTGGGAGGTGGGGGTACCAGGTGGTTGGTATTATAGAGGGCATGGATTGCATGGAGCACTGGGTGCGGTGCATGGAATATATAAAATATATATAAATATAAATATAAATATATATATATATACACACACACACACACATACACACACACACATACATGCATATACACAATGGAATATTACTCAGCCATTAAAAAGAATGCAATCTTGCCATTTGCAATGATGAGGATGGAACTAGACGGTATTATGCTAAGTGAAATAAGTCAGTCAGTGAAAGACAAATACCCTATAATTTCACTCATATGTAGAACTTAAGAAGTGAAACAAAGAAAAAAAGTGAAAACAACAACAACAACAACAAAAACCAGACTCTTCAAGATAGAGAGCACACTTAAGGGGATGGATGAAATAGGGTGAAGAGGTGAAGAGTACAGTTATCATGAGGAGCACTGAATAAGGGATAGAATTGCTGCAACTCATTTGATACTGTATGTATGTTAATTATACTTGAATTTAAAAAAGCAATATGACTTACCTTGTGCTTTTTCTTCCCCTTTCCTAAGAGCTAAAACACAGTCATAGTGGTGATGAACCAATTTTGGTGATGCAGAGAAGGAAAATATTCTAGGGGATGATGGAACCACACGATTTGAGTTCTCTGCTATGAACTCCTTAAGCACGGTGAGCAAGTCCCTTCCTCTGCCCAGGCCTCAGTTTCCTCTTCTCTGAAGTGAGGGTGGTTTCAGGGATTCCGCTAGCTCTAAACTCCTTTCTGTCTTGGAATGCGGCCATAGGCTGTGTGTCAGTGCCTGAACTTCTTTGTAAAGATCCACTCTCTCATGTCTCCTCTGCTGCAGCGCGAAGCATGCAGGGAAAGTCCCATGAAACCTCAAATACCTCAGCACTAATGTATTTCTGTTGATCCCTTTATTTTTCGTGGATTGACTGAAGCAATCATTTGGGACCTGAAGCCTAGACTGGTCACAAAGTAGAGCAGAGCAAAGGGGGAGCCATCAGGAGCAGGAAGAACTGTGGAGGAGGCGCCCTCAGGGCCCAGGCACCCTCCTTCTTCACACAAGCTTCACAGAGAGGCCTGCCTGAGGAAATGCAGCCGCTAGTGGGGTGAAGACTAACCCACCCAGATTCCCCAAACTGGGCCAAACAGTGGGGGCCTGGGCATTCCCAGCAACCACTGCTTGAAGAACTTTGGAGCTTAAGTCCTCGTCTCTCATTGAGTTCGCCTCCCAAGCGCGGCCCCTCCTGATGTTCCCAGAGCGGGGAGACATCCCAGGCTCTAGGCTAGGCCGGGCGGCTTCTCTTGAGGTGCTGATTGGGACAGTGCTTGGGACTGCATCCAACTTACCAGGTATCTGGTTGGAGGCAATCAGAGAGGCCCTGACAGGGCAGACCCTGCCTGTGGTTTGCGGTTCCTTGCAGGGAAGGCTGATGAACTTTTGGTGAAGACTGCTGCATTGGCATGTCGGGTTGCTTGGGGATCAAAGGGCAGTGAGGGTGCCTTTCTTCACGTGTTTCTGTCAGTACACATGGTCCCAAATGCCTGTCTTCTGCCTTGAGGGTTAGGCCGTGGGAGGTGCTCGGCTCTGGGAATCTGAGGAGATAGCCTTGAGAGCACAGAGGGGTTAGAAAGAAAAGAATCAGGGGGCAGCACAGGTTGGAGTAGAAATCCTGGAGGGGCTGGGGCGGGCGCAGCGCTAGGTCAGTGGCCAAGTGAGTCTTTTGAGGGCAGTGGCGAGGGGGCCACAGAAAATTCACGTGGAAGCCCCACGGTGGCCGAATACATACAGAGGCCGGGATCACTGGCAGCCAGTTCTGGATCTTTGAGTTGCTCCATCTTTATTCATATATTAGCTGGATGACCTTGACCTCATGGGACTCAGATAGAATGACCTGGCTGAAAGTACTTTATAAAAGCAGCACAAATGTTTGGTTTTATTGCATGACTCTACTGGAGAACATAGTGAAAGCTCCACACTACAAGGTTGTCACCGACTCACCGGTCCATGTAACCAGACCCCACCCTGGTCAGGACTTGTGCTAACGCCTGTTTACCTTTTTGTGAAATTATTCCTTGCTTTGCACTGCTCTAATCTCCTCTTTTAAAATGCACACCCCAAACTCCAGGACACTCCTCCTCAAGGATGGCCCCTTAAGTGCCTCGGATCTCAGTGTGAAAGAGGTTTTTGGATCTTTCCTCTCTGATTATAGCCAGGACGAAACCACAGGAGATCTGCGGGCAGAGTGTTCAGAAAAGGGAGGTGCAAATAACCTGCTGTCCTTATGTTTAGCCCCCACTGATTCTTTTTCAAATAAATCATTACTTTTATCTAAGTATTATATGCTGATTTACAGTGGTACATCACTGTGTCTAAACCCGGCTTGTGCTACCAAAAAGGAAAACAAAGCAAGACCTCCTTCTCTTTGTCCTCCGTCCCCACCACCTGGCCTATCTTACTTTCAGTTTTTTAACTTTTTTCCTGATATTTACTTCCATGCTGCTCAATAACATGCATGCGTTGTTGTCTTTGGATTCATTATTATTAATCTGTTGGAGTCTCACTACGGTATAGGAGGATTCAGTTTCCTTACAGATTTCCTCACCCCCATTCTCCCAGTAGCTGTATCATAATCTAAAGTTTAATTAATTAATCTAAAATCTAAGCCTTTGTTAGGGTTACATGACTAGCATTCACTGATGAGCCGAGATGTAGTTAATGATTACAGTCCCGCTTTGCATAGTTTATCTGGACCTGTAGCCAAGTCTTTCCACATCTTCCAACAGTCTTGTAAAATGCCTCGCAGTCCATGGTCCACGCGGCGACGTGAGCAAAGCTTTTGCATTCTCTCTCAGGCTTGTGACTGTTGTTTGGTTTGGGTTGGGTTTTGAGGCCTTGTCTCGGTACAAAGGACCCTCCTAGAGCCCTCAGGCGTGCTCCAATGTTCTGGGCGTGCTGAACAGTTGGCATCCTGTCAATTCCTGTCACCTCTCCCCTGGATGGAATCCCTGTTTTGTGAACCTCTTTCTTGGTTTATGTCCTTGTTTTGGTTGAGTATCACTTCCTGAGTAAGGGTGCCTTATAGGTCACATTTTTGAGACTTTCATTTGCTCAGAATATTGAAGGCATTACTCCATTGCGTACAATGTTGCTGTTGAGAAGCCCACTACTTTGTATGTGACTTATCTAATTTGCTCTCAGGAAGGGTTCAGGTTCTTCAATTTACTCCTCATGTTCTGGAATCTCACAATATTCTTGTGCCAAGTTCTAGGTAGGCCCTTTAAATCTGAAAACGTGTATCTTTTGGAGCCGGGAAAACAATTTTGCATTAGTTCATTGATCATTTTCTCCCGCCATTTTCAGTTTTCTTTCTGGAAATGTTTTTAAAGTTTTCTTTTATAAAAAAAACTTTTAGTTATTTTTGAGAGAGAGAGAGAGAGAGAGCATGGGCACATGGAGTTCATGCATGCACAAGCGGGGGAGGGGCAGAGGGAAAGGGAGAGAGAATCCTAAGCAAGCTCCACACTCAACAAGGAGCCCGAGTCGGGGCGTGCACTCTCTGAGATCATGACTTGAGCAGAAATCAAGAGTCAGACACTCAATGGCCTGAACCCTCCCAAGTGCCCCTCTTTCTGGAAATTCTTATTATTTTGATGATGGATAGGTTGGATTGTTCTACTTTTCTTTCATTTCATATTGTCCACCAAAATGTAAGCTATATAAATATGGGATTTTTGTCAGTTTGTTGCTGTTGTGGATGATGATGATGTAATGATACATTCCAAGAGCCTAGAACAGTAACTGGCACATTGTAAACACTCGAGCAATTTCAGTAAATGAAAATAAATCTTTTTGTTGAACGTTCTGTGTGATTGTCTAAACTTCATCTTCAAACCTGTTCCCTAACTTTTTTATACCATGTTTTTAATTTTCAAATGCTCATTCTTTGATTAGTCTTTCTCTTACGTAATCATGTTCCTGTTTTAGTGATAAAATATCTCTTATTTCTTTGAGGATATACATTATTGTTTTGTGGACATTTTCTTCCACTCTCTAAAATGTCTCAATCCCTTTTTTCTTTGTATTGGTCTCTCTCTTTCAAGGTGAAGCTTTCTTCCCAGTGACTGGTGACCTTTGCCTAGCCATTCCTGTTTAAGAGTGAAGAATTTAAAAAAACACATTAGAATCTGTGCTGACCAAGTGGGGCTTAGTAGTGTGTGGGAAGAACTTCAGGCCTGCAATTTCTAAGTGTTTCTAGAGTCCTCTAAGTTTGTTGATATTCCTTCCAAACCCTTAAGTCTTCTTTTAGCATTTATTTGTATCTCCAGCCAATGTTGCCGCCACACTGTTCCTAAGCTCCTCTGAGTACATCATTATTGGCTGCCATTCCATTTTCCTTTAAATAAAAAATGCTTATGGCTGGGGCACCTAGGTGGCTCAGTCGGCTGAGCCTCTCATTCTTTTTTTTTTTTTTTTGAAGATTTTATTTATTCATCTGACAGAGATCACAAATAGGCAGAGAGGCAGGCAGAGAGAGAGAGGGGAAAGAAGGCTCTCCACTGAGCAGAGAGCCTGATTCGGGGCTTGATCCCAGGACCCCGGGATCATGACCTGAGCCTAAGGCAGAGGCTTTAACTCACTGAGCCACCCAGGCGCCCCTGAGCCTCTCATTCTTGATTTTTGCTCAGGTCATGATCTCCGGATCATGGGATTGAGCCCCATTCAGGCTCTGTGATCAGCGGGGAGTCTGCTTGAGATTCTTTCTCTCTAAAAATAAATAAATAAATAAATCTTTACAGTAAATGAAAATATAAATAAATGAATAAATACGTTTATGACCATTTTCTAAGTATACTTAATGCAGAATGTTACATTAGTTTCTGGTGTACAGATAGTGATTCAACTTCTCTATATGCGACGTTCTATTCATCACAAGGGCAACTGCCATCTGTCACCCTGCGATACTATTATAATATCTTTGACTATATTCCCCAAGCTGTGCCTTTTTTCCCCATGCTGTATTCATTCCATAACTGCCATTCCAATGTCTTTTACCCTTTCCATCTCTCGGCCCTTTCGGCCACATTTTCCTTCTCTTTCCACCTCAGAGTTTACTGAACACCTGCTGTCAGGTACTGTGCTAAGTGCATGGCGCTACGGATACAAAAATGAATAAGACAAGGTCCCTTCTTTCAAGGCCCTCGTGATCTAGGGAAGGAGGCCACTGTGCATTCAGATGACATCAATATGTTGTCTTCCCTGCCATTATAAAGAAATATATAGGGTGGTATGTGAGCCCAGAAGAGGGGCTCAGGAAAGCCTTCCCAAAAGCAGGGTGTTTGAGCTGAACGTTAAAGGGTGCTGTCTTAGTGTTCTGTGAAGGCTGTAACAAGTCACAACACATGTATTGGCTTAACACAACAACCACTTATTATCACCCAGCTTTGTAAGTTAGAAGTCTGCGTACGGTGTGGCTTGGCTGCTTCCTAGGCTTTGAGTCTCATAAGGTCAACACCAAGGTGTCAGCAACTGTATTCCTTTCTGGGGCTCTGGATGTGAATCCACTTCCAAGCTCATGCAGGTTGCCGGTCAAATTTAGCTTCTTGTAATTGTGGAACCTAGGTCTTCATTTCCTTGCTGACTATCAGCCAAAGGCCAGTTTTTGCTTCTAGAAGCCACCCTCATTCTTTGTCATGGTTTCCGTGAGGCCTCCCTCTGGCAAAACGGAGTTGAGTTTGTCTCCCATTCCAAATCTCTCTGACTTCTTTTGCCACATCTCTCTGACTCCAGCTGGAGAAAGTTCTCTGCTTTCAAGGGCTTGGGTGATTGGATTGGGCCCACTCAGATAATCCAGGATCATCTTCCATGTTTTCTGGAGTGTAACCTTAATGACATCTGCATAGTTCCTTTTACCGCATAGTTACAGGTCCCAGGGATGAGGACTCGGATATCTTGGGGGGGAGCCATTCTGCCCACAGTAATTTTATTCAGGAAAAAATGAGGGAAAGAGTGCTCCGGGCAGAGGCCCCGAGAGGTGAGAAAACAACTGATTTCAGGAAGCCACAGGCAGTTCAATATACACCGGCACTTGCATCAAAATTAGGTTGGAGGGAGAGGCAGAAGCCAGATAATCATGGCGCTTCACAATTCCAACTCTCCTGTTCTCCTCCGGGTCTTTGCCCCCCTGAGTCTTTCAGAAACACTGTATCAGAATGAACTGAATGTTTCAAGTCTTCCATATTGCCAGCTGAAACTCACTCTTCTCCCCCTCTGAATTCATCCTGGCTGATCCTCGCTCCCATCTTTCCTTCCAGTCATCTCGCTGCTCACTGTACTGGCAAGGGAGAATCTTCGCAACTGGTGCATTTGCCATCTGGACAGCCATATGCAATCCTATAAATCCCGGTCTAATTTTCCCACAACACTACTTCCGTCATGTCACTACACTGCTCAGTGGATCCTGATGGCACTTCTTGGCCTGGAGAACCCACACCAAATTCTTCAGCTGGCATTGCCAAGTCTGAGCCTACCCTGCCAGGCCAGCATTCTCACACACCCTATCCCAGGCAGCCTGGCCTCTGCTTTGCCTTCTGCCTACCATATTCACTCCCTCATGCTTTTGCTCTTTTTTTCTTCCCCTCTTTTTCTATCAGAATGTCTCATTCCCTCTCCCTTCTGTGCATCCCAAACATGCCTAGCCTTTGAGACACAGCATAAATTGCACAATCTTCATGAAACTTTCCCCAAGACAGGAGCTACTGCTAATCCTTTGTTTCTCTTCCCAACTTCCTGTAGCTCCTGAGGAGAATTTGGAACATGCAACATGTCACTAAGTTGAGGGCATGTCACTCTTCATCACAACGGTTCTTCGACTTTTGTGATGCCATGGCATCTTTCCAACGGTTTTAGAAGCTACTTGCGGACAGGCCTTATGTCTCATTAGATTTGGGATAGAATCCTTCTCAGTCTTTATCCAAACATCAGACATTTTGTATACACATTCGAGAAAGGAGAAAATGCACATGTATCTCTGTTCCATCTCTAAATTAAATGGTCATCTAAATCAAAACCCGGGGAGAGAAGATTTCCCATACTACCATTTTTCAGAGAGGATTATGAAATCTTTATCTCTGGCATCAGAAATTTTTTACAAAGTTTCTCTTCATATTTAAATAGTTCTATGTCAATGAATGTGTGTCCTTATTCTTGCTTTCCCCCACGGGCCATTATTTTGTCACTTGGCCAAACATGTGGATGATTTATTGCCACTTAATCTAATTCCTGCCTAGTTTTTCACCAGGCAATGAGGGGAGGAGAGAACTCCTCTTTGGAGAATCTGCCAGACTTTGCCCTAAGACATTTTGCAAATAAGATGCTGGATTTACTGCAAAATTTATTCCAACAAACAAAAGTGTATAGTAAATTCAGTTCCAAATCACAGAGTCCATAAGGTTCTCACTAGAGGGCTTTGGGAACTCAAAAACCCAAATCTTTCTTTCAATTCTAAGCAGAAAACTATTACTGGAAGTGCCGACAGTTGATAACTTGGAGACATATGGTCCTATTCTCTTTTTCCAAAATGAGAATGGTGGGCTTAGCAGTAAATTGATAGTGTAAGTAAATCTAGCACTTGAAAGAATTTAATTAAATTTCCCCCATCTTCAGTGTAAACACCAGACAGGATCTATCCTCTGGTAAGGAGAGGTAATGGAATTCCCCTATGGCAAATGGCTATTGCACTAGACTAGCTCCTGTTGAAAAGGCAGGAATGATGCTCGTGCTAGATAGCCTGTAGTCAACAGCAGATAAAGACTCTCCAATTTTGAGAGGGAAATATATCACAAAAGAACACTAACATGTCAGCTCCTTAGGAGCACCAAGCATTCATTCCTGTGAGCTCAAATACAATAGCTAATAGATTCCACAGCAAAATGAAAAGGAACCATTCTCACCAGTCTGGTAACCAACGTTGCAAGTGTAGCCATAGAGTGCGGTGGTGGGTCGGGAAGAGGAGGAAATGGAAACATGGAAGGTGTAGACTTGAGTTGAAAATATTCTGGAATCATACTAATAGTTAGGAAGCTAACAACTGCTTTGGAGTTCTAGAAACCTAAAAGGCTTATTGAATTTTTGATAACTATTTTTTTTTTCTAGGAAGAAGAATCAGTTGACCCAGAAAGCCTTTCGCCAACCCAGATGACTATGCGGTAGATAGTAGCACACCCCCCAAATCCAGTTGGGCCACTCAGCACCACGTTTTTTGCATGGAAAATGCTGGTAAAACAAAGTCGGAAACAAAACTTTCTTGCAAATGTGGATGCTTCCAACTTTATGTGGGTAGGACTTAAAACTATTTTATGAAATAGAGGGAATACAGATTAAAGAGTGGTTCATACCTTCCATCTGCTAGGAATGTCTTTGCCTTCTTCCCTCCTTGCCTCCTGTCTGCTTGAAGGAGTCCTCTTCCTCCAGAACCCAAGGGGCACTTCTTCCATGAAATTTCCCAGATTTCACCCCCCACCGCCCCCCAGGAGTTAGCCACTGTTTCCCTTGTGCTACCCCTACTAGAACCGGTCTAGATGTCCACCGTTCCACCGGAAAGTTCTTATCACGTCTTTGCTTGTTTGTTTCTCTTCTCTAAAGTATAGGCTTATTGAAAGTAGGCACGAGCATTTATAACTCCCAGTGTATCTGTCACCTTAAGCTTGGGAACCAGTACAGAGTAGTTGCTCCATATGTGTTTGCCAGAAAAATGCTTTAAGTACAAGGAGTAAAGCAACGGCAATGCCAAACCCGTGTGCCTAAACAATCGTTTCACCATTTTAATCATCCATTTATTTATTTATTTATTTATTTATTTGACAGAGATCACAAGTAGGCAGAGAGGCAGGCAGAGAGAGAGAGGGAAGCAGGCTCCCTGCTGAGCAGAGAGCCTGATGCGGGACTCGATCCCAGGACCCTGAGATCATGACCTGAGCCGAAGGCAGCAGCTTAACCCACTGAGCCACCCAGGTGTCCCCATTTTAATCATCTTATTGATCAATCCCAGCCATCACCTAGCTCCTTTATTTGCAGAAATGTAAGAGTGATGTTTACCTCTACTTCAGTGCTTACGAATATCTTCCCCACATTCCTCATTTTTAAAAACGTATTCTTTCTCTAATAGACTGCCAATTTCTTGAGGGCAGGTGGATGTTTCTTTTGTGCATTGTATACAATGGGCATGCAATAAACACTTGTTAATTCCTTACTTTGTGCCTATCTCTTTATAGTTGACAAGGCTCTTCACAGTCACCCAGTTAGATAAGCAAAGCATTATTCTCTTCATCCCTTCACTTGTTTTTTTTTTGTTTTGTTTTGTTTGTTTTTTTGTTGTTGTTTGGTTGGTTTTTTTTGTTTGTTTTTTTTTTTTATTTATCAGAGAGAGAGAGAGAGAGAGAGAGCAAGCACAGGCAGACAGAATGGCAGGCAGAGGCAGAGGGAGAAGCAGGCTCCCCGCCGAGCAAGGAGCCCGATGTGGGACTCGATCCCAGGACGCTGGGATCATGACCCGAGCCGAAGGCAGCTGCCCAACCAACTGAGCCACCCAGGCGTCCCCCTTCACTTGTTTTAATTAAGGAAGCTGATGATCAGAATCCACCTTCCAGTAGTGAGCAAGACTCAGAGCTAAAAGGCCTCTTGCTTCTTATACTGAGACCTTTTGCTCTGCCTTCTTCTTCCTGTTTGGAAGCTTCTCTCTGCAGGTATTGCCTCTTTCAAAAAAAAAAATTTTATTTTAGAGGGAGAGAGAGCGTGAGCCCTCACAAGTGGCAGGGGCAACAGGGAAGAGGGAGAAAGAATCCAAAGCAGACTCCAAGCTCAGCGTGGAGCCCAAGACAGGCCTCAATCTCACAACCTGGAGACCCTAACGTGAGCGGAAACCAAGAGTCAGATGCTTAATGGACCGAGCTATCCATGCACGCCAGGTGTTGCCTTTTTGGACCATTGTCCTCATTGGCTTCATTGATGTAAAGCACTTAATTGAATGGGTTTGGGAATTTGGGGGGATTTGAGGTGTTTTGTTTTACTAACTTCAGCTTCTATTAGCTTGCAATATAACATAAAGGAAGCCTAGCACACTGTTCTATATCTTTTTGGTGAAGCAGCTACAATATCCATTCTAAGAAAGCTTCTCGGGGGCGCCTGGGTGGCTCAGTGGGTTAAAGCCTCTGCCTTCGGCTCAGGTCATGATCTCAGGGTCCTAGGGTCGGGCCCCACATTGGGTTTTCTGCTCAGCAGGAGCCTGCTTCCCCCTCTCTCTGCCTACTGTGGTCTTTGTCTGTCAAATAAATAAAGATATTAAAAAAAAAAGAAAACTTCTCAACTCGAAATTGAACATTACATTTTTTTTACTCTTTTAAAATGAGATATAATTGACGTGTAACAGTATATTCACTTCAGGTGTGCAACATAATGATTCAATATTTGTATATATTGCAAAATATCATTAAATGTTTTGACAGTGAGTAGTAGCAGCTGCCAGGCTTAATTGCCAAAAGGATATCTTTCAAGGCGGCGTTTAGTAATGTTTGACTGTCTTTTGTTTTCTGGACCTAGGACAAAGAATGTAATCTTTCTCTGGAGTCAGCCCAGAACCTAAATCAACTTACATCAAAATCCACATTGGCTTAGTGGTCAGTCAATCACACAATCGATGTAAAAAAGCAGTACTGTGCATTTTATACCACGCATTATATTTCTTCAGTGTCCATTCAAGTACATTTAAGTATTTGGCTGTCCATCAAGGCTGAGAGGAGAGGTGAGCTAACCATTTTTATCCCCAGGCGAAAGATAAGAAAACAGTCCCAAATGATTAATTACCTAGGGTTGGATAGTTACTAATTCCTTGGCTGTGAAAAAATTTGAGAAGCCTGGAGTCTATTTACAAGAATTTTTAGGAGCATCTGGGTGGATCTTGACTAAGTGTCTGACTCTTGATTTTGGCTCAGGTCACGATCTCAAGGTCACAAGATCGAGCCCCACAATGGGCTCCACGCCCAGCTGCTTCAGATTCTCTCCCCATCTCCTTCTGCTCCTCCCCCTCTTGCTTGTGATCTCTCTTCATCCCTTGCTCTCTCAAATAAATCAATTAATTAAATAAAAGAAATTTCATCAGCAACCAAGGTGAATATGCACTGTGAGTCAAAAAACCTGAAGCCCAGTCAAACCAACTGCCCATACCACAAAAGAGGGAAGACCCTTTTGTAGCTAACTGGCATATCAGAAAGGGCTTTGGTTGAGGGAGAAGTATCAAATAAATGAAACTTCAATTTTATTACATTAGTCTCTGGCAGGCAGGTATGGAAGGAGCGATGTGCTGGTTCAAATGGTGTGGCAACACCAAAAAAGAGAATGTAAATTGTACTAACGTTTCGTACCTTGTTCACCATGCAGGAACTTCTCAAACACACTACAGAAAAGGCTTTTTTTGGGATCCTTGGCAAACTTGAAGGAAGATCCTGATTTGTACTGATATGCCACTTGACTTTTCTGAACCACCATTTTTTTCATCTATAGAATAAGGGAAATCTTGGCTGTCACCTTGGCTCACCTCTCCTCTCAGCCTTGATGGACAGCCAAGATCTATAGAGGGTTGTGCGCAAGTTAGCCAACTCAGCCTCTAGCGTGCATTGCACAGAGGACGGGCCATTCAGGAGTGAACTGAAAGGAGTTACTTGTCCCTAAAATGTAATGACAACGAGCAGTTGGGTATAACTGTTGGGGCACCTGGGTGGCTCAGTGGGTTAAGAGTCTGACTCTTGATCTCAGCTCAGGTCTTGATCTCAGGGTTGGGAGTTCAAGCCTCCATGCCGGGTGGGGAGCCTCCTTAAAAAATACATATACGTAGGTATCTATGAATAACATAGCTGATATTTCTAACTAAACAAAGAGTGAAATCTTAAGTATGCAGAAAAGTGTTATTGTCTTTCAAAGTGTGCCCCTTGGGAGAATATCCACTTATTCTTGTGATGCTCAAACTACTTCTAGGAATGAGAACTGCCTTCTGAGTCAATTACAGGGCCCTCAAGAAAATTAATCTCATTTCTTAATTGTCACACTTCATTCTTTTTAAGATTTATTTATTTGAGAGAGCATACATGTGTTAGAGGATGAGCAGAGGGAGAAGAATCTTCCAGCAGACTCCCCGCCAAGCGCAGAGCCGGAAGTGGGGGCTCAATCCCTCCACCCATGAGATCATGACCCGAGCCAAAACCAAGAGTCAGACGCTCAACTGACTGAGCCACTCAGGTGCCCCATACTTCATTTTCAACTCAGAATGTATGGCCAAGCTGTATCACTTGTCTTATTCATGTAACTTGCCTCTAACTGGCATGTGGCTATTCCCAAAGCCGCCGTCTATTCTCCAATGACCAGGGTCTATTCTAACTGAGTAAACGTGGACATGTGCCACAGGCTATGAAAGCAGTTATCAAGTGTCTTCAAAAGAATCTTTCAAGGATATTATTTAAAAGAGACTACACACGTGTAAATTCGGGCATATTTCTTTTTCACTGTTATCGCTTCATATGAGCAGCATACAGGTATTTGGAGAAGAGTAATTGGCGTTGAAGCTGAGGCAAACATTGTAGCCTGGTTTTGTTGTTGGAATGGTGTCACTGTCCCTAATAAGCTCTGTCTTGACCTCAGTCCTTGGGGCTTTCTTAAGTCCTGGAGGCAAATGTTTTCTAAATGTTCGTGGAACCGTTCTACTCCTTACTTTGAGCTTTAAGAACATGGACAGTGTCCCACACAAACCTGGCCCCCACAAAGAACCCAGCAAAGTGCCTCACGCTGAGTAGAATCATAGACTCATAGGCTGCTCGAGCCAAAGAGAGCTTTAGAGATTGAAACTCAGAGATGGGAAGTGAGGAACCCAGGTTGCATACTTAGTCTGCTGTAGCCAGCACACCTCATTTGAATGAATAAAGCAAGTTCTCCTAGTTGCTTATTATCTGAATGAACTGGAACATCTCGTACAGGTTGGCACTCTTGTTTCTATAACCTCCTCTGACCCCTGATTTGCTGTCACAAATATGTTATATTTTGGTATAAAGTCTAAAACCCTGCCACTCATTTCCTAGCATGATACTTTTGTTGATGTATGGGCAAAAGTTGGCAGAATCTCTGTTATAATCTCTGGTACTCAGTGTCCAATACTTAACTAAAAAACCTATTATTTATAAGAATACAAAAACCTAATCTCACTTCCTTCAAAGAATAACATCAGTAGATATTAATGACATATTTGTTTGGATCCATATAAACAGATTGAACACTAATCATGTAGTTCGTTTGCCTTCAGCTCAAATAGAACAGTAAGTAAATATTGTCTAGTTAGCAGTAACACCCAAAATATGACATTGTGTTCAACCTCAATGTTGGTTTAAATGATGTGATTATGTGATGTGATTATACTATGATTCTATTAGGCAAAAGTTCAAACAGATGAACTAAATTTTAATATTTAATAATCTGCTGCACTAAAGTACAAATTAGCTTGTTGTTTGGGATCACCTTTCAATCCATAAAAATATCATTTCTAAATGATAAAACTATTGACTGCCACAGATCTTCCACACCCTTTTTCTCTTAACTCTTGGAAATAGGCTGTGGTTTAGTAAGGAAGAGCCTTTGGAGATCATCAGTTCCAAGCAGTGACTCTGAATTGGATTCCCCACCTGGAGCTAAAAGGCTAAGTCTCCTGGTTTTCTCTATATTGTTCTCTTACCTGCTC
Source organism: Mustela erminea (assembly GCF_009829155.1). NCBI lineage: Eukaryota > Metazoa > Chordata > Mammalia > Carnivora > Mustelidae > Mustela > Mustela erminea. Next base: position 111,287,497 of record NC_045635.1, on the reverse strand, counting down.
TCATCTTGCTGACCCCAAGGAAAATTCAATGAGTGCATGAAAATAAAAGTCCCTTTTATAATGTAAACATTTCAGTCCTTCTTAAAATGTCCCTTTTATAAAGTAAACAAATCGCTGGAGGAATTGGATCCTGGGAATTCATTTTGGAAAGACAGACAATGATTTAAAATGAACTTGTAGGGGCGCCTGGGTGGCTCAGTGGGTTAAACCGCTGCCTTCAGCTCAGGTCATGATCCCAGGGTCCTGGGTTCAAGCCCCACATTGGACTCTCTGCTCAGCAGGGAGCCTGCTTTCTCCTCTCTCTCTCTGCCTGCCTCTCTGCCTACCTGTGATCTCTGTCAAATAAATAAATAAAATCTTTTTAATAAAATGAACTTGGAGATATTCAGATCTGGCCATTAATGACCCAGAAGGGTCCCACGATAGAGGCATTTAAATGGAAAGACAAAACAAAACGGGGTACAAAGCGGTGTGTACAGTGTAATAATATATACAGATATGACTTGCTTTTCGAAAGGTAGCATCACGTCCCTTCACTTTTATGGAAGACATAAGTTGATGCCTGTTTTTGCTAACTGAAAGAAATCTGCAGCAGATTTTCACTTTTAGGGGAAAAGGAGGAAAGCAAGGAGAGGGTTGAGTGTTGGGTTTGGAGTGAGCTCTTAGAGAGGCAGCTGGCACCCTGGGGAGCAGAGAGAGAGGCACCTCGTGTCCTCTGTCCTGCAACTACCCTCAGCATCTCAGCCTCCAGTCACCAGGGCTTCCAACCGTGTATGCTTTATCTTGGTTTATTTTGTCCATCCATTAGCAAGACACCTACTAAGGTACCAGAAAAACCTAAGAGAGGTGGTATTTTTGGATCTGGGAATGCTCAACATTTTTTCCATATAATGAATGGCAATTGCTTCTAAGCTTTCTGCCATTTCTGCTTACCAAAGGCTTCATAGGGATGTTCTACTTTTGGATAGTGGGGGAAACCAGTATATCTTACATGGGGTACAGTTGATAGGGTGTGATAAGAATGGTACTTTATGGGGTGCCTGTGTGGCTCAGTGTTTAAGTGTCTGCCTTTGGCTTGGATCGTTGTCCCCAGTTTGAGCCCCACATGGGGCTCCCTACTTGGCAGGAAGCCCACTTCTTCCTCTCCCCATCGCCCTGGTTGTGTTCCCTTTTTTGTTGTGTAGCTCTCTGTAAAATAAATAAATAAATTCTTAAAAAAAAAAAAAAAAAAAAGAATGGTACTTCATCTCTGTGGTCTTCCCAAATCCCACAAGCCCAGTCTAATCATGAGAAAAACATCAGGCAGATCCCACTGAGGGACATTCTACAAATACCTGACCAGCACTCCTCGAAACTGCCGATGTCAACAAAAACAGAGAAAAGTGTGCGAAAATGTCACAGCTAAGCAGAGCCTAAAAATATATGACAACTAAATGTAATGTGATAACTAATAGATGAGACCTCAGATGGACAGCAAAAAGGCATTAGGTAATAGCTAAGGAAATCTGAATAAAGTATGGATTTCCATTACTATTAATGAAGCAATATTGATTAATTCATTATAACAAATGTACCATACTAACGTAAGATATTAATCATAGGGGAAACTGCCTGTGGGTCATATGGGAACTCTGTACTAACTTCACAATTTTTCTGTAAATCTCAATCAAAGGTAAAATAAAAGTTTATTGAAAATTACGTAACTGTAGTAACCTCTGGGTAGTAGGATTTTAGGTAAACTTTAAGTTCTTCCTTTTCACAGTTTATAGTTTTCTACAATTTACGTGTATTGCATTAGTAACAAGGAAAAAATTTATTCGTAAAAGTATGTGAATGTGTTTTTATTCATCACAATAACGTCTGCATACATTTATTTTTTTCAAGATTTTATTTAGTTATTTGACACACATTGAGAGAGAGCATAAGCAGGGGATAGTGGCAGAGGGAGAGGGAGAAGCAGGCTCCCTGCTGAGCAGGGAGTCTGGGGCAGGGCTCGATCCCAGGACTCTGGGATCATGACCTGAGCCAAAAGCAGACACTGAACCAACTGAGCTGCCCAGGTGTCGCACAACAGCATACATTTAAAACATCATATATATGTACCAGATCGACTTACTGCATGGGATGCTTGCTATTTACATTGATTTGCAAGCCCTTAAATGATCCACAGCCTGTAGTTTGGAAATTTTGACTTTAACCTTAGATGAATCTGGAACTCTGTGCTTAGTCCAGTCTTTCCTGATCACTGTGGAAGGAGGCTGAACTTCCAGGCTGTCTGCAAACTTTTTGGAATCCCCCTTTTTACTCTCTGCTATCTTTTCCTAAGCCAGATGCACTCCCAATCAATGTCATTCATTAATGGAAGAAGAGGATAAGAGGTGGGGGAAAGTGAGTCATACTGTCCCTGTACATTATGAATAGTGGAACTCAGTTCACACTCAAAAGACATTTTCCTAATCTTAATATGAAATGTTCACCTTTTCTGACGCCCAAAAATGTCCTAAAAAGATTTACTTTTCAGGATGCCGGTGTGGTTAAGCATCTGCCTTCTGCTCAAGTCATGATTCCAGGGTTCTGGAATCAAGTTCCGCTCGGGCTCCTTGCTCAGCGGGGAGCCTGCTTCTCCCCCTGCCTGCTGCTCCCCCTGCTTGTGCTCACTCTCTTTCTCTCTCTCTCTGACAAATGAATTTTTTTTAATCTTTTAAAAATTCACTTTTCAAACTAAATTCTCCTTACTTACATATATTTAATTTTAGTTTGCAAATTTACATAAAAGATAGAGAACGCGAAAACAAAAGGTTTTATTTCCTATTAGGTAGATGGCACACCATTTTTCAAAAAATTTATTTATTTGACAGACAGAGATCACAAGCAGGCAGCGAGGCAGGCAGAGAGAGAGGGGGAAGCAGGCTCCCCACTGAGCAGAGAGCCCGATGCAGGGCTTGATCCCCGGACCCTGGGATCATGACCTGAGCCAAAGGCAGAGGCTTTAACCCACTGAGCCACCCAGGCGCCCGGGCCCACCATTTTTGATGAATACAAGTTTCCTCCCTTCCCTTCTTCTTTGTCATCAGGTCCATAGCTCTTGTATTTTTTATACAACTTCACTTGCCCTCAGATGTCATCTTACATGTCCAAAAATTCATCCTCCCAACACATAAACAAAGGATAAATCTCATTTTAATGCATTAAAACTTTTTATGTAATACTTCCTAAGTGCTGCAGATACAGGGCCTGGCACGAAGTACCGGTGAGTAAATATTTGCTGAATTTAATGAACAAGGTTCCTGTCATCAGGGAGTTTACACAATAATGGCACAAACAGACAATCAAAATCCAGTGTGTAAGGACAGTGTTCTACGGGAGCACAGAGGAGGGGGGGCCTTACCTTCCCTGAAGCACGCAAGGATGGCAGCCTGAAAGCGAAGGCATTTAAGCTAAAATCTAGGTGGAAGAATTTGGCAGAGGGCAAACTACAGAGGCAAAAATGCTCATGGTATAATTGAGGAATTATTTATACAGAGAGGAAGCTCCTGTTGAGAATTCACAAGTGAACAATGTTTTAAAGTCAGCTTGGAGCCAAAGTAAGGAGATCCTTAAATGCCCAGTTGGAAAGTGCATACTTCATCTTGGAGGCAATGATGCACCAGAGCTTTCATGTTTGAGTGTGGCATGGACTGATGTCTACAAAGGAGTTTTTCAGAGCAGTATTCTAGAACTCTTGGGCTGACCTGAAAGAGCCAATGTTAAGGGTGGAGAGGGGAATTAGGAGGCAGTCGTATTGTGAGGTGATGTGGACCTGAACTAAGATAATGAGACTGAGAATGGGAAGAAGTGGTGACCAATGGATGCAGGAAAGAGTCATAAGGAAGAATTCAGTAGAATTTGGTGGCCTGACCAAGTGCTTCATCGTTTCATTTGACTTGCCTTGGTTCTTAAACCAGCCCTTGCATCAGAACCCCCTGGTGGGCTTATTAAAACCCAGATTACTAGGCCCAACCACCGAATTTCTGGTTCAGTAGATCTTTGATGGGACCCGAGACTGCATTTCTAACAAGTTCCCAGGTGATACCAATGCTTCTGCTCTGGGGACCAAACTCTGGAAGCACTGGAGTCTAGACTATGTTATATCCTTTCCAGAAAATAGACCATTAGAATCGTAGTTTGGTCTTTTCAACACATGGTGGTGGAACAACTAGTTAGCCACATGCAAAAGACATGGGGCTTGATTCCAGGACCCTGGGATTATGGCCTGAGCTGAAGGCTGATGCTTAACCAACTGAGCCACCGAGGCACTGCATGTATGTGGTTTTTAAAGCAATGTCTATAGCCAACGTGGGCTCCAACTCATGACCCAGAGATCAAGTCACATGCTCTACCGACTGAGCCAGCCAGGTGCCCTTCTTTGTTTTTTCTTTTAATCTCCAGCACTTACCCTTCTTGTGTTTTCTATCACAGTAAATGGTACCACTGTCCACCAGTTATGAAAAATAGAACTTCGGGTATCATCCTCAACTCCTTCTTCATTCCAGCTCCCTATAACCAAACAACTACCATCCTGCCAATTCTACCTCCTTAGTATTTCTTAGATTTGCCCCATTTTATGTTTTCTCTAGTGTATCGATGAGATTGGAGAGACATTTGTGTGACATCTCATTCCTAAACTCTGTAATAGCCTCCAAAATGGTTTATAAGTCTGTAACCCTTCCTTCATGCTTCCACCAGTACCACAAAGCAAGTCTGTTTAAAGCAACTCTGACTAGATCTTTCTGCTGATTTCGGTGACTCCCTATCAAGAAAAGCGCAAACTCATATGCAGAGAATAGAAGGTCTTCTGTAATCTTATCTCTGCTGTGATATCTTGTCATTTTGATCTGCATTTCCCTGATGACTGATGATGCTGAACATCTTTCCATGTGCTTATTGGCCATTTGTATATCTTCATTGGAGAAACGTCTATTTAGATCCTTTTCCCATTTTAAATTGGTTATTGGTCTTTTTATTATTGAGTTGTAAGTGTTCTTTATATATTCTAGATGCAAATTTCTTTTTTTTAATTTTTAAATTTTTAAATAAACATATAATGTATTTTTATCCCCAGGGGTACAGGTCTGTGAATTGCCAGGTTTACACACTTCACAGCACTCACCACAGCACACACCCACCCCAATGTCCATAACCCCACCACCCTCTCCCGACCCCCCTCCCCTCAGCAACCCTCAGTTTGTTCTGCGAGATTAAGAGTCTCTTATGGTTTGTCTTCCTCCCGATCCCATCTTGTTTCATTTATTCTTTTCCTACCCCCCAAACCCCCCACGTTGCATGTCCACTTCCTCATATCAGGGAGATCATATGATAGTTGTCTTTCTCCAGTTGACTTATTTCGCTAAGCATGATACCCTCTAGTTCCATCCACATCGTTGCAAATGGCAAGATTTCATTTCTTTTGATGGCTGCATAGTATTCCATTGTGTATATAGACCACACCTTCTTTATCCATTCATCTGTTGACGGACATCTAGGTTCTTTCCATAGTTTGGCTATTGTGGACATTGCTGCTATAAATACTTGGGTGCATGTGTCCCTTTGGATCACTACGTTTGTATCTTTAGGGTAAATACCCAGTAGTGAAATTGCTGGATCCTAGGGTAGCTCTCTTTTCAACTTTTTGAGGAACCTCCATGCTGTTTTCCAGAGTGGCTGCACCAGCTTGCATTCCCACCAACAGTGTAGGAGGGTTCCCCTTTCTCTGTAGATGCAAATTTCTTAACAGACCTGTGATTGGCGAATATGATCTCTCGTTCTCTGGGTTGTCTTTCACTTTCTTGACAGTGTCTTTGGAAGCACAGAAGTTTTTAAGTTTGACTAAGTTAAATGTATCCACTTCTTATTTGGTTGCTTGTGCTTTTGGTGTCATATCTAAGAGTTCTTGGCCAAGTCCAATGTCATGGAGATTTACGTTCTATTTTCTTCTAAGAGTTTTACATGTTTAGGTCTTAGATTTAGGTCTTTGACCCATTTTCAGTATATATATATATATATATATATATATATACACATATATATATATATGTGTGTGTATATATATATATAGAGAGAGAGAATATATACTGAATGAAATTGGACCCATACTTCAGATATATAATCTATATATATAGATTATATATATATTATATATATATAGCTCACTACAGAGTCTGCTTCTCCCTCTGCCCCTCCCCTGACTTATGCACGCTCTATCAAATAAATAAAATTAAAAAAAACACAAGGATATGCTGAATCTCAAATATAGTAAGATTGAGATGCCCTTGTAAAATGATTTATTATTCTGACTTTTAGGGAACTGGTTCACAGGAGTGGGCTCACCCCTTTACCCTTACCTTCAAACTTCTAATCCCTCAGCTTTTCACGTGACACAAAACAGAGCTCCAGACCATTCAAAGCTGGAGGTCAAACTACTCCTTGAGTCTCGGTGATCTCCCCAAGGTGCCCACTTTGAGCAGCAGCAACCCACCCTCTCACCCACTGACTCTGTTCAAGCAACAAGAAAGTGTGTGGTGTCTTCTTTGTTTAAATCCAGGAAGTGGATTTTGCTTTTATTGTTTTAAAAATTTTGAAAATAAGAAAAAAGAATCAAAAGGGGAGGGGGTGTTTCTAGCTTAATCTTTTGCTGCCACCTAGTGCTAGAATTCAGTGTATTCAGCGAGCTGTTCCAGATTTTAAAAAATTGACAGGGTTTATGCACTGCTACAGTTTCGAAAGAGACAATAACAGTGATCTATTTTAGCGAACAATATCTATCTTGATTAATTTTTCACATTATTTCTCACATTTTCCAAGATTTTATTTTTGAGTAATCTCTACACCCTACCTGGGGCTTGAACTCGCAACCCTGAGGTCGAGTCCCCTGCTCCACCGACTGAGCCAGCCGAGTGGTCTAGTACTCCTATTTAAATACCAGCCTTTACCAGCATTCAGACACCAGTCCTTTGAACTGGCTGAGAATTCAATTTTAAGGCAATTCCTCTCTAACCTCAACTTTGGTTACCGGCTGGGGGAATTCCTGAGAACACATGGAGGTCCAAGTAGGTCAGAGTATCACTTTCGGTAAGCTGTGAAGTGCTTGGGATAAATTCCCCTTGGAAGCTGAGTCAGATGGGACTGGAGTCTATAATGTTCTCATAACCATACTTTACAACTTTGGAAGAATCTTCAATTTCACATTAAGCATTCATACACAATAGCTAAAATTTAGCCTGGCATGTGATTATCACAAATTACCATTTATAAAGAAGAATAAAATAGTAAATGGAGGAGGGGAAGAATGACTTTTTTCCCCAGCTTTATCGAGTTGCAATTGACATATGACGTTGTGTAAGTGTGTAGTGTACAATGTGATAATTTCATACGTGTGTATTTTGGGAAGTGATTACCACAATAAGTTAGTTAATGCCCCCTTCACCTCACATAGTTACCTTATTTGTTTGTGTGTGTGCGTGTGAGTGTGTGTGGTGAGAACTTTTAAGACCTACTCTCTTCGCAACTGTCAAGGTTACGATACAGTACTGTGAACTATAGTCACTCTTCTGTACATGACATCCCCAGAACTTAATCATCCTCTAACCGGAAGTTTAACTCCTCCTCCCATCCCCCCCAACCCTGTGCCCCTGCCAACCACCAGTCTGTTCTCTGTTTCTATGCATTTGGGTTCTTCCTGTTTTTTTCAGATACCACATATACGTGATACCACACCATATTTGTTTTTCTCTGTCTGACTTATTTCACTTAGCATAAGGTCCTCTAGTTTCATGCATATTGTCGCAAATGGCAGAATTTCCTTTTTTGAATGGCTGAATGATATCTTATATATATCTCCATGCCTCGGCTATTGTAAATAATGTAGCAGTGAGCATGGGGGGTGCAGATACTTCTTCAAGATAGTGACAAAAATTTCCTTTGTATATAAACCCAGAAGCTGAATTGTAGAATCAATTGGTAGTTCTATTTTAAATTTTTTGAGGAACCATGCTGGGCTATGCCAGTTTCCCTTCCCAACAACAGTGCACTAGGTTTCTCTTTCTCCACATCATCACCACCACTTGTCATCCCTTGTCGTTTTGCTAATGGCCAAAGAATGACTTCTGATGGTCTGCAGTAATTTGGAGAAAACAGGCATATTTGCATACGCATCATTAAAAACAGGGTTTGAACTATTGTGTGGTAATAAATCCCATGGGCAGGAGAAGCATTCAAGAGGATGACATTTGTGTTTGGAAGTGCCAGAGATACAGAGGCCAAGTAAGAAATTAAAAATGTAAGGTTTGTGAAGATGAAAGTTCCAGTTCTCTGCTTGGATCTGTATCTGCTAGCTGTGTGATCTTAGGAAAGTTACTTACCTTCCCTGAGCCTAGTTTCCTCCTCTCTACACTAGGGATGATGATATTAGTACTTGCCATGAGTTACTGAAGTGTTCCACCAACTTCCTGACATCTAGCAAGCTCCCAGTGAATAATAACTGCTCTTTGTAATAACAGAATTAAAGGTAATTAAGCTTACCCCTTGCCTCCTCCCATAGAGTTAAATACAGTTCCAGGGGCAAGAGAAGGAGGTTCCCTGTCGTAAATGCTCCAAGGCATTTTGGAAGGTGATCGTGACAACCTCAGCTTCAGCAGCAGGTGCAACAGATCCAAGGTCAAGGGGTTCCTGGTGGGTCATGGAGGCCTGTTCTTGGAGAAGATATGAAATCAGTTGGAACAACCAGACTTGCTCAAGGTTAGAGAAACAGGAGAACAAAGCCCAAATTCTTTAACACTGTCTCATCGCCCATCACTGCTTTATACTCCAGAGAAACAGAACTGCTTGCTGTGAAACAAGGTGGCAAACATCCCCGGGGCTCCGGGCTTGGACTGACCTGAGTCTGAACTCAAGCTCAGCCACTGATAAGCTGTGCCACTTTGTATAAATTACCTAACTGCTCTGAGCCTTACTCCCTTCATTGTACAACTGGGCTCGGGTCGGTCCTGGGGTTCTGGGATGGAGCCCTGTTTCGGGCTCCCTGCTCAGTGGGGAGTCTGCTTCTCCCTCTGCCTACCCCTCCCTGTGCTCATGCACTCTCTCTCTCTCTCTCAAATAAATAAAATCTTTTCAATAAAATGGTATGTGTAAGCCACAATGCCTGTCATAGAGTCAGCCACCTATAAATCATTAGTATACCATGAAATCCTCCTGCTTGCCACTACATCAAATATGGCCTTGATATTTGAACCGGCTTGGTAGTTTCGAATGAATTGTCATAATCTGAGAAGCGTGTCTTCCCCGTCTTTAGCTTTCTGAAGTTCAAACCTGACCATAACCACCATTTATTAAACACATACCATAAACCAGACATTTAGGCACTTTTTCTTAATCTGTGCAACATCTAAATAAGGCAGATGCTCTTTCCCCCTTTACACATGACAAAAGGGAGACTCAGAGAAGGTTAAGTAACTTTCCCCAGGTCCTATAAGCAGTATGGTCAATATTTGAATCTGGGCCTGGGTGCCGGATGCACTACTTTTGCTCGGTGTCATACCGCCCGACATTTACACAATCACGTTCTGTGACTTCCTACAGCCTGCAGGGGAAAGGTCAAGCCCCTCAACTTACCATACAAGGATTTTCTTTATCTGGCTCTAGCCCCTACTGACCCCTCTGACCTCCTTACCTACAGCCCAATCGCCTCCTCAAAAAAAAAAAAAAAAAAAACAAAACAAAAAAAAAACCTTCCCTGATGCCCTTCCTGGGTCTCCCAGAGTACCCTGGCCATATCTCTATTGTGACACTTGTCACACTGTAATGCAAATATTTAATTCGATGAACTCTTCGAAAGGCCATGAACTCCTTAAGGCACCGTGTCGTACCTGTCTTCCTATTCCCACTATGCAGCAAAGTGCTTGGCACAGAGTAGGAGTTTAATCAATGGGGCGTTGAATGAGTAAATACATGAATGAGTGGATAAACTGGTGAATACTGAGCAGGGAAGGCCCAAATATGAAGTCCCACCACTTTTTAGGACAGTGATGCTTAAGGTAGGGTCCCTGGACCAGCAACAGCAGCAGCATCCAGGAACTTAGCATCTGGGATCCTAGAAATGCAAATTATTGGCCCTTGCCCCAGCATCTGAAACCCCAGGAATAGGGCCCCACCCACCTGTATGTTACCAACACCTCCCAGTTACCTTCAAATGGATGTAAATTTAGAGTAGTTTTATATAACGGATTTAAAGTGCCCATAGACATGCATATATAAACAAGAAAAATATTATGGTTATTATTAATACTAATTCCTTAAATTTATTTGGTTCTTTTTTGGGAAGATTATTTTTTTTTATTTATTGGCCAGAGAGAGAGAGCGCACGCGCAGAGCAGGGGGGAATGGCAGGCAGAGGAAGAAGCAGGCTCCCCACCAAGCAAGCGGCCACATGTGGGACTCTATCCTAGGACCTGGGATCATGACCTCATCTGAAGGGAGATGCTTAACTGACCGAGCCACCCACGTGTCCCCCTCAAACTTATTTGACTCTTAATAGATTACAAAATACTTTCCTATATTTGAAAAAAAAAGATAAACTAGGGAGGATAATAAAGGGGTTCAGATTGCTGTGTTAGACTCTTACTTTAGTAGGCCCCTGAGTTCTTAGAGAGAGAACTTTCTCAGCTGTCCCAACTGGAAAACACGAGTTTTGTGCCTCTCTAGAAGCCTTTCCCTGGCCAGGCTGGGGCAGTGGTTTCTGTGGTAAGCAGCCCTTTCCATGAAATCCCACTGGATGGATGATGGAGTCCAGGTGGACAAGGTTGAATATGATTAAATCATTGTTGGGGTTGTAGGAAAGCTAGAGCTGGGGAGACTGATAGGCAGAACCAGCAGCTGGCATAGCTGGAGGCCGGATTTGGAAAGGAAGATCGGCATCTCAGAGGGTAGAAGGAGCTGGGAAGAACCTAGAACAATCTGTACAGAGAGGCCGATCTAAAGCACTGAAATAAGAGATGCCTTGTCGAAGACTTCTGTAGGCAAAGCCCCAGGAAACTACTGACTCAGGTTCTGCTAATCCAAGGGCAAGTTCAAGCCAAAGAGAGAAAAGTGCCTGGGACACGGATAGTACAGGGCTTGGGTTTCTTCCCAGACCCTGGAGGGTGAGAGGGCTCCCTGGGAGGGTAGAAGTGAGGGAAAATGATCCAGAACCGTCCACAGCTCCAGGGATTTCAGCTGAAGGAGGTATAAACTGGAAAGGGAGGGATCGCGGAAGTGAACAATTGGTGCCCGAAGCAAACTTTTGCACTTTCAACTTGTGCCAGGCTAATTGCGTAAAACAGGATTATGTACCTGTAACTTACATATTCTGCATATAGTTTATGCCCTCAGATACAGAATAGATACAAAACAGCCTCCACCGAAAACAAAAGTTCTGAATCTCAAGGGCAAACGGTCCCGAGAAGTTACCCTCCCCCCATCCTTGAACGCTGGGAGTGGAAAGTGTTATGTGAGCAGTTTACATTTATTAAACAGTTCATTTGGACCGCTAAATGCTTTGAATGGATTGTCTCATTTATTCTCCCAAGGAGCCTTCTGAGCTAGTCACGGCTCTCACGTTCAGCTTAACAGACGAGGGGATGAAGGTCTATCCGACAAAGGGCAAGGTTAGGACTCCCTGATTCAGAAGCCCAAATTCCTCTGTCATACTACCTTGCATTTGTCAGTCCTGAAAATACCCTAAAGTGAGTAAGAGTAGCTATAAAATACTAAAATTAGTAATACCTAGGGTGAGGATACCAAAATATCACATATAGTCATGCTGTGTAAGTAGGAATGTGAACTGGTATGATCTTCCTGAATGACAATTTAGCAATATTTACCAGAAAATTTTAAATGTAAGTACCCTTTTGTTTCAATGATTCCAATCACCAAGACACAGTAAGTGAAAAAAGCAAGGTGCAAAATAATGTGCATAGTAAGATTGCTTTTATAAATAATCTTTAAAAATACATATAGAAGTTGGATTGATAGACAGGCTAACATAAAAATACCATTTTTCCCCGGAAACACAAGAAGCTTTTAACAGTGAATATCTTTGGAAAGAGTAACTCAGTTATTATTCTTGTGCCATTGGGAGATATTTGAGCTGTTAAAGTTTTGTTTTCCTCTGTATATTTGCTGATTTTTTTTTTTAGAATAACACTTTAGGGGACGCCTGGGTGGCTCAGACATTGGGCATCTGCTTTGGCTCAGGTCATGTCATGATCCCAGCATCCTGGGGTGGAGTCCCATTTTGGTTTGCCTGCTCAGCGAGGAGCCTACTTCTCCTTCTCCAGCTCCCCTGTGCTTGTGTTCTCTTGCTGTCTCTGTCATAAATAAATAAAATCTTTTTTTAAAAGTAATACTCTATTAAGTCTTTTACATAAAAACCAAATAGCCAGCATTTACTGAGAGTTCGTCATGAGCGAGAGACTGAGCTAATCATCTCAAATACACACCACTGCATTGTATTCTCACACGAAATGGTTAGCCGCATTTTACAGATGAGGGCTTAGAGCCTCAGACAGGTGAAATCCTCTGCTTGAGCTGCCACAGCTAAGGCCGGGGGCGAGCTGCCGGTTAAATGCCTGTCTGCCTCGGATCGGAGCCCTTGGTGCTCAGCCGCCTGGCTGTGCTCTCCTGACTGGTTTTTATATTCTCATTGCCTAATAAAAGTAAACTGGCAAACAACTGGAGTCTAATGAGATAATGTATGTGAAAATACTTTTCTAAGTATAGAGATCTTTGGGGAGGACAGAACAGGCAGCCGAAGTTGAACAGGCTGACCTGCCCACCAAGCCCCGAGACAGTCAGGATATTGCTTTTTGAGGAAGCGATGATCAACAGCTTTCTTTTCTTTCTCCTTTAAAAAAACAGTTATCCCCCTGTTCCCCCCCCCATAACACCTGATCATTTTGAAGAATTAAAATGTTGCAGAGAACCGAAAGCTCTTTCATAATACCTCTCCCCGACACTCTATGACTTGTTGCAGGTTTTAATGGCTCCATAACTACTTTTGCTGACGTTTCCACATAGTTTACCTCAATGGAAACAACTATATATTTGTTCAGTATCTTGCTTTCTTTCAATCTCATCATATATCCTGACCATCTTTTCCTATCAACACTTACAAATCTTCTCTCTCTCTCTCTCTTTTTTAAAACGATTTTATTTATTTATTTGACAGAGAGAGATCACAAGCAGGCAGAGAGGCAGGTAGAGAGAGAGGAGGAAGCAGGCTCCCTGCTGAGCAGAGAGCCCGATGTGGGGCTCGATCCCAGGACCCTGGGATCATGACCTGAGCCGAAGGCAGAGGCTTTAGCCCACTGAGCCACCCAGGCGCCCCTCTCTCTCTCTTTTTTAAGGATTTTATTTATTTGACAGAGAGGCAGGCAGAGAGAGAGGAAAGGAAGCAGGCTCCCTGCTGAGCAGATGCTGGGCTTGATCCCAGAACCCTGGGATCATGACCTGAGCTGAAGGCAGAGGCTTTAACCCACTGAGCCACCCAGGCACCCCCAAATCTTTTCTCTTTTAAATAAATAGCTGCACAGTATCCATTTTGCCAGTGTACACACACACACACGCTCACAATCATTTTTTGAATTGTCTACTGAAGGACATTTAAGCTACTTCCAATTGTTTGCTTTCCTAACTGCTGCTGCTGCAATGAAGCCCGTTGTTCCCAAGAAGGCTTAGAGGGAGTTTCAGATGGAGTGTGACATTTGTCAACTCTGTAGCTGATAAGAGTGACCCATTAGGACTTTGTACTGAGGGTAGGAGCACGTTTCCCTGTATGGAGAAACAAAGAACTCTGTCCAAAACACTTTAGCCAACACAATCCAAGATACGGGACTTGCCAACAGGTGGGACAACCTCAAAAAGAGTTTCCTGTCTGTGATAGTTTAGTAGTAGACCAGAGACCTGCTACTTATTGCTCAACACTGATTGCTGGATCAGAAGAGGAATTTCCAGACTCTGTTTCCAGCAGGGCTGGTGGAGGGCTGTGGATCCCACCAGACAGTCTGGAGACAGCTAGACAGGGAGATGGGCTGCAGAGCTCCAAATCCGGCAACAGCACTGTGGAAGGAGCGGTGACCTATGGGGAAACTCGTAACTCATAGACCAACCTCTTCCAGCAGAGGGCAGTGCCTCAGATATCAGGCGGGACTCGGGCCAGCTGGAGGCAGACCTGGGGACTTCGCTGGACGGATTGCAGCAGCCCTAAGTCGAGGAGAAATTGAACGAAACTGTCCTTTGGATACTGTAAGTGACATTGGGGAACGCTCAGGGAAAGACACGGTGGGACTTCACGCTACCATGATCTGCCTGTTTTCTAATGTCTGCTCATTGGGGTTTGGTAATAAATCTCTTTTTATACAGCCTGGCTGTGAGGGGTTGCAACTAAGGGAATTTGGAACCAATTGAACTCTACTGGCCACCGAGTAGCTCAGGTCTCTGGGTGCATGCTTGAATCAAAGAGGGAGTGACATGCCTAAAAAGTCACCCAGCCTTCTGGCCCTCGGGCTCTGTGGATCTGACACAAAGTTTACAAATCGAAAGTTAGCAGAAGGAAAGATATGTAAGAAGTAACTATTTTATCTAAAAATAGAAACTTAGTGTTTAACGCCGGTCTTTCCTTTTTGCATTTCAAGGACTATGAAGGATGGCCGTTAAAACAAACTTTATCGTGGAAGAGCCAGCCATGCCAGCTGCCGCGTACAGATAATGAAAGATTAAAAGCAGTTAGTCTCCTAGGCCTGAACAGTTTCCCATCGACTCTCCCTGAGTATTGCCTACCCTTCCTTCTGTGTAGAGTGGTTAGAATCAAATCGGGGCAAAACCCAGTTACTCTAAAAAGACTGCTTCTACTCCTGTTGTTTTTGAGCCTTGCGATAAGAAAGGAAGGAGTGAGTTTGGCCTTTGCTGGTGGAGTCAAGCAGAGTTGCCAAATGATAAAAGTACTGTGTGTGTTTAATTATTTGTCAGGCATGGCGGTGGCAGACCCATCACAAACGAAATCAGAGCAACAGTGAAGTCTAAGGGTAGTTCGCACGCGCTCCTTAGAGCAACATTAAGTGACGGAAATAGCAGCGAGGAAAATAAAGTTTCTTGGCCGCTTTATTTTCCGGGTCCCTCGCAGCCCGGGGATGTCCGGCGCTCTCCCGATGGCCAGATGATTCGCGGCCGTCCCGCCCCGGCCAACCAGCCGGCGAGTCCTCGGGCCGCCGAGACGCCCAGGGGCTTCGGCGGGTTTGGCGTGGGACTGTCAGCAGCAGCGGCTGCGGCCGGGGAAAGGAAGGCAGTCGGAGGCTCTCCCAGAGGCCCTCTGCCAAGGCCGCGGCCGCGACCCGAGACCGTCCCCCGCCGAGGTCTCGCTCGGCAGGGCGCGGCCCCAGCGCCGCCCGGCTCGCCCCGGAGAGGTGGGACTTTCCCCACCGGAAGTGATCCCGGCCCGTCTCGGGGAACTGGGGCACCTCAGCCAGTGTGTCAGGGAAACCCTTCCGGGTGTGTGTTGGGGTTGGGGGGGTGGGGGGTGGGAGAGGAAAAAAAAAAAGAGGTGGCTTCGCCCGGAGTGGCCGCCGCCGCCGCCGCCGCCGGACGGCCCCCGCCCCTTTCCCCTCCGCGAGCAGCGGCGCTGGGGCGGCGGTGAGACGCAGGAGCCGGCCGCTGGCCATGGCCTTGGCGTGACGGAGACTCCCGGGCGGCCGGGCGGGTGCGGACGGCGGGGTAAGCGGCGGCGCAGGCAGCCGGGTCCGGGCGGGAGCTGGCGGAGAGGAGAAGGGATCGGGGAGCGGGTGGCGGCCGGGGGTCCGGCGGGTAACGTGCCCCCTCTGCTCCCCCACCCTCCCCACAGGCCGGACGACGCCCGCGGGAGCCGCGGCCCAGAGACCCGCCCGGGCGGCAGTGACTGGAGCCGAGCCCACAGGCCCGGGCCGGCCCGGCGGCGCGAGCAGGAAGCGGGGTCCCTGGGCCCCTTTGTGTGTGCAGGGCGGGGGAGGGGTGCCGGGCCGCCCCTGGCCGCGGGGGGCTCCCGTTTCGCGGCCCCCACCGCTTCCCTCGGGGGCGCGGCGCGTCTCCCCACCCCGCCTCTCCGGGCTTGCCCTCCTCCCCACGCCCCCTGCCTGGGCTTCGGTTCCTATAGGAAGGGCATCGCCACCTCATCCCCACCCACCCGACACTTGGCTCATTCCCCTCCCCCTCCTCTAACTTCCTCTTCTTCCCCCGTTGGGCCCTCTGCCTCTCCGCACTCTCCTCCCCAGTTCGCAGATTTCCGCCCACCTTCCGCCTCCCCGAGCCGCCGCGGCTAGCGGGGTGTTCTTTTCCCTCCCTCTGGTAGGAGTTGCTGAAGGTGAGACTCATGAGGGAATACAAGGTAGTGGTGTTAGGGAGCGGAGGGGTTGGCAAATCTGCCCTTACTGTGCAGTTTGTCACTGGGACTTTCATTGAGAAATATGACCCCACCATTGAAGATTTCTACCGCAAAGAGATCGAAGTGGACTCTTCCCCCTCCGTGCTGGAAATTCTGGACACCGCAGGAACTGAGCAGTTTGCCTCCATGAGAGATCTCTACATCAAAAACGGCCAAGGTTTCATCCTGGTTTATAGCCTGGTTAATCAACAGTCTTTCCAGGTAACCAAACCGAGTCTTGTAATTTGTTAGAAGGGGGTGTGGTAATCCCACATTTACTTCTGGTGTGCTCGAACCGTGTGCGTTAATGACTATGTTTTGCTTCTGAAAGTTAGACAGGGCGCATTTTTGAGGTTACTTCTGGCACGGAAAAGTATCGGGTTGTTTCTATAGAGAGAGTCTGCAGTAACAAGCGTCAACAAATATTTTAAAGTTATTTTTGAGTCAGAAAAAAGTGAGGATGAAATGATCTGTGTATATTTAGCCTGGAAGGGAACCTTCTGAAGTTGCTTGTTCAGTTCAACAAGTATTGATGAATGTACTCACCGAACAACATTTAAGAGCTAATCTCAGGTAAATAGAGCACTTTGCAGAGAAAAGTATTTGGAGCCGATTATCTGTGACTCCACTGTATCTGCTTTCCCCACCTCTTCCTCTGTGTTCTCTCACCCAAGTTTCCCAACCAGATTCATAAATCTTAGTGTTACAAGAACTCAGGACCTACCTTCTAGGCATTTTACTTACTTTGGGGGTGTGTGAAGGAAAGTTACTGATTGAAAAGACGAGTGCCCAGAATTAATAACCAGCAGTAATAACTTCTGCAGCTGATCCAAGTTGTTTTCGATAACACCAACTGTATTTATGCAAAATATGTGGATCTGGGAACACCAGACAAGTGCAAATTTCTAACCCTGGCTGGGTGGCCAAGCTGGAGGTGGTCCAGTTTCTTCCGAAAATCTGTCCTGTCCTTCAGTGGGAGACCGACTGAAGGTTTAACATTATTTTAAGAGATGCAGTAAATGTTGCTATTTATTCCTCCAAAATAAATAACCTCATATTGACCCATTCTATTGACCTCCATTGATTTAGGAAATGGATAGTTTTTTCTGCATTTAAAGATATGCACTTAATGTTGCTTGCTTAAGAGACATAAGTGCTTTAGCGAATACAATGTGCGAATTCCGCTTTTCTTAGTATTTAAATTACAGTACTCCAGTGAAGTTTTCCAGTAACCACGTATAGCAACTTCAGGATTTTTTTTCCCCTCTTAAAGATATCATAAGTATAGTGACCAAATTAAAGTACGTTTTATGTGGGCTTGAATTCCAAAACAATAATAGTATCATAAAAGCATTTTTCCCCAGAAAGTACCAAAGGTGCTATTTGACAGGCGTTTTCTTTCTAAAGGATCCCCCAGAGATTTGTTATTCTATTAGCTGACTCTCTTGAGGCTGAAAATCTGTTGAAGGGTTTTTCATATGATTTCCATTATATCTGCTTCTGTTACAGGCATAAATAGGGAGTGGAAAACTGCCATTATTTCAACGGAGACTTTTAAACTCTTTCAAGGCCAGTTGTCATGAATTCGGTTTCTCATTTGAACTTGTGTTTCCGTAGGACAACAGGGAAAAAGGACACAGGGAAAAAGAGCTTAACCTAGAAGACCGAATTGATACATGATCAAACGGAATCGGTGCAAACACCAAATAATCATGGTTTCACAAATTTTCGGTCCTCTGTTTTTCCTTCATCCTGCAAGCGAATATTCCATTCACTGTCAACTCTTCAAATTAAACACGTTTGATATGTAACTCAAACCTTTTAAGTTTTGAGCCGTTTAAAAATCGGAAACTTGGTATTAAATCTGTATGATTGCCTTAAAGCAACACTTCCTCCCCTTGCCCAAAGTTGATGCCACCTGAGAATTGCTAAGGCTCTTGTCTTTTATCATTAATTGTAATTAGAAAAAATAAGACACTTGGGAGAAAATTGAAGTTGTAAAACCTAACCAGGCAAAGGGAAGTGTGACTGTCTTCCCACCGACTGCTCCTCAGTGCCATTTGTCCTTCCTAGGAGCTGCTTATTGTCGCATTCGTTTCTAGTGTATTTTAAGGTGTTCCGTTTCACTGGGATGAAGGCCTGCCATTAAATTTAAAATGAAACATCTAAGTGTATAAGTCTGTTTTGAACTGGTCTTCGAGGCATGACACGGTGTTTTCGGTCCCACCTGAAACACTTTCTCACAGGCACACTTGCTAAAGGACTAGGAATGCATAGATGCCGCAGGCCTGTGCTAGGGTAACAGGTGTTTTCAGGAGTGCCGACAAGCTGGCAGGTTTAAGGAGGTAGCTAGACATCCTTATGTACAAATGGATTCATCCTAATTGGGAACTTACTTTTTATATCGGTGCAGACCAGGGGAAAGAAGTATGAGTCCCGAGGTTCGTGGGCAGCCTGCATTTTATTTTCTTGAGAGATACCCAGCAGGTGGGATATGTGGAAATGATCCAGTTCCTGCTTGGGTGGGGAAAATGTTTATTTTGTCCATTTGGGTGTATAGTTATTTATTTTGGATTCGGTTTTCTGTACTCCCTGAGGGATGACTTCTTGTGATATTGTAATACTCCTGTTACGGTCCTGCAAACGGAATTCTTTTTTTCTCTTTGTGATTGTTTGACTAGGATATCAAGCCCATGAGAGATCAGATTGTCAGAGTGAAGAGATATGAAAAAGTCCCACTAATCCTAGTAGGAAATAAAGTGGATCTGGAACCAGAAAGAGAGGTTATGTCTTCAGAAGGCAGAGCTCTGGCTCAAGAATGGGGCTGCCCTTTCATGGAAACATCGGCAAAAAGTAAATCAATGGTGGATGAACTTTTTGCTGAGATCGTCAGGCAAATGAACTATTCATCCCTGCCCGAGAAGCAAGATCAGTGTTGTACAACTTGCGTTGTCCAGTAAAAAAAGAACCTCAATCATGGCCATACCGAGCAGGTTAGTTGTTGATGGAACCTTATGAGTCTGAGTGTGTTTTGGTTTTGATCGAGTATTAACAAAAAGCTGGTTCATACCAATACACGTTGTGCTACCTTCAGTTTCCTTGTGTGTTTTTAAAGTAACATTTCCCTTAGCACAAAATAGTCAACATTCAATGAAGAAAATAAAAAAAGATAAGCAAAATGAAGGTAAGGGATTGCCTATATTCCTGTCACTAAGATTTATCTTTTTAAAGGTGAATCAGTGTTCTCTCTGCTTCATCGGTAACATTCCTTCGGGGTGGGGTGAGTTAGAGGATGATACTCCTCTTCCCTGTTCCGGTGATTTCACATCCAGCAATAATTTCAGAAGATGATGGGTTTTGTGTTTTCCACACTTTTCTGCCCGGGCTAGAGAGCTGCTATAATTGAAGTCATCAGTTTACTAATCATCCAAGTGCTTGATTGAACAGGATGATTATTTAATCAAGCTCATCTGTACCTTGCACTTCAGGGACTTCAGTGACCTCTGATAATAACAAATTATAGTGCCACAGCGTACCTTGACTTCATTATGACCATATGGTCCAAATGAAAATCTGGCAAAATCCTCTGTGATGGGTTAGAAGAGACATACCCAGTCCCAGGCAACATTTCTCTTCCGTTTAGTAAATAACGGAGTTAATAAGCACAAAAACAAAACCTTCACGCCTTGCGTTGAGTTGAAGGATAACTTCATAAGAGTTTTCTCAAATGATTGAGGTTTTTAAAAAGCAAAGTTGTGTAAGACTGACTGAGCATTTTAAGTGGGATTCTTTTATTCGCATCGTGGTCTTTTAATCTAGTTTATAATTGGGCAGATAGTCTCATCTCGCTTAGACAGTAACCCTTACATAACAAGATAAGACACCCAGTGTCCTGGACGACTGCAAACCCCCAGCAAACGGCGGACTAGTCTGACAGTCTCAGGAACGGAATTGATTGTTGGGAGCCAAGACTGACCTCAAGTCCACGAGGCGGTGTTGGAAATGGCAACAGGCATTTCTGATTGCAGAGATGGTTCCTAATCAAAGGTCTGGCTTTAGATGTGCTCCCTGGAGAAAAGACTAACAGTCCCCAGTTTATCTTTACAGACAAGATCTTCCGTCAGGGAGTGTCTGTCACCTTTGAAAATGAAGGATGACAACAGTGCTTTATTCAAAATGCTTTCACACGTCTCCTTTTTAGCGCGTCCGAATATGACGAGAGCACACTTACGTTCTAACACCTGGCTACACCTGCTCCGGCATCACTGTCGAGACCGCGCTCCAGCTTGTGTTGGGCTGATAGCGTCACGCTGCCAGTGTAGTTGTTTGAAGCAGGAACAGGCGTCTGCAGGTGCTCCAGCCCCGTGTTCGTGTTTCCCTAAATCTCTCCCCACTGGGAAGCCAGCTTCAAGTTGGAACAAATCTGTGTGATCTTTGCATCTTTACCATTATGCTCTCTTACTCTGTCCGACACCTTTAACTGGGGAAGTGACATAAATGTACATGTTTTAGTGTTGACATCTTTATAAAAAAAAAAAATTAACCAGCTCCCACAGAATGTTCCCAGTTTTCTCTCCGGCATTAACGTAGACAGCCACAGGAAGTAAACAAAATAAAATTCAGATTGGCAAATGGGTAGTTCCTAAAGTGATTTTGAAATCTGAGTTCTCGCTACGTTTGTTTCATTTTGCAGCTTGTGGGATCTAAATGACTTTTAATCCATTTGGTTACCTGCGGGGATGATTAAATCCAATTGCTTTATATCTCAAGCCAACTATGTTTATGTTTTAATTATTTAAATTTAATAATTGGTCATTTCTTTATAATCATAATAGATCAAGTCGCCTGTGTAGTTTTTTGTTTGGTTTTCATTGTTGTAAGCAGAATACACATTGGAGGTGTGAGCACTGAAATAAAATAAGCAGTTGAATGTCTGAAAGTATTGAAGGAAATTTCCTGACCGAGATCTTTTAGAACAAAGCACACCATGCTTGTTCTTTTCTGACCTCACATAAGCTGGAATTGATGTGTATGGGAATCTATAACCTGATGCCTGGAAAAGCTCGTGCTCATGCTGGCTTACTATTTATCCACAAAAATAGGTGATGAATTCTGAATCCCGCAGCTTGAGCCACGGAGCTCCGAAGTCTGTCAGTCCCAGATCCAAAGTGAAGATCAAACTTTGACAATGTGATTTCAGCCATGCTTGTCCTTAATACTTAGAAGTGAGAAATGATAAGATTCAGATAAGTCAGAACTGTTGGGACTGTTTAAGGCGGTTGCTCTTCATTGAAAGGGGACATTTTCATGTTCTAAGAATTGCTTCTGATAGTTGCTCACATTTATTTCTTAGCACCCTTCAATGTGGGTCACCGGTCTCTTGCCCAACACCTGTTTATCTGCGTGGCTCCCAGGATTGTTTCCTCCCCTTTCACCCTCCCACTGGCTGTAGTCTTAGTGTGAGTTCCGAAGCCCAGATTCTTTACGTGCTGTTCTCGTGGCGGCTTTCCTTACTGACCCGGGGAACCCGCCGCCGAGGGCCTAGAAAGCCTGCCTTCCTGCGCAGCAACAGTATACTGGAAACCCGGGTCGAGGCTGCAGACTGGTCTGCTTTCACTAACTACATCATAGCTCCTCTGTATGTTGGTGTAAATAATTGACAATTGGCTCTTTGGGTGTACTGTCGTGGAGAATGATGGGTGTTTTGTTAGGCATCTCATAATACTTGAAAAGAAGCGAATCCCAGTGCTGCGGGCACTCAGGGAGCGGAGAGCGCACGTCCAGTTAGAGCCCACTTGTCAGGACTCTGGCCTCTTTGTTGCTGGGACTGCCCTGTGCATTGGAGGGTGCCGACCAGCGTCCCTGGTCCCTCCTTTTACTAGGTAGATGCCAGCAGCAGTCTCCCCGACCCCTAGTTGTGACAAACAAGGATATCTCCAGACATTGCCTGATGGCTCCTAGGGGTCACTAAGAACCACTGACTTCAAGGAATGGGGGAACGGTAGCATTTGAGTCCCGTCTTAGAAGAATGGGTAGGATGTGAAGGGGATGGGGAAGGGGTAGATGTGATTTCCAAACCGAGAGAGCGCCAAAAAGGAGCAAAATAATATCCCTGAATAAGTAGTAGTCTGTTGGAGCCCTGAAAGGCAGTTGGGAAGTGCAGTAAAGTTATCCTTCAAGTGTGACAGTTTGGTAAATACCCTTTTGGCAAATAAAATTCTTTAAGAGATTATTTCTCAAGGATTTCTGTATCTCACTCCAGTATTGATGAAAGTTATTAAAAAAAAAAAAAAGAAAAGAAAAGAAAACCAGAATAAAAAAGGTGTTCTTACTATGGTTTGAAGGGCTCCTGAAAGATTTGATCCTATTTTTCTCCGTGCAGTACGGAACGGCTTCTCCCAACGAGAGTAAATGGTGCATAAGAGTACCAAACACCAGCAATCAAACTGAAAGAACAAAGATCATTATTTATGTCAGCTTCAGTTCATTATGTATGTCAGCCTGAAGAAAAAGCGAGATCCTTGATTCCAGACCAGCACATCATTTCACGTGGCAGCAGAATGCCCGGGATGTTAACAAAGGCTCCTGAGAGGCTGAATCATCTGTGAATGTCATTTTAGTCTCGCTGGCCTTACCCTTTCTAAACACTGCGGAATTGATTAGCATGTTCAGGGTTTTTTTTTAAATAAATACGTGGAATCAGAATTGTTCCTAGTCTTTTGTCCCCCAGCTTTTAATTAGATACAACGGGCTAAGGATTTAGCAAACGAAAAAGGGACAATCATGAAAATTAAATCACATCGTGTACTTTAAAATGCTGGCATTTTCATATCCAAATTAAATATGAATCCTATGGGTGAAATACCGGGCTGGAATTCCGTTGCAGGAGTTAAAGTGTAGATACTTTTTTTTTTTTCCCCCTGCCCTATTTTGCATATCACCTTGAGTAGGGAAAATAGCTTATTTTAAAGGCTTGTTTGTCCTCCAG
Source organism: Mustela erminea (assembly GCF_009829155.1). Taxonomy (NCBI): domain Eukaryota; kingdom Metazoa; phylum Chordata; class Mammalia; order Carnivora; family Mustelidae; genus Mustela; species Mustela erminea. The sequence goes on along the minus strand of NC_045635.1, from coordinate 111,264,050 downwards.
TTCCCATGGTGAGCCAAACTCCAGCCCGCGGCATGGTGGCCCTGGGTGGAGCAGGGGACATGCTTTGGGAGCACTAAGTACCAGAAAGATCTGTAGTGCACCTGGGGCATAAGAGGGTCCTTTCTGAAACCCCCCCAATTGTCCCAGACCTTTACTGACACCATGCCCCACTTCCCTGCCTACAGGTTCATGGTCTGGGACTGTTCAGAGTGAATAGGTGCCTAGGTAGACCCGCTGTGGGTGTGGAGGTGTCTGTGATTAGAATGACTCCTTGTATATCTGTTCCCTCTTTAATTGCTTCCTTTTAACCTTAAGATTAGGCTTTTATTGCAGAATGAAATGCATATGAGCCGTTCAGTTTTACTCCATTACCTCTCTGGCTTAGAATGAACCATCAGTAGAATTAACAAAAATTGCATCATAGAGTTGGAGAGTTGCCACCGAGGAAATATTCTAGCCATACTCCAGGAAAGATTCTCCTCGTGGGATTACTTCTCAGTGGAATTCGAAAATCCAGAAGATAATATCACTAAGAAAAACTTAAGTCCTGTCAGCTGTTGGAAAAACTTACCCTACCAAAAAAACATACTCCCAAATTCTTTTGATTCGCCACAGTTTTAGGAACATGGGATTCAGAAAAAAGCGACTTAGAGTGGACGAGAGCAGTCCCCTACCTGGTCTGATCTGAACCTGGCAGCTGGAATCCAGTCACTGGGCTCATACCCTGCTTCGCAGTGGACACGGTCCTACTACCGGAGATCTCAGAATTGAATTAATTAATTTAAATTTATGGAGATTTTAGGTGTAGGACAGAAGAAAAACAGTTTATCCCTTCCTTTCTACCCCGGGTTTACCGTAAACTCCTTACAGCCTGGTCCCACTTTCATTCCAAGGCTCAGTGCCCTAGTTTGAGTATTTAACTTGGATATGAAAATGCCAAGTAAAAAAAATGGGAAGGGAAATTCGTTTTTTAAAAAATTCCTTTGGTTAAATCTCCAGAATATCATATGTCTACAACTGGAAAAAAATGAAAATTGATTATGTTTGCACATTTATGTTTGCTAAAAAGAATGCTAGTAAATAGTGTTGTTCGTAGAAATGGCGAATGCAGCTAAGCTAAAAAGATATTCATAAACTGCTCAGCCTCTCAGGAGCCTTTGTTCACATCCCGGGCATTCTGCTGCCACGTGAAATGATGTGCTGGTCTGGAATCAAGGATCTCCCTTTTCTTCATGCTGCCAGAAATAATGATCTTTGTTCTTTCAGTTATGTGTTTGGTACTCTCGGGTACCAACTTACCCCGCTTGGGAGACTCTATTTCATCATTTCCTGAGCAGAAGGTTTGGGCTGTTCAGTGTGTGTGTGTGTGTGTGTGCGTGCGCGCGCACGCGTGCGCGCACGCTCTTCCTTAACAAAATCTAATTGGGAAAAAAGTGAAAGAGTGAGACCAGTTAAGCAAGAGTTGAAGGAGAAGCTTCCAGAGTTGGGATTTGTTGGGTGTCTTACTGGACACTTGATTGTCGAGGGCAAGGATCACTTGGATTCTGTCTTACAGACAGCAAGTTATACTTTTGCAATCTGTCTGGATATGCTATCCTGGGAGTTAAAAAGTATGAGTTTGACCAGCTGCCTTTAAAGCTTCTGGAATGTTTTTTAAATGAATGAGAGTTGTTAGTATACTGAAAATGTTGCTGTCAGAGTGTGCAGCAATAACATTGATATTTTGCATTCTGTGAAATAACTCATCTTGAGAGAGACTGTCCTTTTTGCTTAATGCAAACTTTTGTTTCAGGATTTGTAAGTGCAGAGAGTCACAATTTATTACTCTTTTGAAAGAGACCTGGTATTAATACTTTGTTCAATGATATGCCTCCTTTTAATGTTGTTGAGTCTGACCCAGGATTTATCTGTCTCTTGATTTCACTGGAGTGTTGTCGTCCTGTGGAGTGTGGATGGACCATATGTTAAAGCAGACTTTAGAGAGTGGGAAATAATGCATCTATCACCTTTTATGAAATGTAGATTATGGTTGATAAGCTGGCTTGTATTCTTAGTGTTTATTTTGGCTAGAAACAAATAATTACTACTTCCTCAATTTGATTTCAGAGAATGCCGGAATTACTAAAACACCGTATGTTACAAGTCTTCACTGTTTAAGAGACAGAAGCATATTTGAAAATCCCAAATTCTTTATAATTTATTTTTTAATGTGGATGAAAATTTACAGCAAACTTATTAATTCAGATCAATTGAGAAAAGTCTAATCTGAATTACTGAAAAGTCTTCACACCGAATTGCATATATACTGAAATACTCTTGGGGCGCCTGGGTGGCTCAGTCCTTAAGCCTCTGCCTTCGGCTCAGATCATGATCCCAGGGTCTGGGACAGAGCCATGCTCTCTGCTCAGCAGGGAGCCTGCTTCTCCCTCTGCAGGTCCCCCTGCTTTTGTTCCTCTCTCCTTGTCTCTCTCTGTCAAATAAATGAGTAAATAATCTTAAAAAAAAAGAAATAAATACTGTTGTCTTAGGTATAAAAATTCAAATAAGGCTTAAAAAATAAAGGCCCTCAGTCTGGATATCAGACATAATTCTAGTCTTCTAGAATTTATATCCTAGTTGAGAAATGGAAAAAAAAAAAAACGCTGACATTTGCATACTTTCTAAGGTACTTTCACAGATTATGTGATATTTACCACAATCCTTGAAGAAAGGATTTTTATCTTTATTTTAATGATGAGGAAACTGGACTTGCTCAAGCTTAAATAACCAGCATCCTAGTTAATTTTGGTGCAAAAAAGTTTTAATTTTAATTGGAGAAAACTGTTTCTTCATAATTTCTAAGGCAAATTCTTCTATTTTTTCTAATGTGTTTAGGTGGCAGAATTTCAATAATGAGCAGAGAGACATTCTTAAAAAGTAATCATTTTTATGTTGTAGCTGCTAATAAAGACTTCTCTCAGGGTTGGACACTAATAGAAGTGTAGCTGTCAAATGAAATTAAAATTATGCATGTAGATATTGGTAGAGCCTCTAGATGATCTTAAATTGGTTTTGCTTGGCATTCTTTCATAGTTGCTGTTCTACTCTTTGTTTCTGGCTTCATTTAACAACTTTTATCTTTTACGGTAAAAAACAAATGTAATTCCACTCCCCTAGAAGCTACAAGGTGATCCAGCACAGTTAAAGGACGTTGTGTCTGAATGATAGGTTCCCCCACTGCCGCCGTGGTATTAATTAGAAGGGGAAAAGTGTGTCAGTTGTGAGAGTGGAGACTGAGAAACCCAGATCAGAGGAGAGGTCCCTGTGGTTGCGAGGATGTCCAAAACAGGGCAGACCAGAATGGGGACCGGGAACTACCGCTGTCACCTAGCATCTAACCCAAGTCGGGGTATATAGTAGGTGCTCAGTAGGTAGGCCCTGATTGCATTACATTTTCTTATTTTAAGTTTTCCCCCAAACCTAACATTTTGAAAAAGTTTTGCATACGGTCCAGTTTGCTCATAATGAAGATGTATTTTATTCTAATGCCATTTCCCATTAAAAGTATGAAGAAATCAGATTCAAAGAAGAAGTTAATATCTGCCACTTTGGTACTGTACAATCTTGTAAACTGGTAAGAACATGTTTAGTATTGTATAAAGTATAAAACAAGTATGAAGTATAATAATATATTTAAAAATAAACCAGCATAGCTAGATATACACAGTATTTTTATATTCAGTGCATCACTAGTGTTTCTAATTTTCGGTGACTCTTTTTGACCACATAAAATTATTTTTTTAATTTAAACTCATGGGGAACACAGCAAAATTACATTCTAACATAGTTCAGCTGGTGCCAGTTCTGCGTATATATCGATCTGTGGTCATTATTCTCATTTGAACCTGTAATCTGTTTCTACATTTTTATGATATTTTCATCTTAATTGCAGATAAAACTCAGAGGAAATTTGCACAGATGCTGCTTTGGAGAACTTACAACCTGGGTTGCAGAACTGAGCCTTGGTAAACCTGTCTCTATTACAGCATGTTGCCATACATCTAATTCAGTGCATAAGGTCCTTGGCCTTCAAGATCCATTGACCTTAAACGGGAATGCTTAGCACGTTTACCATATGTTTAAAATCTGTTCTTTATCAATCAGTCCTTTTGTAGCTTTCTAAGTTCTTATTGATGGCTAATATGCAAGAATTAATTTTTAATATTTTAATTGATTTCTTTAATCAGTTTCTCAACTTGTATTTATTAAATACTCAAACTCAGTATTACCTACTCAATGCCTTTTAAAAGAAAGTTATAATGGAGAAAAAAAATTGAGCCTTAAACAAATGGTTACTTCTGTATATTACCTCGCACCAGTGCTTCATTCTATTTGTAAAATCTTTCTCCTTTAAATGGTTGGTTAATACTTTGAGACTTTGTTTACGTGTGGCAGTGTTGTAAAAAGAAACTAAAGATCACGTTTTTACCCTGATGGATGGAATATCCCTTTTCTTCAAGTGCAGTTTGTGATGTGTTTCTGTAATTAACATGTTCTGAAAGTTCCAAATGATATTTGAAATTGACGGTAGAGCATTTAGCTGAAGAGTTAAGCATTTGATTCCATTAGGTTTTCACATGTGTTAATCTCATTTACAGCATCGAATTGCAGCAGTAACATTTTCCTTTCTGTGAAGTTCTAAATTTAGTTATGACCTACTTAGCAATGCCTTTGAAAAGGGATATTGTATCCATGGTAAATTAATTGTATACCTAAACAGAGATCGCTCAGCTTTGCCTGTCAGGCTTGTAATTGACATCTAGTAGACTTCTGCACATGTAAAATTGAATTCAAATAAAATCATATACGCTTTCTAGTTCTTAATATTTGTCTTTCTGGATAATAGTTTAAAGCAATATTTGTTAAAGTTTTCTTGCACTATCACAATTGCTTTTTAGTTATTTCTCAAGAAGCATGTTCGTAGTAGAGACAAAAATCTGTGTAACAGGAGAGGATAGCGCCAAGTCTCTGGGCTTTTTTGTTTGTTTGTTTTTTGGATTTTTTTTTTTTCCAAATGTGCTTCTAATAGCCATTGCCTTCCATGTTGTTTACCTAATCAGCACATTTTGTCTGAATACTTGAACATTTTAACAATAACACAGGTATAGAAACAGAAAGGAAACTTGTAATCTTTGGGTTCAGTTTTAACATCTTGACAACAAGCGCTTTTTCTAGCAACAACTTTAAAATTTTGTAAGTTTGACAGTATTTTCTCGTTGGGTTTTTATTTGGTTTATTTGCGTGCTTTTAATTTGCAGAAGTTAGTAACTGCAGCTCACCTACTGCACCAAAGTTCTCGATTTCAGGAGCCCAGCTTTAGTCATTTGAACATGCTTCTAAATAAAACAAAACAAAAAACCAAAACTATACTTTTGATCTATAATAATAGCTCAAAAACTTTGTCAAGGAAAGCTCTAATATATGCAGTGATGGTTTATGGAAGGGTGTGGCAATTTAAATTTATATTGTGTGTGATGTTCAAATAAAGTGATATCTACATTCATGTGATTTATTGGTCAGCATGACCATTAATTATTATGTAGAGATTGATTAAACTTTGATTTCCTTTTTTAAAATCGTGTTGCATTTGATTCCTGATCAGATTCCCTCAAGGTGAACCCTTGATCTGAGATTTTGGATTTTATAGTGAGATCGTAAGGGTGGAGGCAGTTGAAACATTGTTCCTTATTTACAGACCACTTGAAATGAATACCTAATTTAAGTTTGCACTTTAATACCAAACTTAAAAACCAAACAGTTGGTACAGAGTAGGTTAAGTGGTCATGGTTCATCTTTATTAGCTGTGCAAAATTCTAAAGGAATCAAATAATTCATGATGATTTAAAAATTTTCTGCAGATGATTTTTTTATATATACAGTGTTTCTTTCCTATGGATAGTTCCCCCCTGCCCCCAGGATTGATCTCAGCAGCAAATTTAACCTGAATTCACTTAGGATCACAGGAATCAGGGGAAAGTGATATAAAGGTGGTTTCTCCAGCACATTTTAAGAAAAGGGACCAAAAGTTATTTTAGCTTCCTCACTAGATTGCATGTCAAGTTGCTTATTAGGATAATAAATTAATATTAAATGAAATATATGTCTCATCTTTACTATGGCATCTGTTTAGGAGTTGTTCAAATCACTGCAGTAGGGCTCTGCAAATAAAATCATGTAACCTGTTAATGGATCTAATGTACTGTAACTTTATCAATGAAAAGTAAAAATCTCAAATAACAAGTACAAACATTGAACAATGACCTAGAAAGATTTGTAAAAGTAAAATTTTTCCAATAGATTTCATTCTTGTCATTTTGTAAGATGACCCTGCAGTCCACCTGTTTGTAACTTTTTTAATAAAATAGACATCTGTATTACCGAGGTTGGTTTCTTGAATTTTTTGATATGTTACTAGTTCTAGATTTGCTAACTTGTAAATCTGTCTTATAACTGACAGCCATTACTTCTATCAAAATGATTGTGTTGTATTGTAGTAAGTAAATACTGAACCAAATTAAACGTCCACTTATGTCCTTAGTCACAGTTATGGCGTATGTTGGGGAGGGAAACTAACCCATACCCTAAAATGTAATATTTAATCAATTGAGTCACTTCCAAATAAATTAGAAATTAGAACTAATGGGTGAAAAAGAATGATATATGTGACTTGTCACATTTGGAGAGAGTGGTCCAACTACAAATCTGTTGGCGGGACATTATCCATGTGTAGGAGATTTCAGACAGTGTTAAGCAATATAATTAAATTTTGAACTAACAAATGAATTAAGAACATTCAACACAATCGAGTTATCACTTTGTTTTATCCAGTCTTTGCCAGTCACTTTAATTCACTGCCTAACTCAATGTTTTTTAAGTTGTTGAACTAAGTGGATTTTTAACTGCCATGTTTTTTTAGACCGGTCTTTCATTCAGAACATATATGGACTGGATTTTTTTTTTTTGATTTGGAAAAACAGGCAGGTTTATATACCTATGTCATAACACAGGAAGTATCTTACTGTTATAATGGGTTATTGGTCTGGAGTTGGGCTCACACAACACGTGTATGCTGTACTAGGTGGTGTCCTTGAAGTCCGAAAACCCTTTTCTACAATGCAGGTACTCTCAATGTCAAGTCCCTCCCCTGTAACTCCCCACTGAAGTAGTATCCTTTCATCCGGCAAGATCCACATTTTTAACCAAGTAAATAACAGAGTTGAGGAGAGGATGGACTAGGGTAAGAGCTAAGGGGTTCTAGCCCGATGCGTCAAATCCATTCAGGATGTCAATCGGTAAGCTACTCTGGGTTGCTTCTAGCGACAGCCGGGTCATTCACCTCCTGACCTTCCTACACTCTTCATGTTGTTCTTACTCACAGAGATTCTGCCTGTCTTCACACACCTCCGGGATATAGCAGCTTGGGGTCAAAATCCAAAGCTCTAAGACATCCTGTTCAGATTCAAAGCAGGGGCGATTTTCCACATAGGCTGCTGCTTTCACCTGCATCTATCTCATTTGAACTATTTTGTCGTTGAAATCAAGGCTCAGGAAAGTTGGTCCTTAAGCTCATAAAGCCAAGGTCAAATAATCAAAATGTTGAGAAAGTTTCTTTGGGGCAGGTTTTAAAATAAATTTATCATTGGGTAGAGTCAAATGGGTGCAATTAAAATTGTAGAGCTCACGGACAAAAGATAAGACACAGCAAGAAGTAACTGAAGTCAGTGTGACAGTCCATATGTAACAAAATACTGTGGGTCCTATTGAAAGGTAATGTGTTTGTTACACTGCTAAGAGTTTATGTAAGACATAAGCTATTTTCATTATGGCTATTTTTCTTTGGAAAGGCAATGTCTTAAATCAGGATTTGGCAGCCTTTGGCCGCCAGGCAGAATCCAGCCCAGTTAGCAATGCCAAAAGAACTGCAGTTGGATTTAGCAGCTGTATCCTGGATCCACGGCAGAGCTCAGCTGCACCCTTTCTCTATCTAAACTTACAACGTGAATGGAGGCCCAGAAGTGCAGCTGATCCCAGACGAGTCTTTTATCAGCCGAGACCCGCTCGCTGCCCTGCGTAGAGCCGTTGCTCTATGGCCAAACTCGGTGGTCCTGCCATGGTATTACTACGGCTCATGCATCTTCTCCTACAGACCGTGAGCTCCTTCCAAATACAGCTTTGCTAAGTCACCTCTTCGTCCTCAGTGCTTATCTCTAGTGCATTATAGGTGCTCAGTAAGTATTTTAAGAAACTACAGTCTCGGAATCAGTTTGGCCGATGGGTGTTCACTCTTGAGCAAACCCTGACCTTGCCATCTCCTACCGGCCCTCTTCGTTTATAGCAGTGACATAGCATGAGAAACGGGTTCTCTCCCCCTATTTTCCTTCATCCTCTGCAGCACAAAGGCTTTTCTGCTTGCTTGTTTTGCTTTCTGGTTTTGTTTACGATTGAGGTCGTTCCTAAACTCCCTTCCAAGAGAAATGAATACCATGGAGAGATCATCCACACTGTCACGCTGTAAATGTGGACGGAAGGGCCTTGAGTCTAAGATTAAGTCCTGCGAGGCTCTAAGGAGAAGAGTATAATCAAGAGAGTATTTGCGGCCCATGCCTGGATTTCCTCTCTTGTAGATTCTGAGGCAGATCCAGACCTGCTCCCAGCCAAGTGCATCCGTAAGTCAGGGAAATGCTCATACTGAGTATAAGCAAGAGCCTCCCCAGTGTTTCCCCTTTAGTGAGGCCGCAATTCCTATTCTCACTGCAAAACCTCAGGTAATTCCGCACCCGCACCCCTCTGGCCATGCTCTCATTTACCCCCATTTCCTCAGAGTGCATAAGCACCAACTTCTACCGCAGGAAACAGCTCCTACCCTTCCCTCTCCCATTTTTCCTCTATGAACCTTGATAGTTTTGTGAGTTATTAAACTCATGGAAGTAAGATTTCTTTTACTGTTGTTCCCCCTACTCCAACACTCGGTCTCCAAATCCTTTGACACCAACAGCTCGGAGACATTGTCAGGTTGGCCTTAAACCAACATGAAGTTATCTTCAAAATAGCAGCTCCCTGTGCGTGCTTCAATGTCAGCGACCTGTGCAGTCGGCCGTGTAATAAGAGACTCCCAGATGCCCCAGGAAGCCCTCCAGGAATTGGCTCCTGAGGCTCTGGCTACTTTTGGCCCATGCTGTAAGCCCCAGGGAATGCCCTGGTCTTCGTAGTTGGAAGCTCCTACCAGCTGCTATAAGCTTTAAAGTTTGGCAGGGTGTGCGCAAGGGAAGGGGGGGGGGACTTGAGCCCGCCCCGAACTTTCCCTAGGGCTTGGAAATAGACAGGGATTAAATCTACAGTTGAGAATACAAGGATTCCTGAAGGTTCTGACCCTTCAGTACATCTCATTTGGAGGTTCATTGTTCCTCTGTTAAAGGAGGCGCCCCCGGAAGCCCTGACACCCAGTGGACATAGCTGTCCCTGGTTTCCTGCCATCCGTCTCTCGGACACCCATACGGCTGTGCTTGGAAAAATCCCAGCCGAACTATAGATACTATGCCATGCCTTGAGATATCCCTACAAGTATTTTTGGTCTTTCACTTGGGGCCCAAGATACACAGAAGCAAATAGGAGGGGTGGACATTTAAATGGCAGATGTGAGGGGGCGCCTGGGTGGCTCAGTCGGTTACGTGTCTGCCTACAGCTCAGGTCATGATCCTGGGGCCCTGGGGTCGAGCCCCAGCATCAGGATCCCTGCTCAGCGGGGAGTCTGCTTCTCCCTCTCTGTCTGCCCCCTCCACCCTCTTTGCGCTCCCTCTCCCCAACCATCTCTCAAATTAAATAAATAAAACATTTTTAAAAAACACATGGCAGGTGTGAGGCTTTCTCGCCGCTTCCCTGTAAGCTGACTGAATGACCGGTGCATGGAGATCGAAGCCTTGCTCTCTAACCTAAGAGGAGTCCACGCTACAGGCCCTTGGCACGGCAGCTGGCTAAAAAGAAGAGTTGCAATGACCTAGGAATGGAAATCTGGCCCCAAACAGAGTGATTTCCCCTTGACAGTAAATAGTTGCTTGGTGAAAATAACCATTCCAGGCAAAAAAGGGACAAGATTGGTCCCTTCATTTAACTTCATTTAACTGAACTTCTATGTCTGTACCAGGCACCGCCCCGCGGGCTGAGTGTGCATGAGGAACGGGCTGTGGCCTTGACCTCGAGTGCTCTCACGTTCTGACCTGGGAGACAGCCTTGCAAGCAATCACCACGACACAATGTGACATATGCTGTAAGAGCAGCAGGACCAGATGCCAGGGAGCCCAGAGAAGTGAAGAGATTTGTTCTCTCCAGAAGGGTCAAGGGAAGGTCAAAGGAACTTGTTTCCATGCTTCATGAGTTGATTCTGGAAGTTTCGAAGAACAAATTTGCAGCAAGGATGTTTCAGGTAGACTCTGAAGGAGGAGCATGAGCAGAGGCGCGGAGCCCCGAAAGTACTTGGCAGGCCCCAGGGAGCTTGTGACAGCAAAGAGAGCCGAAGGGGTCGCCGGACCGAGAGTGGGCAGGAGGAGGAGGGGGATGGGGCTGGAACATGGAGGTCTAGCCCGTCACACGGACTGGGGAGGCTTTTTCCTGAGAGCAAGAGGACGGTGGCAGGAGCACAGAGGGGTCTTAGAAAGATCCCCAAGTGGAAGATAAATTGGAGGGGATTTGCCCGGGGTGGGAAGACCTGCCAGGAGACCGCTGCAGTCCGAAAACATGAGAAAGGGCAAGAACTTTCATAGGGCCAAACCCGAGAGAGACCGAAGTGATGGTGACAAAGTGACCCAGTACACGGACCCAAGTCACCACGATGATCCGGTCACCTTCTGTGGCTTCAAGCCTCTCCCGTCTCCCGGAGCCAGTGCGTCAAACAAGGACTTTTACATTCCCATTTGGCCTACCTCTCCAACCTCAGCTTCTCCAGTGCCTCGCTTCGGACCCTATGCTGGTCCCCGGGACCCCAAACCTCCTGCTGGTTCCTTGTCAGTCACATTTCCAGGCCTCTGTGGGACCTACTTCCATCACGTGCAGTCTCCGGCCCCCAACCTCCCCCCCTTGAGGGAATTCGTCCTCATCCTTCAAGACTCAGCTCATACCTCATCTCTGTGGACCCCTCATTGTTTCTCATTCCCTTCAGGCAGAGATACCCCCTCCCCCCACCGCCCTTTCTCTCTCTCTCTTGGATAGCACCCAGTGAATACTTAGCAATTATCAAGATAATTATTTCAAAATTATCTGTTTACATATCTGTCTCCCCAGCAAGGCAATCAGCTTCTAGCTTCTGGTAGGAGAGAAGTAGATAAAAAGAATCCCCAAGCACAGCATTCCATGCTTACAGGGGTTCAATAAATGCTAAGTGATTGAGTTAGGGCGGCAGAACCGACAGGACTTAATATGATTATGGGTTATGATGAAAAGGGGGAAATCAAGACTAAGTAGTTTTTGATTGGACAGTCCTAAAATATCTGGTTTGCCTCGCTTCCCACCACCTTTCCCTTCTGTATCTAAGGGCCTTACAGTTGGTCCTGGGTGTTCTCGCACTTCTGCTCACTCTTTCTTCCATCTGAGACTCCTTTCCTCTTCTCTGTCGATCTCCTACTCTGAGTGGAAATTGCTTGTTTGTCTCCCTTTTCTAGAGAGACGCTCTGAAAAGGAAGGGATTATGGCTCATGTCCTAGGTAATTCAGTGCACGAAGCAGACGATCAGTAGGATGGAGATACTAACAAAATTGTCGGAGGGTGGGGTGGGGGTAAGGTGGAGGTTGTGGGGGTAGCTGGGAATGTGCGGGAGGGGGTGTGATTTCAGCCTGGGGTACATGGGATGGCACATGCCTAAGGACACAGAAGTGGGGAGGTACGGGGGCTGTTTCCGTGATTATCTCCAAGGACAAGCCTCTATCACAGGCTCATTCCTGGAGTGACACCCTCAAAGCAAATCCAACCACTGTTTCTATTTAAGCAGGGTGACGTCAGCCTCCAACTCGCATCAATACCAAATCCACACCCAATGCAGAAGAGTCAGCCAAGTCCAATTTCTAGTCCTCTCTGCGTCTGGCTCTGTGCCTGAAGGTGGGGATTGGAAGAGGAGGATCAGGGCCTGTTTCCTTCTATCAGTCTCAAGCGGGGTTTCAGCCAGAGTCAAGTGAAGCTAATACCAGGCTTCCGTATCCCCGCGACCCTTGCAAATTCTGTGAGTGAATACCCACCTCTCTCCCCCAGATCGAGATGCTTCTTAGTCTGTCGCAGAGTGGATGGGTATGTTTCCATCTTTTATGGAGGTGTATCTTTCACTGATGGAAGCCGAGTGAAGGGCTTTGTCTTCCTATTAAGGTTTCCATGGAGGCATTAGAAACAAATATATCCAGTGCCTTTGGCAAAGAATTAGGGTTCTGATATGTTTGTTTATTTGCTATTTGGAAATAATACACAGCAGTGTTACCCAATCAGATGGTGACCTTACTCACCCTGTGGAAGACAGTCATTCTACAGAACGCATCTGTACTGTCTTGCACGGGAATTCATCCTACTGTGTATTGTTCTCGAAATGTGTCTACTTAGGAGACCCAATGATTTACATTGTAGAAATATAGCATAGGCAAGACAAAGCAACTACCCCTGAAAGGCCTTCTTTGACTCACAGAATAGGACTTCCCGACACTTGCCGTTCTGCCGTTAGCTACGGCAGGACTTTCTTCCACACCCAAGCGTCACGTCTCACCACTTCCAGGGTCATGGACACTCCTCATCACAGCAGGTCTGTTTCTGTCCTAGTCGAACAAGATCCTGAAAGTTAGAATGCGGAAGGAAAGGACATTTCCCTTTTCCCCAGATCTCAGGTTCTTTCGGGTATCCCCAAACAGGTAAATTGGATATAATTCTTTATTCTGATTCTGCTATACTCTGTGAAGGCGCACGGATCACCTTGTAACCTATCTTCTCGATGATCTATTAAAATTAATTCCCATGGCCTCTGGGTCAAATCAATCAATGTACTTCTGGAAACCAAACATCACCCCCCCACAACGTCCCTTGTTCATATAGCTTAATATATTATAAGAAAGTATTTTAAAATATGTAAGGAAGTGAAAATTATGCAACAAATAATTAGTTAATGATTTTGGCTTCACCTCATAACACACACTGATATAAAATCCAGAAGGATATAAAAAAGAAATATGAAAAACTGAACAGGAACAATAGAGGGGAAAAAAAAACAAAACAAGAAGACTACTCATCAGTTCCCCTGAGAGGAAAAGTCCTTTTTTTTTTTTTAATTGAAGCGTAGTTAACATACAAATGTGATATTAATTTCAGGTGTACAACATAGTGATTTGACAATTCTTAAATGGTACTCAGTGTCATCAAAGATATTTTCATTGAGTATATAACTATAGGTTGGCAGCTCTTTTCTCTTACCACATTGGTGATGTCATTCCAGAATCTTCTGGGTTCTCTCTTTTTGCTATTGAAAGGTCAGCTAATCATTCTGTTTCTCCTACAAAGATAGTATGTTTTTTTTTTGTTTTTTTTTTTTTAAAGATTTTTTTTTTTTATTTATCTGACAGAGATCACAAGTAGGCAGAGAGGCAAGCAGAGGGAGAGGAGGAAGCAGGCTCCCTGCAGAGCAGAGAGCCCGATGTGGGGCTCGATCCCAGGACCCTGGGATCATGACCTGAGCCGAAGGCAGAGGCTTAACCCACTGAGCCACCCAGGTGCCCCAAAGATAGTATGTTTTTAATCTGTCAAACTCATAAAGTGATTTTTAAGAGTTCAGTTGTTATTCTTATTTGAATTTCTGAAAGTTCTATTTGGTTCTTTATCGTATTTGCTAGCTCTTTTTAATAGCTTCTTGTTCTATGAAGACGTTTTAGCATTTGTATTTTATCTCGTTAAACATATTAAGCGGAATTATTTTATAACCTGTACCTGATAATCTCAGTTTCTGTAGTTTTTATGGATCTGTTCCTCTTGCCTGTTGTTTCTCACTCATGGTGTCTTATTTCATTGTGTGTGTAGGTATTTTCAGCTCTGAGCTGCTCCTGGTCCTTAGAAAATTATCTGTGGCCTTGGATAAGGATGTATTTCTCCAGGGAGAGTGTGTGTTCATTTCTGCCAGATGCCTTGGGGCACTTCTTGCCTGGGACTACATTGGGCTACAATCTTGTCTTGACCTTGTTTTGTTTGTTTACTACATAAGAAATGTAAATCTGGGGCATTAAATCCACAGGGGAAGCCAACTGTGGTTACAACTCCTCAGAGATGGTCACTTCCTCCTCCTCTGCCCGATAGGCAACAAAGCAACTTTCCATACATTTTCCTGAGGATGGTGGGTATCTGTGGTTCACCTTTACACTGAGGATGTAACCCTTGGGGAGACTCGATTTATAAGGGCGAAGACTCCTTATTAGACTCCCCATTTTGGTAGAGACCTAAGACTTATATCCTGTCCTTGTGTGTAGAGAAATCGTATACACACACACAAAACAAATCTCCAGTTGGACTTGTTTGACAAATGCCCTTAATGAAAACTTTGCTTCAGTGCTTGGCTTACCTCTTTGGGTTACCCCCTTCACTTAGATTGGAGCCTGATAATTCTTACTATTCTATTAGCTTTTTGATGCTTTTAAGAAAATATATATGTATTTATATGTATTTTTTACTTTATCCAGCAGTTTTGTTTTCAACTTGCAGAATCTGTCCAAATACCTAGACAGCCATATTATCTGAAACAAAAACATATATTTTATTATGTTTGTTAATGAAATTAACAAAGACCTTTATAAAAAGATAACCCTCATTGTTAACACCATGTGGTGAAAAGAGCACTCACATCACGCTGACAGGACTATACATGGACGTTAGATCGATCTCAAAGGGCTGTTTATTTAAATAAATTTAAATAAATTTAAAATTTATATGTATTTAAATTTATATGTATTTAGAATCTTTAAAATAGTCATAAGCTTGACCAAATAATTCCACTTGCAATAATACATTATAGTACATAAGCGAAGAGGCACACAAAAATGTATATTTGAAGAGGGAACCTGATCCTCCTTCGCCCTCTGCCCCCCCCACTCTCTCTCTCTCAAATAAATAAATAAGATCTTTTAAAAAAAGATGTTTATTGAAATGTTACTTATGATAGAAAAAACCTTTATGGTACATCCGTAAAATAAAATACTACACAGTCATTTATTAAGAAATATATTTTTATAGAATATATAATGATATGGGGAAATGTTCTTGATATAAAAATAAGTGATAAAATCAGACCATCAAATTGTATAGAACACCATAATCCTAACATATATAAATGTTTGAATATATGTTGACATAGACACATATATATGGAAGTATATCAAAATACTAATGGATATATATGAATATATATAAATTAGCATATATATATATATAAAGTAGGATTGTGGCTTATTTTTATTTCCTTTATGAATTTTTGAAATTTACATATTCTTTAGGCTAGCATATATCTTTTATAATCAGAAAAAAATCCTTTACAAAGCAGCACATTAGGATAAACTATAAATATACAACAATTCTTTAAATGATTGATACTCTTCTTATACAAAGAACTCATTAAATCTGAGAAAAGCCCTAAGACTAGATATAAAGATACCCTTATGTTGCTGTCAATAGCACTTTGAGTTTTGTGGACCTAAATTCAATGATCCAACCAATATTGAAGAAAACACTTTCTGCCTAGCTAAACAAATGGATTTTCTTTTACTGAAGGGAAAAGCACCCCGCCTCGTGGAGAGGCAGGGAAGCTATGGTTACACATCTTGACTCTATGCTTTTTATGAGATGTGGAGACAAGCTCCCAGGCTGTGTGTGGACATGTGCACCTGAATGCATACACACACACACACACACACACACACACACTATCCTCGCTCTTGCCACCTGTTTCAGCCCCTTGAAGGGCTCCTACCACCGTACACTTTTTTGAGATGTCTCCAGGGTGAATCCCATATGTGCTCATGAATAAGTACTGTCAGTATCCACATGGCTTTTGTGTTTTCTTTTTCCCACTCTTCTGCTCCAGCTTCTATCCTCTGGGTGGTCTTGTGTGATCTAAGAATCACTAAGAATCATATATTTTCTTTACCAAGATGACACTTGCGCTCTGTAACACTGAGCTTGGAAAGTACTCTATCACATCCACTGGGTACCAGATGCCTCCACTGGCTTCCACAACTCACACTGGGGACAGCTGCTACTTTCATGGGGTAATAATTTCTCCTGGTAGTAGTTTTTCTTAGATACCCCCACAATTAGTACTGAGTACCACTATCTTGAGCCCAGAGCAACCGTTGACACATTGGAACCTTACAGCAAGGCCACCGTGGACAGTTGTACATGTTGCACACTGTGCAAGAGATGCCTAACAGAGACACCAAGGAGGAGTCTAAAATCCAGCCTGTGTTCCCTTGCCATACAGTATGCCTGTGTTGTTGAATCTGTCCCAGGGAAAGGGGGTGGATGCCTCTTTCGAACTCACCTGCTCAGAGAGGGTAAGCTTTAGGGCTACCTAGAGCAGGTGCCATTTTCTAATTCAGACAAAGATACATTATAGACTGGCTGCAACTCTGCCTGTAATTATCTAAGTGTATGCTGTTTGGTATGATTTGGTAGAAACAGGCTACACTTGAATGTGAGTTCTGTCTGCTCTATTCACTGCTGTCGCCCCAGTCCTTAGCACACTGTCTGGGACAGAACAGGTATGAGATAGTTACTTGTTGACTGAATATGTAAGTGAACTACTTAAGTCCCAAAGCAATCATACTTGTGCTTTAATAACAAAATGTTACTGTAAAACAGCACTTTGCATTTTTATTGACTATACCTTCTTGCATTCCCATAAGGCTCAGACATCGAATCCCTGGAGGTTGGCCTAGAGACAATGTCAATCACTGCGTTCTACTCCGAATTGTTCCTTCCCACCTGCCACTAAAGCTGTCGTACTGGGGCAATTCTGTAGACCCAACTCTTTCTTTCCCTAGAATTAATTCTCTCCCAAGAGGCTCCTTAGTCCTTTAGTACAAAGACATTTCTGACAGGCTCGCCCCACCAGTTTCACGGCCATGCCCAGGCACGTATGAACACAGCTTGGGCTGGAGCTAAGACCCTCCCTGTCCCCCAACTATGCACACACATATAACCATGTTTAATATCTTCACAATCATACCCCGGTGCATGCATGTCTATTCATGTAGTTCTAAAGAATCACACACACACACACACACACACACACACACACACACACACACACACTTCCACACTTCTACCTGTAGAAAATAAGCATTCATGCCCGCGGTCCCACACACGCACACACATACACACCCAGCACACCTTTCCAACACACTTCTAGTTGGAGCTGGTCCCTTGCCAAGAAGTTCCATCCCATTTTTCAAGCCTCTGACAGCTCCTCTAATCCACACAGCTTCAACACATGGGATCATTACCCTGTCCCCCAGGCACAGCCATCCTATCCAAGCACGGGCAGGGCTCGCTCTGGTCCCCCCCCCCCCACTCTTGTTTGTGCCTCAGTTAGCAACTTATGGTTAAAGCTCCACGGTCTGACAGCTGAGGTAGAGAGATGCCTCCTAGACATGATGGTGCATTAAAGAAGACGCTGGCCAGGTACAGACGGAAACGATGTAGAATATGATGCTTCTAAAAAGCCAGATAGCACTGTCCTTGGGTGAGCTGGGGGAGAGGTCCTGAAGGAGGTATCCTTTCAACCGTTCAAGCTTCCAGGGCATTTGGACATACAAGGCCAGAGAACTCCGGGAACTTCCCGGAGAAGGTGGGAATGTTCGCAGAGGTCTGGGGCTCGGACAAAGTGATCCTTATGGAAGATGGCAGTTGTCCAGGCATCTACAGGGAGGAGACATGAAGGTCTTGTGGCACTTCTAGGAAGCTTCATCTTTATCGTTAGGCACGAAAGGGTCTTGGGCAAAGGAGTCATGCTCGCTGCCCTGTGGAAGGTGGATTGAAAGGGAGCATGGTTGAAGCCGAAACCCACTAGCAGGCTGTGCGAGAGTCCCAGCGAAATATGGCAGCTGGATTTGGTGAGAAACGGACAACTGTAAAGGAGATTTACAGGGTGCCTGGGTGTCTGAGTTGGTTTAGCGCCCAGCTCCTGATATTGGCTTAGGTCATGATCGAGGTCCTGGGATCGAGCCCCACATTGGGCTCTGTGCTCAGTTCAGAGTCTGCTTCGGATTCTCTCCCCTTCTCTGTCTGCCCTTTCCTTCATGAACCCTCTCATTCTCTAAATAAACAAATAAAATCTTTTTTTTTTTAAAGGTGCTTTAAAGGCAGCAGGTAGCAAGAGATAAGGTTGAAGGGTTAGACAGAAGTTGGACTGTAGAGTGATAGGAAACTGTTGAAAGGTTTTTAACCACTGAAAGTTCTTTAAACAAACCAGATTCCATCAGAAGGGCACGTTTCAAAGATCACTGTGGCTGTGGCTGGAGGAGCCAGAGGTCAAAGGGGTGGAGGTGGTTATGGAGGATGTTTGCAATCATTATGCAAGAGGCCTTAGATGCCCACTCTAGGGAAGGGTCAGTGGTGACGGATGCGAGCGGACCGCTCAGAGAGGCAGCTTCCAGCCGGAGATGTGACACAATTTGATGGCAAATATGTTATTGAAAGGCAAGGGAATACCAGTAGATCCCACTGCGGGCCTGTGTTTGGTCTTTCTTCCATGAGCTTCAAAGGTGAAAAAAAATAAACATATCTTAGTGAACAATGACGCTGCAGTCTTACTCATGGGAAGACTGTGGGCTTTGTGATGGGGCCAAAAAAATGATTACCAGCACAGGGGACATTTATTGAGCCTACGTTCAGATAATGCATTTGGCTTGGTCTCCACTCTTCAAATCGCCCTGACCCAGCCTGCGCCCTGAGAGCTGCTGTGGCTAATGCTGGCCTGCTGAGACTTGAGGCAGAAGGGAAAAACAATGCTGGCAACCGCTTCCTTGAATGGAGCACAGGCTTGCTTAGAGGTGGGGTCTACTCATACCTTCATTTGTTTTCCACACTCAATCCTCTTGCCAAGCCTATGGGACAGAAACGACTCTCTTCCTTCTCCAGATGAGGAAAATGAGGCTGAGAGAGAGCCGCAGCTGGGTCACCTGATGACACGATCGGTTTTTTCCAGTCTGTCCAACTTCAAGTGCATGTTCCTTCAACCACGTCAGTGGTTCGCAACCTCAGCAGCACGTTAAAATCACCTGGGGAGTATCTTTCCCCTCACTCTCTCTTTTAGACGGCTTTACTGTGGGGGCACCTGGGTGGCTCAGTCGGTTGAGGGTCTTGCTCCTGGTGTCGGCTCAGGGCATGATGTCAGGGTCGTGAGTTCGAGTCCCGTGTCAGGCTCCATGCTCAGAGGGGCTTAGGATTTGCTTAGGATTCTCTCTTCCTCGCCATCTGCCCCTCTCTCTAAAATGAATAAATAATATCTTTTAAAAAATAAACAGCTTCACTGAGACGTGACTCACACATACAATTCACCCATTGCACTGACTTTAATCTATCCACAGATACCTGCTACCATCACCGTGGTCAATTTTAGAACATTTTCATCACCTCAAAAATAAATCCCATACCCAGAAATAAGCTCATACCTGTACGGTCAATTAACCTATGACAAAGGAAGAAAGAACACACAATGGAGAAACCACAGTCTCTTCAATAAACGGTGCTGGGAAAACTGGACAGCAGCATGCAGAAGAACGAAACCGGACCACTGTTTTACACCACACACACAACAAACTCAAATGGACGTAGGACCTCAAGTGATACCTAAAGCCATAAAACTCGTGAAAGAAAACACAAGCAGTCATCTCCCTGGGTCATTGGCCTTAGCAACCCATTTATGGACATGCCTCCTCAAGGAAAGGGAAACGAAAGTATTAGGATCAAATCAAAAGAAAAACCTTCTGCACAGTAAAGGAAACTGCTAACAAAACAAAAACACAATCAAGTGAATGGGAAAAGATATTTGCAAACGATAAATGTAATAAAGGTTAAAATCCAAAACATATGAAGAACATGAAAAAAAAATTGATTTTAAAAAAATGGGGCAAGGACCTGAATAGACATTTTCCCAAAGAAGACATCCAGATGGCAACGGACTCGTGAAAAGATGCTCAACATCACTCATCATTGGGGAAAATCAAATCAAAACTATGAGGTATCACCTCACACCAGTCAGAATGGCGAGTATCCAACATACAAGGAATAGCAAGGGTTGGTGAGGAGGTGAAGAAAAGGGAACTTTCATGCACTGTTGCTGAGAATGTGAACTGGTGCAACTAACTATGGAAAACAGTATGGAAGTTCCTTAAAAAATTAAAAATAGAAATTCCACATGATGCAGTAATTCCGCTATTGGGTATTTACCCAAAGAAAGCAAAAACACTAATTTAAAAAGATACGTGCACCCCTATTTTTATAAGCAGCATTATTTACAAGAGCCAAGATACGGAAGCAGCCCAGGTGTCCATCAATACATGAGTGTATAAAAAGTTGTGGCGTGCGCGCGCGCGCACACACACACACACACACACACACACACACACACAGATGAATATTACTCAGCACCAAAAAAGAAGGAGCTCTTGCTTTTTGCAGCAACACGGATGGACCTAGAGGGCATTATGCTAAATGAAATAAATCAGGTAAAGACCAGTACTATATGGTTTCACTTATATGTGGCATCTAAAAAATAAAACAAGTGTACAAATATACAAAAAAACCAAACAGATTCTTGAACACAGAGAGCGTACTGGTGGCTGCCAGAGGGGAGGTGGTTAGGAGGATGGGTGACATAGATGAAGGGGATTAAGAGGCACAAACTTCCAGTTATAAAATAAATAAGTCACAGAGATGAAAAGTACAACATAGGGAATATTGTCAATAATATTGTAAACATCGTTACAATATGGTGACTGACAGTGACTACCCTGACCATGGTGAGAGGAGCAGTGTATAGAATTGTCGATCCTAAGTTGTACCCCTGAAACTAATACAACATTCTATGTCAATTACACTTCAATAATAAAAAAATTTTAAAGAAGTCCCGTACCCATGAGCTGCCACCCTGTGATCGCCCCCCATCCTCCACCTCCAGCCCTAGGCAACCACTAATCTACCTGTTATCGCTATAGATTTTCCTATTCCAGTCTTCCCTATGAAAGGAATCATATAATATTTGGCCTTTTGTGACAGGCTCCTTTCATTTAACCTAATGTTTTCAAGGTTTATCCAAACTGTAGCATGTGCCTGTACTTCATTTCATTTTTTATGGCCAAATCATATTTCATTGTATGACTACACTACAGTTTGCTTATGTCTGTGTTCACTGATAAACATGTGGTTGTTTGCACCGTTTGGCTATTATGAATAATGCCGCTCTAAACCATTTATGTACAAGCGTTTGTGTGGGGAAATGTTTTCACTTCTCTGGGGTGTGCGTCTCAGAGTGGAATTGCTGGGGCCTATGGTGATTCTATACTTGATCATTTAAGGAACTGCTTAGACTGTTTTCTCTGGGGAGTTTTCAAAAATACATTAATGCCCTCCACCTCACCGATTCTTCACCCTCTCACCGCGTGGATCATACTGTCTAAGGCTGGGTCCTAGTTGATTCCAACACTCAACTCCCTCAGTAGCTTCCAGCGTGTACCCTGCATCGAGCACCACTATCTGACACCACGATCTCGGTGATGGTTGATATATGGACTACTTAGGATTATCTGTTTTTGAAGAATTATTAACCACCCTTGTGGTTCAACAAGAAGCCAACGCTTCGACGTTCAGTCTTTAGCTAAGCCAGTCACCCCAGTGACTCAGGATTCTGAGAAAAGATTTGACTAGAACTTTGAATACTTGCAGCTCTCTTTTCTGTCACCCAGGCTGAACTTCAGAGCAGGAAGACGGGGAGGCAAATCTGGGGCTGGCTTTCCCATGTGCCGAGACAAGATTGCTTCCACTGCTTGTTGGGGTGCCTGGAATGACACCACAAAAAAATTCCTTCACCGGGGTCTGGGAAAACTCTTCAAGAATTCTTAAGTAACTGGAAAGCTCCCTGGTAGAAAGGAAGTCGACAGCGAGGGAGAGAGCCAGGTGGAGATGAGACTTCTTTTTGGCAAGAAGCAAGGGGAGGGGAAATTGGCAGGAATGATTGCTTGTCTGGTCTTCTCTCAGCCCCTTTCTGCCCTTGGGCTGTTCCACATTCCCAGATTTCTGCTGAGTGAGGTACTCGCTGACCGCCAGCAGGGGACAGGGGGTGGGGATGGTGTGTGTGTTGGGGGGGGGGGGTGGAGATGGGGGATGGGGTCCAAACAAACACATCCTGGATTTCATCATTTCACCCAAGGAGAACCCCTCCCTGTTTGGCTCAGCTCAGTGCCTGGAGATTTACAGCTGAAGATTTTCAAATTATTTCCAGGAGTATGTTTACTGCAAAACACACTGAATCAATGGCTAATGATGAATTCTCTGTCCGCTTCATATTGCTTCCAGGCGTTTGCCCTGGTGACCCTTCCTCTCAATTTGTTTCAAAGGAGGAGATGCCATACTTTTGAAAATCCAGCCATTTCTCATTTTCAGCATGTGGTTTGGAGTTTAGATGTGTACAAAATGCATTTACATATGTTGATTACCATTTTAACCCTTAAAATGTGGAGAGATATTATGAACTCTATTTATAGATGAAGAAACTGAGGCCTAGAGATGGTTAGGTGATTTACCAAAAGACACACTACTCATTTATTTGGTTTTTTTTTTTGAAGATTTTATTTATTTGACAGAGAGAGAGATCACGAGTAGACAGAGAGACAGGCAGGAGGGGGGGAAGCAGGCTCCCTGCTGAGCAGAGAGCCCGTGTAGGGCTCCATCCCAGGACCCCGGAACCATGACCCAAACTGAAGGCAGAGGCTTAGCCCACTGAGCCACCCAGGTGCCCCCACACTACTCGTTTTTAGGCAGAGAGGGACCTAGCCCTTGGGCCTCCTGACTCCAGGGTCCTTCTGTTCTACCCTGCTTCGATGAATACCCACTATGCCTTGAGAAGTGTCTGTAAGTGAAGGAATCAACTCCCAATATAATTTTGGGAGTATTTCTACCCTCAAACTTATCTTACCCTTGAAATTTTAACAGGAGTGAAGAGTAAAAAGCATCACCAAGTGACATTAAGGGGCCAACCAAGCTCCCATAACATGAATTATTATTATTATTAGGTTAGTTACTGTTGTTTGTTTTTAATATTTGCCAGTATCATTTAATGCAATAATTCCCGAACTTTTTTAAGGTCCTGAATCCTTTTGAAAATGTAAACACAATGGGCTGTCTGCCCAAATAAATGCACATACATACATATATGGAAAATTTTGATACAGGTCAAAGGATTCTTGAAGTCCATCTCTGGACCCCAGGTTATGAACCCATAAAAGGAATAGGAACAGAAAAAGAAAACATGACCGTGTTTGTCCAAGACTGAGCATTAGCAAGACAGATATGACAGCAATTACAAGGTAGAGCGAATTTCAGCTGGGCTGTTTGACAAAGCAGATCATTAAGTTTGCACCAGAGAAAAAATCAGGAAGTTAGCAGGTGGCTGCCAGACTTAGGGGATGAAGATGCGGCATGAAAATGGAGATCTCGATAAAATTGAAAAACAAGTTGATTCTGATACAGGTAAAGGGATGGGAGAGTGTGATTAGGAAGTGGGGTGGGGGGAGCCTCCCAATGAGAAGTTTCAGAGCTGGAGCTCTCTCGTCTGAGCTCCCAAGAGGTACGTCCGGTTGCCTACTTAATGTCTCCACGTGGGTAGCTAACAGAACTCCACATGTTTCCTTGCTAGTCTCCATTTCCTTCCACCCCATCCTGTGTCTCGTCTCATCTTTCCTGGCTCAGTTATTGGCACCAACTAGGTGCTGAAGGCAATCATTCTTGATTCTTTTCTTCCCTTGTCACATCCATTCCATCCGCTAATGCCATCAATTGCCCATCTGTCATGTGTTCTACACCCTTCTGTTTCTCTTCATCTCCGCTGCTATCTTTCTAGTCCAGAACAGGCTCATTTGGACAGACTTCTGGAAGGGCCCGCAATTACCTGCGTGCATTCAACGTTGACCTTCCCTGATCCCTTCCTGTGCCCAATGGCTAGAGTGATCGGTTTAGAGTGCAGAGCGCGTATCACTTTCCTGTTTAAATTTCAAAGTCCCTTAGAGAGCTCCCTGAATCCTCTCACTCCCTATCCAGCACCTGACCCTCTCCCAAGCCCCTACGATCTATCAGTACTCCTCCTGGCTCTTTTTCCGAGCCACTTTCTCTCCGACCGGAGCAGAAGGCTACCATTGCGTCTCACCTGGATTCCTGCAGTGGACTTCGAACCACTCTCCGTGCCTCCACACTTGCCCTCCATGTCTCCGGTGGATCTTCCACACAGCTGCTCTTCTGGTTTAAGCAGACCTTGCCACTCTTCTCCAAACTCTCCAATGGCTTTCTCTTCTCTTCAAAATAGAATAAAATACAGAGCCTTTATGTGGGCCTACACATCCTTAAGTGTGCTGGCTCCCTCTGAGCTTCTGCCCTAATTCCCCGCTGCCCCTCCTTTCTCTGTTCTGGCATGGTAGCCTTGTTCTGTCTCACTCCTGCCTCATGGCCTTGATGCTCACCCTTCCCCCGGGTTGAAAGGTGGCATCCCACACGAGCGTGGCTTCTTCCTGCACTTACTGCAATAAGGGAAACAAATTGCCATCTTACCAGTGAGGCCTCTTCTGCTCACCCTACTTAAATTGTGACCACCACCCCCCACCTGCTAATGTCCCTGGCCCCTCGCTCGGGCTCTCTCTCCCCTCCCCTGCTTTATTTTTCTCCATAGTGCTTAAAACCAAATGATGTCCTAGACATTTCGCTTACTGAGTTGGCTCATCAGCTGTCTCCCCCACCAGAAGGTAAACTACGTGAGGGCCGAGTTCTGCGTAGCTTATAGCTGTAGTCCCAGTGTTCAGGACCGTGGCTGCGCATAGGAATTGCTACATCAGTGTATGTTGGATGAGTAGCTGGAAAGGCCCTCACCTAACTCTTTCTCCTCCTTTCCCGCCTCCCTTCATGCTCTCCTGACTGCAAGTCTGTCATCAGAGCACTCAACGCTTAGCCCCTGTTCACTTGCTTGTTTCCCTAACTACGCAGGACGAAAGCTCCATGAAGGGGCAGTCTCACCTGTCCCTGTATCTTCAGCATCCGGTACAGTGCCTGGCACCAGGGTTAGGGCTCAGTAAATGCTTTTTATGAATGAATGAAAGTATCGTAGGGGTTCTGAGTGGGTCCTAAGAAGGGTTCTAAGGTTCTAAGGGGTTCTAAGAAGGTCCTAAGTGGGTAGAACTCTACTTCTGCTCTTTCGTCCCCCCCCCCCCACCGCTTCCTGAGCAGGTCAGTCCCCATGTCTGTAAAAGGGGTGGAGCAAGGTGCATGAAGAGACAGCCTGGAGGAAGAAGTCAGAGCCAGAGCGGAGGGAGAGGGGTGTCCCTGCAGAGCCAGGATTTGGGCAATCGGATGCCAAGCAGGTGCAGGGGGTCGGCCTGAGCTGTGTGAGCAGGGTGTCCAGGCAGGGGAAAAAGACCCGGCATGAGATGTCCGGCCCCAAACAGAGGGTGGCCATCAGTGAAATGGGCACCTGTTGTAAGATGTGGGAAGCAAGTGGGTGACAAGGACCTCCATGAAGGGGGAAAACTCAGTGTCAGAGCCAGAGCAGGGTGAGGGCGGGCATCTGTGTGCCGGGAAGACCGGGCGTGGAGTGCTGGGGCCCTAATGGCCTGAGGAGGCCATCCATTCCTGGTGTGGGGTGCTGGGGTCCATGCAGGGAGCGAAGGGGGGCCACAGGATAGTAATATAAAGGGAAAAGGAAGAACTTCACAGTGGGGAGCACTGGCAGAAACCACCCTAACCAAGTGATCAAAGTGAACACGACCACGAAGAGAACACACTGAAATCATGTGTCCCCTTCTATGATAACTGTGCCCAAAATGTGTAAACAGAGGCTAATCATGAGGAAACATTACATAAACTCAAATGAAGGACATCTACATAACTGGCCTGTAATGATCAAATGTATCAGGTTTTTAGATTTAACTAGATTTTAGGAACTTGGAAAATGATTGGAACCAACATAAGAGGGCATTAATAACGTTTATGTATCCAAATCTCATACAAGCAGAGGATAAGAACTTAAAACTTCAAGAGAAGAGCAATTGCTTTGTATCATTTGAGGCATTTCATTTCTTCACAGCAAAGCAGGCTGACAAAGGCCCGGTTCCTTCATGGAACGTGTACTCTCCCTTGGACTCTTTCCTTTGCAACTGGTAGGAAGGAAATCTCTGTATGTCTTTGTACTTAATGTCAGTCTCCCACACTGACTGTAAGCTCAAAGGCAGTTAGTGTGTGTGTGAGTGTGAGTGTGTGTGTGTGTGTGTGTGTGTGTGTTGTACATTGCTGTGTTCTTGGTATTTAGTGGAGTGCCTGGTTGTAGATCTCAGACAAAAAATATTGGTTGGTTGAATAAATGCTGAGAGAGAGAGAGAGAGAAGAGAAACGGGGGCCATCTTGTAAGTGATTTAGAGAAAGAAGCCCCTTGCAGATTAGATACTGTGAGCAAGCCACAAGGCAGCCCACGAGCCAAAGGGGTAACAGTCCAATTCGCCCATCTGCTCTTGAGTCAGGCAAGATGAAGGTAGGCCTTGCTGTGCGTGGAACTGTGGAAAACTGGAAGGCCCTGGCAGAAACCTTCACAATGCTGGCCCCTAGGGCATAGAGAAACTGTCAGTCTGCCAACAAGAGATCCAGCCTGAGAAGTTGGCAGCCTTAAAGCCTCACCCGGAACTGACACACATCCGGAAGAGTCCACCACAGAAGCTGTCTTTGCCCTGCAGCCTCTGGCAGGGCTCCAGGGGCCCGGCGTTGTGGTGCTCCAGGGCCAAGAGGCAAAGGGAGCAATTGCCCAGCAAAGTGTCTGCTGGAACTTCCCTTGGGGCTCAGCCCTCACCTCACAAAGGTCACCTTCCATATCACCTCTTCTGACCGTGGGTCTGGCCCTGTGCCTTTTCTAAGTAGTCCGGGATGGAGAAGGGGGAGCCTTCCAGAAGGAAAGAGAGGTTTTAGTAAAGGCATAGAAAATAATACCCATTGGGATTCTGTAAGTAGAAATCATGTTTGATGTGACTGAAGCTTTGGGGAGGAGGTATAGAAACCAAAAGATGAGGTTCAAAGGGCAAAAGGCCGCCTCTTGAGTGCCTCACTGAGGAAACTGGACTTTATCCTGGAAGTAAAGAAGAACATCTGCAGAGCTTCATGCTGTGACATTTCCACTCTGGAAGTCAAGTGCAGAATGGTTTGGAGTGAGAGACGAACCACACGAGTGGCTATTAAGATAGTCCAAAGTATATTAAAGGCTGAAACTGGGTGAAGGTACGGAGTCCAAAGAGAAAGGCTCAGTTAAGAGAAGGAGAACTTGTAGATCAGCTGTGAGGGTGGGAGAAGGCGCCAAACGTAGGCCGATGCTACTCCCTTCACTGAGGTGGGCAGGCCAGGCAGTAAATGAGGTTTGTTTGGACATGTTGATTTGGCGGTGCCCGTAGATGATCCTAATAGAGTGTCCAATGAGTAATTGGAAACACAGGTCTGAAGCTTAGGAAAGAAGCTGAGGCAGGAGATAGAGGTTTGGTAGTCATTAACATAATGCTGGAGCCAAGCTAGGAAGTGGATCACCCACAGAGGGTGTAGCTCTAGGTCAAAGCCAAGGAGAGTGCCCGATCCGAGGCAGAGGAGAGAGCAAAGGGGACTGGGAAGGAGTGATCCTCAAAGTTGGAGAAAACAGCAGAAGTTAGATTTCTTAAGTCAGGAGAGCAGATTCTTGAGAAATGGAGAGTGGTCAGTAATGTCAAAAGGCACTGTGCACTCAAGAGGAGTGAAGGGTTTAAAAAAAAATCAATTGAATGCCGCCATTTGGAGGATACTGGGGATCTTTCCTGGATTGTCCCAGGACAGGCATGAGGGCAGAAGACCACTTTTGAAAGACATTACTACCTCCTAAGACATTTTTTCATAACTGTGAAAAACCTTCAGAATTCAGTTTTAACAATGAGTGTAGAAATGTGTTCCCAGTGGGAAAAGGATAGTCCTGCCTAGGTCAAAAAAAAAAGTCTGAAAAACAATCTGAGGGGTTTGAAGCGGCGGGGGGTGGAGGTTGGGGGAACCATGTGGTGGGTATTAGAGAGGACACGGATTGCATGGAGCACTGGGTGTGGTGCAAAAACAAGGAATACTGTTATACTGAAAATAAAATAATAATAAAAAAAGTCTATTTTTTTTCCATGACAACACAGGGGATGACCTAGAACCATAGAGGTCATGCCTTGGTGTTTGATTTTGGTTCACAAGGTGGTATGTTCCAAGGGGAGCACTGCCTGTGGATGACAGTGCCTGCATAGAGATGGACATTGGAGAGTCCATTGGACATTGGACATTGGAGAGTCTTGGCCCACAATGCATGGTGGCAATATAGTCTATGGTAAGTTCAAATTGGAGCCCAGGGTGGTTAATATTGGTCAAAGCCAGAGAAATGGTGCTGAGCTTCAGGTCCAAAGGACAAATGTGACCATCATCAGTGAGAGGAACCATGGGATCAGAAGCTGAAAGAATCAGAACGAAGAGGGAAAAAATGGCTAGGGAAGGGAGTTTGAACTAAGGCTGTGGATAATTTAGAGGGTCAGAGGCCTGTTTTTAGATGGTGACCCCTATGTGGTATGAGCTGGCAGTCTCAATGGCTTCAAGGAGGCACACAGTCCTGCCCAGTGAGGCTGAGAAGAAGAGCCCCTTCAGAGCTCCTGGCTTAGCTGGAAACTCTGAATGAGTGTTCAGCCTGATGTCTGAAGAAGCATGACTGGACAGCATAATAAGAGTTGAACTTTCAGTCTATCTAGAGTCCCAAGGCTATTCTAAGCAGAAGGTGTCATTTCTGAGAAGGCCTTGCTACAGGCCAAAGGCCAAAACCTGTTCACAGCTTGACCTCACCACTGCGTTAGCATTACGAATTAAACTGTTTCCGGTAAGGATGGGTTGATGTCCTAACCCCCAGTATCTCAGAAGGTGACCCTATTTGGAAATAAGGTTTTGATCGGGTAATCAAGTTAGGATGAGGTCACAGCAGAGTAGGGTAGGCCCTTCCTTCATCCACTATGATTAGTGTCCTTTTAAGAGGACAAGAGAGTGCCATGGGATGACAGAGGCAGAGCCGATGCTGCAGCTTTAACTCAAGGAATGGCGAGGCTTGGTGGCCACACCGGAAGCTGGGCAGAGTCAAAGGAGGATTGTACCCAGAGTCTCGGGGGAGTGTGGCCACGCTGACACATTGATCTCAGCCCGCTCGCCTCCAGAACGAAGAGAGAATCAATTTCTGCTGTTTTCAGCCACCCAGTTTGTGGTGATTTGTCAGGGCAGCCCTCAGAAACAAAGCCAGTTAACTAGTGTGAAAGAATGTACTGCTCCAGGGACAAGCTTCCAGTCAAGAGAAGAAGCCCTCACAAGAGGGGTTGCTGTGAAGATCCCCTCAGACTCAATCCTCTGACCACCTGATAGAAGAATTGATAAGCTGTGAAGAGAGCTAGAAGTCTGGGTGCCATTCCAAGGATTTTAGATGGTTTTTCCTCTTGGAGAGAGGGAAGATACCGCTTAATTTCTGACATCTGAACTGGAATTTAAAATCTGTGTCTTTGTTTTGGGTAGTTTCTCACAGTAGAATCCAGACTTTTGGAGGAGGTAGTATCCTTGCAGAGATAATAAATTGCAACAACCACAAAATATGTAAAGGAGAAATAAACTTTTGGGGTGGGTGAATGACCTTTATAACTGCCTATCTTTTTGCATTAACAGACTTTGTTTCTAGAGCAGTTTGAGGTTTACAGAAAATTTGAGCAGAAAGTACAGAGTGTTCCCATATACTCTACTCTGTCCACCACCACCAACACTCTCTGCTACAGTTATCCCTATTATCTTTATTTTTTAAAGATTTTAGTTATTGATGTGAGAGAGAGAGCACAAGAGAGAGAGGGAGAGCACGAGTGGGGGAGACAGGCAGAGGGAGAGGGAGAAGCAGACTCCCTGCTAAGCAGGGAGCCTGACATGGGACTCGATCCCAGGACCCCAAGATCAAGATCGCCAGAGCCCAAGGCAGACACTTAACTGACTGAGCCATCCAGGTGCCCCTAGTTTTCCTATTATTAATAACTTACATTAGTTGTGGTGCATTTGTTACAAATGATGACCCAATAGCAATAAGTTATTAACCAAAGTCTGCGGTTTACGTTAGGGGTCACAATGTGTTGTACAATTCTGAGTTTTAGCAAATGGATGATGTCGTATGTCCACCATTATGGTATCATATGGAATAATTTCACTGCCCTAAAAATCCCCTGTGCTCCACCTACTCATTTCTCTCTCCCCCAGAACCCCTGGGAACCAATGATACTTTTACTGTCTCTATAGTTTTTCCATTTCCAGAATTTCACATAGATAGAATCATACAGTATGTAGCTTTTTCAGGTTGGCTTCTTTCACCTAGAAATATGTGTTTAAGATACCTTAAATACATGTCTTTTTTAATTTTTTTATTACGTATTATGTTAGTCACATACAGTACATTATTAATTTTTGATATAGTGCTCCAAGACTCATTGTGTATAACACCCAATGTTCCATGCAATACGTGCCCTCCTTAATACCCATCACCTGGCTCACCCATCCCCCTATCCCCTCCCTCCAAAACCCTCAGTTTGTTTCTCAGAGTCTACAGTCTCTCATGGTTCGTCTCCCCCTCCAGTTTCCCCCAAATCACTTCTCCTCTTCATCTCCTCATGTCCTCCATGTTATTCCTTATGTTCCACAAATAAGTGAAACCATATGATAATTGACTTTCTCTGCTTGGCTAATTTCATTCAGCATAATTTCCTCCAGTCCCATCCGTGTTAATGCAAAAGTTGGGTATTGGTCCTTTCTGAAGGCTGAGTAATATTCCATTGTATATATGGACCACATCTCCTTTTCAAGAATTTAATTATTTATTTGACACAGAGAGACAGATCACAAGTAGGTGAGAGAGAGACCACTAGTATGTGGAGAGGCAGGCAGAGAGAGACAGAGGAGGAAGCAGGCTCCCCGATGAGCAGAGAGCCCAATGTGGGGCTCCATCTCAGGACCCTGGGATTATGACCTGAGCTGAAGGCAGAGGCTTTAACCCACTGAGCCACCCAGGCACCCCATAGACCACATCTTCTTTATCCATTCGTCTGTTGAAGGGCATCTCAGCTCTTTCCACAGTTAGGCTACTGTGGGTGTTGCTGCTATGAACACTGGGGTACATATGGCCCTTCTTTTCACTACATCTGTATCTTTGGGGTAAACACCCAGTAGTGCAATTGTCTTTTTGAAGCTTGATAACTCCTTTCTTATTCATGCTGAATCATATTCTCGTGTTTGGATGTGTCACAGTTTGTTTATCCATTCACTCATCAAAGGATATCTTCCTTACTTCCAAGTTTGGACAGTTATATATAAATAAAGCTGCTGTAAACATTTATGTGTAGGTTTTTGTGTGGATGTAACTTTTCATCTCGGGAGTAAATACCAAGGAGTCCTATTGCTGGGCAGGACGGTAAAAGTATGTTTAGTTTGTAAGAAGTTGCAGGCTCGCTTCCAAAGTGGCTCATAGCATTTTGTTTTCCCATCAGCAACGAATGAGGGTTCCTGTTGCTCCACACCCTCATCAGCATTTGGTGATATCTCTGTTTTGGATTTTAGCCATTCTAATAGGTGTGTCACGGTATCTCATTGTTGTTTTAGGAAATAAACTTTCCGGGAATACATAATTTGAGACTAACCTAGAAAATGCACACCTCTAAG
Source organism: Mustela erminea (assembly GCF_009829155.1). Taxonomy (NCBI): domain Eukaryota; kingdom Metazoa; phylum Chordata; class Mammalia; order Carnivora; family Mustelidae; genus Mustela; species Mustela erminea. The sequence continues at coordinate 111,232,007 of NC_045635.1, read as the reverse complement.
ATTCTAAAGGAGATTTCTAGTCATTCTTATATAAATATGGAAAACATTCAGAATTCTGTGGGTAAGTAAAAATTTATTTCAAAAATAAACTTGTAGTTTGAAAATAAACAGTCAATAAAACCAAAAGACAACTGACAGAATGGGAGAAGATATTCACAAATGACATATCAGATAAAGGGTTAGTATCCAAAATGTATTTAGAACTTATTAAACTCAACATCCAAAGAACAAATAAGCCAATCAAGAAACATGCAGAGGGCGCCTGGGTGCCTCAGTGGGTTAAAGCCTCTGCCTTCGACTCAGGTCATGATCCCGGGGTCCTGGGATCGAGCCCCGCATCAGGCTCTCTGCTCTGTGGGGAGCCTGCTTCTCTCTCTCTCTCTGCCTGCCTCTCTGCCTACATGTGATCTCTGTCTGTCAAATAAATAAATAAAGTATTTAAAAAAAAAAAAAAAGAAACAGGCAGAAGACATGAACAGACACTTCTGCAAAGAAGACTTCCAAATGGCCAACAGACACACGAAAAAGTGCTCCCCATCACTTGGCATCAGGGAAATACAGATCAAAACCATGATGAGATACCACCTCACGCCAGTCAGAATGGCTAAAATTAACAAGTCAGGAAACGACAGATGTTGGGAAGGATGGAGAGAAAAGGAAACCTTCCTACACTGTTGGTGGGAATGCAGCCACTCTGGAAAACAGCATGGAGGTTCCTCAAAAAGTTGAAAAGAGAGCTATCCTATGACCCAGCAATCACACTACTGGGTTTATTTACCCTAAAGATACAAACGTAGTGATCCGAAGGGGCACGTGCACCCCAATGTTTATAGCAGCAATGTCCACAATAGCCAAACTATGGAAAGAACCTAGATGTCCATCAACAGATGAATGGATAAAGAAGATGTGGTATATATCTACAGTGGAATACTATGCAGCCATCAAAAGAGGTGAAATCTTGCCATTTGCAATGATGTGGATGGAACTAGAGGGTATTATGCTGAGCAAAAGAAGTCAATCAGAGAAAGACAATTATCGTATGATCTCCCTGATATGAGGAATTTGAGAGGCAGAGTGGGGTGTTTGGAGGGTAGGGAAGGAAAAAATGAAACAAGATGGGATCAGGAAGGAGACAAACCATAAGAGACTCTTAATCTCACAAAACAAACTGAGGGTTGCTGGGGGTGGGGGGGTGTGAGAGAGTGGTGGGGTTATGGACATTGGGGAGGGTATGTGATATGGTCAGTGTTGTGAAGTGTATAAGCCTGATGATTCACAGACCTGTACCCCTGGGCAAATAATACATTATATGTTAATTAAAATAATTAATTTTTGAAAGTAGGAAGAAAATTAAGAAAATAAACCTGTAGTTTGAAAATAAATGCAGAAGTCCATTCCCAGTGGGAAGAAGATGGTTCCTGAAATTTTGTAGAGTCTGTGGGTCTTTTAGAGGTCACGTGATGACTCTGATACATCTTAGCTACATCTCAGACTAGCATTTATCTTTAGCCACCCTCTCCATAGACCAATACCCTTCCACAACTCCAAGACGGAATTCCCTCCCGTTCCCTCTTTTTCTGTCTCTGTTTTGTAAAATCTGTCTCTGTCTCTCTCCTTCCATCTCCCTTAGGGTCTTGCATGTCCTTTCTCTCACTCTGTGACCCCCTACTCACATTCCAAATTTCACTTTTTTCCCTTCATCTGAACCTTGAAAACATGGTGTTAAATGAAATAGCCCAGATACAAAAGACCACATATTTTGTGGTGCCATTGATAGAACATATCTAGTATGGGCAAATTTACAGAGATAAAAAGTAGATTAAAGGCCCCCAGGGCTGAGGTGAGAGGGTAATGAGAAGTTATTGTTTAATGGGTACAGAGCTTCTGTTTAGGGTCACCTAAGGTATGTTTTTTGTTGTTTTTTCATTTATTGGATAGAGGTTGTATGTTTCCTCTTCTAAATGGTAAAAAAAAAAAAAATCAGGTGAGTGAAAAACTTCTGAATTAATAAGAAATTACATTGCTCTTTCCTTGTGTGGGCCTTTATTTTCAGCCTGTAAGAGCATGTGTGGTCTTTTATCAAGGTCTGCTGGGACCTTGAGATCCGATTCTTTCTTTTGCGATTTCTCAGAAAGAAACACGTGTAAAGAACAAAGCTCTTGTCTGCTCTCTAGGTCCTATGTTCATGAACTAGATAGACGTGTCTTCTAGAAACCCATAGAGGTTTCTGTCCTCAACTACCTCACTGATATCCAAGGACTAATGAGAGTGAGACTTTTGGTAAGTTGTGGTAAGTGAACTGAGTCCACTTTCCAGTTTTCAAGGCCATGAGGTCTCTAAAAATTCTGTCTGCCTTGGGATAATGTTTTCTGGTCCCAAATTAGTAAATGGAAAGTTTATCTCTACAGGTACCCCCACAGGGGTTATTGTATCTCCATAAAGAAGACTACAATTCGTTCCCTAGTGTGAGATTTTGAATCTAGGAAGTATTCTCTATATTGTTAAATGGGATTGAGGAGTGTTTTTGCAAGTCCTGTTCACATGGTTTCCTATGGGGTCCAGGGAAGCCTGATCCCTTGGATAGTAAAAGCCCGTGGCAGAAGCACTTAGGTTTTCCTCTGTGGACATAGATTTTGTTCTTAATACTATTCAGTTGAGGATTAGATAAAGTTTCTAAGGGTGCTTCCAGCTCTGACATCCTATGCTTTTCTTAAAAGTGAGCATATCTGATGCCCATATTCCCTCACACATAACAGTCTTAATGCGTGGTCTACAGCATGCACCCCAAACTCCTGACCATTTACCCACACTTGGTACCTTGCAATCTGGGTCATTCCCCTTCTTCTTTGCCTTGTGTGGCCTCCTCAGCTGCACTTCCTCATCACTTCTCATAGCGCCTCACCACCCAAGACTGTCCATTGATGTAAGCTAGTTGCCCTGGCGTTCCCTTCTCAGTCTTCATCCTCTGAACTCTCTATAGCAGCTGACATTATTGATACTCCTTCTCCTCCTTGAAACGGTCTCTTATTTTGGAAACCTCATGATATTGGCCTATCTTCTTCCCCCTTTACATTCAAATTCTGAAATCTTATGCCTTCAAAGGCTTCTGTTATTGCTTCTATAACGAAGACTTTCCAATCTCTATCTGTACTCCAGCCCTCTGCCTTGGGCTGTAGATGCTTATAGCTTTACTTCCTGATACACATCTTCATCTAGGTATCCCAAAGGTGCTTCATACTCAACATGCCTCAAACTGACCTCACCATCTCCCCTCTCTGCCTACCCCCGACCTCTTCTTTCCTTTGCTCTAACTGATGAATGGTTCTATTTCCTTCCAGCCATTTGGATTTGAAATCTCAGGATTATCTTTCACTCATCTTCCATCCCACAGTCAACAGTAAATTTCAGCAGATTTCTTCTCTCCATTGTGCCTCATATGTGTCTCCTTCTCTGCACCCCCACGATACCTGCTTGATTCAGGCTCACGTTACCATTTGCTTTGAATATTACAGTAGCTTCACTGTGCTTCTGCTTCTTCTATTCCAAATTACATATTTTTGATGTTATATTCTTCAGATCCCATCCAGCCTCTGCTCAAAAGTTGCAACACGATCGCTGTGGTAGCATTCAGAATACATCACTGCTCTGCACAAATGTCTTTAGTTACTCCCCTTTGACCAGCCAATTACAGACTCTTTGCCCCAACTTTCAAAGCATTCCCCCAGATGAATCCATCTTTCCATGACAGACTCACCTTCTACTGCTCCCCAACTTGGACCTTAATTGGCAAACAAGACAACTCGTTCTGTTCATTCCAATCTCCATGCTCTTGCTTTTATTCTTCTCTCTATTCAAAATGTGCTTCTGAGGGCACATGGGTGACTCAGTGGGTTAAAGCCTCTGCCTTCAGCTCAGGTCATGATCCCAGGGTCCTGGGATCGAGCCCCACATCGGGTTCTCTGCTCAGCGGGGAGCCTGCTTCCTCCTCTCTCTCTGCCTGCCTCTCTGCCTACTTGTGATCTCCATCTGTCAAATAAATTTTTTAAAATGTGCTTATGACAACACATCTACCCCAACGAAATTCTTCCCATGCTTCAAACCCATTTCAGTCATTGACTTGTCCATCAAGTTTTTCCTTGATCCCTTAACCATATATGACCTTTGCTCCTTTAGACTCCTTGGGTCTTTGTTTGTATAGCATCTCTTGTATATATGGCTGAGACCACTACTTGTTACACAATAGCTGGTCTCCTCTTATTCCTTAGCAGTGAAACTGCGATTTTAAGCTGGGAACAGGACCGCTTGAAATAAAGAAAGCATTTCCTAGCTCCCCTTGCAGACAGATCTGGCCCATTTGGACAATGGGATACAAGCAAAAGTGACACACGCAACTTCCAGGAAGTGTCCTTAGAGGTAAAAGGTTAAAAGGCATGTGCTCTTCTTCCTTTCTCTTCCCTACTGGTCAGAACAGAAAATAGTGGCTGGAGCTCTGTCATCTTAGACTGTAAGATAACTCAAAATGGAAGCTACATGTGGCAGAGCAGCAAGAAAGAACTTGGCCTCCAACTCCTGGGGTTTTGGTTACCATCTCTATGATGATGACTTTCCCTTTGGCGTAACTAGCCCAGACCTCTGAACTTAATGCCAGTCTTTTGTTTCTTGCTCCCTGATGGACACCTCTGTCCACAGCCCCTGTCACCATTAAACACCATGCCCCCTTTCTGTGCTGACGACCTTGGGATTTATTGGACATGAAAGAGAAATGAACTTCTGTTATTTGGGGATTTTTCTATTGTTCATAATAAACCAAATCCCAATAATATGGTATTATTCTGTCTTTCTCTGCCTTGTCTTAAAGACATGGTCTTCCTAAATCTCTGTTGGACTTTTAGAAATGTACTTTTTAATATGTGATAAAAAGCGAGTTAAACCCAAAGGATCCTCCGGCTGGCCTGTCAGAAGACAATTCTACTTGGATGGACCCCTCTAAGCAGAGATTGCCAGCAAATCGTGCGTACTTCCATATGGCTTCCAGTTTTACCTACAAAAGGCTGCTTCTGAGGTCCACGAAGAAGAGTGCTTTTGATCATAACTGGGGAATATGGTCGAGACAGGTCTTTTCATTTCACCCATTTCTGTTCACATATTAGTCTCAGGGATAGACTTAACAGTTAACAATGTGAACTCTGAAGCTGTATTATTTGAGTTCAAATCCCAGGTCTATAACATCCCAGCCACCTGACCTTAGGCAAGCTACTACCTCCGCACACTTCAATGTCCTCGCCTCTCAAACAGTAGTAATAATAGTGCACACCTTATAGGATTGTTGCAAAGATTAATTGAATTAATATATATATAGCACACACAGCACTTGTTATTAGTGAATATTATGAAATTACTAATTTTATTACCTACTAGGGATATAGTGGTGAACAAAACTGACACTTCCCTGTCCTCATGGGCTGCGCAGTCTAGTACAGAAGATAGACATTATGCCATATTTAAATAATTTTTAAAAAATTTTTATTTAATTGACAGAGAGCAAGAGACAGTGAGACAGAGAATACAAGCAGGGGGAGCAGCAGGCAGAGGGAGAAGCAGTCTCCCCGCTGAGCAGAGAGCTTGATGTGGGGCTTGATCACAAGATCCCGGGATCATGACCTGAGCCGAAGGCAGCCACTTAACGACTGAGCCACACAGGCGTTTTTTCCTTAAATAATTTTTAATTGAAAGTTGTGATTAGAGCTCCAAAGGGGCTTATGAGCATGTTTAGGAGGGACATCTGTTCTAGTCCAGGTCATCAGGCAAGTCTTCTCTGCTACAGAAGTGACATTTAAGCCGTGGCAGGGAGAATGAGTAAATTGGCCTGGGAAGAGGACCAAGAGAAAGAGGAAGAGGGTGAGCGAACCCGTGGTGCTGTGGTAGTCTCTAGGAGGCTGGGAGCACTCAGCCTGCTGCACCACATTCCTAGCAAGAATTGAGGCTACAGGCAAGCACTGCGTGTGCTCCAGAATTGAGAGAAGGGCCTCGGGGGCCAGGGAAAAGAGTACCAGTGGCTTGACCTCTGGAGACAAATCCTCTACTCCCTGCCAGAGGGAGAGGCCAGGGGGAAGGTGACAGCTACGGGCTCCGTTTTGTCAGGGTAGATGAAAGGATCCAAGAAGGCGATCTGCAAGGAAAAGTCAAGGCAGGGAAGCGCACCAAAGTGGCCAAATGGCCCTTGCCGCTGAATTTTAGAAGAAAGTCCTTGAACCCTTAAGAAATCGTATTTACTGTACATATGTGAAGGCTTGAGTCAAGAGACCTCAAATGCTCAAATGTATTCCTGGCATGCACAACCTTAAATTAGAGGGGCTAAATAAAGCTGTGGCCTGCCCTTCCTGAAAGTTTGCCAACCACTGATATAGATCATGTGGGACATGGGGCCTCATCTGGGCTGATCTTAGGACAGACATTAGGACTTGCTTTCTCGCCGAAATGTCTGACATCAGCTCTAATTTTTGGTCATGTAGCTCGTCCTCCAAGACAGAAAGTACCAGAGGCCCTCCAGGGGCGGGGGCGCAGGCTGGGTCCCCAGTAGGCTAAAGGGCTCCTTGTCTAGAGGAGAAATGATTGATTTCTGGCTGCAAGCAGCCCTCCCCAAGTTGTTTTCTCCCCTCTGCATAGACCCATCATCTTCCTGGTTTTCAGAGATGCCCTTTGACTTCTGAGCAGCATGCGAAGGCTTTCTGTAGTTTGGCATCGGTAAACACTTCAGACCTCCCAGGCTGCTCCGAGTCACGCTCTACATCACCTTGTTTGGAAACATCACCATCTGCTGGATCTCACTGTATCTGCTCTCAAAGGCCTGGCTGTGTTCTACCAATGGAGGGCATCCATTACTTGCTGAATATTTCAGCGGTCCGCTGACTCTGGGACTGGTATTTGAGGAAGCCGGAGCTGAGGGGCAAATAAGGAAGAATATCCTAGGCTTCGTGCTTCTGAGCTAAACCCTTGGCACACAGTCGGCTGGATAAATACTGTTTTCTTGGCTTTTCTCAGCAACACAATATGCCCCCGTGTCCCTTCCCTTCAGGGGCTTCATTATGCCTCCATGAACCTGGATTGTCTTTGCAGGGATCACAGGAAACTTTCAAGGAGTGGAAAGGAACTAATTAATGGTCGTCCTTTCCTTCATAGCTGATTGAAATTCAATCCCGGGAATCTGACAGGAGACAAGACTGCCTTCCTTCAAATATAGGCGCTGCCTGGCATGGTCAATCCTAGGGACCTTGGATCAAATCACCCCAAGGTGATTTGGGTGAAAAGCCCACCCAAGACCCATACTGTGGCATTCACTCCACTCTTCCTTTCTCAGCCAAAGCTTTGGCGCAGTCTCTCAAACACTGTCTTTCATCAGTACCAGTGCGAGGAGCAGAAGCACAGGCACATTCGGGCTTAAAGGAAAGGACCTACTCGAGTGAAAAATGCCTCAACTTTGCAGTTAAACACACTCAGATTCAAATCCCAGCTCTTCCACATACAGGTTGTGTGGACGAAGCACAGACACACGTCCCCACCCAAGCCCCGTGACCGCGGTTTCTGAGCAGCAAGCAAGTAACTCAGTCTCGCCGAGCTTTAGTTTCCTTATCTGCTAAATGTGGTAATCATAGCAGCTACTTTATTCAGTGTCAGTGAAAATTAAATGACAGCACCATGTTGCTGTAATTAACCCTCACTGGATAATTTTAAAATACAATATTGTAATTTATTTGGGGTTTTATTGCAGTTTTGACAATAAAAGAGCTCAAATCTTTTCCTCGCTAAGACAAAAGCCTTTACTCAGAACTGATTCATACTTGGAATGGTGTTCGCTGAAAAGAGCATCCATTTTCTTTCCAACAAAAGGGAGTTTCTAAAGATCTAAAGAATTGTATTTAAATTATGGCTCTAATTTAGCTTTGATTATCTGATTTGTTTAAAGTGGTTTTTCTCAAACTTTTTTTTTTAATCTAGGCAGCAAGATCCCTTTTTCAAATGACTTCTCACCCGGAACCCCAATATATTAAATAAAGAAAAACAAAGACACAGGGGTTGGAGCTGGGACTGGAGTGGGGGAACAAAAAGCAAGATTCTGTCTGGTTTCCACTAGAGCAGCAGATATTTTGCTTGGTTTGTTCACTGATACATTTCCAGGGTCTACAACGGTGACTCATATTAATGGGGCTCAACAGATACTTTTTTAAATTAACACATAATGTATTATCTGTTTCAGGAGTACAGGTCTGTGATTCATCAGTCTTACACAATTCACAGCGCTCAGCATAGCACATACCCTCCCCAGTGTCCATCACCCCGCCACCCCATTCATCCCACCAACCCCCCAGCAACTCTCATTTTGTTTCCTGCGATTAAGTCTCTTATGGTTTGTCTCCTTCCTGATCCCATCTTGTTTCATTTTTCCCTCCCTTCCCCTGTGATCCTCTGTCTTGTTTCTCAAATTCCTCATATCAGTGAGATCATGTGATAATTGTCTTTCTCTGATTGACTTCTTTTGCTCAGCATAATACCCTCTAGTTCCATCCACATCATTGCAAATGGCAAGATTTCACCTCTTTGATGGCTGCATAGTATTCCACTGTAGATATATACCACATCTTCTTTATCCATTCATCTGTTGATGGACATCTAGGTTCTTTCCATAGTTTGGCTATTGTGGACATTGCTGCTATAAACATTGGGGTGCACGTGCCCCTTCGGATCACTACGTTTGTATCTTTAGGGTAAATAAACCCAGTAGTGTGATTGCTGGGTCATAGGATAGCTCTCTTTTCAACTTTTTGAGGAACCTCCATGCTGTTTTCCAGAGTGGCTGCACCAGCTTGCATTCCCACCAACAGTGTAGGAGGGTTTCCTTTTCTCTCCATCCTTCCCAACATCTGTCGTTTCCTGACTTGTTAATTTTAGCCATTCTGAATGGCGTGAGGTGGTATCTCATCGTGGTTTTGATCTGTATTTCCCTGATGCCGGATGATGTGGACCACTTTTTCATGGGTCTGTTGGCCGTTTGGAAGTCTTCTTTGCAGAAGTGTCTGTTCATGTCTTCTGCCCATTTCTTGATTGGCTTATTTGTTCTTTGGGTGTTGAGTTTGATAAGTTCTTTATAGATTTTGGACACTAGCCCTTTACCAACAGATATTTTTTAATGAATAATGGGTGAATAGCATGTGAAGAAGGCTCACACATAGTAGACAGCTGAAAAAATCTTAGCACCTCTTAATTAATACCCTAAAAGAAATTGAGTGACATGTTGGTGTGACAATAAGACCTTCCAACTGGAATAAGAAACACATCCTCCTTTGTCACCCACCTACCCTGTTATCCCTCTTGCCATTCCTCTCCTAGGACAGTTAGGTGTGTAATGGGAGTTGATTGTGCAGGGAGCAGAAAGACTCCAGAGAGCATGACTTTGGCCTCATCACTTCTGTCCACCCTTCTCAAAAACCTATGGGCAAATGACACAACTTGCAAAATTCAAACTGAGCTCCTGGTGAAACACAAGTATGTGCCCCCAAAGCATGCCACCCTCTTCAATGATAGTGCTTCGGTAAGAACTGAGGCAACATATTCAGCTCTGGAGCCAATAAGTTATATTTAAGAATAGGACAAATAAAGCTGGATGCCTGGGTGGCTCAGTCAGTTGAGCATCTGCCTTCAGTTCAGGTAGTGATCCTGGGATCCTGGAACTGAGTCCCACATTGTGCTCCCTGCACGCTGGGAAGCGTGCTTCTCCCTCTCCCTCTGTCTGCCACTGTGCCTGCTTGTACTCCCTCTCTCTCTCAAATAAATAAATAAATAACATCTTAAAAAAAAATAAAGGCAGCCTGATGGAAAAAGAACAAATTCAAAGATTGGAGTCAATTGGCTCTAAATTCCAGGCTTGCCAATTATTGCTTAGGTGATCCTTGGGTAAGATCACCCTGATCCTCATTTTTTTCATTTGCAAAACAATCTTTATTCCTTATCTGATAAAAATAGTACCCTCATGATAGCTTTGTGTGGAGATTAAATGAGATGATTAGCTGATTAGCGAAATATCTAACTCATAGTGAACATTCAACAAAAGCTCATTTTCCCAGAAGTCTCAGAACAATCATTTAAAGATAAATTGTTTACACAGAAGTCTCAAAGCAAAGATCAAGGATGGATACTACAGAAATTCAGAACCTTGATCAGGGGAGAGTGTCAAGATCTAATGGAGGCATGTGTTCTGTGATGAGATTCTGGGGACGAAAACCAGGATTCCTGAGTTGCCTGAGTGAAAAGTAGGTGAAAAGTGAGAGACAATATGTATAGCAATTAAGAGTTTGGCACTGAAGTCATGAATGTATGACCCGAGTTAACATCCCAGTATTGGTATTTGCTGACACTTAATTTTTCCAAACCTCCATTTTCTTATCTGTAAAATGGAAATAATAATAAGAATTCCTATTTCAGAGGCTGTTATGAGCATAAAATGTGATAACATATTCAGATCTTCTGAATATGGGAAGAGCTCAATATGTGTAAGTTAAAACTTTTAGTATTCTTGGGATTAAAATGTTTGGAAAGAGGGGCACCTGAATGACTCATTGAGCATCTGACTTTGGTTTCAGCTCAGGTCATCTCAGGGTTGTGGGATAGAGGGAGTCTGCTTGAGATTCTCTCTCTCCCCGTCTCCTTCTGCCCCTGCCCTCCCCTCAAATAAATAAATAAATCTTTAAAAATAGCTAAATTAATAAAATGCCTGGGAAGAAAGACTGCATTAGAAAAAGTGGTCGTTTCTTCAACTCAAATCAGAGGCAAAGATTCACTTCTAGAGAGGTAGTTCTGCATGGATCCTGAGAGTCAGTCCTACATAGAATTCATCCCTGAAGAGGAAAACAGAAAGGATGGTCATGGCAGGACCCATAACCTAGCAAGAATAGTCACTTTCACTTTCTTGAGTTATTTTGACAACAACATATGAGGTAAGCAACTGGGGTGTTTTAGATTAGGATTTGCCACAAGAAGATAAGGAGATGAAGTTTCTCATGCATGCATGTAGTTTATTAAGCAATTTCTCCTATAAGAACTAGAAAGAATAAGGAAAGTGGGATACAGAAGAAGCCAAAAATGGTGCAATTTTGGACTAAGGCCCAGCCTAAGCTTTATCCTCAGGCGAGCTCTGACATGTAAATTACCCATTGGAGGTGGACTTTTATATTTATGCACTAGCCATAGGCTAAGAACTGTCCTGGGGGGATGTAAACTCCTAGGCTTTTCCCATTTTCTGCTCTTTTAGGGTAAGTGGCACTAGTCACCAAAGGGCCACTCTATTAAAAAGAGCTTTAAGTGCGGACCTTTAAGAGCAAAATGCACAGAAGCTAGGAAGATGGGTACGCAAAAGTAGTAAAAGGTATCTGAGGGATCGGTGCAAAGCACTGACACACTGTCAATGTTTGCTACCCAGTGTGTGTTATTCCATTTTATAGGTGAGGAAACAGGTTCAGAAAATACCAACCATCACCCAGCAGGCAAATGATAGTACCAGAACTGCTACTATAGTTTTTTTTAAAAGATGGTTTACTGAGATGTTAATGGTGATTATCTCAGGTTTAATTAAATTCAGGTGACTCTAATTCCTTCTTTGTTTATGTTGCTTAACTTTGAAAAAAATGAGCATTTATTTTTGTATGTACATAAAAACGATTTTCATGAGAGATACAGGAAATGATAAATCAGTACACCTAAGAAAGTTCCTTTCAGCTCTGACTTTCTATTAAATCCATTGTAATAAAGTGATTAACATCAAAGACTACTGGCACTTTTATAAGGAACTCTTGAACAAAGGAAATACAAAACAGCCAGAAAACAGTAAGAAGGCATTAGTAAGTTCTTACCCATCAACAATTACTCTAAATGTAAATGGATTAAATTCTCCATTCCAAAGTCATACAGTGGCTGAATGGGTTAAAAACAAGACCCAAGAATATGTTGCCTACAAGAGACTCACTTCAACTATAAGGACACACGTAGGCTCAAAGTGAAGGGATGGAAAAAGGTCGTCCATGAAAATGGAAATCAAAAGAGAGCAGGAATGGCTGTCCTTACAGCAGATAAAATAGACTTCAAGCAAAAAAAAAAAACTATAACAAGAGACAAAGAGGGTCACTATATGGTGATAAAAGGGTCAATTCATGAAAAGTATGTAACAATTATAAGTATATATGCACTCAATCTCAGAGCATGCAAATATATTAAGCAAATACTAACTGATCTGAAGGGAGAAATAGACAATGCAACAATAGTGGAGGATTTCAAAATGCCACTCTCAACAGTAGATAGATTACCCAGATAGAAAACCAATAAGGAAATGCTGGACATATACTATATTCTAAACCAAATAGACCTAAAAGACATACACAGGACAGTTGATTCAACAGCACCAGGATATTCTTCTCAAGTTTATGTGGAATATTCTCCAGGATCAATCATATCACAGGTCACAAAACAAGTCTTAGAAAATTTAAGGAGACAAAAATCATGCCCAGTATCTTTTCCAACCACAATGCTAAGAAACCAAAAATCAATAACAGGAGGAAAACTGGGAAGCCTACAAATATGCAGAAATTCAACACACTCCTGAACAATCAATGGGTCAAAGAAGAAATCAAAAGAAAAAATATTTTGAAACAAACAAAAATAGAAACATCGAATACCAAAATTTATGGGATGTTACAAAAACCCTTCTAAGAGAGAGTTCCTAGCAATAAATACCTACATCAAGAAAAAAGAAAGATCTCAAACAACTTAACTTTATACCTGAAGGAACTAGAAAAAGAACAAACTAAGCCCAAATGTAGTAGAATGAAGGAAATAAAGACTATAGCAGAAATAAGTGAAACAGGGGTGCCTGGGTGGCTCAGTGGGTTAAGTCTCTGCCTTTGGCTCAAGTCATGATTTCAGGGTCCTGGGACCGAGCCCCACATTGAGCTTTCTGCTCAGCAGGGATCCTGCTTCCCCCTCTCTCTCTGCCTGCCTCTCCGCCTACTTGTGATCTCAATCTCTCTCTGTCAAATAAATAAATAAAATTTTTTAAAAAAGAAATAAATGAAACAGAGACCAGAAAAACAATAAAAAAGATCAATGTGACTAAAAGCTCCTTTTTATTTTTTATTTTTATTTATTTTTTTAAGGATTTTATTTATTTACTTGATAGAGAGCACAAGTAGGCAAAGTGGCAGACAGAGGGCAGGCAGAGGGAAAGGAGAAGCAGACTCCCCAGCTGAGCAGAAAGCTCAATCCCAGGACCCTGGGATCATGAACTGAGCTGAAGGGACTCTTAACTGATTAAGCCATCCAGGTGCCCCTAAAAGTTCTTTTTAAAAAATATATAAATAAAATTGACAAACCTTAGTGAGACTAAATAACAAAAGAGAGAGGACTTAAAAAACTAAAATCAGAAATAAAAGTGGAGACATTACAGAGAAATATAAAGGATCATAGGAGATTACTAGGAAAATAGGATAAACTTGAAGAAATGGATAATTTCTAGAAACAAAATCCCAAAACAAAATCATGAACAAATAGAAATCTGACCAGACCAATAACAAGTAACAAGATTCAATCTGTAATGGAAAATCTCCCCAACAGGGGTGCCTGGGTGGCCCAGAGGGTTAAGCCTCTGCCTTTGGCTCAGGTCATGATCTCTGCGTCCTGGGATCAAGCCCTGCATCGGGCTCTCTGCTCATCAGGGAGCCTGCTTCTTCCTCTCTCGGCCTGCTTCTCTGCCCACTTGTGATCTCTCTCTCTGTCAAATGAATAAATAAAATCTTTTAAAAAAAAAGAAAGAAAGAAAGAAAGAAAGAAAATCTCCCCAAAAAACCAAAGACCAGATGGTTTCCCAGGAAATTTTACCAAACTATTAAAAAAAAGCTAAAGCCAATCCTTCTAAACACTTCTAAAAAACTAAAGCGGTGAGGGGTGTCTGGGTGGCTGAGTCTGTTGAGCATTCGGCTCTTGATTTTGGCTCAGATCATGATCTCATGGTCTGGAATTGAGCCCCATGTCTGGCTTCATGCACAGTAGGGAATCTGCTTAAGGATTTCTCTTCTTCTCCCTCTGCCCCTCCCCCAGCTTGTGTGTTTTTTTCTCTCTCTCTCTAATAAATGAATCTTTTAAAAAATGGAAGAGGAGAGAACACTTCCAAACTCATTTCACAAAGCCAGCATTACCCTGATACCAAAGCCAGATAACCACCACAAAAAATTACAAGCTAATATCCCTGATAAATATAGGTGCAAAAAAATAAGTGTTAGCAAAGTGAGTTCAACAGCACAATAAAAGGATTATATGCCATGCACAAGTGGAATTGATCCCTGGGGTGCAAGTTTGACTCAACATATACAAATCAGTAGATGTTATACACCATATCAATAGAGTGAAAGATAATAATTATCTGATCATCTCAATAGAGGCAGAAAAGCTTTTGACCAAAGAAATCACCCTTTCATGATAAAAACTCTCAATAACTTGGGTTTAGAAGGACCATAACAACATATTAAAGGCCATATATGACAATCCCACAGCTAGCTTCATACTCAATGTTTGAAAACTTTTCCTCTAAGATCAAGAATAAGACAAGTGGGGGCACCTGGGTGGCTCGGTCATTAAGCGTCTGTCTTTAGCTCAGGGGATAGGGCTCCCTGCTTAGCAGGAAACCTGCTTCTCCCTCTCCCATTCCCCCTGCTTGTGTTCCCTCTCTCACTGTCTCTCTCTCTGTGTCAAATAATTAAATAAAATCTTTAAAAAAAAAGTGGTCCACTCTCATATTCCTAGTCAACATCATACTGGAAGTCCCAGCCAGAACACTCAAGCAAGAAAAAGGAATAAAGTGTCCAAATCAGAATGGAAAAAGTAAAATTGTCACTGTTCACAGATGATATGATCTTACACAGAGAACTCCTAAAGACTCCAAAAACTATTCAAACTGATCAACAAATTCAGTAAAGTTGTAAAATATGAACTCAACATACAAAAAAGTTGCATTTCAATACACGAACAATAAAATATCTAAAAAAATAATGAGGAAAACAGTCACAGTCACAATAGCACCTACAATAATAAAATACTTAAGAATAAATTTAACTAAGGTGGTGAATGCTCTGTAAACTTTAAACTATAAGACATTGAATAAAGAAATGGAAGAGGACACAAATTAATGGAAACACACTACATGTTCATGGATTAGAAGAATTAGTGTTGTTAAAATATCCATGCTATCCAAATCCATCTATAGATTCCATGCAATCCCTATCAAAATTCCAGTGGCATTTTTTCCAGAAAGAAAAAAAAAATCTTAAAATTTATATGGAAACACAAATGATCCTGAATAACACAAAACAAGAGGCATCCAACTTCTTGACTTTAATTATACTACAAAGTTACAGTTATCAAAGCAGTGTGATACTGGCATAAAAACAGATGCATAAACCATTAAAACATAATCAAAAGACCAGAAATAATCCCTAGCCTGTACAGTCAACTAATATTTGACAAGGGAGTTAAGAATATTCAATAGGGAAAGAATAACTTCATTGGTGGTGTTGGGAAAATTGGATAATCACAGGCACAAGAATGAAATTGACCTTTATCTTACACCACTTATAAAAATTAACTTCAAATGGACTCAGGAATAAAGTGCACCCAGGTGCCTCGGTAGGTTGAGCATCTGACTCTTGATTTCTGCTCAGGTCATGATCTTGGGGTCCTGGGATCCAGCCTCACACTGGGCTTCATGCTCAGCAGGGAGTTTGTTTGGGATTCTCTCTCACACTCTCCCTCTGCCCCTCTCCTGAGTTGTGCTCTCTCTCTCTCTCTATCTCTCACTAAGATAGGTAAATTAAAAAAAAAATAAAAATAAATGGACTTAAAGATGAGACTGAAGCCATATAACTTCTAGGAGAAAACATAGGGAAAAAGCTACTCGACATCAATCTTAGTAATGATTTTTTGCATATGACACCAAAAGCACAAAAACAAAACAAAAATAAATAAGTGAAACTACATCAAACTAAAAAGTTTATGCAGAGTAAAAGAAACAACAAAACAAGCAGACAACTGATAGAATGGAAGGAAATATTTACAAATCATATATCTGATAAGGAGTTAATATACAAAGTATATAAGGAATTCATACAACTCAATAGCAAAACCCCTCCTACACACACACACACACACACATACACACACATTCAATTAAAAAATGGGCAAAGGAAATGAATAGGAATATTTCCAAATAAGATTTATGAATCGTCAACAGGTACATAAAAATATGCTTATTATCACTAGTCGTCAGGGAAATGCACATCAAAACCACAGTGAGATATTATGTCAGACCTATTAGAATGGCTATTATCGAAAGGACAAGGTATAACAAGTGTTGGCAGAAATGTGGGAAAAAAGGGAATCCTGGTGCACTACTTGTGGAAATGAAAATTAGTACAGGCACTATAGAAAACAGTATGGTGGTTCCTCAAAAAATGAAAAGTAGACCTACCATATGTTCTAGCAGTTCCATTTCTGGGTATATATCAAAGGAAATGAAATCAAGATCTCAAAGAGACTTTGCAACTCCCATATTCACTGCAGCATTATTCAGAATAGCTATGTTCTAGCTGTACCCATCTACAGACGGATAGGTAAGGAAGATATGTTTGTGTGTGTATATATATATATATTCCATCATATATATATGATGGAATATTATTCAGCCATGGAAAAGAAGGAACTCCCATTTGAGACAACTTGGATGCACATTGAGGACATTATGCTAAGTGAAATAAGCCAGACAGAATTGACTGATATTATATAATATTGTTTATGTATATAATATAAAAGAGCCAAATTCACAGAAACAGAAAAAATGGTGGTAGCTGCAAGGGGCTGGGAGGCATGTGGAGTAGAGAGATGTTGGTCATAGGGTACAAGCTTTCAATTAGAAAATGAATAAGTTCTGGAAATCCAATGTACATGGTGATTATAGCTAACAATACTGTATTGTATACTTGAAAGTTACTAAGACAGTGGATCTTAAATGTCCTCATTACAAAAAAGAAATGGTTGTTCAGTGAGGTAATGGTGTTAACTAGCACTGCTAAGGTAATCATTTTGCAGTATGTAAGTGTATCAAGTCATCACGTTGTACACCTTAAATTTACACAATGGTAGATGTCAATTATATCTCAATAAACCCGGGGAAAAATAAGGGACTCCTAAAAAAGAATAACAGCCCCAGAGAAATAAGGCACTGATAATGAAATGACAGGAACTGGGGCCATAATTTTGGTCAGAATTTTTTTTTGAAGATTTTATTTATTTATTTGACAGAGATCACAAATAGGCAGAGAGGCAGACAGAGAGAGAGGAGGGGAAGCAGGCTCCCCACCGAGCAGCGAGCCCGATGTGGGGCTCGATCCCAGGACCCTGGGATCATGACCTGAGCCGAAAACAGAGGCCTTAACCCACTGAGCCACCCAGGTGGCCCTTTGGTCAGAATTCTTAACTTCTGTCCCTTAAGTCATGCCACAGATCATTGTTTGAATCTTAGGAGAAAGCAGTTGTACGGTGCTTTTTATTTTTGGTTTTGGTTCATTCTCTTTATTTCAACAAGATAACGGTAAACGCTACAAGGTATAGTCTTTGATTTCCATCCTAGCTCACAAACCCTGGAGTCCATTCCCCAGTCTCCGTTCCCTCTTATTCTGGCCCCTTGCCCAGCTCTCCCTCTCCACCTCCCTATGTGTGGGGGAACTAAGTGAAGACAGACCGGCCAGGCTAATTTTTCCAAGGGTGAGCTCAACTTTGGATTTTAACTTTAAAGTAGAATCTGAAAATTTCCTTTAGGACAGTTTCCTGTTTTGGATCACAGTCTATTAATAATGCGTTGCCAGCAATAACTGAAGGAATCAAGTCTAGGTGGAAAAAGAGAGGAAAAGAGAGAACTCCTTCATTTACCATTTGAAACTTCAGCAAAGAGTGATTTATTCATATTTATTTCCTTAATACTCACCAGCTTGGCAAACATTTGTTGAGTGCCAACTGTGTACCAGGCACTTTCTCACAACCCTATGGATTAGAACTGTCACCTTATTTTATAGGTTAGAAAATTGAGGTACAGGGAGCTGAAGTGACCTGCCTCGGGTCACATCGTCGGTAAGATTTAAAATAGATTCTTTGGTCACCAAAGCTACTGTTTTTTCCATGAGCCTTGCAGCTGCCTCCCCACTTGGAGCTATTGAGGAGATGGCACTGTGAACTGTCAAAATACTAGCAAAGGTATATACTCTTGTCCATCAGATGATGGCATTTCATTGGTTTAATTTTACCAGCCTATTTATTTAGTGACATAAAATAAGTTAGTTCAGTATAGACAAAGGTCGGTGTTTTGGGGGCATCTTGCCCAATCAGGTTGAAATGCACTTTTAAAAATGTCTCCTTCAAAAACCAGTGTTTTACCTAATGTGGCAACCCTGGGAGCATTCCCACTGATGTCAGGAGAAAGAAAAGAATGTTCACTATTGCCACTATGATTTCACATTTCATTGGAGATATTAGCCAATCCAATTAGAGAAAAGAAAGAAATTAATGTTGTAAGAACTGGAGAGGAAGCGAGAAACCATTTCCATTCACATACAATATAACTGTCTGATATCTTTTTAAAAAAGATTTTATTTATTTGCCAGAGAGAGTAGAGGCAGGAGGAGATGAGCAGGCAGAGGGAGAGGGAGAAGCAGACTCCTCACTGAACAGTTCAAAAGTTTGGAATTCAGTTAAACTTGAATTTTATTGTATTATTTTTAAAAAGCTTTTATTTATTTATTGGACAAAGAGAGCATAAGCAGGGGGAACAGCAGAGGAAGAGGGAGAAGCAGGCTCCCCGCTGAGCAGGGAGCCCAGTGTGAAGCTTGATCCCAGGACCCTTGGATCATGACCTGAGCTGAAGGTAAATGCTTAACCCACTGAGCCACCCGGGTACCCCTTGTTGTCTGATATCTAAAAACTCAAGAATCAAATGAAAAATGACTACAAATATTCATCAAAAACGAATTATGTATTTTATGTTGACTAATATAACACAATTAAAAAAACAAAAAAGTTCAATATGTTAACAAGATAGAAAATTAAGGGGCGCCTGGGTGGCTCAGTGGGTTAAGCCGCTGCCTTCAGCTCAGGTCATGATCTCAGGGTCCTGGGATCGAGTCCCGCATCGGGCTCTCTGCTCAGCAGAGAGCCTGCTTCCTCCTCTCTCTCTCTCTGCCTGCCTCTCTGCCTACTTGTGATCTCTCTCTGTCAAATAAATAAATAAAATCTTAAAAAAAGATAGAAAATTAATATATAAAAATACCCTTCATATGTGCCAACAGCTTCCAGTTAGAAGACGGAACAGAAGAGAAGATCCCCATTTTAAAAAGCAACCACAAGGTATAAATACTTAGGAGTGAATGTATAAGAAATGCACAAAACCTATGTGAGGAATGCTTTTGAACACTTTTGATGTTCATTAGTTAAACCCATTAATCAATCCTGGTCTCACTAAAAACGACCAGACATATGCCTCTTGATGTGATGAAATACAAAGTATACAGTATCAACTATGAAGTCTCCTTACCAGAAAAGTTTGGATGGGAATCTCATCATGCATTTATAGCTACCTTCCATTTATAAGGAATATGTGTAGGATAACAAGTAAAATGACAACACAGTGAAGCAAGCTGACAGATCCAGAACACGGAATATTCCATAGGGCAATTGGCCAAGTTTCTTTAATCAAAGGCATTGAATGAGAGCAAGGGTACTGTTATAGATTAAAAGAAAATTAATAGATGTAACAATTAAATACAACATATGGAACTTGTTTAGATTCTGATTCAAACCAACCAATTGTTTAAAAAAAAATTTGAAACAGTTGGAGAAATTTGAATATGGCCTGGGTACAATATGACAAGAAAATTTTCTTAGTTGTGTTCATGGTCTTGGGGTTATATGAGAAGATGCCCCTATTTTTAAGAGATGAAGAGTAAGCATATGAAGGGAGTGAAATGACGTGATGTCTGGCATTTGCTTTAAAATAATTCCTAGGAGAGAAGCCTGGTTGGCTCAGGGGGTAGAGCATGTGACTCTTGGTCTCAAGGTTGTGAGTTCAAGCCCCAGGGTGGGTATAGAGATTACTTAAAAATAAAATCTTTTTTAAAAAATATTAACAATAATAACTCCTGGGAGGCAGACAGAGAGAAAAAATGGCAAAAAATTGAGAAAATTGACATACACACCCCATGAATGAGAAGACCTCCCATCTGAGATATACCAACTTTCCACAAGTAAATTTATCATTTTAACAAATTTTTAACAAGCTTGTATAGAAAAAATGAGTAAACAAGAAAAGCCAGGAAAACTCTGTAAATGAAGATCAATGCGGTGTAGAACAGCCTTGCTAGATATCAAAACATAGGCCAGAAGGGCACTTGGCTGGCTCAGTTGGTAGAGTGCGTGACTCTTGGTCTTAGGGTCTGAGTTCGCATAGAGATTACCCAAAAATCAATTAATTAGTTTAAAAACTTAAAAACAAAACAAAACACACTCTAGAGCCTCAAAAATTAAAACAATGTAAAAAACATTAAAACAGTGTGGAATTGGTGCATGAGCAGAAGAGAATAAAAATCTCTAAACAGGCCCAAATGTACATGGAAATTTAGTGTATGATAAAGGCATGGGGCACCTGGGTGGTGCAGTCAGTTAAGCATCTGACTCTTGGTTTCGGCTCAGGTCCTGATCTTAGCAGCTGGAGGTTGAGCCCCATATTGGGTTCTGCACTCAGCACAGAGTCTGCTCCAAATTGTCTCTCCCTCTCCCTCTGCCCCTACACCTGTGCTTGCTCTCTCTCTCTCTCTCTCTCTCAAATAAGTAAATAAATCTCTAAAAAATGTATGATAAAGGTAGATTTTCAAATAAAAGGGTTGAAAACAAACTTTCCAATCAATGACATCAGGACAATTAGGTAGCCATTCAGAAAAAAGGTGAAAGTTGATCCATAAGTCACATCATATATCAAGATAAAAAAAACCATAAAAGTACTAAAAGAAAACCTTGGAGTGAAGAAGACCTTTCTAACTATGACTGAAAATCTAGAGGCCATTTAGAAAATGAAAGACAAATTTCACAACACAAAAATCAAAAACTTGGGGGAGGAGTCAAGATGGCGGAGAAGTAGCAGGCT
Organism: Mustela erminea; assembly: GCF_009829155.1. Lineage (NCBI taxonomy): Eukaryota > Metazoa > Chordata > Mammalia > Carnivora > Mustelidae > Mustela > Mustela erminea. The sequence continues at coordinate 111,210,733 of NC_045635.1, read as the reverse complement.
GAAACTACATAAGGTAGCAGGAGATAAGCTAGACAGCTTATCAAATCATTGCAAACACCTACAAATCCAACGGGGGATTGAAGACAAGAAGAACAGCAATTTTAGAAACAGAAAATTGACCACTTTCTGAAAGGTAGGACCTGCAGAGAAGTGAATCCAAAGCAACGGGAAGATAGATCGTGGGGGGAGGGGCCAGCCCCCGGCAAGCAGCGGAGCAACAGAGCACAAAATCAGTACTTTTAAAAGTCTGCTCCACTGAGGGACATTGCTCTAGAGGCTAAACTGGGGTAAAGCCCACATGGGGTCAGCGTGGCCCCAGGTCCCGCGGGGTCACGGAAGGATCAGGGGTGTCTGAGTGTGACAGAGCTCGCAGGTATTAGAGTGGGGAAGCCGGCTAAAGAGACAGAGCCGAGGAGTGAGCTCTCAGCTCGGGGTTACCTTGAACAGGCCGCAGGCTGGGAGAGCTCTGAGAGTGGCCAGAGGCCAGGGAGACAGGAGTGATTGGGCACTATTCTCTGAGGGTGCACTGAGGAGTGGGGCCCCCAGCTCTCAGCTCCTCTGGGCCAGAGACTGGGAGGCTGCCATTTTCATTCCTGTCCTCCGGAACTCTACGGAAAGAGTTCATGGGACAAAAGCTCCCGAAAGCGAACCCGAGCGGATTACTTAGCCCGGCCCCTGGTAAGGGCGGTGCAATTCTGCCTCGGGCAAAGACACTTGAGAATCACTACAACAGGCCCCTCCCCCAGAAGATCGACAAGAAACCCTCTCTGGAGAAATAAAAGCCCTTTCTGGAGAAATAAAAGAACTAAAATCTAACCAAGTTGAAATTTAAAAAACTATTAATGAAGTGCAATAAAAAATGGAGGCTCTTACTGCTAGGATAAATGAGGCAGAAGAAAGAATTAGCAATATAGAAGACCAAATGACAGAGAATAAAGAAGCTGAGCAAAAGAGGGACAAACAGCTACTGGACCACAAGGGAAGAATTCGAGAGATTAGTGACAGCATAAGATGAAACAACATTAGAATAATTGGGATTCCAGAAGAAGAAGAGAGAGAGAGGGGAGAAGAAGGTATATTGGAGAGAATTATTGGAGAGAATTTCCCTAAAATGGCAAAGGGAACAAGCATCAAAATCCAGGAGGTGCAGAGAACCCCCCTCAAAATCAACAAGAATAGGTCTACATCCTGTCACTTAATAGCAAAATTTACAAGACTTAGTGACAAGGAGAAATCCTGAAAGCAGCCCAGGAAAAGAAGTCTGTAACATACAATGGTAAAAATATTAGATTGGCAGCTGACTTATCCACAGAGACCTGGCAGGCCAGAAAGAACTGGCATGATATATTCAGAGCACTAAATGAGAAAAACATGCAGCCAAGAATACTACATCCAGCTAGGCTATCATTGAAAATAGAAGGAGAGATAAAAAGCTTCCAGGACAAATAAAAACTGAAAGAATTTGCAAACACCAAACCAGCTTGACAGGAAATATTGAAAGGGGTCCTCTAAGCAAAGAGAAACCCTAAAAGTAGTAGATCAGAAAGGAACAGAGACAATATACAGTAATGGTCACCTTACAGACAGTACAGTGGCACCAAATTCATATCTCTCAATAGTTACCCTGAATGTTAATGGGCTAAATGCCGCAATCAAAAGACACAGGGTATCAGAATGGATAAAAAAACAAAACCCATCAATATGTTGCCTACAAGAAACTCATTTTAGACCTGAAGACACCTCCAGATTTAAAGTGAGGGGGTGGAAAGCAATTTACCATGTTAATGGACATCAGAAGAAAGGGGGGGGTTACAATCCTTATATCAGATCAACGAGATTTTAAGCCAAAGACTATAATAAGAGATGAGGAAGGACACTATATCATACTCAAGAGGTCTATCCAACAAGAAGATCTAACAGTTTTAAATATCTATGCCCCTAACGTGGGAGCAGCCAACTATATAAACCAATTAATAACAAAATCAAAGAAACACATCAACAATAATACAATAATAGTAAGGGACTTTAACACTCCCCCCACTGAAATGGACAGATCATCCAAGCAAAAGATCAACAAGGAAATAAAGGCCTTAAATGACACACTGGACCAGATGGACATCACAGATATATTCAGAACATTTCATCTCAAAGCAACAGAATACACATTCTTCTCTAGTGCACATGGAAATTTCTCCAGAATAGATCACATCCTGGGTCCTAAATCAGGTCTCAACCAGTATGAAAAGATTGGGATCATTCCCTCCATATTTTCAGACCACAATGCTCTGAACCTAGAACTCAATCACAAGAGGAAATTTGGAAAGAACACAAATACATGGAGACTAAACAGCATCCTTCTAAAGAGTGAATGGGTCAACCAGGAAATTAAAGAAGAATTGAAAAAATTCATGGAAACAAATGATAATGAAAACACAATAGTTCAAAATCTGTGGGACACAGCAAAGGTAGTCCTGAGAGGAAAATATATAGTGGTACAATCCTTTCTCAAGAAACAAGAAAGGTCTCAAATACACAATCTAACCCTACACCTAAAGGAGCTGGAGAAAGAACAAGAAAGAAAGCCTAAACCCAGCAGGAGAAGAGAAATAATAAAGATCAGAGCAGAAATCAATGAAATAGAAACAAACAAACAAACAAAAAAAACCCAATAGAACAAATCAACGAAACCAGGAGCTGGTTCCTTGAAAGAATTAATAAGATTGATAAACTCCTGGCCAGACTTATCAAAAAGAAAAGAGAAAGGACCCAAATAAATAAAATCATGAATGAAAGAGGAGAGATCACAACTAACACCAAAGAAATACAAACAATTATAAGAACATACTACGAGCAACTCTACGCCAAAAAATTTGACAATCTGGAAGAAATGGATGCATTCCTAGAGACATATAAACTAACACAACTGAACCAGGAAGAAATAGAATACCTGAACAGACCCATAACCAGTAAGGAGATTGAAACAGTCATCAAAAATCTCCAAACAAACAAAAGCCCAGGGCCAGACGGCTCCCCAGGGGAATTCTACCAAACATTTCAAGAAGTACTAATTCCTATTCTCCTGAAACTGTTCCAAAAAATAGAAATGGAAGGAAAACTTTCAAACTCATTTTATGAGGCCAGCATCATCTTGATCCCAAAACCAGGCAAGGATTCCATCAAAAAAGAGAATTACAGACCAATATCTTTGATGAACACAGATGCGAAAATTCTCATCAAAATACTAGCCAATAGGATTCAACAGTACATTAAAAGGATTATTCACCATGACCAAGTGGGATTTATTCCAGGGCTGCAAGGTTGGTTTGACATCCGCAAATTAATCAATGTGATACAACACATTAATAAAAGAAAGAACAAGAACCATATGATACTCTCAATGGATGTTGAAAAAGCATTTGACAAAGTACAGCATCCCTTCCTGATCAAAACTATTCAAAGTGTAGGGATAGAGGGCACATACCTCAATATCATCAAAGCCATTTATGAAAAACCCACCGCAAATATCATTCTCAATGGAGAAAAACTGAAAGCTTTTCTGCTAAGGTCAGGAACACGGCAGGGATGTCCATTATCACCACTGCTATTCAACATAGTACTAGAAGTCCTAGCCTCAGCAATCAGACAACAAAAGGAAATTAAAGGCATCCAAATCAGCAAAGAAGAAGTCAAACTATCACTCTTCGCAGATGATATGATACTATATGTGGAAAACCCAAAAGATTCCCCTCCAAAATTGCTAGAACTTGTACAGGAATTTAGTAAAGTGTCAGGATATAAAATCAATGCACAGAAATCAGTTGCATTTCTCTACACCAACAACAAGACAGAAGAAAGAGAAATTAAGGAGTCAATCCCATTTACAATTGCACCCAAAACTATAAGATACCTAACCAAAGAGGCACAGAATCTATACTCAGAAAACTATAAAGTACTTATGAAAGAAATTGAGGAAGACACAAAGAAATGGAAAAATGTTCCATGCTCATGGATTGGAAGAACAAATATTGTGAAAATGTCTATGCCACCTAAAGAAATCTACACATTTAATGCAATTCCTATCAAAATCCCACCCATTTTTTTCAAAGAAATGGAACAAATAATCCTAAAATTTATATGGAAAAGACCTCGAATAGCCAAAGGGATATTGAAAAGGAAAGCCAAAGTTGGTGGCATCACAATTCCAGACTTCAAGCTCGATTACAAAGCTGTCATCATCAAGACAGTATGGTACTGGCACAAAAACAGACACATAGATCAATGGAACAGAATAGAGAGCCCAGAAATAGACCCTCAACTCTATGGTCAACTAATCTTCGACAAAGCAGGAAAGAATGTCCAATGGAAAAAAGAGCCTCTTCAATAAATGGTGTTGGGAAAATTGGACAGCCACATGCAGAAAAATGAAATTGGACCATTTCCTTAAATATTTCCAAAAATAGACTCAAAATGGATGAAGGACCTCAATGTGAGAAAGGAATCCATCAAAATCCTTGAGGAGAACACAGGCAGCAACCTCTTCGACCTCAGCCGCAGCAACATCTTCCTAGGAACATCGCCAAAGGCAAGGAAGGGAAGCAACGGCAAAAATGAACTATTGGAATTTCATCAAGATCAAAAGCTTTTGCACAGCAAAAGAAACAGTTAACAAAACCAAAAGACAACGACAGAATGGGAGAAGATATTTGCAAATGACATATCAGATAAAGGGCCAGTGTCCAAAATCTATAAAGAACTTAGCAAACTCAACAGCCAAAGAACAAATAATCCAATCAAGAAATGGGCAGAAGACATGAACAGACATTTCTGCAAAGAAGACATCCAGATGGTCAACAGACACATGAAAAAGTGCTCCACATCACTTGGCATCAGGGAAATACAAATCAAAACCACAATAAGATATCACCTCACACCAGTCAGAATGGCTAAAATTAACAAGTCAGGAAAGGACAGATGCTGGCGAAGATGCAGAGAAAGGGGAACCCTCCTCCACTGTTGGTGGGAATGCAAGCTGGTGCAGCCACTCTGGAAAACAGCATGGAGGTTCCTCAAAAAGTTGAAAATAGAACTACCCTACGACCCAGCAATTGCACTACTGGGTATTTACCCTAAAGATACAAACATAGTGATCCGAAGGGGCACGTGCACCCGAATGTTTATAGCAGCAATGTCTACAATAGCCAAACTATAGAAAGAACCTAGATGTTCATCAACAGATGAATGGATAAAGAAGATGTGGTATTTATAACAATGGAATACTATGTAGCCATCAAAAGAAATGAAATCTTGCCATTTGCGATGACGTGGATGGAACTAGAGGGTATCATTCTTAGTGAAATAAGTCAGTTGGAGAAAGACAACTATCATATGATCTCCCTGATATGAGGAAGTGGAGATGCAACATTGGGGGTTTGGGGGGTAGGAGAAGAATAAATGAAACAAAATGGGATTGGGAGGGAGACAAACCATAAGTGACTCTTAATCTCACAAAACAAACAGGATTGCTGGGGGGAGGGGGGTCGGAAGAGGGGGGTTGGGTTATGGACACTGGGGAGGGTATGTCCTATGGTGAGCGCTGTGAAGTGTGTAAACCTGGTGATTCACAGACCTGTACCCCTGGGGATAAAAATACATTATATGTTTATAAAAAAATAATTAATTAATTAATTAAATTATTGATTAATTATTTAATTTTGAAAAGTCAAAAACTTGCCATGGCAAACAACACACCTACACCACAAGCAAAGTTGAAAGACAAAGGACGAATAGGGGACAATATTGGTAACTCACATCATGGGCAAAGAGCTAGTGTTAAAACAGTTCCTAGAGATTGAAGAGAAAAGGACAATAGTCAATATTTTAAAGAGGGTCTATGGAACTGTGTGAACAGAGAGTTCACACAAAAAGAAATCTAAACAGCCCTTAAGCACCTGAAAAGATGCTCAACTTCTCTCATAAAATGAAAAATTAAAATTCAGAGTTCAAACGGCACTGAGAGGGGGTCCTGCGTAGCGCAGTCAGTTGCGTGTCCAACTCATGATCTCAGGTTAGGAATCGATCATGAGTCATGAGTTCAAGCCCCACGTTGGGCTCTACCCTGGGCATGTATACTATTTAGAAAACAAAACAAAAAAAAAACTGGACTGAGATTCTTTTTCTTTTTCTCACTTATCAACTTGCAGAAACCCCAAAGTTTGACACCACACTCTGTCGGTGAGCCTGGAGAAAAGAAGCCCCGTCATACACTGTTGGTGGGACTGTGCCCTGCTACAACCCGTGTGTTAGTTTGGTAGGTCTCCCATCAGAGATGAGGTGGGTGGCTTACAACAACAGGAATTTACTTTCTCACCATTCCTGGAGGCTTGAAATCTGAGATTGAGGGGCCAGCAGGGTTGGTTCCTTCTGAGGCCAGTCTCCTTGGCTTGTAGGTGGCCATCTTCTCTCCCCCATGTCTTTTTTTTTTTTTTAAAGATTTTATTTATTTGACAGACGGAGATCACAAGTAGGCAGAGAGGCAGACAGAGAGAGAGAGAGAGGAGGAAGCAGGCTCCCTGCCGAGCAGCGAGCCCGATGTGGGGCTCGATCCCAGGACCCTGGGATCATGACCCGAGCTGAAGGCAGAGGCTTAACCCACTGTGCCACCCAGGCGCCCTTCTCCCCCATGTCTTCCATGGTCTTGCCCTTGTACGTGTGTGTGTCTTCATCTTCTCTACTTAGAAGGACACCAGTCAGATTGCATTAGGGCCCAACCTAATGGCCTTATTTCAGTTCCATTATTTCTTTATAGACCCTATCTCCAAATACAGCCACACTCCGAGAAACTGGGGGTTATGACTTCAACACATGAATTTAGGGGGATGCAATTCAACCCATAACAAGTTTATGGAGGAAAACTTTGAAATCGCTATCAAAATTACCAACATGTAACTCTTGCCCAGCCATCTTACTTCCAGTGAGTTATCCGACCGCTGTAGCTGCGCACATGTAAGATGACATACGGATGAGGATATTCGTTTCACCCTTGTTTATAATAGCCAAAGGTTGAAAACAACCCACGGCCACCGATGAGGAAACATTTGAATAAACTGTGTTTTACCTCCGTGGTGTAAAATCACAGAGCTGTCAATAGAAATGAGGAAGCTCTCTCCGTGCACGGCTAAAGCGACATACGAAGAAAAGGAAGACACGAAGCAGTGTAATAGCATGCTACCTACATAGAAGAAATATGTTCGGATGTGCTTGTACAGCATTTGCTTAAAGAAACACTGAAAGCTAAATAACTAACAGCAAAAAAACCCTAATAAAATTGGTTACTGATAGGGGTGCATGGGAAGCCCCCAGAACACGGGGGGCAGAGGGGAAAACAAAGCTTTTCAGTACATTCCCTTTCACATGGTTTTTGTTTCTAGATCATGTAAATTCAAGACAATTAAAGTCATTCTACATAAAGCTTCCTAGTTTGGCTATGAGCTTTCTAGTACCCTATGAGACTAAGGTGAGTACCTAATCCCTTGACTTTGGAGAAGAGCTGTTCTCAGTTTATTCAAGCTTCACCTCAGGATTTCAGACCGTGCTCTTGTGAAATAAAGAAAATCCCCAGGGGTTGCGAATGCTTTCTCTCTTTTTCTTTTCCTTTGAAGAAAGGAACTAGTTTCAGAGGGCTAGAGAGAGTCCAGTTGGATTTGATGTTGACCAAATAGACGAGATTGCCCAGATGCTATCGATCACCAGCGCGGTGCAGCACAAACGCCCTGCTGGGATGGGGGGGGCTGGGTGGGGGTGGGGGCCCCCAAGCGCACGGCATCCAGCTGGAGAAAGCCCCTCTTCCTGTCACAGCTCCCACAGCACTCCAAGCCTGCTTGCAGCCCAACGGCCTCGCCGAGAATGCTACATTTAAAAGTACAGTTTTTGGATGATTCCCAGAAGATTTTTGTGGTTGATGTAAGTGGAAATCACATTGCTATTATTCCTTTATTATTCATTCAATAGTGGTCATTTGTGGACAGCCCATTAGCCGGCGATGTTATGTCTTCTTTAGGACCAAATGAAGGAGGACTGTGGTTTTTAGCTTTGGAAAAAGAAATCTGTGCTTAATATCACAGTGTAGCTTGTGTTTTCCCATTAACCTTTCTTCTAGAACAGGTTCTCTTTCCTCAAGGGACAACAACAGCGAGTTTGGAAGAGATGCTAAATATTTGTAAAAAGACAAAGCAGCAATAACTTATTCGTCTTACCCTGAACGGTATTAGTGCTCACTGAAATAACTTGTGAGTCTCACCCCAGGAACATTTGTGGGGAGAAAAGTATGGTTGTGAGGGAAAGGAGAAGCCGAAGGCTACCCTCCTTTTCTGAAGGAAACCTGGGGGTTCGGCGGGGGGGGGGGGGGGTGTAGAATTATGCAGTCGTAATGAGAACTTCAGGAAGTAATGACAAGTATGAAGAGAAAAATAGGATAAGAGACTATTTAGTTTGATTTAGTACTTATAGTTCAGGGTTCTTAATATAATTCCTAGCTACGAGATGATTGCGTACAATTATACCTCATCTCTTCAAGGAAGAACAAATGTATTAAGCACATCATTTGGGGCTTGTCTTCCAGAATCTTAAGATTCGTACATTTTGATGTAAGGATTTATGTAGGAGCATTTTGAAATGTTCTGTGATTTTATTGGAACAAAAGATGCTATTTTGCTCTCATATTTATATTAGCTACTAACAAGGAACAAGCAGTTCATGTTCTTTGAAATTCGTACAAAACGCCGCTTGTTTTCTTTTATACACAAACTAACAACGGCTGTTGGGTGTGTGGGTAACCCATTTTTCAAATGAGTATTTCATTTTTATTTGAATCATGTGCTTCGTGGGTGATGACTTCATGGCTGTCTCTTCCTTTCACTTCTATTTGCAAAAGGCATTTCTAGGTCCACGGACCTGAATGATTTGTTTTTGTAGCACATAGCTTCCATTATAGGGATGAGGCATTTCCTAGTCTTTCTTGGAACTCTATTTAAAGGGTGGAAAATATCTTTTGAGTAGTTTATCCATTTGCAGGCTGGTGGTGTAGGCTCGTCGTGCTCCCGGACCTGAATGAGTGAGCTGGGAATTCAAAAGACATTGCTTTAGGCTAAGTTTTTAATAGAGATTTCAAGCGACTCAAAGAGAAATCTTTGACCAAAAATGACAGAAGAGCTTTCTGAATGTGTAGCTTAAATTCATATCCAGTTAAATGAGAGGGGGGGAGGGCGGGGGACAGAGCACCAGAGCTTTATAAAATTCACCTTCTGGGGAACGGGAACCAGTAACAGTAACTGGAAGCCAGCCTGACTTTGCTTCGAGTCGGTCTGTCTCTTTCCAGCTGCGGCACATTGTGTTCCTTGGGAAGATAATGGGAGAGATTTGATACCCAGCAATTCGGGTGTCAGAGCATCTGATCCCTTCTGCCCTGGGAAGGCTCCTCTGTAAGTAGCAATCGTGGTGTCTCCCAGAGTGGCAAGAGCACTGACGGCAGTCCCACGGGCAGCTTCGTCCCGAGGGGCGTGGAACCTTAACTTAGCATCCGTTCGTCCAACACCGTCTTTTCTCCTTAACGACGGGAGACTGATGAGAAGGGGGCGGTAATGATGCTGACGATGATGGTGGGGATGACGGCAACAGCATCGAGTCACGAGTGGCTAACACTTTAAAATAGATAAAGCAATCTCGCCTCCATTAGTTCCCTTGACCCTCCATTCCACCCTGTGAGGGAGGGTAGGGGGAAAGTTCATCGTTGCCCATTTTGCAAATTAACAGGTAAAGCCTCGGGAGCTGAAGTGACTTGTGCTAGATTACGCCGCAGATAAATACAGAGTGGGGACTTCCAATGCAGAAGTCTTCTCCACTAGTTCATACACAGTGTTCTATCTGGAAGGCTCATCTGTCAGTAGCCTTCTAGTCCTGTATTACTGCTCATGCACAGTATTTATTTTCTATTGCCCTCAAAGGTCATGCCTACAGTGAGCCTTTTATGACAATTGTAAACCAATGAGTAGGTCCTTCCTTCCTTACACATATTTGAGGAGTTATGAGAGAGAGTGGTTTCTAGAGGCCAGGAAGACCCTGGTGTGAATTTTTTTCGTTGACTCAGAAGCTTAAAAAGGTCCCTCAGGGGCACCTGGTTGGCTGTCAGTGGAACATGCAACTCCTGATCTCGGGGTTATGAGTTCGAGCCCCACATTAGATGAAGAGATTACTTAAAAATAAAATCTTTTTAAAAAGTCCCTCAATCCTATTAATAATTCCTTAAAATACACCCCTGCACCATACGTTGGGAGACTTCAAGTGGGAAAAGGGGGGGAAAGGCAACCTAAACATCCTCTTTCATTAGTACTAATATCATTTTTTTAAATATTTTATGTATTAATTTGAAAGAGAGAGTGGAAGTGTGAGTGGGAGGAGGGGCAGAGGGAGAGAGAGAGAGAAAGGAGAGAGGCGCAGACTCCTTACTGAGCACAGACCGCCCCCCCAGTCATGACCTGAACTGAAATCAAGAGCCCGAAGCTAAAAGTCTGAGTGCCCCAGGTGGCCCCATTAGTACTAATATCTAAAACAGGTGAAGAAATGCTTGGACCCATAGTAAAGAGAACCATTAACAGTGACAGAAAGCCACGCAGAAGGGCTTTTGGTAGCAAAGTTGAAGTCTCTAGAGGCATGGATCAGTCCCAGGGAGAACTGTTCTTTAAGATGGAATTTAAGAAAAGAATTGGCTGCACGGGGGAAAAGAATGGTGTCTTGAGCACTGGTGTTGATTTTATAGAAAGTAGCATGGTAGAAATACAACAAGGATGCATGCTCAGGTAGAATAATATCTCCCGGATGAGACTAACTGACATCCAGAACCCTCTGTTTTTTACTCCTACCCCCCCCAACATTATCTTGATATTTACAATTGGGATGCCAGTGGCACCATTTACAGTGGGACCGGGGACGCTAGGATCCCCCCTCAATTACATCTGATGCCGAGTGTCAGAAGAGTCCGATTTAAAGGAATCGGACCCGTGATGCTAATACCTGATGAGCTGATAGGGCAGCCATTTCCTCCAAGGCCCTGTCACTGAGACCTTCCAGTCACCCATTCATTCATTTAGTCTCTGTTCTGGCCCCTGAGACAGCCTGGCTCTTCGAAGTTTCTTTGCATATCTATACTTTGAGGTTCTATGTATTGATTTTATAGATGAACTCTCTGAAAATATTAGTCAAACTTTTCCTTTATGCATTTCCAAGAGTATTTGGGGCGATGCAGGGTAGATACAGGGTAGATACAGATACAATTCAGAATTGCTGGCATGTGCCTACTAAACTGTAATCCAATGAGGAAAAATGTGTTTAGTGATAAGAAACCCCATCTTACTTTTCAAGGTGTCATATTTATTTGATAAAATTGACCATTTTCAAATATCGACACCATCCCGAGTGTCGCCCTGATCCTTCAATGACAGAGAAGGACTCGATCTACAGAATGATGACGGGAGCAGACAGTCAGGAGGAGAAATGAAACAAGGTCATTACTTTTTAAAAATAATTTCAGATTTTAGTGTAAATTCAGTTTTGCCTCTTCAACATGAGGACCAGGACTCTTCGTGAGAGAAAAAGGGAGGATGAGACCAAAGCTGAGGCCTTCTGAGCTTTCAGAAAAAGTAGAGGAGGTCAGGTGTCCGGCTCGAGGCTGAATCATCCCAACACCCACAGGTGCCAGGTGCAGTTGTGTCCTTGGAGGCTGACCTTCCTTTAAGCCTAATGTTTGTTTATCTCTGGGTTAGACCGTGATTTCAAGGTAAATAATCCCATCACCATATCTGACAAATTTCTGTCTGATATCTTGCCCACCTCCCTGCACCCCACTCCCTGAACCTGACACAGTTCTACCTTGGTAGAAGCATGGTGGAGGGGAAGAAAAGCTGTTGTTGGTGAATTTCCAAAAGCACACTTTGTTTCAATGGTTTCTAGAACCCAAAGTCCAAAGAAGAGGTTTGAAACCTCTCAGATCTTACATTTTACCCAATTGCTAAGTGACAGCATTGACCACTGCACTGGGTACCTCGTGGCTTACCCAGGGAGAGAAGGTAACGAGTCAGCTTACCTCAATCCCTTGGGAACCCCTCAAAAGGCCACCGGGCCTCATGCTCTGGAAGAGGCAGAGGGGAGGCCGTGCCAGGACTAAGCACTATTCAAGCTAAATAAGAAAGCAAAGAACTGTCCAGGAATTTTTCTTTTTTTTGGTAGTGGTATTTACCTCTGGTTGTTTGTCCAGGAGGTGGTTTTTCAATTTATAATGATGAGGGATCTTTTGTACCTCTGTCAACAGTTAGATGTTATATGTCAATAGACATGCCACCCCTTCCTAAGGCAAAGCTTTGCAAACTCCCAATGAGATGGAATTGCGCCAGTGTAAGTAGAATGTACCTGGATTTAGGGCTACAAGAACTGCATGGTTTTAGTGTGTAATCTTGGTCCAGTCACTTAACCCCTTAACTCCCTGAGCTGTTGTGAGAAGTCATAGAAATTATATAATGTGCATTTGGAATCTCATAAAACAGGGTAAATTAGACTCTGCCCCTTATAAGCTGTGTGGCCTTGGGCAAGTCACTTGGCCTATCTGAAACTGAGTTCTGTCAACTCTGAAAACTTGGACTGGGGCGCCCGGGTTGCTCAGTCGGTTAAGCAGCGGCCTTCAGCTCAGGTCATGACCTGAGGATCCTGGGCTCAAGACTCCTGTTGGGCTGCCTGATCGGCGGGGAGCCTGCTTCTCCCTCTCCCTCTGCCCTTCCCCCCTGATCGTGCTCACTCTCTACATGCTGGAGGTGCCAGGGAGAGTCTGGATGATAGTTTCAAGTTCAGTGGTGCCAATGTTAGTCAGCCTCTGTGCTAACCCATACTGCCCACTATCACAGTATTCCAGCCTGATAGGGAATGGTGGAGACAGGAAGGACGGATACAGAGATGCTAATGAGGTAGAATTTCTAGAAGCAAATGATGCTGGTCCGGATACAGGAGATGACCTTCAAATTCCTGCCTCAGGCCACCAGTTGCATGGGGGCCCCATTCACCAAGATGAAGAACAGAATGAAAGGAGCATGTTTAGGGTGGGCAATAATGAGTTCTGTTTGGATTTATCGATGGAGTTATGGAAAGAAAGAGTTCTGGTCCCAGCCCTGGCAGCCTTAAGCAGAGGAACGTCATGATCTCGGGGTGAGTCCCCTTAGCTCTCTGGGATAATCATAGCACCTACCTCATGAAGTCGCTGTGAAGACAAATGAAATGACCAGATTCCTGACCCAAAGTACAGAGTCAAAGCATGTTAATTCTGCACCCCCACCCAGCCCTTGCTTACAGACCTTTGGACTTCTACACTTGGCAAATCGACAGGGATCAGCCCTGATTTTACAGCCTACCTCCAGGCAAATAACTCTTTCCCCAGGTCTGCCTTCCTCTGGGACTTCCTGGGGTTAATTTATCCTGCCTTTCTAGCAGTTTGCCCTTTGCTTAGTCAGCATCCCCTGTGGGGGAGGGGATTTGCTCTTCCCCCTGGAACCATTAATCCTGGGAGGGTCCCTAAGAACTGTCTAGAGTTACCTAAAATAATGTTAGGCTTCCTTTAAGGAAGCAGATGGAAATTGCCAAACCCTTTGTGTTTACCTACATTTTAAATTAGTCTGTGGTCACTACTCATAGTAATGCTAAGGTAGTTAATCATGATAACAGTACCCCTGGCTAATAACCACAGATCTGATATATTCACAGCCTACGTTGTATGTATGTTTTGCTTGGACTATCGCGTGTAATTTTTACACAAATCAACGAAGGAGCACTGTCTAGGGTAATTATATAACTCTCTGTTGTAGTGGGTTTTCTCATCTGTAAAATGAGGATAACATTAGTTAGCCACTCCACAGGATTGCTACAAAGGTTGGATGAATTAATACACATGAAACACTTAGAACAACACCAGTAAGTGCTATAAAAGTGTTTGCCACACCAATGCCTTATGGAACCTGGCTCCAAATTTAGATGGTGAACACATGTACTGATATTTATGTCCAAGCAGGAGGAAGGTTTGGAATGAGGATAAGGCCTGGACTATTATTATAAAAATAATAAAAGTCCCCAATTTACAAGCATGTAAAGTGAGGTACAGAGAGGTCAACTTAGGCAAGGTCACTGTGCTGTTTAAGTTCATGGGTGAGCCAGGGTTCAAGCCCCAGTCCGCGTAGCTTGAAAACCTTGGCTTGTCATTCTTTAGGTGGTAGGTTTACGGCTCAAGCGGAATCACTCTAGGTTTGGTTTAGGGCTCAAGTCGGGGTGTGGGGGGGGGTCGCTGTAGGTGTGGTTTACAGCTCAAGTGGGGTCACTGTAGGAGTCGTGAAGCTTCCTGGTTTTCCGGAACCTCGTGATGTACCCTCTAGTTCGGAGCAGCCTGGCCCAGGCAGGCGTTCCATCGGTGCCAGATGACAGACTGCCTGTCTCAACTCATACCACGCCATGCCTGTGCAAAGAACTCCGAGGAGCATCCAAACCACGTCAGAAAAACTATCCTGCAATCTTCATAGCATCCCAGCCTAGCCAATGGAGGCCGTTTCTTTGCCAGGGATTTATTTGTCATTACAGGGGGCCCCAGCTGCCTGATGAATGCCTTTGTTTAAACTACTGAGTTTGCTTTGCCCCTCATAGCCTAAGGTTTGTTGATTCAGAGAATAAATTGAACTGAAAAAGAAAGAAAGTGCTTGTGCTTCGTCTGGCCCGGGGCCAGGCTGAGCAGCAGGCCAAGAGGGGTTTAGGTGCTGCCCCGCCCACTCCTTTAGGGGCCCCGGGCCTTCTGCTGTCACCTGGCTGCCAGCCTTCCCTCTAGATGCTGCATCTCAGAGAAGAGGCCTGAACTCAAGCCTCCCACCCCCCCTGCTTGCTGCCGGCCCCTCTCCCCGCATCCCTGCATCTGAAAGGAGGAGGGAACCTGAACTCCAGAGCGCTGGAGGCACTGGGGGCGGGAACTGGGAACTGTTTCTGGAGCGGGTGGGTGGTGGTTGGGTGCTCCTTCAAGTCTGCACTCGTGGGAATCTCTGCAAAGAGTTTCAGTGAGTTGGGGCTTTGCCACTCCACCTCTCATCCGGGTGCAAGGTCCGGCCCACCGTGTGTACCACCCCCGCCCCATCTCAGGGAGGACTAGCCTAGGCTTCCCGCCCCGCAGCTAAAGCCCTCTGGGGGCTTCTCTGAATGCAACGCTAAAGGGCAAGATTCCCCTGAATTCTGTAGGATTTTCTCTCTTTCTTTCAAATGCCCTTGACCGCGCAGTTGCATTATCGGCCTGTCACGAATCCGAACCTATTATGCGAATAAGAGCTCAGCCCTCACGGGCGCTTTAAGCCAAGGCTGTTGTCAATTGCACCCATAGCAATTCTTCGAATTGCCAGTGCCATCTGGGGATCAAAAGGGGACGGCCTGAGGAGCAGAACCACCTGTGAGGTGGCGTGACTGAGCCAGCAATTCCTTAAAAGGACCCGGGGCCTGTCCTCCCAGCTGCTGAGAGCAGTGCTGGCCTTCGGGAGACGAAACACTTTTTCCCAGACTGTCAGATCTGGAAGAACATTCGGTTAGACCAGTTCTACCGTGGGAGAGATCCACCCTTAGCTGATCGTTTGCACCTGGGGAGGTCCTGGGGGATTGGCCAATCAAGTGTCTAGGCGAGGCAGCGGGGAAGATCTGCAAAGCTCAGGAAGAATGGAAGGTGACAGGCGTTCAGGGGGGCACTTCTCCGGGGGCTGTGGAACTCTCTGATGTAGAACTTGTCTGTTCTAAACACAGCTGCTCTGCAAAAGCTGCAATTATTTACCCCCACAGGATCTTATTCCAGCTCTCTTTGCTCTATTCCCTGTCTTCTCCTTTAACCACTTCCTCCTTCTCTTCGGGGTCCAAGGTGTGGGGCCAGAGAGGGGTGGTCTGTCTGGGTGAGCTGACCCCAGGCCCTGGAAGCAGTTAGAAGCAGTTAGACACGGCACCTCACCACTAATCGCCGGGCTTAGCTGTCTTAAACAAAAGGTCCTTTGTCCTCTGAGATTCGTTCTATGATTATGAAATTCACCTTTCAACAGACTTGAACAAAGACAAAGTTTCTCCAGAATTTTACACCAGAACGTTTTAAGTGATTGCAAAAGATCCATCACAAAGTTACTGTCAATTGCCTTTGGTGCTCTGAGATACCATTTCCTGACCTGTGTTCCAGGAATTTCCACTTACATTATGCCATTCAATTGTGAGTTAATAAGTGTGGTAAATAGGTATGATTACACGACTTCGTTCATTCATCAGTCAGTTGACAAGTTCTTAGGAGCCTTCCCTGCGTCCGTGCACCGTGTTGGCTACTGAGGATGCAGAGAAAAGTAAGAAATAGTGCGTGACCTCAAAGACTCATGGAAGAGCGAGAAATGCAAACAGGTACCCACACTACAGTGTGACATATGCAAATGACAGCAGCAAGGATGGTGTTTGAATGGCACAAAAGAAGAGGGGCAACTAACCCAGACCAAAGTGTGAGAGTTGAGGGGTCGGTCAGAAAGGTTTCCTTGACGGAGATGATCTCTGTCTTAAGCCATCATGATTAGTACTAATTACTGCGCGACGGAGAGGGAGTTGGACTAGAGTTGAAGGTTGGTCCAGACAAAGGGAGAAACACAGGGAAAGGCCCGGGGAGGAGCTCAGTCTGACCGGATCCTGCAGCGGAGGGCAGAGGGTTCTCTGAGAGCCATGAGAGGCAGAGATGAGTTAGGAGAGAAAAGCATGGGCCAAGTCATACAAAGGGATGTTTCAAATGAAGAAACTAAGGTTCAACAAGGTTAAAAAGGAGCCCAAGTTCATACAACTGCAAGTAAGTACTTGTGTTGACTGTAGAGCTCCCCCTCCTTTCCCTACAGCCTGCTGCCTCCAGACTTCCCAGCAGCAAGTCTGGGTTCTCAAAGTGCTTTCGCTGCTTTACCCAGCAAGGGCGACGCCACCATGATCTTTTTCACGATTTGTATTTGTATTTCGGTATTTAATTAAAATCTGATACAGAAGTTAAACTCTCTAATATTTCACTGAAAGTCCCAGACAAGGTGGGATCGGGAGGGAGACAAACCACAAGAGACTCTTAATCTCACAAAACAATCTGAGGGTTGCGGGGTGAGGGGGGGGGGAGGGGGGGGTATGGACTTTGGGGAGGGTATGTGCTATGGTCAGTGCTGTGAAGTGTGTAAGCCTGACGATTCACAGACCTGTACCCCGGGGGCTACTAATATATTATATATTAATAAAAATAATTAATTAAAAAAAAGAAAGTCTCAGACAAAAATAAGACAAACAGCCAACAAGGCAACCTAAATAAGCCGAGGAACTCTACTGCTGGATAAATGTCTCCTAAGGAATGATTAAGGTTGTGTTCCAAGATGGAGGTACATCTTCATAGTGTTTGCAATAGCTAACAGGAGGAAACGATGTATGTGTCCATCATGTAGGTGGTTTCCTATACAGTAACCAAGGATGGTATTCAGTTTTTTTATATAAGATTTTATTTTTAAATAATCTCTACACCCAACGTGGGGCTCGAATTTATAACACAAAGATCAAGAGTTGCATGCTCTACCAGGCGAGGCAGCCAGGCGCCCCTACTAATGATGATATTTATAATATAATGCTAACTTTTTAAAAATCTAGTGACCAGAAAGTGTTATTATATCACGTGAATTGGGAATTATCTGGAAAGCTTTACCCTAAGGTCCTAATACTGTCTGTCTTTTGATGGATGAGATTATAAATACTTTATTTCTTCCTCTTGCTTTTCTGCTTCTCTTTTACACTGCTTTTTTAATGAGCATATTTTGATTCTGAATGAGGAGGGGAGAAGAACCCTCAAAAACAATGAAAAGGGGGGGGCACCTGGGTGACTCTGTGGGTTAAAGCCTCTGCCTTCAGCTCAGGTCATGATCCCGGTGTCCTGGGATCGAGCCCCGCATCGGGTTCTCTGCTCCATGCAGGGCCTGCTTCCTCTTCTCTCTCTGCCTGCCTCTCTGCCTACTTGTGATCTCTGTCAAATGAATAAAATCTTTAAAAAAAGAAAAATGAAAAGGGGCTGCCTGGGGGCTCAGTTAAGTGTCCAACTCTTGATCCCAGCTCAGGTCTTGATCTCAGGATGGTGAATTCAAGTCCCACGTTGGGCCCAGCGCGTAAAAGAAACTTAAAAAGAAAACAATGAAAAGAAACTTCATTTCTATAATAATGGTGCTGTATGAGGTCCATTTCCCTCATAAGCAATCAAATTAGGGGACTTCTTTCAAAATGGCTGGGTCACATGTTCCAATCTGCTCACACCCACACCTGCCTCAAAGTATCAACCCCATTGCCAGTAGTCCACAGTTACTACTCAACTCCTTTCCAATCTAAAAAGTAATCATAAAAGCTAATACACATCACAAGAACATTTATTATGTACTAGGCACTAGTATCAGTATTTTACACATATTAGCTCATTGAAATCCTCGGTGAAATAGATGCTATTAATATCCCCATTTGACAGATGAGCAATCTGGGCAGAGAAGTATAGTGAGTGATTGAAACAGAATTTGCACGGGACCTCTGGGTTAAGAACTCATTCAGTTGACCACCATATCCAGTCTTTACAGTTTGTCTTTCAGGAGTCACTGTGTTGGTGTTATCTTGGTATTGATGCCTCCTCAGTGGTTAGGGCTTGTGTGTGTGCTCGGAGAGGTGATGCACAAAACCAGCTCAGCAGCTTCAGGGGAAACTGACTTGGGGTAAGCAGGACCTGACATAGCTATCAGGGGCTTTCGTGGGACAGATGGACAATGGAAACGGTTCTCACAAATGGACAGGGTTAGAGAGACAAGGTTTAGGGTGTCTGAGAATTACATGAGGCAATCAGGATAGGTCGTTCTTTGGGGCTCAGTGTTGTGGGGGGTATGCTTCCAAAAGGGCACCGTTAGTTGTCTTAATCTGGTGAAGTCAGAGACTGTCTGTAGTATATGGTCAGCACCAGCCTGGAAACATAGTAGATGCTCAAAAACTATCCGCTGAAGCAATGAAAGAATGAATTGTCTTCTTGTTCTCAGCTGCCAGGCAGCTAATCCCTGCTCCGATGAGCTCACTGATAAAATGTCAGGTAAGAAAACCTTCTAGGAAATCAGGTCTTAAGTCAGGGGGGATGTGGAACAAACCTTTCATATACTACAGTAACAAAATTTCCCTGGACTAAACCTGCACCCAGGTAAAACCATGTGGTCACGGGAAACCGTCACTGACTGCCAGAGATGAGAAATGCTATGATTGGGCTTCTCCAAAGTTCAACAAAGGAGAGGTCGTGTCCTCTCCTGATAGCCTGCATAAGCTCTCCAAGTCTGTTTGGAGATGCCACCAACATGCCTGTTCGATTCCACATTTGTAGGAATGTGGGGTAGAGCCTCCTCAGCCGGGACGAGCAGATGTCAAGTTCAACATTCAGAAAGGAGGAGTATTTTTGGTTTTGATTTATAAACATCAATGAGTCAACTTCACCAGATCCTTCTGCACAGATAATCGCACCTAAGAAATAAGGAGCAAGATATGGGAGTGTGGGATTTGGGATTGTGCAACTAATTTTAAGACCCAAAGGTTAATATCTCTTGGGACCCCCGTTTCCCACTGAGGATGGCTGGTGACAATTCCTGCCGCTACTTCCTTCCCAGCTTCCCCCAGTTCTACATTTTGCAAGTGAAACCAGGCTTTGTCTTTCTTTCTTGAATGCTAGAACTTTAGAGGTCCAGTAGTTAAAAATATATATGAATGCAAATTGTTCTGGGCTTGGCCGTGCTTGTCCCTGCGTGCAGTAAGAGAATCCCAGACAACCGCTTTGAGTTAGGCTGCACATCCCAGCGACAACAGATCTGCCATATTGAAATAGCCCGGAGGAGGGAGGATGGCAGAGGTCTGCAAACCTGGTATCAGCCCCCGACTAAGTCCGACTGAGAAGAATATGTAACCACCAGGCTTTGGGTTGGCAGAGCCCAGGTTGCCGCAAGACCCACATGTATGGGTGAGTCAGCACTCAGGACTTGGATGGCTATACGCAGGGCAGACTAGCAGGAAAGGGGCAGAATGCAGCCCGCAGGCCCAGGAGTTCGGTGATACCGCTAAGCCACGGGCTCAGCAAATCTCACCTGTGTGCATGATGCAAGGTGAAGATCAAGCAAGAGGAGGGCGGAGCCTGGTGGAACCTAGCCAGCTGCCACGGCGGGAGCCAGCAGCAAACGGCAGCAGCCCAAGTCAGAGACTAGGTGAGTGAGAGTCAGGAACTCAGACAGACGTCTAAGTAGGGAAAGAGGAACAAAACTTTGAGGGTGGAGCTTGGCAAGATGCCAAGTTGGGTCTGAGTCAGGAGCCCCTTACTTGCTTCTGGCTGCAGGGCAGAGCTGGTCTCTTGGTGTAGTCCGCAGGTGTCGAAAAAGCCAGCACACCTGGCTAACGTGGGGGTGTTGACGGGGTGTGGGGACAAGACGATCGGTGGCAGGGAAATTAGCCTGAGTGATAGTTCATATGACCTCACGTCTTGCTAATCAGTTAGAAGCCCTTAGAAATTCATTATTATTTTTCCACTTTCACATCCAGCTTTAATACGTGATAAGACATACATTCGTTATGGAAAGATTGGAAAATTCTGGCAACAAAAAGAAAAAAGTAAAATCCCAATAAAACTCCACCGCCTAGATTTTTAACATTTTGGTATATATTTTATACACTGATCTACTATGTTCTTAGGGATCCCCAAACTTCACATGTGCCTCCCCCACTCCATTTAGTTTGGCAGACTTTTCTGAATATATTTTTAAAAGATTCTCTGTTCAGACAGCACAGCTTCTCCACAGTAACCTTAATACGTTGTGTTTCGTGGCCTCTTATTAAGTAGATGTTTTAAAAGGCATTATTCTTTAATGGCTTCTTTATAGAGTTTCTGTGAAATTCACAACCTGTCAGAACAGAGTGGCTTCCAACCAGTTCAGAGCCCCGCTGGGCGACATACTGAGCACTCTTTCTAAAGGCAATAAAACTAATTCAAGGAAGGAAGAGACAGAAATGGAGAGACGTTGGAGTTGTAAGCAGCACAGAAACAGGAGTCAACAGTACAGTCAAAAGGTGAGAAAAGATGAGGTTAGGAGAAAAGAGTGACCATGAAAGGGAAGAGTGGATCAAAGGAAGACGTTTTGGGTGTTTATCTCTTTCTTGTCCACCATGGACAGCCTGGTGTAATGCAATGGGCTCTGCTTTTATTTTTTTTTTTTTTTAAGATTTTATTTATTTACTTGAGAGAGAAAGAGAGAGCACATGGTCAGGGGGGAGGGATAGAGGAAGAGGGAAGAGCAGACTCCCCGCTGAGCAGGGAGCTGGATGTGGGATTCGATCCCAGGACCTGGAGATCATGACCTAAGCCGAAGGCAGACACTTAACCAACTGGGTCCCCCAGGTGCCCCCAACCCAGTTTTGCTTTTAACCTGCGGAAAGCCCTTGGGCGAGTCTCTTCCTTGCTCTAGATCCAAATCTCCTCACTTAGCAAACGAAGGGGCCAGACTACATGACATCTGATGGTCTCTCTTGTGCCCTGCGTGTCCCGTATTGCTGCATACATACAGAATGTTTTATCGAATTCAGATTTAAAGAAAACTCCTGCTAGCATTTGGAATCTGGTTGTGCATCACACACACCACACGGGTTTAGTGCTAAAGCATTACATGGAAACAAACAATTATCATTGTTTTAATTACCCGGAGTAGCTAGCAATTTCGACAAGACTCGGGAGCACTGTCTTGAGAACGCTATTATTACCCTGTCACTTTTCAACAGCCTTTCCAACATAGGCATGGTAATAACAGTGTCCCAGGAGTGGGGGCAAGATTGCTATTAGAGTGGTACTCTTGGGTTTTTTTTTTTTCTTTTTATTCCTTTAGTACGAAGGCTAACTCTGAGCACTGAGACACCATCCAGCAAAGAGTGTGAATCAGTTGCAACCTGTCTAGATCATTGCCAGGCCTCCGTAAGGCCTCAGGCAATAACACCAACCATTTTCTGGTAGCTTCAAAAAGGTGTCTGCCAGAAAGTACCTATCAGGTACTAGACTAGCTCTCTGTCTCCAGAGTTCTCTCCCGAACTTGGTTTGGTCAGTATCAATACGGCCGGTAAAGAGGGCGGCAGTCAGGCGGCCACTCACTTTGATTCTCCTTGATTCTCCCGGACGGCTCCCTGCCGGGGCCGCCACGTGGGCTGGAAATCTTTCTGAGCACTTAATCTTAAACAACGTTAAGCGCCCATCTATCACACACGCAGTACTCTGAACTGCCTTGTGTTCTCAGAAATGAAACAAAACCCACTTGTAGCTTGGTGTGAAGGTCACACATGCACAAGCAAATACAAGGGGCGTTCTCTCCGTTTAGCCCCACCAGGAAATCGTAAGTACCCAGTTAAACTGTGCTTCCCTCCAGGGTTTATGGCTGAGCCTCTGTGCTCCTTGGAAAAGGCCTTGGTTGACTTCCTACTTATTCTCTGCTCTTTGATGTGTCTAACTGCACCTTGCTCTCCACCGGATGCCTGCAGAGAGCACTCCGTTTTAGAATGAATGGCTGCTACCTGGAAATCAGCCTCTCAGTGGTTCTTTCTTTTTACCAGGAGTTCAACCTCCCACAGAAGGGTTACAGCATAGCCAATCATTTCTTCTGCCTTGCCCTGAAGGAGCTCCATTTCCTAGGTTCCTGGGGAGTTTACCTAGTGCATACTCTGAAATCATGTTCAATTTCTTTCTTAGAAAACTGGTTGCGTCTGACTCCATGGGTAAATGTGTGAGACATGGGCTTATCTGTTTTATTTTATTTTTTATTTTTTGCAACTTCAGGTTATTTGCATTTTTAAAAAAGGTTTTATTTATTTGACAGAGAGATAGACCCAGAGATCATGACCCGAGTGGAAAGCAGAAGCTTAACTGACTGAGCCACCCAGTCACCCCAGGATATTTTCAGTTTTAAGGAAAAGTGAAACAGCCTTTTAAAAGGGGCCATCTCAGGGTTTAATCCCTAAGGGGTTCTGAGATTTTTTTGGATATAGCCTGTGCATGACAGGGAAACAAAAAGATTTACCTCTGGAGGGACCCACACTCTCTGTAAATGAGATGTATGCCTGTTGCTGTTCATAAACAAAGAGCTAGACTGAGGTGAAGGAGGGTTTTCCATCATTGAAACTAAACCAGCGTCACTGAAAACACTCTAGCCCTGGATCTGTACCAAATGGTACCCAAGTCCAGAAGTATCTCCAGACTATTCTACTCAGTACAAATCACATACTCTTACTAGAGTGCCTTTGTGGTTCTGGGTTCTGAAATGCCATTCGGAGTTCGGTACATGAAGAGGAAAAGGAGAGATGGAAATTAGCCATCAGGTTGGCCAGAAGGGACTACCTCACAGTCGTCTACATAAAGATGCCGAGTGGCAATGTGCTTATACTATCCTGGACAGACCTGATTCTCAGCCAGTTACAGAGCGGGTGACTGGGGTAAGTTGCAAATGGGATAATACGTAAGAAAGCTCTCAGGTGCATCATAAAAGACCAGGAAAAAAAATTTCCAAGTGGATGACCTTAGAAGGAATCAGTGAGAACTTCAGAAACAGAGTGTCAAGGTCACCTGGGTGGCTCAGTGGGTTAAGCATCTGCCTTTGGCTCTGGTCATGATGCCAGGGTCCTGGGATCGAGCTTCGCATTAGGCTCCCTGCTCAGCGAGGAGCCTGCTTCTCCCTTTACCTCTGTGTGCCGCTCCCTCTGCTTGTGCTCTCTCTGTCAAATAAAGAAGTAAAATCTTTTAAAAGAGAGAGAGAGAGAGACGGAGTGTCAAGAAG
Organism: Mustela erminea; assembly: GCF_009829155.1. Lineage (NCBI taxonomy): Eukaryota > Metazoa > Chordata > Mammalia > Carnivora > Mustelidae > Mustela > Mustela erminea. The sequence continues at coordinate 111,186,791 of NC_045635.1, read as the reverse complement.
ATGTTTTGTAAGTGTACATCAGCAGAAAATTTGGGTATGACAAACCATGATTTTCTGAGTGTCCAAGGAGGGGCTCAAGTATGTGCAGACATTGGTGAGGAATGTTCCCAGCATCCCCACTCTCAGATAGGTGGGTCTGGGCAGAATTCAGTGGCGAGGAGTGGTGGGAAGTGACGGAGGCAAGCTTTGGGGCGGGGGGGCGGTAGCCCCTTGTTGTGCATGTGGTCGGTGAGGCACCCGGCAAAGACACAGATGTCAGGAAAGAGCAGGGTGATGCAGAAGGGCGAATAAAAGGCAGCAGAAGCTCGGCCATGGTTGATGCAAACTCTGGCCCTGGCTGAGAGCAAAAGGGGGGCAAGTGAAGGGAACACCAGGACCTCCAGGCCTCCCACTCTCCCTGACCTCCCCAGCCCCACCGCACTGGCCGCGGACACGTGTCTCATACCTCACCTCCTTGGCTGCCAATGTCCAGGCCACCATCTCTCTTCTCTCACCCAAGCTGTGGAAGGAGCCCCCACCCCGGCTCCGCCTGTTGCCTCTTTTGCCCCCCACTCCCTCTGTTCCTTACACCCTCATCCTGCAAGGTGTTGGTAACAGAGCAGCAGAAGGACCAGTCTCACCTGGGAAATTGCGAGAAGTGCAGATTCTCAGGCCCCTCCTCCCACCCATCGAATCGCAATCTGTATTTTAACTAGATCCCCAGGTGATTCATATGCACTTTACAGTTTGGTAGCCTCTGCCCTAACCACTGTCCAGACGGTGCTCCGGAAACCCAGCTCTGACCATGTCAATTTCCACTTAAAGTCATTCAGCGATCCCCACCTCGAGCCTCGCCTTCCGGTTTATGGCTTCCCCTGGCACAAAAGGCCCATCTTGGTAAGGCTCCCACCCACTTTTGCAGTCCCCGTGTCTCAATTTCTCCCTTCCGAACACCTCACTGCTAACAGTTTCGTTCACACCAGGCTTTCTAGGCTCTTCCTCTGACAGCCTTCTCTTATCCTCCTCTTCACCTGGCTAACTCCAACTCTTGCTTTCTGTCTTGGGTTAGGTGTCCACTCCAATCGGAATCCATCGTGCTATGCCCTTTCCCATCTTTCTGGGTTAGGGGCCCATTGGATGTGATCTTTTATTACCCTCTGCTTACATGCTGCCACAAGGGCACTTAGCCCCAGCTACTGCGATTACCTGTTGAAGTGCCTGACTGGCCTGCCAGCCTGTTCTGTATTCCTTCATGGTAATGCCTGTGTCCAGTTCACCTCAGGATCCCTGGAGCCCCATAAAGTACCTGGCACAGAGCAGGTGCTCAGTAATGTGTGTTACATTGACAAGACGGGAGAAAGGTCACAAAAGAATAAAGGCATACATAAAAGGACCAAGGTAAGGGCGTGAGAAGTAAGCCCGGAGTTGGGGCCAGGGGAAGGGGGATGATTACAATAGAAAAAAAAAAGGATTGGGTAAAGAGACTAGAGAATGGAGAAAAACATGCTAAAGGGGAGGTGAGGGATTAGCTTTTAGAGGGTTTATTAAGGAGAAGGCTAAGACTGATGAAGGCATTCTCTTCCTGTCTTTTTTTTTTTTTTTTTTTTTTTTTTGCGAGGCTGTTCTGTGGAGTCAGAGGGTTAACAGTCCCCAAAGGAAACTCATTCACTTGCCAATGAAGGTCTGATCCACTGGCACTGGCCTCTATGACACCTACATTTACGTGGGTGATCCTTAATATTCCGGATCTTGAATATTCAGTGCCACCCTCATCAAACCAGACCCCTTGGGGGGCACCTGGGTGGCTCAGATGGCTAAGCAACTGTCTTCTGCTCAGGTCATGATCTCAAGATCCTGGGAGTGAGTCCCGCATCAGGCTCCCTGCTCAGCGGGGAGTCTGCTTCTCCCTCTGACCCTCTCCCCCCCTCTCATGCTCTCTCTCTCTTTCTCCCTCTGTCTCTCTTCCAAGTAAATAAATAAAATATTAAAACAAAAAAACCCAGACCCCTTGGGTGATCCAGATTCTAATAGCTAGGTGACCATCCACCAGGCTTCGTCCAGGACGATCCTGGTTTGCAGCTGTTGTGACGATATAACAATTAGTAGCCCTGTCAACCCTTGAGAGTGTGCCAGTTTGGACGATGGTCCTCCGACACTTAACACTTCTTTTTGAGCTCTTCCTACGGCCCTGACATTATGTAAAGCACTCAATGTCAATATTCTCATGAAATGCTCTCTATGAATCTTTAAAAATTGAGAGGCGATTCACATGCCATAAGAGTCATCCTTTTAAAGTGTACGATTGGGTGGTTTTTAGTAGACTCACTGGGTCGTGCAAATATCACAACTACCTAATTCTGGAGTATTTCCATCCTTCCCAAAAGAAACCCCATCCTAATGAGCAGTCATTCCCCATTCCACACCCCCCCAACCCCAGTCTCTATGGATTTGCCTGTTCTGGACATTTCCTATAAATGGAATCATAGAACATATGGCCTTTTGTGTTTGGCTTCTGACAATCCTATTTTACAATTAAGGAAATTGAAATTCAGAGAGATGAAATAGCCTGTCGGAGATCGTCCCTCCAGCAGGTAGAGGGCAGAGCTAGGGCTGGCCGCTCCAGGGCCCACATTCTTAGCCACCTCCTCGTATTTATTACAGGTGCTCAGCACAGTCTCGGAACTCTGTTTTGGCCTTCTGTAACCGGGCACATTCTTTCCCAAATGCCTCATAAATCTTCGTTATTTGAGAGTGGATTTAATGTTCGGAGAGAGCCAAAGTCATAAAGAGTGGATATGGTAACTAAAGTGGGCCCTCCAGCATCCAGCTGGGTCAATGCTATGGACAGAATCGTGTCCCACCCAAATTTGTCTGTTGAGTCCCTAACCCCAATGGGACTACCGTGGTCCTGTTTGGAGATAAGACTTTAAGGAAGTAATTAAGGTTAAATAGGATCATAAGGGTGGGGTCCAGATCCAATGGGTCTGGTGGTCAGAGGAGAAGGAGGAGGAGGAGGAGGGGGAGGGGAAGGAAGGGGAGGGGAGGGGGAGGGAGGGGGAGCAGTAGGGGGGGCGGTGGGGAGGGGACTGTTACCTTTCTGTTAGGTGAGGACACAGCAAGAAGGCAGCCATCTGCAAGCCAGGAAGAGAGGTCGCCCAGAACCCCTACCATGCTGGTACTCTGATCTCAAACTTCTCGCCTTCAGAACTAAATGAGAAATAAATGTTGTTTAAGCCATCCAGTCTATGGTGTTTTGTGATCGCAGCCAGATCTAATCCAGTCATATTTTGGGATAAAAGTAAGACATAACCATAAAGTCAGGAGAATGAGTGATAACCATCTGTGACTTCAAGAACAATTTCCTGCGGGGAACATGAGAAATATTTTGAATGTGGGAATCAGCCCTGGAAACAGGAAAAGCATCTTCTATAAGACTTTTTGTATGGCACTACACTTTTAGATTTTATGCTGTCTATTGCATCTTTCTGAAAAATGTAACAACTATAAGGAAAACGTGAAAATAATTGATTATGCTAGTGTTAAAAATATGCTGTATTCGGTTCCAGTTCATTCTTTTCCAAAACTTTAATGACAGTGTATATTTTTTTAAAGTACACATTCAGGTGTAAAAACATTAGACTCTACTTTACCTAATGTCGTCAAAGGTGATTGTTGGTCAGTTAATCAATAAAATTTGTTAAAGCAGAAAATCATAAGTACACACACACAAACACCTTAAACTTCTATTTTTTAAAGATTTTATTTTTTTAAAGTAATCTCCACATGCAACAGGGGACTCAAACCCACAACCCTGAGATCAAGACTCTCATGCTCTGCCAATCGAGCCAGCCAGGTGCCCCTTAAAATTCTAATTTTGACATAAAACATATACATCATTATTCATTTGCCAATCTTTTGCTCAAGGGTCAAAGCTTTTTTGAGTAAGGACTTCTGATTCCTTTTGTCTTTCTTCTATACGCCACACCCATGATGCATCCTCTATGATTCCCAGCATTTGCTTACTTAATGTGGAGAAAGAATGTGGAAGTTTGCAAAGCATTTTGAGTACAGAATCTTTCCGGTGTTTTCTTCCCCCATATTTTACTGCTGTCATATCTAAAGCTAATTTGACAGCACAGTTTTGGGGATTCCCCTCTTGAGTTTTTGCAAAGTGATGAACTTAGTTTTTATAGAAACAATGCTTGCTTTTAGAAAACAATTTAATGATTCTCTGGGTCCATGCAATTTAATGGTGTGATTACATTAACAGGTAGAATTATCAAAAATGCTTTCAAGAAAACAATTATTATTGAGCATGGAACTCAACTGATGGGTGCAGAAGTACACAACCTTTAGAGTAGCCTACTGGTCATGGGCTTTCATCATGACATAGGGTCCTGTCAGTGTTTTTTTTTTTTTAACATTTTTTTAAATTTATTTGACACACAGAGAGAGAGAGATCATAAGTAAGCAGAGTTGCAGGCGGAGAGAGAGGGGGAAGCAGACTCCCTGCTGAGCGGAGAGCCCGATGTGGGGCTCGATCCCAGGACCCTGGGATCATGACCTTGTCCGAAGGCAGAGGCTTATCCCACTGAGCCACCCAGGCACCCCTCCTGTCAGTGTTTTAAAGGGGGAATGTACGGGTGTCTGGCTGGCTCAGTCAGTGGAGCGTGGGACTCTAGATCTCAGGATTGTGGGTTCAAGTCCCATGTTGGGTGTAGAAATTACTTAAAAATAAAAGCTTAAAAATAAGTAAAGAGGGACTGTAAAACATTCTGAGTGCATCATTGAATGCTCGTTAAAAACGTATCGAGATATTCACAGAGTAAAAAGTTAAAATTCCCCTTTAATCTATCCTTCCTCCATTTACTGTGTATCTTTCCAGACTCTCCTATGCATTTATCTATATATGTGCATTGCTTAAGTCGTATGATGTGCTGGGCACTGTACTAAAGGCTTTGATGTGAATTATCTTGTTTAATTCTGGGGATACTACTACTATTATCTCCATTTTACAGATGAGTTAACTGAGGCTCAGAAAGAGTCAGTAATTTGCCCTAGGTCACATAGTGACTAATTTTTTCTTCCTCCTGAAAGAGCTGTCTTACTGATGCATAGGAATCAAGTTAATCGTTTGGCTCCGTCCACTTATTCAGCAAATATTTATTGAACATCCGCTCTTTACCAGGCATTGTACGTACTGCCGGGTATTCAAACACATGGCCTGTGTCTCCAGGTACCTGGAAAAGGCAGGTCAATCTGTGAGCTAAAAGATTTTCCCCAATTCATCCAGTTAGTAAGTGGGTAGAGCAGGATTACAATTCGGGTTTGAGTTAACAAATTGTTATATGACAGGTCTAGCTGCCGAAAGGCTGTGGGAGATTGTTTTGTATGGGAAACCACCTTGAATATTTGTTGTGCCCATGAGAAAAGGAGTTTGGAGCCCCCAGAAATCGTTTTGAGTAAAACACAGTTTGTAAATTGGAGATTATAGATAGAAGTTCTAAAAAGTTCTAAATTATATATATATAAAATTTATAAATATATATATAATAATTATATATATAAGTATCATATCTATAGATATAGATACAATACTTGAACAACACAAGAGTTACACTGTTGAAAATCCATGCATAACTTTTGACTCCTCCAAAACTTAACTACTAATAGTCTACTGTTGACTAGAAGCTTTACCAATAACACAATACAGATTTTGTATGTTCTGTGCCGTGTGTGTGTGTGTGTGTGTGTGCGCATATTTTTTTTTTAAGACAAACCCTGTTCTACTAAAATCAGGGGAGAAGGTTAAACAAGATTCAGGATTGTAGTTCCAGTTCCTTGAGTGGGAGGACTGGTAGTAAAGACTTTAGATCCACGAAAGAACTGGGTTAGAATGTTGACAATGTCAGCTTAAAGAAGAACTTGCAATAGAAAAGAGAATCAGAAGTCCAGAAAGGGAAAAAAGAAAAAAGTCTTGAAAAGTTGCGTGTAAAGAGTTATTATGAGAAAAATAATCGCAACGTAAAAATCACAGAATTGGATTGTAACGGTTAAACAATATTAAAGTCTGCACGCTGAGACAGAACCAAGAGCTTGCCTATTATGCAACACGTTCCACAAGGCTGGCCAATTTCCAAGTACATTATGGAGGGCTGAGGGAAATGCCTCTCCCGAGGTGGGGGTGGAGAGCCCCAGCCACGTGAGCACTGACCTCCAAATGCATTATTGCCAAAGGCTTTTAGAGCCAGTTGGCAACATGTGCAGGGACAGAAGAATCAGGAGATTATTCTTATAAACATGGTATGGGAATCTTATGGAAGAGAGCAAAAAGGAAGCCTTGACTGGCATCCTTACAAGAGGGCTATATATTCTTTGTGACAGCAGAAACCTTTAAATATACAAACACATGGAATGTGGCAGCCTTGATGGGGAGGATTAAATACTTCAATGGAAAAAAAAGAATCCAAAAATGAGGAGGAGAAAGGAAAATCTTGAGTTTTTTAAATTGTTTGCAAAGAAACTGGAGTCTGTGACGGAATTTGGTCCTCATGACTGAAATGTTTCCTTGGTGTCGGAAAAAGTATTGCTGTCGTATCTCTCTTTAGAAATTCTTCTTCTTCTTTTTTTTCTCATAATAAAAATCCCATGGCAGCTCCTTGTCTGGACGACTTTAAAAATAGGAGCGATTTCATCTGTCTGGAATGGTCTGTGTCAGCATTTGCCCTAGGCAAGGTTGCCACATAGGCAAAAACTCCCCTTCCCTCCTCCCTCCCAGACGCCCCCTCCTCCACCGCCCCCCAAGGCCTTTCACACCCTTGTGTTCCACCCCCAACTCTGTGTGGGCTGACCCCCCTCTCTAGGACCGCAGCTCCAATGTGACCTCGAACATAAAAATCCAAGTGCCCCCCCCCGGGGGGGGGGCTCTGTCCAGGTGCTGGGGATGCAGTCGGTGTCGCCCCTGGCGGCCTCTTTGCATTTCAAAATAGGACCCTGGTTAACCCACGTGCCTGTTGAGTCCGTGCAGCTTTGGACGGTGAAACCAAGCGGAGCGAGGTCCGGGGGAGAAGGAAGGATTTTTGGTCACTGGGGGAAGAGAGTGGGGTAGGCCACCTTCCTGGAAGCTATTAAATCCCAGATGTGGTCCCCCTGCTCAGCGTGGCACTGCCTGCAGGGAGAGGGTAGGGGGTCGGAGGAGGGTGGCCAGACTCTCTGACCTCTCAAGGTTGCCGTGAGTTCTACGGGTCGGTGAGTTCCAGCTACATTTCCCTTCGCCTGGCTTCCTGAGCAGCACCATGGGCACTGCGTGACTTGGCTTTAACTAGGGGTTTTCAGTGGCGTGTCTCTGCACCCATCCACCAGGGCCCAATTTTCCCATCACAGTCCTTGCAACAACCACCCTCGGGTTCAGCTCTGATGGTGGCTGGAGATCAATCTGGAATGGTCTGATGCTCCGCTTAAAGCTGTGCTCTGCTTAAAGAGATTTGCAAAGAGATCTTCAAAGCTCCTGTTCTCAGAGAAACCTGGGAAAGGGGCTCTTTTGTGCTCACAGTGTCTGCGGGCTTTAGGGGAGGAAACATGATGTGTGGCGTTATGGGAACGAATTGCTGCGAGATGTGGTGGGAAAGGCTGCAAAGTGAAGTCTGCTCAAGGAGCTCCCATGCGTCACTGGGTCAGTTTCACGTCAGAGCAACAGACATTCAAGAGTCCCTACTAGGTGCCAGGCTCTGAGTTAGACGCGCTGAGTCACAGGAGAAATGAAGCGAGGTCCCTTCTCTGAAGGGACTCAGTCCAATGGGGAAGACACACATCCTGAGTTGAGAGTATCACGTGTGAGGCAAGCGAGGGTGCTTGGGAGCACAGAGGTGGCCCTTGTCTCAACCTGTCGCCCATAGGATCAGGGCAAGTTCTCCAGGCAAGACAGCCTTTAAGCTGAGTAGGAGTAAGCCAAACCAAAGAAAGGTGGGAAGGGCAGTCTGTGGAGAAGGAATGACAGGAGCAAAAGCATGAGGCGCGAAACCACTTGACAGGTGTGGGGAACCTGGGCAAGTGGGCTTCGATTCTTAGAAAGGGGGAGGGGCAAGAGGAGAAGCTGGAGGGGCGGGCAGGGCCAAGGGAGAGAGAGAGGGCCCAGCCGCCCGATGGAGAGCCTAGACTGTAAACTGAGGGGAGCCACAGAACGATTTTTAAGCAGGTCAGATTTGCTTCTTGATTAAACTGTCAGTTTGGGGGAAATCATTCAAATTGCCCGTGGGATGAATTGATTAAAGAATTCCACTGAAAGGGTAACACTGCCAACATAGTTCAATGCAAGGCTCTCTTTTTCCAAGAGGGTTTGTGATGAGTCTGGGGCTTTTTGGAGGGGGGCAGGAGGGCTAAAACAAGCTACAGGTAGATGCATGTATTTATTCGTAAAACTTTTGAGAGGTTTGAGAGGATGCAGGATGGCTGAAGGGTGCTTAGAGGAAACGGTGTCTGCCAAGAGGTGGGTGGCTTCCACCCTTTCTTCCACGTGGCCTGACAATCTCGGGTTAGGAACACAGACTGTGCTATGATCTCTCTGTTTTCTTTAGCAAAAGTCATCCGGGAAGGCGCTGTTTAACCTGAGTTGCAGCCACCTAAATCTCGCTGAAAAGGAGTATTTCGGATTAGAATTCTGTAGCCATTCTGGAAATAATGTAAGTTGGTTTCATTACAGGGTTTTTTTGTGTGTAGCCTCTAAAATGCGGTTTGCGGCTAGGGATGTAGGGCTCAAATCGGATTGAAAATATCAAAAAGCGTTTGAACCCTTGCAAAGTGCCTGGATTTAATAATGAAGTTTCCCCTCCTCCCTCCTTGCCTATCTAAAATCACCTCAGTTTCCCCAACTTTTCTCCCCTCTACTCCTCTTTCGTCACCCGGAGAACTAGAACCTCTGCTTTATCGGTTCTGATTTCCCAGAGGCTGGACTCAGCCTCTACCAGGAAGACTCCTAACTCACCAGTGAGGGTTCAGTGAATTCTTCCCTCCCCTCTCTAAGCTCCCTGCTTTCTCTGTGTTCTTCCTCCTGTGTCCTGCCTTGGCATATCTGTTATCTGGCACCTTCCCAGAAAGGCTCATTAGATCGATTAAGCTGGCATTTGGGGGATATAGGATTCAAATGCAGAGCCAAATGCCTTCATTAGTCTTTGTAGTAACTAATGAGCCTTGGATGTGACACCTTTGTCACCCTACTTAGGCAAGGGAGCAGTGATTCAAACGTCAACAACAAAGAATTTATAGATCAACAGCGTTCACTGTCACTGGAAAAATACAAGGGGGCTAACTGAGTGTGGTGGAGATACGTCAGCTCTTTGACACGGCTGTTTCTAACTGTCTTTAGAAGGGGGCCAAAATAGTTTGGTATTTGATTATTTTGTGCTGACTTCTGTTACAAAAAAAAAAAAAAAAAAAAAAAAAGCTGTACTCAATGCGATGTTCTACCAATTTCTCTTCATTACTCTTATCACAGGTCTGGTTGGAACTGCTGAAGCCAATTACAAAGCAAGTGAAAAGTAAGTATGGGAAATCACCGAAGGTATCTAATTCCCAGTTACAACTTGAAAATGTTTCAGTGACACCATGCTATTCCTCGCCAAATATAAGCGGAGAAAAGGGCTTCGAAGCATCGTGTTAATCCTTCACAAGTCCAGTGAATTTAGCAATTTAAAAAATCACTGTAATGTTGTCCAAGATGAAGAAAAAATCATGCTGCTGGATCTTTGGGGAGATTGGAAGAATGCTGGTAATGACAGCATCCTGGGGATTGGCTCAGATCTTAGGAGCATCCTTGATGTTCCCAGGGAAGGAAGAATTTCCACTGCCCTTCAAGGTCCTTCTAGTCAGACTAAGAATCAAATTGACACAAGACAGATAAACAGGGGAAATTCAAATTTAATCTCATACATAGGGGGAGGCCACACAGACCTGGAAATTAAAAGACAGTCAGACATCCTGAGCAAAGAAAGCAATTCGCAGGGAAAAAGGAGAAGTAAATGTTTGGTAGACAAATGTTTGCTGGGCCACTCAGAAACAATGGGACAGGAGGACTTTGATCAAACAGGCCTTGGGAGGTCCCTCCCTGTCTACCACACCTAGTTCATATTATAATGTAGTTATCTAAGGTGATAGCTCTCTTCCTGGTACAGGCTCTCCTTTGCAATGTAGGTTTAGCCTGTTGGGGTTGGGCGGTGAAGAGCGTTTCCTGAACTGTCTGGGTTTTGATTGCTTTTAATTCAGAATACTCTTTTTAGAAAAGATTTTATTTATTTGAGAAAGAGAGAGAGAAAGAATGAGCAGGGGGAGAAGCAGAGGGGAAGGGACAAGAGGACTGACACCAGGCTCGATCCCAGGATCCCAAGATCATGACCTGAGCCAAAGACAGACCCTTCACTGACTGAGCGATCCCAGGTGCTCCTTAATGCAACATAATCTTAATTCCCAACTGGCCCATTTTAGGCAATCTGACCTTGCCACTTATAATGCCATTCACGCTCGGCCTGAAGATGTTTTAGTTTTATCATGTTACAGACATTGTCCATTTGTTTCAGTTCACATTCGAGTGCCCGCAGTGTACGAAACCTCCCCCCCACCCCCGCCCCTTTTTTCAGCACCTAGTGCAGCGGTTGAGATTCCCGTGGGGAGTAGGAGCACTTGTTCTAATGCAGATTCCCGGGCCTCATTCCCGGGTTGGGGGGCCAGCAACCTGCGTGTTAAATTCCACAGGTGTTTCTGACGCAGGGGGGTTTCAGTGAACACTTTTGAGAAACGCTGTCGTATGGTGTCCCCTGGCTCACCTGCCCTCTCCGTGTTGGTTCTGTCTATTCCCACCGCATTGTAATCATCTGTCACATTACTCCAACCGCTTCCTAACTGGCTGTCCTGATCCGTCACCTCCCCTACTTCCCAAGGGAACTACTGCAGATACAAAGGTGACCACATCACGCTCTGGCTCAACAGGCTTCTGTGGCTCCTTATTGCCCTTAGAATGGAGTCCAAACTTGTTCGCCTGAGCCACAAGAGCTCCTGCCGGTCTAGTTTTCCCTCTGCCACTGACCCCTTCGAATGCCTACCTCTCCTGTCTGCGGCAAAACTAACTTCAGGGGTAGGGCCCTCGGAGAAAAGAAAACATGTCCACCTAAATTGGAAATTTCAAATTAAGAAAGAAAATTTCTCGGTGTAAGTACGTCCTTGTGTTATGATTGTTTATCTCCAATTTCGATCTAACCGGAGCCCTCTGTCCTCCCTCTCGTGCTTGCTCGGTGCTCCGTGCTCTCAACCGTCCGCCGTTCACCGGGCTGCCTCTTCTGAGGGCTTAATTGTCTTTCTATTCCCGGTGCCTGTGCCCGCTTAGTACAATGCCTGACCTGTAATAGGCATTTGACAAATATTTGCTGAACAAATGGTGTTAATGGTGTATGGATGTATTTGCTTTTGATGCAAAGAGTTTCTTTTTTTTTCTTTTCAAACCCGAGCAGGAGTGAAGGCAAGTTGATGTGTTTTCTTAAAGCAGATTTTAAGCAACAAAGAAGCAGCATCCGTCCACTTCTAGTTCCCCTTATAAGATGCTTGATGCCAGATGATAATCACCTGCTTCTAAAGCTGAGCTCTTCTCTCAGCCGGGAGTGCAGAAGCCCAAGGGGCAAGTGGTGTATATCTTTTTAAATGGGACACTTCTTAGAGGACCCACTAGGGCTCCGGAGAGAGGCGCCAACTTTACAGAAAGAAACTCAGAGGGAAAGAGGGTAGAAAGAGGAGCAGGAGAACTTTCCCGATTGCTAGCCACATGAAGACACAATCCAGAGATAGCACCATATTAGAAAAGTGGAAGACTGAAATTTAAAAGAGAAGTCTGAGGGAGGAAGTGATGGGGCTGGGGTGCAGAAAGGACAGGGGGGAAGCATATCTGTGTGTGTGTGTGTGTGTGTGTGTGTGTGTGTAAAAACCTGTAACTATTGTGATGGACATTTAAATAAAACTTATGGAGATATTGTGTTTTAAGATCCTAAGGAGGTTGTTTTCAAATTTATGGTGAAATTTTTCCCAGTGGACCCCGGACATCTTCGAGAAGAGCTTACAAGGTAGAGTAAATTTCCTGTGTGTCTGCTGCATGCTGTTACTTAAGAATTGTTATTCTCCATTTATCAGAGAACGGGCTTCCAGACTTCTTTGGAAAGCTTGGCTCTCACTCTCTGGGAGATCGTGAGGAGCTGGAGAGAAGGTGGGCCTACCTGGTCCCCAAAGCGTCAATTTTGCAAAGAGTGGGGACCTCAGGGAGAAGGAAGGGTGGCATTCTAGCAGGGTAGCCGGCCTGGATGCCCACTTGGGGGTTCTGCCATTAATTGCTACAACAATAAGAGCACTCGCCTTCAGTGCATCTGTGTTCCGGTCAGGGGGCAGCTTGATGGCACAAGTGTGATACCAGCCAATTTCCGTAGATGTTGAAAACCGTGTGTGTGTGTGTGTGTGTGTGTGTGCGCGCGCACGCACGTGCGTGCACATGCGCGTGCATCCCATAGGTAGAGAGTGATGATGACGTGTACTTATAAAAAATTTAAAAAGTAAAAAAATTAAAAGTCTAAAAAATGATTTAAATAAATTATTTATCATATATAATATAAATCATTGATAATTTTATTATAATTCTTTAATAATTATAAATTATTCATTGTTTTATATCATTTTAACAACCATTTATAATTATACATTATTCATAATTTTTGATAGGTAAAATATTTTATACTCATAAAAATAAAAAAGTTAAAAAGTCACCAGTATAAAACATTTTTTAAAAGTATATTTATACTTACATACAATGCCCTTCATTATTACAACGTAACTCTGTTTCTCCAAAAATGCACTGTCAACCTAACGCTCTTCCAAACCTGAATGTGCTTGCTAGACTCTAGAATCTTCCCCTACAAGGGATGCATGTTATCATCTAGCCCAACCCTCCTGGTTTATAGAGGAGGAGAAAGTTCCAGGAGCTAGAGTGACTTGGCCCCGCCCACCACATGGATCGCCCCTTCTGCACAGGGGCCCTAGTTTTCTGAGGGGTCTCTGCAGACGTCACCTTTCACAAGTCTGTCACTGGCTCGCCCCTTGCCCCACATTTGTGAGTTGTAGGCCACTTTCCCAGATAACCCGATATCTTGGTATCTGTATCGGCTTGCACTAGCTAACCCATTTGAGTCTCAAATTATGACCAATTTTAATGGAGATAAACTTTCTCCCCTGGCCGCCAAAAAAAAAAAAAAAAAAGGAATGAGAAAATCAATGTGATGATAAATGATTCATCAGCTGTTCAGAGTGAGGATTTGGTATTTGTAGCAGGCAGCTGCCCTCTTAATAGCGAGGAACGTGTCAAATGACAAGAAGTTTCCTTTCTCGCTTGCTAGGAGCAAAATGAGATTCTCTTTCCCTTTAGCAATTGAGGCTTATTATTCTCATTCACATCTATATTTGAAAGCAGGCAATGGCAAAGGTTAGACTTCCTTTATTTTTTCCTCGGTGGTCCGTTGAAGATACTTAACCATAGCTGACTTCACAAGGATGCCTCGTTTGGGGCCAATCTGTGAGTTTCTGAGAGTGGTCTGCAAATATAAATTTTCTAATTGAGTCATTTCTAGCCCATTAGGGGAGCTCATAATTTGAAGGATTATAATGATGAGTGTGTTTAAAATTGAATAATCACCTACTAATTTTGCCTGTTTTCCTATCACCTGCAATTAATTTTGATTTACCACATTGTTTTCAAGGCTTAATTGATTTAAATTAAAAAGTGCAGATAAAAATGTTATTTAGAAAGGCTCATCTTATATTGGGAAATGCCCACAGTTTTGATACTCATGAATGCTGGATACCTACCCGTACTTGCTGGGTCCCTGACGAGCCTTCGGTGAGCGAAAGGGCAGTGTGGCTTCATTCCATTCAGAACATTGGCATTTCCTACCTGCCCCATGGCAAGTGCTGGGCCGGGCTCTGAGGATACAGAGAAAGTGGTACAGGTGAAGCCCCGCCTCACGTCCTTGATTTCCACAACACAATCTTTTGGGTAGGAGGAGGCCTCAACTCAGTGGGTGACCTGATATCTGGCCGCAATTTTGCTATCTTTGGGCAAAATCACCTTGCTTAAAATCCCTTCACCTCTGCCCTTCTATGATTGTAAAATGGGTCTGATCGATCCTGCCCCACCAACCTAAGCTGTTTGATAGAGAGGGCTTGATAAGCATTTGCTAAACAGAGCGGCCCGAGCCAGCTTTGTATTGCTGAATCTCCGTTTCTCTCGGCCTGGGTCTGTGGCTTTGCTCCGTGGCAGAAACCACGAGAGGATGATTGGCCAACTCCCCCAGGCTGGCGGGAGGATTTACCCGGGGTGAGGGAGGCCTGCCAAAATGCTGCACCAGACCTCTGCCTTAGTCACCCTCCCAAAAAGGCATCTCACTGTCCTGGGGTCGCCGTTTCTTTCTTGAAACATCTTGGATCGGGGAGAAAGGAAATAATTCTCTCTTGTTCCTGTTTCTTTCTCAAGAGTTTTTCCCCCCAACTTCTTTTCAGGTATCTTTTTACTCTTCAGATAAAGAAGGATTTGGCTCTAGGAAGGCTTCCATGCAGTGAGAACTGTACTGCGTTGATGGTATCTCACATCCTACAGTGTAAGTAGCAGACGGCGGCTTCGGGGCGAGAGCCAAGCAAGGGAGCCGAGCACCCTCCCTGTGCCCATCCTGTGGTAGGACTTACAGAGGAGAGAAAGCCTGCATAAAGTGTCTGGAATCCGCATGGACCAGTACAAAGAGGCTGGTCATTATAGCCACTCAGCTTTGGATTCCAGATCCAGTCCCTGCTATGTTCTAGCTGTTGTAGGCGTGGGTGAAGTCCCCTCACCTGTCTGTGCCTCAGTTTCCTAGTCTTTACAATAGTGACAAGAGGTTCTTCTCATAGAGTGGTTATGTAGATTAAAAGCCAATGCGGGTTTTCTTCCATCATGGTGGAACCTCCACCCTCACCAACCCCCACCCCCCACCCCCACCGGGGGCTTGCTGTCCAGGAGCTGGGCTGGACTCATCTGTCCAGGCATGGATTTTGCCAGGCAAGCTCCACCTCCTCTGCTTGCCCCGGGATACATTTCTGGTATGTGCTTTCTGTAGCACACCATCATGTTTGATGGGATTTCTGCATTGCTCTTTATCCTGAGTCTGGGGAACCAAGCACAGAGTACAGCAAGTAAAAGAGGCTAAAAGGGAAAAAGGCCCCAGGGGTCTACTAGGGTCCCCCATTTGCTGGCAGCCAAGTAGCTGGACTAGGCTGAATAATGAAGGCAGGGAGAAGGAGACCGGGGGAACCGCGGGGGCCTGCTTGGGAGGGGGTAAAGCAAGGCAAGCCAGTCTTCTCCTGCGCCCCTAACAGCGGGGTCGAGGCGGCTGGAGACAGTATTTCATCTCCTATGGCCAGTGGACTCTCTCCCTTTTCTAGAGAGGCCTTCCAAGAACAGGCTGTTCTTTACCACTTTTGCGGAATCATAACATCATTTTTTTGGCTTGTTTTACAAGTTCGGTGTTGACCTCTGTCCCTGACCATTCTGACAAGCCAGAGCTGGTCGATTTCTGATTTCACTGGGAGCACCAGGATGAAGTGCTTGGAGAGAGACATTGTCTAAATCGCTGTTTATCTCAGGGATGCCTGCCTGGGATAGGTGACCACAGCCCCAGGGTATCAGGAATGCAGTGGGCAGTGAGAACGATAGTAATCAGGAAAGGCTTCTGGAGGAGGTGGCTTTTGTGCTGGACCTTAAAGGAGCACATAGGTATTGATAGGCAGAGACATAGCTCAGGTATAGGTCAAGCATAGGGGTCTGTTTAGGGGAAGTAACAGAGAACTACACGTTGTATGGGTGGGCTTTGAATGCTCTGCTGGTGGGGTGGGGTGCGGGGTAAGGCGCATAGACAAAACAATGTTGGAAGACTTCTCCTTTTTCATTATCAGCCTGTTAATGACTGGGGCTCCCCCACAGCCTCTCATGGCTGTGGGGGAGCCCGATTTCAATTTTAATAGCTGAGCATTATGGATTTGGGCATTCCCTAGTGGCCATTTGAGGCATAGCATTGAGGACTTTTGCTTTTCTAGAGAATACTTTGTCAATACAAGTTCTTTCCATAGGGAAAAATCTGAAGTTTCAGTGAGTCCCAATCCTCCCAGGGCAAGTCACTGGAAGCTAGGGCAGTGTGCAGAACATCAGCAGGTGGCTCGTTCTTTTGCCCATTTAGTCATTCATCTGATATTTACATCCTAGGCGCTCCAGAATCTCCACATGCTGACCTCATCTGCCTAAGTCTCTCTTACACATCCCTTTTACGAACGCTCTTAGTAACTTCTTTGTCATTCATTCAACAAAAACTTATTGAGTGCCTACCACATGGCAGGTGCTGTTATAGGCACGGGGAACCGGGCAGTGAGCTGGACAAACACAAAGACTTGCTCTCATGGAGCTCACCTTTTGGCAGTGGAGGACAATCAGACAACCTAAATGAGGAAATATAGCATGTATGTTAGAAAGTTGTAAGTGCATCGGGGAAAAATCACATATGGGAGGAAGATGGGGAATCCAGGGAGTGGATACTCAATTTTTCAATAGAGTAGTCAGGGTAGGCTTCACTGTGAACATGACAGGTGAACAAAGATTTGGAGGAGGTGAGAGGGCAAGCTTTACAGAAATCTGCTGGAAGGTTGTTCCAGGCGGGGATAACATCCTGTGCAAAGGGCCCGAGGTGAGAATGTGCCAGGAGTGTTCAGAAACATTTAAGCAGACTTTGTGGCTGGCTGGAGCTGGGGGGAAAGTAATCATGGAGGGCCTTAAAAACCTACTAAAGAACTAGAACATTACGTGAGATGGGAAACCATTGATGCATGTTAAGCAGAGGAATGAGATTATTGGAATTAGGTTTTAACGGGAACTTGTTGGCTGCCGAGGTGAAAACCTTATTCTGGAATGGTGGAAGTAGGGAGACCAGAGAAGAGGCTGTAGCAGTAGAGAGAGATGATGGTACTTTGGGCCAGCGTGGTAACAGTGAATATGCTCATAACATTTGCTACCTTCTTGTACTGCTGATATTTACTCATGTGAGTTTCATAGGTCTCTTCCTAGATTGTCATAGTCTTGCATGGAGTGAAAAACTAGCAGTCTTATGTGTTCTTGTGTTTTCCAAGGGTCAACATAGGGTCAGGGTCATGTGCTTAATAAACAGTAGGGTTAGATGTGTGTGTGTGTGTGTGTGTATGTGTGTGTGTGTAATTTATTTTTTAAAGATTTTACTTATTTAATTGAGAGAGAGAGCAGGAGAGCATGAGTGGGGGGAGGGGCAGAGGAAGAAGGAGAAGCAGACTCCCCACTCAGTGGGGAGCTTGATTTCAGGACCCTGAGTTCATGACCTAGGCCAAAATCAAAAGTTGGACACTCAACTGACTGTGCCACTCGGGCACCCCCTCTAATTTATTTTTAAAAACAGCTCTATTGAAGTATAATTTACTTATCATAAAATTCACCCTTTTAAAGGCTACAACTAAACAGTTTTTAATAAATTTACAAAGCTGTGCAACCATGGCCATAGTCCAGTTTTAGAACTCTCCCATCACGCTGAGAGACCTTTCCTGCTCATCTGCAGTGACTCCTTGTTTCCACACTCAGCCCCAGTAACCACTAATTTACTTTCTGTTTCTATAGATTTGCCCTTTCTAGACATTTCACTCAGAATGATAGAATATGTGGTCTTCTGCATCTATGTGGCTTTGTTCCACTCAGTATAATATTTTTGAAATTCATGTATGTTACACCATGAATCACAGCTATTTCTTCCTTTCTTTTGCTGAGTCGTATTCCATTTTATGGACATACCACATATTGTTTATCTCTGTACTTGGCTGTGGACATTTGGATTGTTTCCAGCTTAGCTAATATGAATAATGATATAGACATTCATGTGCAAGTCTTTGTTTGGGCACGTTCTCATATCTTTTGAATAGATTCCCAGGAGGGTAATTGCCTCATCTTAAGGTAAATTTATGTTAAAAATGGTAAGAAACTACCAAACTGTTTTCCAAATTCTAACAGTAAAACCAGAAATGTATCACATTTCTAACATCCCACATCTTCACCAGTAGTTGGTATTATCTGAGTTTTGGAGTGTGTGTGTGTGTGTGGTGTTTATTTGGTTGTGGCCATTCTAGTGGATATGAAGAGCTATCTCACTGCAATTACACTTTGCATTTTCCTAGTGAGTAACGATGTGGAGCACCTTCTCATCTGTTTATGAACAGTCCCTTTTTGTTGGCAAAATGCCTTTCAGATCTTCTGCCCATTTTAAAATGGATTGTTGTCCTCTTATTGAATTTTGAGAGATTTTTATATACTCTGTTTTAAGTTTACTTATTTTTGTAAATAATCTCTATGTGGGGCCCAGACTCATGACCCTGAGATCAAGAGTTGCATGCTTTCCCAACTGAGCCAGCCAGGGGCCCCAGATTTTTATATATTCTGATTAAAAATCATTTGTGAAATATGTAATTTGAAAAATTTTTACCCCAGCTTGGTGACCTAACTTTCCGTTTCTTAATCCTGGGTTTTGGAGTGGAACAGATTTTAATTTTGCCAGAATTCCCATTTCTCAATGTGTTTTAGTGGATCGTGCTTTTAGTGTACCTAAAAACTCTTTGCCTAACCTAAGGTCACAAAGATTTTCCTGTTTTCTTCTAGAGCCTTTGCAGGTTTACCTCTTAGATCTAGTTATATAATGTTTTGAGTTATTTTATTTTATTTTCTTTGTCTGCTTGTATGGTGTATGTTGTGAAGTAGGGATCCAACTTCTTTTTTTCGTGTGGTTGTCCATTTTCCCCCATTTGTTGAAAAGACTATCATTTCTCCCATTAAATTGTCTTGGTGTCTTTATAAAAAACCAATTGACCATTAATGTAAGGGTTTATTTCTGGATTCCTAACAATATTCCATTGATCTATATGTCCTTATGCCATTATTATACTGTCTTATTTATTGTAGCTTTGGATTGAGTTTTGAAATAGGGAAGTGTATATCTTCCAACTTGTTCTTCTTTTTCAAAATCGTTCTGGTTATTTTGCATCCATGTGTTTCCATGTTAAGATTATCTATCAATTTCTATCAATTAATCTATCAATTAAGATCATCTATCAATTTCTATTAAAAAATGTGGTGGGAATTGCATTGAATTTATAGATCAATTTTGGTAGAATTACCACCTTAATTATATTGAGTCTTATAATGCATGAACCCGAAATGTCTCTCCATTTATACAATCTGTTAAAAATTTAAAAATGTTTTGTAATCATCAGTATACAAGCCTTATACATCTTTTTATTAAATTTATTCCTGAGCACTTTATTTTTTAGATGCTACTGGAAATGGAAATTTTTTAGTTTCATTTTTGGATTGTTCATTGCTAGTGTATGCACATACAAGTCCTTTTTGTATATTGATCTATTTTGCTAACTTGATGAACTCCTATATTCTAGAAGTTTTTTGTGGATTCCCCAGAATTTTCCACACACATGACCGTGTTGACTGCAAGTAAAGACAGATTTATCTCTTCCTTTTCAGTGCAAATTATTGATATTTTTTCTTGCTTATTAATTGGATTGACTAGAACCACCAGTACAATGGTGGATAGAAGTGGCAAGAACAGATGTTTTTGTCTTATTTCTGGTCATAAGAGAAAGCATTCGGTTTCTCACCATTTAGTAGGATTATGATGTTAGCTGTAGGTTTTTCATAGATAACCTTTATCAGTTTGAAGAAGTTCCCTTCTATTCTGTGTTTCTTGGATTTTAAAAAATTTTTTATTGTTATCTTTTTCTTGAAAGAGCAAGAGAAAGAAAGAGAGCAGGAGCATGGGTGAGGGGCAGAGAGAGGGAGAGGGAAAGGCAGAATCTTAAACAGGCTCCGGGTCCAGCATGGAGTTGGATACTGGGCTTGATCCCACAACGCTGAAATCTTGACCGGAGCTGAAATCAAGAATCAAATGTTTACTAGTATTTTGTTGAGGATTTTTGCCTCTGTATTCATGAGGTATATTGATCCGTCGTTTCCTTATGATGACTTTGTCTGGTTTGGGTATCAGAGTAATACAGCCCTCATAGAATGAATTAGTAAGTATTTTTTCTATTTTGGGGGAGAGTTTGTGAAGAATTGGTCTTCATATCTTCTTTGAATATTTGATAGAATGAATCAGTGAAATCATATGGGCCTGATTGTGTTTTAATGAGATTTGTACATTTATCAATTTTGGCAAAAAATAAATTAAAAAGCCACTGATTTGGCCTTTTTAAAAAGAACTTGTTTATGAGGATTTCTTTTAAAGAAATGTAATAGAAAAAAAGAGAAAAGAGGAAGTAAGTTTCCAGCCCTCAAAATCAGTGTCCCATATCCATATATTTTAGTCACAGGATTCCATGGAGAATGTATTTACTCTTACAATTCATGAAATGCCAATTGCTTTGGATATCTATATCTTGGTTAGGAATCCTAATTATGACCAAGTGTGGAAACCTTTTCGGGAGAAGTCAGTAACCAAGAAGTGATTCATACCAATCTGACAGAGAGGGAAAAGGCATAAAAATTATAAGGAAGACCCAGTAATTCAAAAATTGAAAGATTTTGAAGCCATTAACTATAGGAACAGATAATCCTGTATACCTCAATCACCTTTGTAGGCATTGTGCTGTGACAGGTGTTTATAACAATAAGCTAGAGACATCTAGAAATGAGTAGATTATGATCAGGGATAAGCTGCCAGTGATTTGGGAAAGCCAGAATGATTTCCAAAATGATTCATTTACTGGGCATTCTGGATAGCTGCGGTTTTACTCGTTTCGTCCACAGTGATGAAAGGCTGTGGCTGGCTTGCATTTGTACTTGGGATTCATAGTCTCCTTTTCTGTTAATGCACAATCGGGGTAGAGTGAGATTAGGAGCCCGTGTGAGTTTGCTAGGGTTGCTATAATAAAACACCAGGAACCAGGTGGCTTAAACAACAGAAATGTCTGGACGCATCCTCACCCGCCCTTTCCTCCAGGTACCAGGTTCCTGGTTTCTCTCTGCAGGGTCAAGTTTGCTCTTCTTCTAAGGACACCAGGTCCAACTCACTTAGGGCCCACCCTACTGACTCATTTTAACTTAATCCTTTCTTTATAGGCCCTATCTCTGAATATAGTCACGTTCTGAGCTATGGGGTTTAGGACTTCCACTTCCGTTGTGGGCAGGGGGTGGGGGCACCCAGTTCAACCCATAATAGGCACTGGTGAGAAGAAAAAGACCAGAAACAGAGTGTGGAAGAAGGAACCAAAGAAATATTCATCTGTGATCCTGGAGCCTTTAAGACACACTGTGCCTATGATTTACTATACTGACACTTCATGGCAACCCACTGCTTCTGATTTGAAAAAGACCCAGTTATGGGGCACCTGGGTGGCTCAGTTGTTAAGTGTCTGCCTTCAGCTCAGGTCATGATCCCGGGGTCCTGGGACTCAAGCCCTGCGTCGGGCTCCCAGCTCAGAGGGAAGCCTGCCTCTTCGTCTTCCATTCCCCCTGCTTATCCGTCTGTTTCTCTTTCTCTCTCTGTCAAATAAGTAAGTAAATAAGTAAGTAAGTAAGTAAATAAATAAATAAATAAATAAAATCTTTAAAAAAAGGAAAAAGACCCAGTTAATTCCCCCCCATCCTAAAACATAAATACATATAAAGCATGGAGTAGGGGGGCCTAGGGCTGCACTGGCTGCAAAGAAAAGGCTGTTGGGGTGGTTGGAGGGTCTGCTGAGTGCTCTGTTGCTAAACCCCCCAATGCTAATGTGAAAAATGTCACTTCTCCATCATGCAGCAGAACTGGGAGACTTTCATGAAGAAACAGACAAGAAACACCTGGCACAAACCCGCTACTTACCGAACCAGGACTGTTTAGAGAGCAAGATTGTGCACTTTCATCAGAAGCACGTGTGAGTCCTTCAACCAGTACCCACTTCTACCAGCAGGGAATGGGACAGCTGGGGTCAGCCTCTTAAAAGCAAGTCCTTGGGGTGCCTGGGTGGCTCAGTGGGTTAAGCCTCTGCCTTCGGCTCAGGTCATGATCTCAGGGTCCTGGGATCGAGTCCCACATCGGGCTCTCTGCTCGGCAGGGAGCCTGCTTCCCTCTCTCACTCTCTCTCTGCCTGCCTCTCTGCCTACTTGTGATCTCTGTCTGTCAAGTGGATAAATGAAGTCTTAAAAAAAAAAAAAAAAAAAAGGAAGTCCTTAAGTCAGAGAAGCTCCGGGCTCAAGAAAACACTGAACTCCTCCAGGATCCCTTAGGGAGGAGGTGGCATTCTTGCTTCATTTATTAAGCTCATAAATTCTTTCCCTTTGCAGTGGCAGGAGCCCCGCGGAATCTGACATCCTGCTACTGGATGTAGCGAGGAAGCTGGATATGTACGGCATCAGGCCTCACCCTGCCAGCGACGGCGAAGGCACGCAGATCCACCTGGCGGTTGCTCACATGGGAGTACTGGTGTTACGGGTAACAACCATTTCATTCCAAGTCCTGCGGCTTTGGGGGTTATCTTGATTCCAACTTGGGTGACCTTGCCCCTCAGTCCTACCACCAGCCAGGAAGGGAGGGGATGCTTATGAGTGTCCCGTGTCCAGATTCTTGCCTGCCTGGGCTTTGCCTCCATTTGTGGTCTCTGACGGACTGATTTGACTCTGAGGATCACTGGATCGGGCCGGCGTGGCGGAGAAAGTCAAGAGGCCCTTTGGAACTCTTAGACCCTACATATGAATATGGATTTTGGCATCCTAAAAGCTTTGGCTGTGACACTAAGTACCCCCACCTTGTCCAGATCCACCAGAAACAACCCAAAGAGACCCAATGAGAGCTCCGAAGAAAGTCCCAAACAGGTCAGGTGCAGACTCGGCTAGAAGTTTCTTGGCCTTCTCCTATTTCGGGTTGTAAATTTTGCAGCACAAGAGTCACACAGGTGGGCAAAAGACCCAATGGGTCACAGGAATAAGTGTTCCCCCAGGAAGGAATTTGGCCCATTCTACTCTAACTGCCCCCCATTAGTCCTTGCCGTTTCCTACTATGTGGGAGAAAATGGGAAGGGGAGGCCGTCATGTTAGTCGGGAGCTCTTCCAGCCTGAGCACTTCTGTGGACAGTGTGGAATAAAGTAGCCAGTCTATTTTGTCCTACCCCAAATGCAGTCTAAGAATACTTGTGTACCGAGTACTTTGTATGTGTTCGGTATTGCATTATTCTTAAAAAAAAAAAAAAAAAACAGCTTTATTGAGATATAATTTGCATAATCTACAATTCATCTGGTTTAATTGTTCCGTTCAATGGGCTTGAGTATATTTACAGAGTCTGGCGGCAACTATTCCTTCATTCATTCATCCTTCTGTCGGTGTAGTTACTGTATAGCTAGCCAGTGCTGGATACTAGAGCTGCGGAGGTAAACAGGAGGGATGCTGACAAAGTCTTTCTTTTCTTAAAAGATGTCTTGATGTATTTACTTGAGAGAGAGAGAGAGAATGTAAGCAGGGGGAGGGGCAGAAGAGAGAATCCTCAAGCAGACTCCCTGCTGAGTGCAGAACCCAACATGGGGCTCAATCCCAGCACCCTGAGATCGTGACCTGAGCCGAAATCAAGATTTCTGGCTGAGCCACGCAGGCGCCCCACGGACCTTGCAATCTAATAGGGGGAAGACAGACAATGAAGCAAGTAATTTTAAGCAAATGCCATGTATTTGTTTTCGAAGAAGTATGGGGTGCTAAGGTAACGCATGTGAAAAGGGTTTAACATTTGAGCTAAGGGGGCACCTGGCTGGCTCAGCTGGAAGAGCTTATGACTCTTGATCTTGGGGTCATGAGTTCAAGCCTCATGTTGGGTGGAGAGACTACTAAAAATAAGTAAATAAACTTAAAAAAAATTTAAGCCAAGACCCAAGGAAGTTGTCCAGATCAAAGAGATAGGGTTGGCTGGGGCTGGGGGCGGGGTGCGGATTCCAGACAAAGGGCACAAAGACAAAGGCCCCGAGAAGGGTGAAGGATGGCACAGTCAACAAACTAACATTAAGCATGACCTATGGCTCAGGTCATTAAGATTCTCACAGTTTGGAGAGACCAGAGTAATAGTGATCAATATCAGTAATCAGTCATAAGTAATCCAAAGCTAATCTATCCTACACACATGAAGCTGCACAACAAGCATACCTAACAAACTAATAAATGTGGTTATCCATAGAGAATGGACAGATGGGTACAGAGGGACAGATACAGGAATGATGGTGGTGGGAGCGAGACTTCTCGATGTGTATATTTTTTGTATACCTTTGATTTTTGGACCATTTAAACAAACAAACATCAAGCAACTGACCAACCGGCCAACCAACCAACCAACCACCCAAAAGAGCTAAATGGTTTGAGCAGACCAGAAGAGCCCAAGGCGTTCAGAGCGGTTAGAAATGGATAGTTACACAGAATATTTTAGAAGGGGGTGCTGGCACACTGGCAAGACAGCTTGACTATGGAGAAGGCAATTCTGGGTAAGGAGAATGACGAACCCTCTGGGTGGGAAGGCACAGAGTTGGATGGAAGGGTGTTTTTCTAGGATCAGTGGGATAGAAGGCTGGATGTTCAGTACAGCTGAGGCAGGACACCCCAGCCAAACGTGTTTAGACTTGATGATGCCTGCAGTGAGAAGTTCTGGAACGTATTCGAGTAAATGCGGTGGCAGTTGAATCTGGAAACATAGGAAGGGGGTGCAGTTAGAGAACTGACTGTAGTCATCCCTTCCTCCCGTGGTCTCCCTATCCTGGCTAGAGAACTTTCCCACGTGAACCCCTTCTTGCTTGCATTTCAGAACAGCCTTATGTCCCCCTGGAATACCTTCTTTGCCCACAGCTCCTACCTAGTACAATAGGATCATCCCGTGCAAGAGGCACGATGGTCCCATGCATGAAGTACGTTTTCTACGAGGTTCTCATTGTTTTCCAAACCAGCTTGTGCTGACATTCACCTTGAAATCTGCCATGCGTGTCATTACAGGGCAATACCAAGATCAATACTTTCAACTGGGCTAAAATTCGCAAGTTGAGTTTTAAGAGAAAGCATTTTCTCATCAAACTTCATGCCAACATCTTGGTAAGTAGTTTCTAATAAATTCTTTTACTTTCTGTTCACTTGGGATTTCTTGGTTGTTTCAGCAAATGGTCTGAATGTGAGTGGTGAAAGCTGAGGGGTGAGGTACTCCCTTTTTTGCCTCTACATAAATAAACCGGAGCATTAGTCATATTTTTACCTGAGGCAAAACACCAAGAAATCCTATCGGCAGTTCAGAATGAGTAAACTAAGTCGGAAAATGGGGTGGCTGAAATGAAAGCCAAGTCTCTTTAAAAACCATGTTTTTCCCCCCAGGGATTTGATAAGTCAAATTCAAGTGACCAGATCTAGGACTACGGACATGTTTAATTGCTGTTATCTGCCCCATTTTATATTTTCGTCT